>NC_054603.1:4309583-4940000 GCF_004785595.1 Juglans microcarpa x Juglans regia | reverse complement strand
TGTTCTAAATATTTTCTATAATTATGACACTGCAATGTGCTGCATTAAAGATTGTAGGATTCATATACTATGTTGCAGGCCGGAGGTCCGTATTACCAAGTGAAAAAAGGAAGGTGGGACGGAAGAAGATCAATGGCATCAAGTGTAGCCTCCAACATCCCACGAGCAAATTCTACAGTGGATCAGCTGCTCAAGCTCTTCAGCTCAAAAGGGCTAACCCTAGAGGATCTGGTGGTCCTCTCGGGTGCACATACAATGGGATTTGCACACTGTGACAACTTTGTGAGCAGGCTGTATGACTATCATGGCACAAAGCAGCCCGACCCAGCCATCGATCCAAGGCTCCTCAAGGAACTGAGAATGTCATGCCCCCATTCTGGTGGCAACACAGACATTGTAGCACCCTTTGATGTTACCACCCCATTCTTGTTCGATCACGCTTACTATGGCAATTTGGTATCTAAACTAGGCTTGCTAGCCTCGGACCAAGCTTTATTTTTGGACCCAAGGACCAAACCACTGGTTCAGGCTTTGGCAAAGGACAAGCACAATTTTTTCCAGGCATTTGCAGAAGCTATGGAGAAAATGGGTTCAATTGGTGTGAAGAGGGGAAGAAAACATGGAGAGAAAAGAAAAGACTGTAGTATGCATATCTCTTGATGGCTGTGTTTTTCTTTTCTTTTTTTTTTTTTAATTTTATGTGTTTGGTGGAGATGATTGGCTTTTGGTCCATTTTCGGTTTAATTTGGTAACCACATTAATTCAGAACACTTTTTGTATCCTATTTCTGTTATATATTATATCTTCATGGAAACATTCAAGATTTAATTTTTCTTTGCAATTCTTTGGGAAAAAAAAAAATACATTTTATTTTAATTAAAATAAAAAGAATTTCGCGTTTAAAAAGTCTAATAAAGTAAAATAAATTAAAGAAAAGAAGATGTACGCCATCTCTGCCTTGTCTTCCTTTTCAGCCAGACCCACCAACCCCACAAGGTTGGCTACTTGCAGTAGGAAAGCCCATCCGATCAGAGCAATGAGAGCCGTCGTTCAGCGTGTTGCCTCCGCAAGCGTCGAGGTCACTCTCTCTCTTTTTCTGTATCTGTCTCTCTTAACCTGCTTCACTGGCTCATAATAGCATTTCTTCAGGTCGAGGGGCGCATCGTATCAGAAATTGGTCCCGGCCTGCTCGTCCTCGTCGGACTCCACGAGTCAGATTCCGATGCCGATGCCGACTACATGTATGTGTGTAACCCCCCCCCCCCCCCAACCATTTCTCTGTTTATCTCTATCTCTACATGTATTTAATCTATTTGTTCTTTAAATCTAATTTCAATTCCGGTGCGAATTCATGAACTGATTTGTGCAGCTGTAGAAAGGTCCTGAATATGAGGTTATTTCCTAATGAGAATACCGGCCGAGGATGGGACCAAAATGTAGTTTCAGCTCTCTTTTCCTTTCTTTTTTCTTTTTTTTTCCGTATGCCGCATATAAGTTAACTGCTACTGAAACGTTCATTTATTTAATTCAAAATTAAAGGTCCTTCTTTTATAATAATTTAAACTGCAGGTAATGCAGAGAAATTATGAAGTTCTTCTAGGTAATCTGGAAAATTTCAATTGTTTTCTTTAATTTTAGCTAGTATATTGCTAAAATATAGGGGGAGAATAATGTTATGGTGTTTGACAGTGAGTCAGTTTACATTGTATGGATTCTTGAAGGGTAACAAGCCGGACTTTCACGTCGCAATGCAGCCCCAGACAGCAAAGCCCTTCTATGCGTCTCTAGTAGAGAGGTTTCAGAAATCCTATAATCCAGATGCCATAAAAGGTTGATGTTGCTTCTTTTCTTTACTTTTGTTTTCTTGATGTTAACGTTACCCTCGTGTGGGTAGCACTGAGTAGATCCTTAGAATCACATTAGTATATATGGTGGTGTTTTTTTGTCCAATTTGTATTAGTGTTGACACTCTGCTTCGTAACATGCCAAAATATGCTGCTAGATGTGTAAGAATCGCAAGTTTGGCTGCAATACATATTTGCAATATGCCCTGACATTAGTATACGTTTCAAGCGGTTTAAACTTGTTATGAAACACAAGCTAGGCATATCTATATAAAAAATGAAATCAAAGTTTTGTTCTCATGCATTTTGATACTGTGCATCTGATCCAGTTGACGAAGTCTATGATGGTTCATCATGGTTCCAACAAAGTGTATAATCAATATCCCACGCATTTTTTGTTCGCACCTCTATTTTATGCAGTCCTACTGAGGCTAAATTAAGAGAAGATTGTGGATACAATTGTTTCTATGTGTGTTGATTATATTCCTTGTTACTAGAAAGCAATTGCCCCATTGATTAATTTTTTTTTCGATAAGTAAATTGCCCATTGATTATTTTACAGCAATGGTTTTCATTTGCTGTATTGGGGAATATGCTAAGACTGTTAGCGAAGGTTAGTATTTGCATGATAGATATAGTTACTTATGTTAGCTGGAAAGTTTGTTTATGGACTGACCTATTTCTGAAATCTTATGAGAAACTTCTTAGGGACTTGCCGGAAACCGTAGATAACAATTTTTGTTGTTCCTGTCGTCTCCGATGATTGTTCCTCAAAGCAAGCATGCACCAGTTTCAATATTCCTACTACACTATTAGGCCTTTCAATGTAGCTATGCTCTAACTACACGACTGTAATTAACATTTTGATGTGCTAAAAAGTAGATGCGGTCATGTTTGATTTTTCTTATAGTTATTTTCAATTTTGTGATTGTAGATGGCATATTTGGAGCAATGATGAAGGTAATACAATATCAGTTCCTTTCTTTCTTGTTTATTCCAACTATTGTTTCAAATGTTTTCTTTAGAGAACCACTTAGCTTTCGATCTTTCCAATGGCATACAGGTCAGTTTGATTAATGATGGACCAGTCACTATGCAGCTGGACTCACAATCCCCAAAGTGAGTACTACCTACCTCAATGAGCTTAGCAGCTGCATTTGATTCACTTCTCCTCATTGTACTGATTACTTTTTTAATTACAATTGCTTAACTTGAAGAGTTGGAACCATTTCAGGAATTCAAATGATGCAGTAGAAGAATCATAATGACAGATTACTCCTAAATTGTGTTTCTTAGTTTTCTTATATGCTGCAGTACTTGGCAAGTAGTTTAGCAGGATGTAAGACATGATTTCTTAATTATAAGCTCTTCATCTGTTGCTGTGATCTCTCTCTCTCTCTCTCCTTTCTTTTTTTCTCTTTAAATCTTAGTCAATCCATTTTATTTGGGTGATGATTGATGAAATTGATGCCAAAAAAGAGTATATGTTAGGGAATAGATACACGGGGATAAAAAAAACACAGGGTTGGTGCATTATAACAGTTAGCACGTAAGCATGGCGGACCAAAAATATGTACAGGGGGAAGAAAGCAGTAAAAAGAATGAGAGAACTTCTTGAACTGTGTTGTTACAAAATGGGCAATATAATGAAGGCGGCAAGCCCCATGAAAATATGCTTGCTGATAATTCAGGTTGTCCGCAGCACGGCATCCTTCAGGAGTCAAATGTTCCATGCTCCTATGACTTTGTGGAGAGGATTGTTGCCGCTGTAAACAGTGCTTCTTTTCCAAATGACAAAACCTCCATGTTCCTACACCATGCCAATTAATTAAACACGAAGCATCGTACTGAAAAAGTCCACACTTGTCAACGTATTACACTCAAGATACTGTCATGCAAGGACAGCAGACCCTTTTGATATCTATGAACAAAAATGATTTGATTGAAGGGGTATGTAATCCTCGTGATATCCTCAGTTTCCTGATGTTCATGTTTAAGAAGGTGTTGGGCTCCCATATTTGTTTGATGATCCCACTACTCAAATGTAATAAAACAGGAAGTATATGACCAAACCAATTTTTTGTAATAATTGAAAAGGATATAAAAATTGGGATTCCAGTAATATTCAATAACTAGGGTCAAATCGCAATAGGTCTGAATGTGTATGCCCGACATCATGTAACATGCCTGTCTTAAAGGCCGAGGTTTAATTACTCAATGCTTGCTTATCAGATAACCACATTACTATAGGACATAAGAAGAAACTCATGCAAAAGAGAACAAGCAAAAGTAAGTTAAACTGCTGAATGCTGATGAGTGATGAGCTTACTCGTCTACTCGTCTCAAACTATTGAAAGCAGAGATCATATTCTCGCATATCTCCACAAGAGGGTTGTCTCTCACATCTTCCTTGGAATCTGGGTCACCTAGAGCAGGTCGTTTTCTGGACGAGAGAAACAAATGAGCCTGAAAGAGAGCGAAACATAAATAGATAGATAAATATGGTAGAGGTTACTACTGAATGAAGATACAATTTGATCAATATTTCAAAACAGGGAAATTGCAAGGCAAGGAAATTAGCTGTCAGCATGGTGAGGCAAGTGTCAAGGCATAAGGCATAAGCCTTGTTATATATATCGTGGTTTTATGTCAAGAGATACGGAAAAATAAATCATATAAACATATGCTGTAATGACATATATGACAAATAATGACTCATGCAGTAAAACAGTGTACATCAGAGCTAATAGCCCACAGCTTCGAGAATCAAGGAATGGAAAAAAATAGAAAAGTAACGAACAACATCACTCAAGATTAATCATTATCTACTTAACTATGTTACCAGATATTGTTTGAAAAACAAAAAGGATCACCTTAAAAGCATGTGCCAAGAGCAACTGAATTACTTCAATGCCAATCTTTTTTATGATGCTTTTTGTACTTGTAGTACTTGAAAAGCACTTCAAGGCTCCACTTAATGTTGCATCATCGGTAGAACCATTTGATCTCCGAGTGCGAACAGGAGGCTGGCAAAAATGAAATATAATTAACCTATGAAGATATTTTATAGTGGGAGATACTTGCTGTATTGCAGCCATAACTACGTCAAAGACTTAAGGACGATATAAGATTGAACACCGTAGATATAAATCTTTGGGACAATTGAAATCATGGAACAATAATCTGACTACTTACCTTAGGTGTGTATTTCCAGATATACTGCAAGATTATTTCCAGCTTCCATTTAGGGTCATTGAAGACCTGCAAAACATCGTCATTGTTGGCACAAACATGGAAAAAGATCTAGGTCTTCTTAATCACCAGAAACTAAGGAAGCATGGGCCTTTTACAAACTCAAAGCAAATACTTAATATGCAGTAAATGAATACCTGGAAAAATGGGGAAAGAATCTCATCATTGTAAGTTAGTTCATCTAGAATTACCTCTATCAGCGGGGTTCTGCACCAGATTGCAGTAACACATTCATCTATCAACAAACATATAAAACAAGCACGTGCACAGTGCACTGCACGACACCCGCAGACACAAATGCATGCCAAAACTTTCACCATATAAGAAACTTAACCTCACACCATCAGCTCTGGTAGTATAACCTTGCATATCGGCTTCCTTCTTCGACATATCAAGCTCCATAATCTAAAAGGTTGACAATATTAAAGCTCATGATGAAACTGGTTCAAACTGCTCTAAACGAAATGATTACGAGGAAATTACCAGCGTCAGAAGTTTCTGCACTGCAATGCAAGTATTATTTCCTATTTCCGGCAAAGCAACTGCCACAGCAGGATCACAATTATCAGATGGCTTTGCCACAGAAGTCTCTAGATACGTTGGATCATTACTGAATGTAGATTGGATTTGATACAGCCCACACATAACAGTCAAGCAATCCCTCACTAAGACTTTGCAGTTTAATTTTCTTGACCCCTGCAAAGAAATCTAGTTTGAACATCCTCACATTATTTCAATTAAACAAGAAATAGTGCCCCCAAGGAACTGGCATTAGGAAGTTAAATCTGAGAGCAAGCAAGACAACACAAGAGCCATGATATAAAAATCACTTGATGACTATGTATTAAAAATGGAAGAGATAAAATCCCTAATGTTCATGGCTTGAAGGACAAGAGTATACCAGAACCATGTTGAGCAAAGATTCCCTCAGAAGGGTCCAGTTCATAGTTTCTGCAGTACAAAAATTAGCTGCATAAACCGTCCAAATATGGAAGGCATAAAAACAATGATATCAGCTTACCTCCACTTTTACGAGGTAGCATATCTCCTTCTAAAACATTCAAAAGATACTGGAACACCAACATGCTCCCCAAGGTCTGCAAAAAGAATAAGAATGAATTAAGAACGTAGCAAAGTTGTGCAAAAGCAAAATGATAAACTATTGGCATTGAATAGCAATAACCTAGCAGATATTAAAAAGCTCAATGAAAGAATAACATTTTTCTTTTTTTTTTTTTGGTAAGTAGAACAGCATAAAACACTTAAAACACTTGCATCAGATATTAATTTTTTTTTTCGTTTACTTAAAAAAAAATAATTTTGCAGGTTTTGTATTGGGGATAGAACTGCTATAAGTATACTCTAAGCAGACAAGGAATTACAGGTCAAGAAATCTAAATCAAAAGATAATATCAGGTCGAGAAATCTAAAAGCAATATGGGGAGCTAAACTTGTTCGGCTTCTCTATAATCAATTATGAACAAATACTTCACGCCCTTCCAAAAAAACTCGGAAAATAAATATACCAACCTTGGTGTCTAATGTTTTAAAATTTGCATCACGAGCCACTTCAGCAAGGTCTTGTATCAGAAGATGAAAACCCTGAGGTTGGCAGAGACAATGAAATGAAATGCTGAATTGCAATCAAGTTCAACAAATCAAACCCACTAGAGAATATATAGAGTAGAACTGAGAACATCATCCATCACTCTGCACCTATGTTCTACAAAGCCCTCTAGCATCCTCCTCACATGGAAAAAGTCTATGCACATATATAATGCAAAAACCTGCTATAAAATTAAATGGAAGCATGCCTTTGATATTCATTAGTAATTTACTGCTATACACTAAGGCCCCATTTGGATGTTGAGATGGTCTCCTCTCATCCCATCTCATCTTCATCTCAACTCAACATCCAAACACCACTCAAACACAAATATTTTTCAATTTCAAATCTTAACTTTTTCTTCTAATCTTACCTAATCATTACAATTTTCCGAACTTTCAAACAAAACACAAAAAATAATTCAACTTTTTCAAATCACAAAACAAAAATTATATTAAAACGATATTTTAACTTGACAATATTTTTATTCATCTTTTTCTCTCTCCTTTCCCAAAACCCCATAAAACATTTTAACTCAAATCACTTTACTACTATTCACAAACAATTTTTTAATATAATTTCATCTTTATTCACAAACCATTTCACAAACAATATTTTTATTCATATTTTTCATATCAACTAATCTCATCTCAACATCCAAAGATTCCAAACAAGGCCTAAGGTGTGGTTTAGAACTTCCTTTGGGAGGTGATTTGACCCCTTAAGTTAAAATTACATAAAATATAAAAGAAAAACAAATTAAGGAAGCATTTAGACAGAGTCAAGAACAACAGATAGTACTCACAGAAGAGTCAAATGGTCCACCCAAGTTTTTGTCAGCCACTTCCTTCTCACTACTACTAGTACCTAAGTCAGCAACAAATGGCGACCAAGCCTAAAAGCAAACAGAAAAGGAGATTGATTATCTAGCAAGATGTTTAAATTGAAGCAGCATATGTATTATACCAAAAGGATGAGGAAACACATTAAGTAGTCATATCTATATCCTACCTCTTTAACCAGGACAAGTTCAAGTGGGGCACTAGAGGATGATTTGGATCTATCTGAGCCTGATAAATACAGCCGAGGGTAACGCTGCATTGAAAAATAAAATTACATCAGATTGGAAATTATCAGAATAATTGGGCACCTGCAAATGTAAATTTAAACTGAATTAAATTAAAGGGGTCGATTAAACACCTTATCTAATTCATTCAAAAGCTGGAAACTTGGCATAATCAGTTCTAAAGATTTGCCAACCCTTAAGATCCGGAACACCGCTGCACACATTTTGCTTCACAACAAAATTCGTACAAAAAAAAAAAAAAAAGTGGTCATTTAGATAAAGACGAACATAACACATTAATCTGTGGTTTTCTTTTCCTGAAAATAAGTTACAAATTTCCATTCACATTGATTGGCATATTTGCAAGTAAATATACAATATCCTTACCATAAAAAAGAGGAGATGATGGTTAGTAGTGCTATAAGTCTTCTTAGATTAGTAAACTGATAAAAACAGTCAATCGAAAAAAAAATAAAGATGATAACTAACATGGGCACACAGAGACAATTACTTAGTTGGGGGTATTCCACTTTCTGGAACAATAGATGCAGCGCGAACAGCTTCCAGAAAAGCAATCCCTGTGCATCAATCAACATAATGAAGAGACATAAAATGTAGGAAATGTAGGAAAAGTTCAGAAATTCAAATTCCAATTTAAGAATCTCCTATAAGATTCCCCACACTGTTTATCAGCAGTTCCAGTTGCGTTCGACCTTCCATTTTCCGGGAACAAGAACGACAAAAAAGTAAAATCTAAAACTTTCACTTCCCTTTTATTTTCCTGCGGTTATTTAGGAAACCAAACAGAGAATAAATAAGCAAAAAGCAAATCAAATAAATAACGTACTATCATCGTTGGCGTCCCGATTCTCTTTAGTCTCAGAGGCGTCGAGAATAGCCAAGATGTTCTCTTCGATTCCGCCTCTCCCGATAGAATTCTCCATCTCCCACTTATCTGTCCGATGAAGAAAAGAAAAATCAAGCCCTAAAATTAGTTCTCTACAGAGCAAATACAGATGAAAATGGCGGAAATATTAAATAATTAATTAATTGTTTTATTTTCCCGCCAAATTCGAGAACCCTCTAAAACTGATTACTGTTATATCCATCAAATAATCTCACAAATTGACGTGATTATATTTAATATCTTATATCTATTTTATAATAAAAATAATTTTATAATCTAATGAATCACATTAAACTATATCAGTTTATAAAATTATTTTTATATAATTCTTTTATATCTAGAATATTTCACAAAACTAAAAGATTAATACCAAAAACACTTCTAGATGGCCCCATTTTTAACAAAAAACTTGTAAGCTTGTACATTTGGAATTTATACTTATCATTATTTCTAGGGATGAGTATCGACTTAGTTCGAGTCCAATTCCTCTAAATCCAACTCTAACTTTAATTTGCGTAGGTTTCGATTCGACTCCGACTTGTCAAAGTATAATCGGATTTGGACTTTCAAATTTGGGTTTCCTTTTTTTTAGTTTTATATTTAACCCATTTAAAAAATAATTTTTTGCGGGCTTTCAAATATCAATTTTTTGAAAAAATTTAAAAATTAAAACTAAATCATTCACTGCTAATTTACTTCTATATTAATATTTAACTTATTTTTATACTGTATTGTATAATTACATGTTATCATACTATAGTATTACATATTATTTTTAGTATATAATTACATGTTATTATACTATAGTATTACATGTTATTATATTATGATAGTGTCTAACTTATTTATAATTTATTTCTACACTATACTTATTTCTAGTGTCTAATTACATGTTATTATATTTTAGTAAATTAGTATTTGTGTTATTAACTTATTATACTATACTTATTTAAATACTAGTGTCTAACTTATTTCTATACTCGATTATGTATGGTAATAATATAATGATGTTTGCAAATACTGAACTATCATTAATCTATTTATATTATAGTATAAGTATATTATTTTATAATAATTAACTCATACTAATATATTATTGAATTTAACTATATAAGTCATTGTTATATAACTATATAACTAATTTACTAGTATATATGATAAATATATAGATAAATATATATTTTTATAATATATATTACTATATATAAAAGTAGAGTAATATAATTCTAACATGGCATTCTACCTATAAAAGTAGGCATTATACTCATTAAATTTAAAGTGTTATGTTTATGAAGCGGTAAACCTTTTAAAATCAATGTTTCATTATGAACCGTTATAACTTTTAAATTTTATTTATTTTCTTACATATAAAGATATGAAACAGTTTAAGACTTCACCTAAAAGTACTAATTCAACATTTATATTGTTTTGCATTTTAAGTGAAGTCATATGACTCCGATGTGGCATTCTATCCATAAAAGTAGGTGCTCTACCTATTAAATTTGAAGTGTTATGTTTATGAAGCGATAATTCTTTTAAAAGCAATGTTTCATTATGAACTGTTGTAACTTTTAAGTTTCATTTCTTTTATTACAAATAAAAATATAAACCGATTTAAGTCTCCACCGAAAAGTGTTATTTCAACTTTTATATTGTTTCGTCAAATAAACCGCCCTATAAACCATTTCGAATTTCTCTACTATAAAGCCCAGTCTCTCTCTAAATATCTCTTCCTCATACACAACAATCTGCGCATTGTGTGGATTATAGGCTCGTATATATAATATCGGAGTTAGATTCAGAATAGGAGTTGAATGGTAAAGTCGGAGTCAAAGTCGAAGCATAAAGTCAAAGTCGAATCAATACTATGAGGACTTGAAGAAGTACTCTTATTGCCCCGTTGAAGGGAGACTTTGCAATGGTCAAGCAACAGTACGATCAAGGAAGAAGAATAAGCAGCTAGCGAATCATAAATCCTCCTGTAACCTGTTACTTTGTTATCAATCATTTTGTGAGTTAGGAAACTGTCCCCTGCATCAATATTACTACTGGCTCTCTCTCTTTATTATATCTGAGCTGCAAACGTACGTTTGGAAAGAGCTATGTCGACATACATCCATGCTAGCTATCCATTGCAAATTTGCAGTTGACATGAATACAGACTTCATTGTTTGAATTAGGTATTTAGGTTTGTTTTAACAGAGTGGGTTTGTCTTCCTTTCACTCTCTTGTACTCTATATTTTGATTAGTAGATTTATTTGAGATTGTCTACGTCAGGAAATGTAAACTATTTTTTTTAGAGCCAAACTACTTAAGTCTCGGTGTCTTGTGTGATCATTGAAACTTATTCTTAGGGGTGCTACCCGCACCATACGGTGCGGGCCCACCCCTCCCTGCCCCCGCGCCGCATAGGATGGGAGTGGGGTTTTCGTTAAAGTTTTGAATGTCGTTTCAGTTAAGACATTGGAACGAAATATTTTGATATCGGCATAGTTTCGTGATAATTTATATATAGATAAATTAATTATCTATGTATAAATTATATTTCAAAATAACATCAATGCAAGTCTTAAAAAGTTAAAACACATATTTATAAAACTCAATAATACTTCTAAGTTTTTAATCCAACTATTAAAAACAATAATCACTCATTTTCATCACGAAAATGGGAGTATGAATTTGATTTTCAGTCCTTGAGAAAAGATGATTAAAAAAGTTAAGAAAATAATCTGATGTGAGAATTGGAGTGAAAATTATAAAAATACACTGAAAATACAAAAATTCACTAATTTCGGCCGATACACCGAAATCGGCCAATACACCAAAAACCGGTCAGTATTGATCGAAATGCACTGGTACGACTTGTATTTGACCCGATATGAAACATATATCTTCCCTATACCTGTACCTGTCACTGTCCCGGCGCGGTAAATACCAACCAGTACAACACGATATCTAAAACTCTAGTTTTCACCCCGGCACGTGCGGGGGCAGGGTACCCCGTTCTGGTACTGGGGTGTGGGGCAGATCCCCCCCCAAAAAAAAGGGGGGGGGGCATGGGCTTAGAAGCAGCCCATTTCAGCGTTTCTCGGCTATTTTGGACCCAACAATAAAATAAAAGTATAATAATTAAATAGAAATAAACAATGAATTGAATTTGCAATAATAAAAATACGAATTAAAAGAAAATGAAGTACTACTAATACTCCTAACTCCTAACTCCTAAGCTATTACAATTTACAGTAATACAATTTATAATAAAACTATAATAACTAAACTATTAAAATAATACAAATTAAAAGAAAATAATTACAAAATTACAAACATAAAATGGATATTGTATCAACATTACAAAGAACTGAATATGTAAAATCTAAATACAATTAAACATAAATGATAAAATTGAGCCGTTTGAACTTTGACTTTGACATTTTGGGGTGGGTGGCCAAGGGTGGAAATAGAGTTTAGTGCTGCCTGCTATGAGTCGTGAAATCATAAAATCTGAAACATTAACAATTGAATAGGAAGATAAATTAGAATTATAAATAAGAAATAAAAGTTAAAATTACAAAGAACCATTATAAATGAAAAAATTACAAATTAAAATCTGACTAACCAAAATGAGATGGGGATAAAGATTCAAGATGCAACATTGAGAATATATCATTTGAATTTCGGCTTGGAATTAGGGTTGAAATTTGAGACTTGAGGTGCCCATATGACAGTAAGATTATAAAAACAATTAGAACCAATAATTATATAAATACGAAAAAAATTAGGGAACAATATAAATTATACAAACCTATGACAAATGGCAATGGTGGGTCAGGGTCTAATATGGTGAAGTCATACTGCAGCGGAGGTAGACGTTGTATCATGCATGGTTATAATAATTAAATTTGAAATTAATGCCGATGAAATGAATATAAATAAAATAAATAAAAATAATAAAATGAAATCAACGATTACTATATCCAGGCTAATCACCACCCTCCTCCTCGTCGGCTTCATTAAAGTTAAGAATAATCGAAACATGAATTTGAGTCCATTTGATCCAATTCTGAGTGCAAATCAATGCCTCCACAGTGATCGTGGACAAATAACTCTGGAATAGATCCAATATATAGCCTCTGGTACTAAAGGCCGACTTTGAGACTACGGTGCTAATAATGATGAACAAAATACTACGAGGTATCTCTCCAAAAACAGGGTACTTCACGGCATTGTTCTTCCAACAACCTAATATATCAAACCCTTATGTATATGGGAGAAGATCTCCTGCCAAATATTGATCTACATCCGACTTCGCTTTTGTAGATTGATGGACTAGTTGGGGGTTTTGTGAGAGGCTTTGGGCCCACACTAACCTACTGAGAGTGTCTCTAACCATGCCCCTATAAGCTCAGCCCATGCGGCCCCGTGCATAAGTCTCAAACCATATATCATGTCATCAATCTTAAGCTGGGGGTCAAGAACAACAGCCAAATAACACAAAATATTTTGCTTACTCAAATCCCCCAAATATTTGTCATATTTGACTCTCATTATCAATGTCATCAACGGCATCTTAGTATGGCCACTCATACACATCTCATCTAATTCTTCTTTCACCCAACATATTTGTTGAGTGAACTCATTGGATATAGGGTACAAAGAACTAGATATTTTCAATGTCACCTCGTAAAAAAGTCTTAAAAAATCTATAAAGATAGCAACCACTTCTCAATCATTATTAATAGGCTTTCCTAATCCTCCATGCTCATCAAAATAGCTGACATATTGGATGTCTTCATCACCCAATAATTCAAAAGTTGCCTTATATTCTTGGGCCGCCTCTAACATCAAGAAGGTTGAGTTCCATCTTGTAGGAACATTAGTACAAAAGGCCTTCTTGGATGTTATGCCCACATTTCTTGCAGCAACTTTGAATTTCTCCAATCTAGCAGGAGAAGATCTTACAAATCTCAACACCATTTTGATTTGTGCAACTGAGTCATCAACAACTTTCAAGCCATCAGATACAAATAAATTCAAAATATGTGCAACACATCTAACATGCAAACAATCACCACTCAAGATTATCTTATTCGCCTCTCTAGGATAATTCTTAAGATATGTTAATGCGACATCGTTAGATGAGGTTAGCAACTGTAACCTTCAAAACCCGTGCCAACCCCCAATCCTTTATTGTGGTCTCCAAGGCCTTCCCAATTGTCTCACCCTTGTGATTAAAAATTTGACAAAATTTCACAAATTTCTTATATAGTGTCAAATCACAATCAATGAAATGCACAGTAAAAGACATGTAATTAAAATTTTGGATGGATGTCCAATTATCGGTAGTGAGGTAAACAACTTGACCCGCCAATTGGCCCCTTAATAAATCATTCTTCTTTTGGTAATGTTTTTTAACACCCTTTGCCACATTGTGGCAAGAATGAATATTAAATCTAGGTTCCAAGCAATTGAAATATTCTTGGAACCATCTCTCCTCCACAAACTGAAAAGGTAGCCCGTCTATGATAACCATACATACTAACTTTCTTCTACATTCATCGGGGTCATACTTAGTATACCTCTTCAAAGTAGAACCTCCACTACTCCCATCCATCATTTTTTTTAGTCCAATCTCTCATCTAGATTGACTCTTCTCTTGTATATTGAATTATTCTTGCATTGTTCTTATAAGTGCATATTTAACTATGATGTACCATATTTTCTATAGTGATATATCCATAGAGTTTATCACAGTAGTTACCTTTTGCTTGAGAGTTATTGGGGTTACGACCCTCTAGTTTGATAAAGTGAGACCAAACTATGGAAATAAGTTTCTTGCTTTGTGTGGAGCCGAGATTGGGGGCGGAGATTGGTTCCGTGGGGTTGGGACTAGGGTCCGTAGGGTTAATGCTGGGTGTAGGGTTAGGTGTTGAGGTAGGCTCGGTAGGATATGACAACTATCACTAAAATCTGAGGGAGTAGAGGAAGACATTCTCCAAAACAAGCAACAAATCTGAAAATAAAACAAAAACATGCCACTAACATCAACAATCAACACATAGGGATGATGATCAATAATCAAAACTTGCCACTAACATCAACAATCTAGTGAATTCTTTTTAGTACTGTTGCAACTTTTTTTACAACTATTTTCAAGGGCCATTATCTTCAATTTGTTTATTTGCATATCATTATAAGCGTCGTGTATGTACTTGCACACAAAAATCAGAAACAAATACATTCGTTATAACTAATGAATGAAGAGAAGAAAAAATAAATCTGAATTAATGTTTTAATTTTTAAAGAGTCTTTTATCAAATTTTGGTATAGACAAGTGCTAACTTAGTTAATAGTGATCTAATACTACTTTTTTTCTTTTTTAAAAAGAGGACGGTACTCCAATTTTATTAATAGCCCTCACTTATGGCACATACTACTTCATTTAATTAATGGGCAAATACTAAGAGCTAACTATTGTACTAATTAATAATCTAATGCTACTTCATTTAAATGATGCACAATCATATGTGCCAATAAATTAAAAAAAAAAAACCATAGTTGAGGCTATGTTTAAGAGGATGCGGGACCATCAAAGTTTGATAACAAAAGTCAAAGTTTTAGCTTTTAGCATTACCATACTTGCATGTACTAGGATGCATGAAAAGAAAAAGACTCAAATATTAGGACTCGTAGACCTAAAATTCTTCCTTAGTTGTGGCTAATGTTTGGTAATTCATAGATAAGACTTCTACTTTTTCTTCTTTTTCTTTATCTTTGGTTGCTTTGCAAATTGTTTTGGTAGTTGGTGTATTAGGTTTTAACTTCTGAATTTACAAATTCCAGTGTCAATCAAGCCCATGGCTTGTTTGGGTTTTGTCAAGTGTGGTTGGATCTCAAGAGATACTCGTAATTTAACGCTAATTATTTTGCTGCAACGCATTGGGGGTACTCACAACACCCCCCCCCCCCCCCCCCCCCCCCCCCCCCCCCAAAAAAAAAAAAGAGAAAGAATTTTAAAATAAATAAATAAAATATTGCTTCAAACTCAAACTCTCCAAGATGTTAAAATAAGGGAAAGTTAATAAATTTCTCCGTAAAAGAAAATAATTGAGATCATAAGTATATTCTTAATATTTGATTTTAACCTTGGATGGGTTAAGGTTATTTTTCTAAAGTTTTAACTTTTATGCTTAAAATTTGGAAAAAAAAAACACATAAAATAAATCCTATAATATTTTTCTAAGCTAAATCCTATAGATTTATTAATGTTGTCCTTCAATATTTTCATCGAAACTCCTAAATTAATTTAGGGTTTTAATTCGAAACTCATGCACAAAATCACAATAGTTCACCAATCACATGCACAATCAAATCTCGATTCTCCACAGCACACAATTCACAAATCTCATCATCGATTTCCATTTAATCCTAACCTTCCTCCAATCTCCATAACTAAAAAAAAAAAAAAAAACATAAAATACTAAAAGGTTTGGATTTGGGGCTTACCGATGCGACGGACACAGAGAGCGACGGTGACGGCGACGGTGGCTACGACAGACACAGTGACAAAGACTCAGAGAGCGACAGAGAGAGAATTGAGAGAGAGAATAATTCGAGAAGGGGAGGGGGAAGGAAGTTGCGGGAGGGGAGGGGAGGGGAAGGGAAGGGAGGGGGGACTTAACATTGACAAAACGACGTCGTTTAATTTATGAAGGTTTATATATATATATATATATATATATATAATTATATATTATAATATATGGGGTGCAGAGCGGGGAAAGCCAGAGTGGAACTAAGCCCTCTCCATCCCCCTCCTCCATTGGGGCTATAGATGTGGGCAGGGCCACCCGCCCCCTGCATCTGTAGCATGGATCCCCCACCATGCGGGGCGGGGTAGTGGGGGCCGCTGCCCACCCCTACTTATTCTTAGAGACGAATTTACATGGGGCCAGGGTCTTGGTATGGTATCAAAAGTCTCATTAGTCATTAAAAACTTGAGTTACGAAGAGAGCAAGAGAGTGCAGGCTGGCTACAACTGGAGCCTATTTTTTTGTGCCATCACTTTATTCTTCTTTGTGGGATTCAATATTTTATCATTTTAACAATGAATCAATTAGAAACAAAATAAGAAAAAGTCTAAAGAAATTATGCTTTCTTAATTTTGAAGGTATGGTGATTTGAATCATATAAATATTTTTATTTTAAATTTTCATATTTCATATAAATGGAGAATGATTTGTTTGGAGTAAATTTAGTAGTCTATATTGAGAATGAAGTTAGTGAAAAATTTAACACGGATGTCATAATTGAAAAATTTTATTTAATAAAAAAGCGATGGGGAGTTATGTCATCATGTTTTTTATACAAATTTTTAAATGTATCTTGGTCCCATAAATTAGATTTCAAACTCGGTTCTTTCCTATTGAGACAAATTCCAACTTACCTACAGATAAGCAAGGGGTGTGGTCGTGGCAATCATTCATCTAGTTTGCCAGCCATGTCTACTACCAACTCTGGTTCTTGCCCACAGTGCCAACTTTGCAACAAAGCTGGTCACCTTGCAGCTGCTTGTTGACACAGGTTTGATCAAGTTTTTCAGGCTGCCTCATTCCTCAAGTTTATGTTGCTGCCTTTCACCAAGTTGTAGATTCCTCCTGGTATCCAGACACCGAAGCAACATCTCACATTACTTCTGAGCTACAGAATCTCAACCTCCATGCTGAAGAGTACACTGGACAAGATCAAGTGCGCATTGACAATGGTCAAGGTCTAAATATTCATCACACTGGTTCTTATCTATTGCTCTCATCCTCTAAATCTTTTTTCTTAAACAATATCCTTCATGTACTTGCAATAATTAAAAAAAAAAAATCTATTGTCAGTATATCAATTCACCAAAGACAATAATGTAAAATTTAAACTCCACTCATCTTTTTTCAGTGTCAAGGATCAATCATCAGGAGCTATCCTACTCAGTGGCAACAGTAAAAATGGGATTTACCCTCTCCTAGCAATCTCCTCAGTCTCTTCATCATCCCCATCAATCGTCAACTAGTTATTCCAGACTTGGTCACCTTGCTCTACATACAGTTCATTAAGTCGTCTCCAAAAAGCATCTACCAGTCTCAAAGATTAAGTCTCTGTATGTCATGCTTGCCAACTCGGCAAGAATCACAAACTTCCATTTTCTTTATCCCATTCGTTGTCTTCAAGTCCCTTTGAGTTACTTTTCATTGATGTATGGGGTCTTGCCCCCACTGAATCTATGCATGGAAATAAATATTATCTTTGCATTGTTGATGACTTTTCCAAATTCATGTGGATTTTTCCACTCAAGCAAAAATCAGATGTCCTTCAAACTTTTATTTACTTCCAATCTCAAATGGAACAAATATTCTCATGTAAAATCAAACATGCTCAATCTGACTAGGGGTGGAGAATTCAAGCCCTTACATATGCATTTTCTATTTGTTTGCATTAACTATTGACTTGCTTGCCCCCACTCTTTATTTACAAAATTGGATCAAATCTCATGTTTCTTCTTATTTATGTAGACCATATTCTAATTATTGGGCCCAACCCACTTGCTCTCACAACTCTCACAGAACAACTACAATATGACTTTGCATTGAAGGATCTCGACCCAATACATTTTTTTTTGGGCATCAAGGCCATCTCCGATTCTAGTGGCTTATTTCTATCTTAGCAAAAGTACATCACTGACCTACTCAAGAAAACTAATATGTTAGAGGCAAAGTCAGTGTCATCTCCAATGTCCACCACTGCCAATCTTTCTCATTTCAAAGGTGAGGCATTTTCTGATCAAACTCTTCAACGTAGTGTCGTCGATTCATTACAATATCTCTCATTCACCAGATCAGATCTCTCTTATGTCGTCAGCAAAGTCTACCAGTATATGCATCGACCAATTACAAAACATTGGAGTGCCATGAAGAGGATCCTCTGCTACTTAAAAGACATTATACATCACAGGCTACTAATTTGCTGCAACTCCAACCTACAGCTAACAACGTTCTTTGATGTCAACTAGGCTGGGTGCCCAAATGACCTACGCTCTATGAGTGGGTATTGTGTTTTCCTCGGCTCAAACCTTCTCTCTTGGAGCTCATGAAAGCAAGCATAGAGGCTGAATACAAAGCAATTACGAACATTGATGCCGAACTATTATGGCTTCGTTCTTTTCTACTTGAACTAGGTATTACCCGAGTCTGCCCCAACCTTGTGGTGCGACAACATATGAGCAACTTACATGACTGCAAATCCTTTGTACCATGCCAGACAAAGCATGTCAAGATTGACTTACATTTCGTTCGAGATCATGTTTCTAAATGCATACTATCAATACGTTTTATTTCAAGTAAAGATTAATTGAATGATAGACTTATCAAACCACTACCAATTGCACGGTTTTTCCAGTTACGAGCCAATCTCAATGTCCACGAATTACCCTTGAGATTGAGGGGGCGTATTAAGACAAATTCCAGCTTACCTACAGATAAGCACCAAGCGCAGATAAAGAAGGATAAAGATCAGAACAAATCAAATGAAGTTAAAATAGGATAACAGTAGAGTTGTATTCAAATACAAATACCTCATAAATTGTTTGATGAAATGTCTTTATAAATACACGTGAAGGTTGCCTCATATTAATTACGGAGGAAATCATTTCTACATAATTATTTCCATGTGATTCTTTACTGTCTATTCTTATATTTTCTATTTCTTGACAATCCTAAAATATCCATTTGTCAGATCGGTTTTTCTTTTTTTTTGTCATGCGTGCCCCAGATTTTTTTCCATATATTTGTCAATTTGAATTGAATGAGAAGCCTAATTAATTTATTATAATCTTGATCTATGCATGCATGTTATCTTTTTCATTATTGTCTTGACAATTAATTGCATGCACCAAGAAACACACATCTTTAAACTAAAAAAATGTTCTTCTTATAGCACAAATTCCACATATATATAATGAGAACAAACTGAATAAAAAAAATAATTTGAAAAAGACATATTACAAAGATCAAGTCAATCTAAATCTTTTGAAAGAAGGATGAAAAAATAAGGTAGACTAAACTATTATTAAAATTATTTGTTAGATCATTTTGGAAAGAAGTTTTGAAATTGAAATTAGGATAGAATTAGCTGGTTATTATTATATATTGATGGGATAATTATTTTAACAATTCCTCTTCAGAACAAACCGACTAGTCTTATGGGATAAACAACCTCCACTTATAGCAAGACATGTAGGGTATTTCATAAAAATCAAGATAGACACTATTGCATCTAATTACTGATGAATGCCTCCCACTCGTGCACTTCATTTCCTCTAAGACCCGTGAGACATCACTTTCCTCCATCGTCGCGAGACACCAGACCCGTCGCCCCCACCAAGCTCAGTCGCCAACCACTTTTCCTCCATTGCCCCCCACCTCGACTTGCTTCGTCGCCCCTACTGCAGTATTTTCCTCCATGCCCCCTCCCCAATTTGCTCCGTTGTCGTCGCCACCCACTAAAGCTGTTCCTCTGTCGCTCCACCAAGCCGTCACCCACCAAGCCACTCCTCGATGGTAAGTTGTGTAATTTGTCTAAGGGCTGTAATTTTGAAGACCATCCTTTGACTATTTGATGTTCATTTCCTGTGACATATTTCACATGTCAACAAGCTAGCTAGAGATGTCTTCTATTGGGTAGTTGACCTATTTTACATAGACTTATTTTGAGTCATTTTTCTACAAATTGTGATATGATGGTAGATTGGTAGTGGTTGGGTTTTCTTCTTCTGTAAGGAATTACCCAAAAAATTTCATCCTTTTTTGAACTTATTTGTGCACTGATTTGAGGGTCTTTATGATGTATACAAATGTCTTATGATGTAATTCACATGTGCATTGATTTGAAGTGTTTTGTGCACTGATTTGAAGTGATTTGTTCACTGATTTGTGCACTATTTTTTTTGTTTTTCTTATTTTGTAATAAAGGATCAAATTTAGAGTTCTGATAGTGATGAAGATGTGAATGTAGAAGATGTTTTGAATTTGAAAGATGAAATTCGTCTGGATAATGATTTGAATGTAGAAAATGTAGTAAATGTGGAAGATGGAGTCTGTGTGGATGATTGAGTAAATATGGAAAATGGAGTAAATGTGGATGATGGAGTGTATTTAAGACCTTGTTTGAGTAATGGTCCCAATGAGCCATTCCTCGGTATGGTCTTTGATGACACAAAAGATGCTCAAGCATTTTACAAGGCGTATGCAAGAAGAAAAGATTTTACCATTTGGACCAATCATACTCGACTGTCGAAAGAGGAGAAAAAAATAATTGTTGTAGCTTACGTTTGCTTAAAGGAAGGATTTCGACGGGAAATGAGCAAACAAAAAGAACGAATAATTTTGGAACCTGCTGAGACAAAGATTGGTTGTAAGGCATTGATGGGGATAAAAAAAGAGTGAAAAGTGGATAGTATTTAAGTTTGTGATTCAACATAATCACATGCTACTTACACCGAGAAATACTAGTTTGTTTCATGGATAAAGGGTAGTGACACGTGTCCAAAAAATTCTTATTATGACTTTGAATGAGTCTGGTATACCGACAAGGAAGATAATGTCGTTGTTGAGTAAAGAAGCAGGAGGCGACTTTAACGTTAGTTGTATTGGCAAGGATGTGAAAAATTACTTTGGAAACAAAAGGAGAAAATTATTTGAAGAGGGAGATGCACAATGGTTATATGCCTAATTTTTTGATTGACAATGAAAAGAGTCTATGTTTGTGTACTCCATGCAAATTGATGAGAATGAGTATGAGAAGTTATTTTTGGGCAAATGCAAGATCAAGGGTATCATACCAATATTTTGGAGATGTGGTTACATTCAAAGCCACATATTTGACAAATATTTATAAGATGCCCTTTGTACAATTTTCTGGAGTTAACCATCATCTCCAAACCATAATGTTTAGTTGTACCTTGTTGGTTAATGAAACAGTTGAGTCATATACATGATTATTGAGAACATGGCAAGAAGCAATGATTGGACGTGCTCCTTCAACTATAATTACCGATGAAGAAAAGGCTATGACAAAGGTCACTGGAGAGGTACTCCCAAATATAACTCATAGGTTGTGCTTGTGGCACATTTTGCAAAAAAAATTTTAACATTTGGCTCATGTATATAACAAATTTTCAGATTTTAAAAAAGATTTCCGTCATTATATTCATCAGACAATTACAACTGATGAGTTTGAGTAGGAATTGAGTGTTATATTAGTGAAGTATGAGGTAAAAGATAATACTTGGTTACAAAATCTTTATAACTGACGGGATAAGTGGGTTCTGGCTTACTTGCGTTCAACATTTTGTGTCGGTATGTCAATAACTCAAAGAAGTGAAAGCATGAATAAGTTATTCAAGGATTATGTTCGTTCCAGTACTATGGTAAGTGATTTTGTGCATCAATATGAGAAAACATTAGATGCACGTTATTTTAAAGAGAGAGAAAATTACGTGCAAAGAAAATTTACCCGGGCCATATTGAAAACATGTCACAAAATTGAAAAAGAAATTACCATAGTCTACACAAGAAAATCTTTCATGATCTTCCAAAATGAGCTTTTCAGTAATCAACGCTACAATTCAACCAAGTTTTCCAACAAGGGCGAAAGCAAAACTTATAGAGTGGCACCTCATGGCAAAAAAACTCCTCTCTATGATGTAACCTTGGAGAGTGGAGGAGATAAGGCGACCTGTACTTGCCATATGTTTGAGTTTATGGGAATTCTCTGTAGGCATATCCTGTGTGTACTTGCCAAGAAATCAAAATTAGATTGTTTGTCAGAATACCATATTCTCGAAAAATGGACTATCAATACTAAGAGTCGACCTATTATTGACTTATCCATTCTCGAAGGACATGTAATGCCACATGATGATCTAGCAATGAGAAAAAAAAAAGTTGATGATGCAATTTTACGTCATTGCAGAACTAGGAACGAAGTCAACAAAAAAACTCAATCACCTCTCCCTTGCCTTAGATAAGGTTCATAAAGAGTTGCTTTTGATAGAAGATGATGACGATATTGAAGAATCAAATTGCCAAGTTGTAGGGGTTGAGTCAACCTATGATTCCCATAACAAAATACCTCAGGTTGTAAACGCTACAGGATCCTCCAAGTGTGCCCACAAAAGGGCGTCCAAAGTCTTTAAGGACAAAGAACCCAAAAGATATGCAACCAACCAAGAAAAAGCGTTGTAGTATTTGCAAAATTAAGGGACATGCTCGAAACAACTGTCCTTCAGTGAGATATTATAGCTTTTGAATATTTTTTTATTTATTGGTTTTTAATCAAACTAAACTTATTTTGTTATATTCCATCCTTGTTTATGTAAGGATATTGGGCATACAATTGAGGTTGATTGCACTAAATTGGATTCTTAATCGAAATTTGGTTATATTTGTGATTAATATTCTTTTTTGTTATTATATTCTCTATTAAATCCTTAAATGTAATATTATGTTTTAGAAATTTAAGTTGTATATAATTATTGATTTTGTGATTAATGTGACAGGAGAGTTGTGAAGCTTTTGAAGCTCGTGATTCTTGGGATGACAAAGATCTAAGCTTGTGATGGACTACATCCAATTGAAGCACTATGTTATTTTTTATGGCACTGTTATTTTTTATGGCCACTTGAAATAGTAGAAATTGTATTGCAAATGGAGAAGATGCTCCAGATATGATGGCTTTTTGATATTTTTGATGGCACTATGTTATTTTTGATGGCCACTTGAAGTAGTAAAAATTGTATTGCAAATGTATTTTGATGTTCCAGATATGATGACACTATGTTCTAGATATGATGGCTTTTTGATATTTTGATGGCATTATGTTATTTTTTATGGCCACTTGAAATAGTAAAAATTGTATTGCAAATGGTTTTTGATGTTCTAGATATGATGGCACTAAGTTCCAAATATGATGGCTTTTTGATATTTTTGATGGCACTACGTTATTTTTTATGGTCACTTGAAATAGTAGAAATTGTATTGCAAATGGTTTTTGATGTTCCAGATATGATGGCACTATGTTTCAAATATGATGGCTTTTTGATAATTTTTTTATGACACTATGTTATGGGAAAACAAAGAACTCAGATTGTATGCAGGATATGGGATAAAAATTGTATGATATGCAACAAAAAAAAATAACTGATATATGCAGGAAAAAAGAATTTAGATCTTTCGTTTGATTTTTTGTTTTTGAGCCATTGAGTTTGTGTGTGTTAAGTGTGCAAAAAGACCTGAGAGTCATTTTCCTCCTTGATATATTTTTAGGTTAGGTATGATTTATGGAAAAAAAAAACTATTGAATACTAAGAAGCATTTCCGTTCTTACTAGTTTCTTTTTTAAAAAGGAAAAAATTAAAAATCATGCATGGTAGAGTTGGCTAGCTTGAATCTGATTCTCAAGTAGTGTTACATTGTGTGTACAAGCCAAACATAACGTGAAACAGAAAATAACTTACATGAGTCGAAGCACTACCCGACATACACTAATATTTTTGGAATATGTAAGAATTACATCAAACATTGCAATAAAAACCAACCACGATATCAACAACGCTTTCAAGCTTCCCTTATATTTCTTCTTTATTGTTTTATATTTGGCTTCTTCGATCAACTGATATTCATGAAGTAATCTCTCATTCCTTCGTTGAGCTAACTCCAACGTCATTTTGCAGCTTAAGTTTTGTTCACTTTCAAGATCAATCTATTAAAAAAAATCACATTATTTATTGATCTAATAGTTTGGGCAGTTGTAAAATTTTCTACCAAAACTATTACCCTTTCCAGAGATTTGGAGTTTTGAAATAATGCTACAGTAGTAAAGTGGCTTGTCCAAACTTGCTTTGTCTTTCCCTCTTAAAGTCCACAAACTTGAACCGCCATAAGAACCTGAACTTTCCATTTTCTGGAAAATTAGTAAGAAAAACAACTGAGAAAAGCCAAAAAATAAAATAATGCAAATGTTCCAAATGTTCCTTTTAAACTGATATCATACACAATCAATATGAAAATCAGTATGAGACCCACTATCAATCTAACCCATCCATAGCTTCAATACCCTATCTTGAAACTTACATGCTCAGGTCCTTCTAGATGCTAGATGAACTTGGAGGACAAGTACCTCCCTTGATGGCATCAAGGATACTCAGATATTAATACACATATGAGCTTCTCATTCAAAACCTAGAGGACCAAAATCTAAATGCAAGGATGGACCATTTCTAAATAAAACTAAATAGGCCAAACACCTTCTCAACCAACAAATTTGCCATATGAGCTTCCATCTTCCCCGCGACTTTTTGGCTTTGAATCTTCACCAACAAATTTGCTACTCAAGCTACTATTGGCTACCCTGGCTACAAGGAATGACAAATAAATATTGTTTCGTTGTTTCAGTAGCTCATCCACCTGATTTCTGAAAACTGAATCAGACCCACTATCAATCTAACCCATCCACAGCTTCAATACCCTATCTTTACCATATACAAGACCATATAAGAACATAGAAATACACTCCAATCAACATGTCAAATAGAATATCATCCCAAATCCTATCATAATCAATTTCAAAAGTCTATTAATGCATAATAGAATATCATCACCTTGTACATGGCAAAAATACAAAAAGGAAAAAAAAAAACTAGCATTTTACAGGTTGGTTTTCTGTGAAATATTCCATCGAACACTTGGTGCCATAATCAAAACAAGGCACCGCTAAACTTAAAATTCATCATCCATACAGAACGACAATTCATCACCTACTGCTAAAACTAATACGGATGAAGTTAATGGAAAAAAAACAAGGCACTGACAAAACCATAAAGAACGACACTTGGTGCCATAATCAGGTTGAAGTTAATGGCAAAAAAAATCATAGAACTCTGATGAGAGAATCATAACAAAAAATCATGCAATGTGAGGTTGAACGATGAGGAGGGCTCGCGAAATGAGTCTGTCGTTGAAGGCCCTAGGTTTGGGATGGGTGATTGGGGGTCGCGAAATCAATCCACCGTGGCTCAGTGGGTTGATCTCCGTCCGTTGTGGCTCGGTAGGAAACAACCCCTCGCGGCTCGACAAGGTATACTTCAAGACCCTTGGGAATGCACGAAATCAGTCCTTCAGCAGGAAGAAAAATGGGGACGAGAGGAAGGGTGGAAGACCAATGTTCAAGACTTCAAGACCTTTGGCTCGGCAGGAAATCAATCAGTCCGTCGAAGGGTGGAAGACGAAAGAAGGGGGATGGGACGAAGGTGTTTGTCTCTAGGTCTGTTCAATTTGGAAGATGATGGAATTTTGCTTTTTGTGGAGTTTTTGGTCTTCTGTAGGATGGGTGCAGGATATATATCTTGGAGTCCTTACATGGAGGGCTATTATTGGGGGCTGTTGTTTGGATTTGGTTAGCCCGACCGGTTTGAAGGTATTCTTTTATTTTAAACTTGCTATGAAACACGTATGTACAAGCTGGCCGGGTATATCTCATTTATAAAAAATGATAACAAAGTTTTAATTGTTCTGATGTGTTTCGAGAGTACTGTGCATCTGTTGATCCAATTGATGAAGTATATGATCAATGGATCCAACAAGTGTACATGTAATTGATATCCCTCACATGTTTTGTTCGCACTTCTATTTTATGCAGTCCTATTGAGGATAAAATAATAGAAGCTTGTGAGAAACTTTTTAGGGACACCCATAGATAACAATTTTTGTAGTTCCTGCCACATCTTCCATAGTGACTGCCTTCTTGTTGCCGAAATACAATGTTGATTTCCTCTCACTTACTCATATCAAAGAAACTTTTAGCAAGTTCTCTTGTTGTTCCTTTACAAATATTCCCAAATGTATTTAATATATATTTTGATATGCTAAAAAGTAGATAGGTGTGGGCACATTTGATTTTTCTTATGGCTCAATCTTTACATGAATTTTGTGATTGTTATGGCGTATTTAGAGCGATGTTGTAGGTAGTATGCAGTACTTTTGTCCTTAAAAAAATAAACAAGAAGCAGTGTGTTATGAATCAGCTACAAATTAACAGAGCAGCTCGTGAATAGCTCGAGTTTGGCACGTGTATACTTGATTTGAACTCAA
This sequence comes from Juglans microcarpa x Juglans regia, assembly GCF_004785595.1. Taxonomy (NCBI): domain Eukaryota; kingdom Viridiplantae; phylum Streptophyta; class Magnoliopsida; order Fagales; family Juglandaceae; genus Juglans; species Juglans microcarpa x Juglans regia. The sequence continues at coordinate 4,913,139 of NC_054603.1, read as the reverse complement.
TTCATTTAATAAATGAGAGGTTCCTAAACACTAATATAAGTTCGAATATTAAATGAGCAAAATTTGTATAAACTCGGCTTGACTCGGTTTAGACTTGTGAACAAAACTCGTATAAGTTCGACTTGACTCATTTGAGCTCGTTTTTGAAGTTTGTAATATGTTTTATATATGTATGTGTTATATATATATATATATATATATATTACATGTTAGTTATATTTTATATACTTAATTATATATTATTAATTTATTTACAGCTTACCTTATTTAATATATATATATATATGTTATGTTCCCAAAATGTGTATAGGGTAATTTGTATAATAATATATCATACAACTACCAACAACTCTTGATTTATTATATATTTATATGTATTAAATAGTTTAGTTTATTGCATTTATCTTGTGTATTATTCTTTTAATTTATAACTATAAGTTATTTTTATAAAAAAGTTATATCATAAGAATTTCGAATCAAAATTATTTGGTTGAATAGTTAAATTGTTTATTATTTTTTTTTTGTAAAATTAATTTTTTTTATTAATGATAAGATTTAGAAATTTAAAAATAAAAAATCGAGTTCGAGCTCAAGCTATTCAAACTCAAGTCTTTTGTTTATTTTTAGTCGAGTTCGAGTTGAATTTGAACAACATTAATGATTGACGAACTGAGTTTAAACAAAGATATTTGAATTCGAGCCGAGTTCGAACGAACAAACATGTTAATCGAGCTCGAATACTCTTATTTAAATTCGACTCGACTTGATTCGTTTACAGATATTTAAATTTTTTACTATTATTTATAAATTATTTATAAATTATTCATCTCATCTTAACCTAGAGTAGGCCTAGATTATTATTTTTCCCTCAGCGTTCAATAATTTACCCATATTTCATGTTAGTACTATTTTCCCTGAACCCCGTGAAACGTGTGTTCATTATAACTTGACACCTGGCAGGGACAGTTGAGAATATTAAGGCAGCAAAGGTTTGGCTCCCAAACCACAGCGACCAATAAGAATATGGAACAAATGAAACTTCGAAGTTACATCTCCAGGCCCGACTGGGGGCATTTCGGTCATGAAAATTCCAACTATATATACAGGACTCTACTGCATCAAATATTTGAAGAGTTCCCATATCCAGTTTCAGTTTCATTTAGCAGCATTACAGCTTTCAGAAAAATATGGAAGGCTCCTTTAAACATAAACTTCCTTTACCTCTTGTTCTTCTCTCCTTTCTGGTCCATATTTCAGGCATCATTTCCATTAATGCTCAAGGTCTATCAAAGCAAGGGACTTTGAACAAGAATATTTCAGCCTTGTTGGTGTTTGGGGACTCTACTGTGGATTCCGGAAACAATAACTTTGTAAGCACCGCTTTCAAAAGCAATTTTCCGCCATATGGGAGAGAGTTTCCGAACCAAATGCCCACTGGAAGGTTCACTGATGGCCGGCTCTGCACTGACTTCATTGGTAAGTTTCAATAGGTCAGCCAGCTTCCAAGGATATATACATACATACATACATACATATATATATATATATATATATATCTTAATTTGAAGGATATTTATAAACTTTTTTCCTTTCTTCACTGTTTCTTCTTGCTGCTTTATTTATTTATTTATATTTTATCATTTTTATTTGCCTTAGTCGGATAGAAAGTGTTGTTTATGAACATGAAATGAATTAAGCATGAGACTGATTTACTGTGGGTTAATGTATCGATCTGGTACAGCTTCCTATGTTGGCATAAAGGAGGACGTACCACCATATCTGGACCCAACTCTTAGCATGAAGGAGTTGATGACAGGAGTCAGTTTTGCCTCAGCCGGAACTGGATATGATCCACTTACAGCAACGCTGGGTGTAATTGTGCAACTCTCTCTCTCTCTCTCTCTCTCTCCATAGAAAACTATAGAAAATATTATGTAGATCGTACACACATTGGAGCACAAAATATAATGTGAATTTGATAACACTTTTATTTCCTGCATGCGTGGAATGCCATCACTGTCTTATGGGTTTTTTCAGTACTGATCGATATTAATGCATGGCATGACATGTATTACGAAGGAAAACATTACTATGCCGACTCATTTTGATATTTTTATTTGATTATTGGTTAAATTTTATTTTTTTTATTTTTTATTTTTTTACTTAATAATTTAAGAAGTGATTTTAAATATATTGATGTATTTTTTTTTATTTTTTAAATGTGTTTAAATATGTTAAAAAATATGAAAAAAAATAAAGAAAATCTTTTTTACGCTGTATGCCCAGCGGTCAAGATGGAGCTGCATAGTAGCCGCACCCTTTACACTTATCTCTATGTATATTTCATGTCGATCTGTAGCTTTGATTAAATGAAAGCGATCCAACTGCTTTCAAATAATTTCAACTAATTTTATGTAATGTCAATTTTGCATATTTTATTAATGAGATTGTTTGTATCAATTTTTTTAATATACAACTAATTACATCAGTAGAAAGTACAAAACAGTATATAAAAGTGACTATAAATAATTTTTTTGAATAATTCCACTGTTAATATTGGAGAATCCAATTAGATGAGCAATTTGTCAAGGTTAAAGTTGGCATGTGCAAGAGAGTTATTTGTCAAGGAATCCCTTTTACATTTTATATAATTCTCTCTTCCATGATCCCATAGATTGATCGTGAGAATGATTCACTTACTTTCTAGTTAATTTTTAGTCAAACTCAATTTCTAGTCATCATAATTATATAAAAAAAATAATGTTAGATAAAGTCTTAAGATATACAAGTTTCATGTATTCCCTTTAAAATAATGGAACCCGCCATTAAAAAATATAATTTTCTTTTAAGTTCTTTTTTTCAAAAGAGTGCACAAGATTTTGTATATTTTAGGATTGTAAAGATAAGTGCCGATTATAGAATTGGTGTTTTAACTTTTTCCTCAACTTTAAATTTTGTTCTTTTGTAATAATATTGTATATATTCTGCATGTTATATGCTAATTATGTGGAAACTGAATTAATTCATTTGATCAGTGGGTATACTTTTTTGTTTCAGAATGTAATTCCAATATCAAAGCAACTGGAATATTTCAGGGACTACAAGAAAAGGCTGGAGTCCTCTACAGGAAAGCAAAGAACTAAAGAGCACATCAAGAATGCATTGTTCGTCGTCAGTGCCGGTACAAACGACTTCGTAGTCAACTATTTTGTTCTACCAACCAGAAGAAAGAGCTATACCGTCTCGAGTTACCAGCAATTCCTGCTTCAACAGTGTAAAGAGTTGATTCAGGTTGGGTTTTATTATAGAGAAATACTTTAGTAGTAAGAAGACAAATAAATTTACAAGCTGACGTAGTTTGATGCAATGCATCAGATTATAAAGTTACTTTTAGTGTAAAGTAAATATAACGGATCACATCAAACCATATTAATTTGTAAGTTTACTTTTGTGTAATCTCTTTATATTTGTAATAGTTCTCGTTATTATATATTTATAATTAAGCATGAATTAATATGCTCTAAAACAAATATTAATTATACACATTTTTGTGAATATTTTTTTGGGCTTTACTATTTGTAGGGTTTGTGGGAGGAAGGGGCACGAAAGATATTGGTGGCTGGGCTACCTCCAATGGGCTGTTTGCCGATACTCATCACTCTTTTTTCCAGCACTACTACTGTTTTTGATCATCTCCAACGAGGTTGTCTAGAACAGTATTCCTCAGTGGCAAGAGATTACAATGGATTACTTCAAAATGATTTGAATTTCATGCAACTAAGTTTAGCAAGTCATGGCGCTAGGATCTTTTACCTTGACATATATGGACCTTTGATCCACATGATTGAAGCGCATGAAAGTTTTGGTAAGTCATATACACTGATACAGTACCGTATATACCAGTCAATTTAATTAATGTGAGAAATGCTATTGATCTAAATCTATATATATATATATATATAAACATTTTTTCCAGGAATTTTGGGAAAATCACGAGTACTTACTCATGTAATTATTTTCGCTTTTAATTTGTTTTGTAGGCTTTGATGAGATTAATGTGGGATGCTGTGGGACAGGATATATGGAAGCATCATTTTTATGTAATCCGATGTCTTACGTATGCAGTGATGCTTCTAAGTATATATTTTGGGACTCAATACATCCTACTGAAAAGACATACTACAACATCTTCAAGGGTACTATTCGTCCGATAATCGATCTCATCATCAGCAATTAAGGATTCTACGGTTGCGATGGATTCGATCATGTTCTGGGCCATGAAATTTATAATATTATATATAAATTATCAAGTTACGTAATTATAATGCAACCAACGTGATTGTAAGTCTACGTAAAAACGTTATAAAGTGAAACTTTATAAATTGACGTGATTTAATGTCATTTGTAATATCTATTTTGTAATAAAAATTTTATAATTTTAATGTATTATATTAAACTATATTATTTTATAAATTTTGTTTGTCATGGCGACCAAAATCAGTGAATACTGAGTCGGTGACAGGAATAGGATGGGTATCTCCTGCTTTTGTGGGCTGACAAACTATCACATTGGCGGCTAGCGCCTAGCGGGATGGGCTGTTTTCCTTTGCCTCAGCGCTCACCTTCGACAATCTTTGTTCTGGACTCGAAAAGGCCCAAAATCCATAGAAGTTAAAGAGCTGAAATGAATGCTCGCCAACTTCTCCAATCTGCACGTATACCGAGCTAGATGCGAAGGGAACGTAAAAAAAAAAAAAAAAAAAAAAAAAAAAAGGAGAAATAAAGAAAAAGACAAAACGTAAGAAAGGATCGAAGTCAGACCCTCTCGCCGTTATTCCATCAAAGACATTCCCGTATTACGCTCACACGAAAATGTCAAATGCCCCCACAGTTTAATTTCTTCTCTCTTATACATTGAATTCATATCACAGTGACCACATATTCATAAATATGTCATGTCTATTGTATGGTCCTTTTCTTTGATGTTAAGCACATTAAAATTTAAAACTATCTCTGGACTTTTATTTTGAGAAAACCTATTTACAAATATATTTTCATTTTATTTTAAGTTTTTTGGATACCTTGGTTCTGGTCCTTTATGATTATCTGTAATTCCTATGTGTCTGTTTGTAATCACGATTTTCTTCTAACACAAATGAAGGCTATTAATAAATTTTGAGTACCGTCTTTTTTTTTTTAAATTCTAATTCTTGAAAGCTTGTCACGTCAGTTAATATGAAAAATACATGTATTTGATTTTTGTTTTTAATATCTGTAATGGGTTTTATAATTAAGTAATGTGTTTATACGCTGACTTCTAAATAACAGAACTCTTTTATTCTTTCTTTTAATCCGCCTTGCTTGGGAATGTTTATTTTCAAAAGATGACTAGGATCAACATGTAAAATAAAAAATTGAACAATTAACCCGAGAAATATTGAGAACATTATCTTTGAGTGCATGTGGTTTCAGATAGGAGAGGATTAAGGGATGTCTGAAAAGGGTGGATTGAAAATTGGGTTTCTCCATTGAAACAAGGATTTTAAAGGACAAAAGGCCATTGCTAGGAAATTGTGTTTCCAAAGAAACAAGTACTGTTTACTCATGCCTAGCATCTTCTTTCCACTCTTTTTTCAGAATCACTCAAGCATTATCGAGAACTGGTCAATGTGGTTTGCACGGATACTTTTATTATCTATACTTATAATCCCTTGAAAAACCTGAAGCCATACAATCTGACCCTGCAATTAATATTTATAATAGGTTGTTGAAATTGTATACTGATAAGACCCTTTTTTTTCTTCCCTCTAAGCTGTATACAGGTGGACCTGCAATTGAGGGAAGGACAATGAAAATTGAGGATTGATACAAACATGCCAAAATATATGGTTGACAAGGCGAAGGCAAATAGAAAAATATAAATAAAACTCTAGCCATCTCTATATTCTTCTGCTTCTCTGTTGCTTATGTAAATGATCATGAATTGTAGGAAGGTTTTCCACTCAATAATGCAAAGTGCATAGAATCTACATAGATTAAGCCCATTCATGAATGATTACAACAACCACACATGTCAACATATAATATTCAACCTGATCACTATTTTCTTAGCTTTCAAATCCTATTATCCTCCTTGATTTTCGCTGTCAGTGGATGAAACCTCAAGTTTCCAACTTGGTTCCGGTTGATGAAATATGAGCTGTTCAGATCACGCGTAGTGCTCTAACACTTTATATTTCTCTGTCCCGAAACTGATCCCCTCCCGCCTCTTGATCTCCACTTCTATGTGGGTTTTGGAGTCAAAGCTTGTAGTTGGAAATATGGCAAAGAATGGTGAAGACCCTCCAGCATCCGCAGGATCAATTCTGGAGAACGTGTGGGCGAGCTTTATTGGTGGGGATGGAGCGTGTGGGGGAACAAGATTATACACAGCAGAAATGTCCAGATCCTGGGAAGAACTACCTTGTCTTGGTGGGAAAGATGGCTCGATGGAAACTAATCTACAACGGCTACCGAGTCTAGGAAGATGGATATCAATGGGAGCCGAGACCTGGGAAGAGCTCCTCCATGGTGTTATCCCTGCAAGCGATATGGAACTGTCCTGTAACGAGAATTTACAGAGCAATGGAGCCGCGAGTTCGTGCTTACAGAAGACTAATGCCAGAGCAGAAAAAGTGGTTGCACGCCACTACCGGGGAGTAAGGCGGCGGCCCTGGGGGAAGTATGCTGCGGAGATTAGAGACTCTTCAAGAAAAGGAGCTCGACTTTGGCTTGGGACTTTTGACACTGCAGAAGAAGCAGCTTTGGCCTATGACAAGGCGGCTTTGAGAATTAGAGGGCGCAAGGCATTTCTTAACTTCCCACTTGAGACGGTTGCTAAGGCTTTAGGACTTGATAACTCTGGAAATGATGTGAACTGTCCTTCCTTAACGAATCAAGGAGAGAACCCATATTGCACCTTTCTTGGGTGCAATACTGAGAAAGTCTGCAATCCTCGAAAGAGGGCATTGAGAGAGTGGGAAGAAGATACTGACATGATGATTGAACAACCCTCGTTGAAGAAAACAACGAGCATGGAAAAGATACCTGAGAATCAATTTGGTGTTCTTGAGTTTCAGGACCTTGGGAGTGATTACTTGGACAGTTTGCTGTCTTCTTTTTGACAAAATGATGGATGAGATACGCACGGACAATGCTAGGAGAACGGAAAGATTAATCTGAGTTACTGATATGTTTGTAGAACGCATGTATATGCATCTAGATGACATTGTTTGCAGTATGGAATTTACAAATAGGGAATTAGATGGTCTGGATTATCTGTACTTAGGGATCCATCTACTAAATTATTGTTGTTCATAGACTAGCATTGTCGAGCAGAACAGAACGAGTGTAAATGCATTACATGACCCAACTTTTAAATTAAAATGCTTTTCAATTTGGTCCAAACATAATTTTCTACAGCATAGATATCTGTGGAAGAACAAACTAGGATTATAATTAAATGAGTGATTTTATATTAGCTTAAATTTTTGGGATAAATGTTAATTTAACATGGTATATATAATAACAGAGGAGATGAAGTTCGAACCTGATTCCATTCTACCTTCCATTTAAAATCTCAAAAATACCGTATGTCATGCTTCCATTTGGATGCACAATTGCTAAGCAGCTCAACATCTCTGGTTTTCATTTTGTATGGTGGGTTCAGAGCCAACAAATGACATTAGTTGCGTTTTACTTCAGCTTTACCCAATTAAGGAAACATCAGAAAGATTCATTATTTTTGGGAGTGAGTTTCTTGAGTGGATTGAGGATTCAATACAAGCACTTTGCCTGCAGATCTTGGTGATCTCTCTAATAGCAATAGCAAGACTTCCTAGTCCTATTTGATCAGCAATCTGCAATCTTGGAAGTCCTAATGATATTTTAGCTCCAAAAATGAAAAATCAAGCAGCCCAAATCATCCCATTACCAGATACTGGAATGAAAATCTTTAAACATTGCCATGTTTTATAAATTGTGAACCCAATACCAAGAACAAAAGGGAAGAATTTTGACCAGAAGGAAAAGGACATGAACGGACCCGCTTTCACTTTCATAATCACTCGGGATATTACGCTAAATAAACACACACACACACACATTACCAACTCTTCAAATATAGACAAAAGGAAATCTTCAAAGGGCCTCGTGCCTCTATGTAAAAAGTGACTTTAATTAGTAAAAATATTAATATAAAGCAGAAAGAAAAATACATGATTGAATTTAGCCGCCTTCTATAGGGACTTTCTAGAATCTAGAGAATGATTCCTAATGGATAGGTTTTTGGTTTACCCACCAGCCAAATCGTTTGACCACTTGACGAGTATAGTGCATGCATATTCTTTCATTCCCATGGGATGAGGGATTTCATGTATTTTTCATAACATAATAATTCTTAGATATTTAAATTAACAAAAGGTAAGTTCAAGTTGAAGTTAGATATAAAAATTTACTTCTAGAAACCTTATCTTAATAAAACATTAAAACCACGCGAGATAACCTAGTACATGACATGGAGGTACGTAATACAAGGTAATTATAGTACCATTTGACAACCACAGGTTTATGATTCTTCACGTGGCAGAGAAGAGTTTTCTAGATGTGTTTCGCAACTTGCTCGTATATATATTTTTTGGTATCAAAATACTAATACTTCTGTATAAGCTGATGTGGCATAATTTCATATCAGCAGCCATGATTGATGTATACGTTTAAGCTAGCCTAATACACGGTATTGTTTACGCCAATTGACTTGTAAATCTATGTTATAGACCTGCAGCCTCCCAAAGGGGAGTGTTCAATTTGTGGTACGCACACGTTTCTACGAGTTCTGGTCAGAATTTGATGCGTTTGAATGTTGAAGTGAGTTGAGTTGAGTTGAGATAATAAAATATTATTAGAATATTATTTTTTAATATTATTATTATTTTAGAATTTGAAAAAGTTGAATTGTTTATTATATTTAGTATTGGAATTTGAAAAAGTTGTAATGATGAATTGAGATGAGTTAATCATCCAAACGAAGAATATTGCTGCCAAAGTTTGTTTAAGAACCACACAAAACCATCGTTGCTTTCAACAATATGAAAGGCACTTCGGGTCAAAATGGGATTGGAAATTTGATTCTTATTGCTAAGCAAACTTTATACTAGACTAACTCCATAACCCCCCCTTCTTTTTAACGATCAATCTTCATTTCTGTGGCCTTGCGGCCTTCCTATTACAGTACGCTAAACAATAAAAGATGACTTTAAGATCACATTTCGAGCATTTATTATCTCTGCAAAACAACAGGGGAAGACAAATTAACCCTGTAACTGGACATATACACAAGCAAGGATTCGTCAAATTAAAGACAACAAAAAACGAGAGAACTGACATGAAAACCAAGAACTAACCTTCACACGACTCTATCATTATAACATAAATGACCAAAATCCTATCTTTTTTCAAGAAACCTATAATTATATTTCTGGGTTGTACTCTACCCGGATATGATCTTGTGCCTCCCCGCCCGTGCTACAGCTACTTTCAGATTCTATACGTGAAGTTCCCATGGAATGCGAGCTAGTGCTGCCACTTGACACTGAATCTTGCCTATTTAAGCTGATTCCCTGGCCGGTATTCGGATGAAATCTTTGCAAGGTGGCAGATGCAGCCACCACTTCGGCTGGAAAGTTAAGAAGGGCCTTGGCGCCACGCATCCTAAAAGCAGCCCGATCATAAGCCAAGGCAGCCTCTTCAGCGGTCGTGAACGTGCCTAGCCATATACGCGCACCATTTCGCGACGAGTCACGAATCTCGGCCGCGTACTTCCCCCACGGCCGACGCCTCACGCCCCTGTAGTGTTTCTTGGCAATGTTCCGGGCAGGCTCGAGGCTGTTCGACGTATTCATCATTTGGTGTCTTTGGGGCACATAGGAGCTATTGAGCGACATGGCTTCGTTTAGGACATCGAATATAACCATGTCTTGCGAATCATTCTCATTCAATGGTAGCTCAGTAATTTGGGAGGCTAAAACCATGGCTCTCTCTTCTATTTTCTTCTGCTGATCTATATTAAGGAAACTTCTGATACTCAAGATGACAGCCCTCAACGCCAGCAGAGTGGAACGTGATTCTAGTCCCTTCCCTCACGCAGTGATAACAATCTACAAGGGGTCTACAGGGGGAGAGTTTCTTGGTGGAGGTTTTGGCAAGATATTGTGTTAGGCGGCTGTAGACTAATATTTATCTTTGGAAAATTATGAGGGAAATTTAGGGTCAAGGATTTCTATAATTTGGCAAGATACGAAGGTTCCAGGAACCCTTTAAAGAGGAGAATGAACATTTCTATTTTTCCTTCGACTTGTTGGTTGGTAGGTAGATCTAGTACTGTATACATTAACATTTAATTATTTCCTTAAATATTAAACACATGAAATCTTCCTGTAGGTAACGTTGTGGTGTGAAAAGAATCATAGCAAACAAACAAAAATAATATATATATATATATATATATATATATATTTTACACACATTTTGCTATTGATCTTGAGGTTAAAGATGCCCCAAAGATCATCCCAAGGGTGGAGGCATTGTTGTGAACTTTTGATGCTTCATTATGCTAAAAGTGAGCATTTCATTTGGTTATTTTTTTAAGACTAATACTAATATCATCTTGGGTGTTCAAATTCTGTAAATTTTTTTTTTTTTTTTTTTTAACAAGTGAGATCTACCATGAAAAAGTTAATTTTTGAATTTGTGCATGTCTTAATTTTTTTTACGTTTTTTTTTTAAATTTACTATTTATCATCTCCACACATCACACACCACATTTTTTTTTTAAAAAAATAGTTTTATTTTTTTAAAACTTATTAAATTATTTTACTCATCATCCATATATCACACATTTGGTAAAAGAAAAAAATTCTAAAAAAATATATAATATGTGGTGTGTGTGAATAGAATTTTTCTTTTTAAAAAGAATATGTAAATTATATTTTAAAACTGTGCAAATCTTTCTTTTTAATAAATCGTTTTGCTTTACAAACATGATGAAAACGAACCAAAGTGTACCTTACGGATGTGATTAAAGTTCACGTGACATCCTCTCAAAAAAAAAAAAGGTTCACGTACGTTACATCGATCATCTGTTGAATTATGGTAGCAAATTGCGCGTGCAAGTATCAAAATCATGTGAATCTTGCCCATTTTATTAAAGTTAATGTTACATCATTTTATGGAATAATTTCTCTTTAGCGAACTGTGAGCATAAAAACTTAGAAGCATCTGGCAACAGGAACGTGTACAAATACAGCGTATTTTATTTTTATTTTTTATCAAAATTGAAACGACACCTCCCTTTATTGAATTAAAATCTCACTTGTGGCGGAAGAATACCCAGAATACATACCCACGCTAAAACAAAATCAAATACTCCTTACAAAAAGCCATCTACTTTCTTACAAAGTCTCCCAGAGAATTTCCACCCTTACCACAAAAGCATTTCCTATCGAATACGTAAATATGGAAGATTTAGCTTATCCATTCGAATAAGCCCTTAGAGTTTCATAGGTAGTTGCGAGGTGTTGTGCCAAACTCGGTCGTGTCCCTGGGCACCATATTTTGCCAAGTAGTCGGCAGAGGCATTTCCTTCCCGAAATACATGCTGTATTGAGCGTTCTCATTCTCTAATAAATCTCAAGATTTTCTCCCATAATTTTTCAAGATACCACACTCCACACTTATCACTGCTAACCCACCAAACCACTATCAAAGAGTCGGATTCAACAACCACCCCCTTGATCCTTCGTTCTTGACACAACTTCAGCCCATGTAGGATGGCTTTAATCTCTACTGCAGTGTTGCTACTGATTCCAAGATTAACAAAGAATGCGAATACTACATTACCTTGATCATCACGGAACCTACACCCGAATCCCTTGGGTTATTCAAACTACATCCATCCATGTTTAACTTGAATTTTCCTTGTTGCGGCTTGATCCATTTGATCACTTGGATTTTTTTTTGGTTTCACAGGAAGCACTATAATATTCAAGGCCCTTAATGTTTCCATATTTCCATTTGCAAGCTTCCAAAATTTTGTAGACTCTTTCATTATTCTTGTTAACCAGAACCTAGCCACATGTCATACTTCTTCCAACGTTTCTGTTGTCCTTCCATGCGCAATCTACACCTCCTCAACCATAGCTTCCACATTATAATGGTTGGAAGAGTTCCCAAAATTACCTCCATTTGAGAGGACCTGGATGCACGCCTAAACCACAACTTCTTGTTTTCTTTCCATGTGCTACACTCCCGAAACGGGATGCTGAAGGATTGAGCACATTGTCTCCATATCTTTTGGGCGAGTTCTCCAGCATATAGGACATGGTTGATATCCTCATAGCCTCTTCTAGTACAACAATCGCACTTAGACACCACCGTAATCCCAATCCTCCTCAATCAACTATCCACACTAAGGCTATTATTACATGCTTTCCAGACCATAATCGACATCTTCTTTGGTAGAAATATTGGGGTCTATGTGGAGACTGGTTTGGAGCTGAAAAAGTGTTTGCTGAAAGTTGGCTTGACAGTTGGCTCGAGCCAAGTTCGCTCGACTTCGCTTGACAGACTGCTCGAGAGAAGGCAAGTCAGAGAGGTTCGCTCGAGTCTCGCTCGACACTCCGCTCGAGCGAGACACAAACCCTAGTGTTCGCTTGACACTCCGCTCGAGCCAATGTTCATTTGGCTGTTCACTCGAGTCGCGCTCGGCACTCCGCTCGAGCGAAGTACGTAGATTTTGCCATATTAGGGTTTCCAGCGCCACTCACTATATATATGTCATAATAGACTTGTGTCGTACGGTCAGAAGCATATTTTGAGAGAGAACAATTGTCTTGTGAGTACATATTCTGTGAGAGAGCAAAAGCCCTAGAGAATGTGAGTTGAGATTGAATGATTGTAATCTCCTCTAGTTAATAAGATTTCTGCAGCTCCTGTGGACGTAGGCAATTTGCCGAACCATGTAAATACTGTGTCGTGTTCTTGATTGTGTTGCTTTTACTTTATTTGTCATCGTTGGTGTGTGTACTTTGCATAGTATTTTACAACAACTGGTATCAAGAGCCAAGGTCGGATCTGAAAGAGAATGATGGCTGGAGATAAAGTAAATGCACCCGGGATCGAGAAGTTTGACGACACTGATTTTGGGTACTGGAAGATGCAGATTGAGGATTATCTCTATGGGAAGAGACTCCACCTTCCACTGTTGGGAAAGAAGCCGGAGAACATGGCTGATGCTGAGTGGACCCTGTTAGATCGACAGGTTCTAGGTCTTGTTCGGCTAACTTTGTCAAGAACAGTGGCACACAATGTCAGTAAGGAGAGAACCACAGTATATCTCATGGCGACTTTGTCAGGAATGTATGAAAGCCGTCTGCGAACAATAAGGTACACTTGATGAAGAAATTGTTCAATCTGAAGATGTCTGAAGGTATGTCTGTACCCCAACACTTGAATGAATTCAATACAATCACAAATCAACTATCTTCTGTAGAGATTGAGTTTGATAATGAGATCAGAGCATTGATTTTGTTGGCATCGTTGCCAAATAGTTGGGAGGCCATGAGGATGGCTGTGAGTAGTTCAGCCGGCAAGGCAAAACTGAACTACGATGACATACGTGACATGGTGCTTGCTGAAGAGGTACGTAGGAGAGGCATGGGCGAGTCTTCGGGTTCAGGATCTGCCCTGATTGTTGACAATAGAGATAGAGGACATGGCAGATCAAGTTCCAAGAGTAGGGGAAATAGCAAGATGAGATCTGGGCAGCAGATCACGTGCTGGAGTTGTGGCAAGCCAGGCCACATCAACAGAAACTGCAGGAATCAAGAAATGATGATGCTATGAATGTAGTGGCAGAAGAAATTCATGATGCCTTACTTCTTACAGTGCACAGTCCGATTGATGATTGGGTGTTAGATTCAGGGTCTTCGTTCCATAGTACTTCACATCGAGAAATCATGCAGAATAATATTGCTGGTGATTTTGAGAAGATGTATACGGCTGATGGAAAGGCACTAGATGTAGTAGGAGTGGGTGATGTGCATATCACACTTTCAAACAGGAGCGTGTGGACTTTACAGCAAGTCAAATATGTTCCAAATCTGAAGAAAAACCTGATCTCTGTGGGACAGTTTGATGACAGCGGTTTTGCAGTTGCGTTCTCTAGAGGGGTTTGGAAGATCATTAAGGGTGCGCTGGTCTTAGCGCATGGTAAGAGATCTAATTCTTTGTATTTGACATCGGGATCCAATGATGTGCAGGGAAATATAAGAGTGCAAAAAGGCAGGCTTGATCGCGCGAAACATGTGAGGAAGCCAAAGGGAGTCAGCTTTGTCGTTCCTCATGAAAGCTTGAGAAAGTTGGCTAAGGTTGCCAAGATCGGTTCGAGACCGAATACTCCTGGTGCAGTGTGAGTTGTGAGTAGCCCTAAGGGCAATGTATGTGGAAAACTGAAATCGGGCTTGACTTCAGTGCGTCTTCTAGCTTGAAGACGGGAGCTGTGAGCTGCAGAGATGATAGGGCTTGGCTGGAAACAATGGTTGGCATGTGGAGACCCAGTCTCTAAGTGGGAGATTGTTGGGGTATATGTGGAGACTGGTTTGGAGCTGAAAAAGTATTTGCTGAAAGTTGGCTCGACAGTTAGCTCGAGCCAAGTTCGCTCGACTTCGCTCGACAGACTGCTCGAGCGAAGGCAAGTCAGAGAGGTTCGCTCGAGTCTCGCTCGACACTCCGCTCGAGCGAGACACAAACCCTAGTGTTCGCTTGACACTCCGCTCGAGCTAATGTTCATTTGGCTGTTCACTAGAGTCGCGCTCGACACTCCTCTCGAGCGAAGTACCCAGATTTTGCCATATTAGGGTTTCCAGCGCCACTCACTATATATATGTCATATTAGACTTGTGTCGTACGGTCAGAAGCATATTTTGAGAGAGAACAATTGTCTTGTGAGTACATATTGTGTGAGAGAGCAAAAGCCCTAGAGAGTGTGAGTTGAAATTGAGTGATTGTAATCTCCTCTAGTTAATAAGATTTCTGCAGCTCCTGTGGACGTAGGCAATTTGTCGAACCACGTAAATACTGTGTCGTGTTCTTGATTGTGTTGCTTTTACTTTATTTGTCATCGTTGGTGTGTGTACTTTGCATAGTATTTCACAACAAGAAACTCATGCCATACCCACGCCGACCAAGGGGACTTGGGATACTTCACTCGCAGACAGTCCCATGCGTTACAAGCCGTGAACTGCCCATCTATGGCAGGGGTCCATATTAGCAGGTCCTTCCCCTCAAGTGGATTTCCAAGTTCTTCAATGATCTCCTCTGTTTTTCCACTCCCACCAAACTCTCAAGGTGGTGAACGTCCCACTCATTAGCCAATTTACAATCACAAACATTTAGCCCAGGGTAATCCGTAATCTCTAACGAATCTACTAAGGGACCCTCTCCAGCCCATGAGTCGAGCCAAAATGACACATTAACTTCACGTATTTTCCATTGTGCTTGCTCCAACACATTTGGGATTTGCTTTATTACCATTCTACAAAACCCAAGTTCCTTTTGTTTGATCAAAAAGAGATAGATGCTTTTCCTTCACATACTTTCCCCTGAAAAATTGTGCCCAAACAGAATTATCTTTAAGAATGTTCCATGCAAACTTCATGTGTAGTGATTTTTGAACCTCCTCAAGGTCCCGGAAGCCTAATCCACTTCATTTATTGGCTTGCAAATTTTGTTCCAAGCTCACCATTTCTTTTTAGGAGAGCCATCCGATTCCCCCCAAAAAATGTGCTAAATAGACCGACTTCGGAACTTGTAGGATAGATAGAAGATAAATTGGCAAACTAGACAAAACATGTTTCAGATAATTAGTTTGCCTCCAGCCGATAAAAGTGTAGTCTTCCAGCCACTTACCTTCTCACGTATTTTGTTAATTAGTCCCTCCAAATGGCTAAAAGTAAGCCTTCCATCAACTATGTTCACCCCCAAATACTTCATAGAAAAACAACCCTCTCCAAATCCCGTTAATAGCTAGATGCTTCTTCTCCTAGTCGGCCTTATATGCTTCGAAAAAATTATTACCGATTTCTCTCTACTCACTAATTGACCCGACAATTTCTCATAGAGTTCCAAAACTTTAACCAAAGCTTTTATAGACCTTTTGGCTCCATTAGTAAAGATTACCATGTCATCCGCGTATAATAATTGTGAAATTAAAGGCGTACCTCTAGCTTGAGAGTAGCCTCCAATTGTTCCACTCTCAATTTTTTTTTTTCTTTAGCATTCTCGTGAAGACTTCCTCCATTAGGATAAATAAATATGGTGAGAGGTGATCCCCCTATCGAAGTCCCCTTTCTCCCTTGAAGAATCGCTTAATGGTTCCATTTAGAAGGATGGAAAACCACGGCATCGTAATACAATTTTTGATCAACTCACATACCTTCTCATCAAACCCAAAGGAGGCCAAAACATGTATCAGAAAATTCCAATTTACTTAATCATACGCTTTGGACATTTCCACTTTCAACAACACATTTCCACCATTCGTCTTTTTGTGTACGAATTGGGTCATTTCTTGTGTAAGGCTAATATTTTAAAAAATGTTTCTTTTGGGAATAAAAGTGCCTTGCTCCTGTGAGATCACCCTCGGCCAGTAAATGTGTTAATTGACCAACAATAATCTTAGAACATATTTTGTATATCACGGAATATAGGCTAATTGGCCGAAACTCATCAAATCCTGCGGGCTGTTATACCTTTGGGATAAACGTACGATGCCGTGTAAAACCTTGGTAGGTGTTTGCCTCCAAAAAATTCCACAATGGCGTCCACTACATCACCCTGTACAATGTCCCAGCATGCTTTGAAAAATCCCGATCCAAATCCATCTGGACCTAGGCTACTCTCCACCGAGATGCTAAAAAGTGCCTGTCGAATTTCTCCCATTGACGGCCTCTTGTAAAAGCTTTTATTCTCTTCTTTTGTAATAAATTTATCAATGAATGAGCTCAATTTTGGTAGCTCACCTTTGGTTTTATGGCTCATGAATTCTTCAAAAAATTGGACGGCACCCTTATGAATGGCTTCAAGATTATCGCATGACGTTTCATTTGGTTTGGTCATTTTGGTGACTTGATTTTGCTGCTTTCTCTTCAATATTGGATGGAAGAACCTTGTATTGTTATACCCTTCACGTAACCATTTAATTCCAGCCTTTTGCGCAAACAAGCTCTCCTATCTTTTTTGCCAGTTAACAAGTTCTATCTTAGAGACAAAAAGATCATGCTCCACCTCTACCTCATACCATCCTGCAGGTTAGCTTCAAGCGACTCAATCCACTGCTCTAGCTCTTTAATAATTAATTCGACATGACCAAAAACTTCCTTATTCCATGTTCTAAAAACCTGCTTTGAAAGCTAAATTGTCCTAACCATGTCCCCGACCTTCCTCGGTCCAACTCTTCTTGACACAAGGAAGAAAATCCTTATGTTCCACCCACATTTGTTGAAACCGAAAAGGAGATGGTCCATATCGTTGAGAACTTTGGTCACACGACACTATCATCGGAGCGTGGTCCGATGTGTTACGCCCCAAGTACCTCAGCAAGGTTTGAGGAAGCAACTCTAACATGTGTGTTTGGCAAGTGAGAGTATCTCAAGTACTCTCACTACTATGCTTTACTTTATTATTACTTTTCACCTACTTTTTACTACTATTTAATATTTTATTATTATTTTTTCATTACTTTTTCACTACTATTCACAAACATTCTCAATACTTTTCAGATATTCTCACTACCCAAACCAACTTGGGTTAACAAAACCTTTGTCAAGACGAGCCCAACTCCTAGCTAAACCTTCTTGCCCATTACACCAGGAAATATTATTTCCTCGAAAATTAATATCCAACAATCCACAACCAATTATCCAAGCATTAAATTCCTCCATTGCTATCCTCAGACGAGGAAAGCCCATCTTCCGTTCTTCATTACTTTTTATTATATTAAAATCTCCTAGGATCATCCATGGAATATTATTCGGGCCATCCTTTTCTAAATCCCTCCAAAGTTGTCTTCGTAGTCCATAATAGCATTTGGCATAAACAAATGTGATGAGAAAAACCATACTCCCCTCTAACACTTTGACCGTGATAAACTGATCACTCATGCGGACAATGTTAACATCTACATTATTTTCCCACAATAGCCAAATCTTCTCAGCCTTCAATTGATTAGAGCTGCCCTTCTCTAAGAATAAATGCCTCATCAAAATTCTCATGCTACTATCATCAACGAAGTTTTCTGCCAATGCAATTACCTTAGGTTTAAATTTCGTTACCATCTTCTTCAACCTTCCCCTTGGGTTTAAATTCCGATGCTAATTTTAAGGGACGGGTGATGACCCATTTGTTGCTTCTTGAAGTTCTCAATCCACTCTTGCCATTTTTACTCTTGGAACCACATTGATGCTCCTCAGATTGATAATCTTTTTCTCTTCCTATTGCCACATTCACCCTATCCTCTTCCTGATCAAAAAGGATTGATGCTCTTCTGTTTCGCCTGCATTAGTTTCTTGCCCCCATTCATCCATTGGAACATCTTCGATTAGAACCACATTCTCCATCCAGATATCATTTCCATTCTCCTGGTCCCCACTTTGCAAATCATAATCTCCCTGTTTCATACTATATAAGACAAATTCTTGCTCTTCAATATCCCCAACTGTCATTTTTTCTTATTCACTGGAGAATTCAAACTGCCCAACCTTGTGTAAAAATCTCATTCTCCCCTTCATCTCTTATCGGATTTTTCCCTATCTCATTTGGCATTTCCTTTACTGTTAAAAGTTCATCTCCTTACTCTGCCACTTTGTCAGTCTCCATTGCACCCTGGTCCTCTGTTATTTTTCCTCCACCAACTACATTCAAAGTTCTTATCACTTCACGGTAAATCATACCATTTTTTTCCTTCCTTGTTTTCCCATTTTCTCGATTGTTTTTTCCTTTTCTACATGTTGTCTTATTATGCCCCTACAACTTATAGATTAAAGCATTGTTTGCATTCAAAACCCACCTCAACTCATATAATCTCGTCATTACAACTTTATCAAATTCTTACACAAAATATAATAAATAATTCAACTTTTTCAAATCTCAAAATAACTTTCTCAAATTGTCACACAAAATATAATAAACAATTCAATTTTTTCAAATCCCAAAACAACTTTCTCAAATTTTCACACAAAATATAATAAATAATTCAATTTTTATTCTATTATTCACAAACCATCTCAACCCATCTCAACTCATTTCTGAATCCAAACCACTCCTAAACAAAATGCCGGCAATGTCTCGAAAACAACCTCTTGTTTGAAGCCAGAACCAGATGCACCAATCTAGAATGAGTCCAACTGCTGTATTGAAGCATCCATCTCTAGACAGACGCGAGCTCCTTCTGTTCTCGTCGCACAACGAGTGGAATTATCGGATCGGATGAACTTCCCAAGTGGTGCCGTCAGTATTTTGAGGATAGATTCGTGATAGAAGTTTGGAGGGAGACCTGGTAGCATCACCCATACCAGAACAAAAGGAGTTTCCTCCTCTTCCGTAAAGCCCAGCTTCCAATGGGAAACTCTATATGGAACTCCATTTATGTCGCAAGCCTCTCGTGAAAATGCCTTATTGAAGTCATCTTCCGACGTTAAGCGAACGAACATGTTACGATTTTTGCTCCTGGAGGAGACGACCACATTTCCCATTAAGCCCCATCTCACCCGAATAAACGTTCTTATCGCATTTAATATAGGTCTCTGCCTAAGAAACTTCAGAACCAAAGAGTATCTGAACGGAGCTGCCAATAACGCCATTTCTTCCTTAAAAAACATAAAACATACCTGACCTTCTATTATCTTTAGAGGCCTCATTGGAAGATTTACTTCTGGTAGAGGTTGAGGAATGGCCATGACCAGGTCCGCAAAAGACCTGGCCTTCGTTGCCAGCACGGGACCACCAGGCGGGGTCAAGGCAGTCATCATGACGGCGCGAGAACCTCAAACGAAGAGACATAAAAATCTCTTTTTTGTTTGTTTCCTCTATTTTTTTCTCTCTCCTCACTTTTTAATAAAAATACAGTGTATTTAAATGACGTGAAGCCCCAAGAACATTCTGGATAGAGTTGAAAGGCAGAATTGGTAATTGGAAGATGAAATATTTATCCCAAGCCGGGAAAGAGATATTCTTCAAGGCTATGATTCAAGTTATCCCTACATGTTGCATTGGAGTTTTTAAGATTCCTAAAAATATACTGGTAGAGCTAAATAGAATTATGTAGCAATATTGGTGGGGTCAGAAAGCTAAAGAAAAGAAGATCCATTGGTGTTCATGGAAAGAAATGGGGAAAGTTAAAGCAGTAAGAGGGCTTGGATTTAGAGATCTAGAACAGTTTAACCTTGCCATGTTGGCCAAGCAAGGTTGGAGATTGCTCCAGAATCCAAATTCACTAGCTACTAGAGTACTCTCTACCAAATATTTTCCAGATGGTAATTTTTTAAAAGCTAGACAGAGCAGAAACCTCTCTCTTATCTAAAGGAGTATTATGGCAGCAAGGCCTCTGCTTAAGGAAGGACTTTTTTGGTGAATTGGTAATGACAAAAGCACCAAAATTTGGCAGGATAAGTGGCTACCACATCCAACTTCTTATAGGATTCAAAGTGGAGTTAAAAGTCTTGATACAGAGGCAAATATGGAAGCTCTTATTAATCCAGTTACAAAATCTTGGAAGATGCAGCTTATTAAAGAAATATTTTCTGAAGAAGAAGCAGCCAACATGAGCCAAATTCATGTTAGCCTTTGCAACAGCCCTAAAAAAATCTGGAGTTGTACAACAAATGGAATTTTTTTTGTGAGAAGTGCCTATCATCTGCAAGTAGAGATTCAACAGAGGGCTAAGGGACAATCTTCTAACACCTATGAGCAAAAGGAAAGATGCGGTAAGCTGGCAGTTCCAAATGTTGAAAAGGTGTTCCTATGGAAAGCTTGTAATGATGGCCTACCTACAAAGATGAATCTCTTCAAAAAGAAGGTTGTTGAAGATTGTAGTTGTCCTATTTGTTTACAGTATGAAGAAAGTATTGAACATGCTATAGGAGAATGTGAATCAATGAGAGATGTATGGAGTCAAAGCTCTACACAACTGTAGAAGATGAGCATTATGCAACAGACCTTTAGAGAACTCATGCTTAGAATGCTGGATGATTTGGATGAGGAAGTGTTGGTAGAAATGGCAGTGGTGGCTTGGAGGATATGGAAGAGAAGGAATGAGGTGGTGTTTCAGAAAGATTTCACCAGTCCTACATCTCTTCTAAAACAGACTACACAAAAACTGCAAGATCTTAGGCTACTGCACCACAAGCCATTAGTTCATTCTAATAGAGTCTGCACCCTTGCCTCAGTGGAAAGCTCATTCTTGCTACAAGATCAACTGGGATGCTGCAATAGACAAACAAAAATGAAAAATTGGTATAGAAACAATTAATCAAGGCTATGAAGGGAAGATCATAGCCACAATGAGAATAAACAGATCTCTATTTCCTGATCCACATCTTGCAGAGGCGTATGCAGCTCTTCATTATGTCTTACTGGGTTCAAATATTGGCCAAAGCAAGATAATTCTTGAGAGAGATGCACTTAATGTTGTCAACGAGATCAATGAGAAATGAGAACATTGGGGTCAAGATGGTTTGATAATATCAGATGTAAAGAAGAGTCTTAGCAAGTTCGAGAACTGGGCAGTGAATCACACTAAGAGGTCTACCAATGAGGTGGCTCATTGTCTAGCTAATAAAGCTCTTGATATAGATCATGATGTACTTATTAAGCTTGAGGAAATCCAAAATTGTATTGTTACTCTGGTATAGAGTTTTTCATAGCAATAAAGTTAAAAGCTTCGTTAAAAAAAAAAATGATGTGAAGCCCAAAAGGCTAATTACAGGCTGTGTTCCTAGTATCAGCTTTAAAAGATGTCTAAATATGTGAGAAATGAGAATTTTTTCCATTGTTGAAGGGGGCATTGATGCACACACTAATCTAGCAATGATGGCACACGAGAATAATTTTACTTGGTAGCAAAAGAAGGCGTAATCTGCTCAATTGGGAATGCCAATTGCTTTTCTTACTTCTATTTATTTATTTTTTATAGTAAAACATTTTTATTCAATCGAAAGCCTTACAACTATTTCTGAGACCACATGATTTGTGAAATAGCAGTAGGAAAGGAATCCCACCATACACATACAAAGATCATTTACATACCATGCATATATATCTAGCAAGCCCATGAGCAGTTTCATTCCCTAAACGCTCAATGTGTTGAATTTTGAAACTTTTAAAGTCCTTCATCAGCTCTTTTGTCTCATAAATGAGGTTCAAAATGTGCTGAATTCCTACTTTTCGTTTCATATTGTTTGTGTAGTATCTTAAAATATCTCAAGATCTTATCAACTTTAAACGGTCAAAAAATAAATTTAATCAATTTCAAAATAAAGTAGCTCTAGTCTAATCAATTTCAAAATAAAGTGGCTC
Source organism: Juglans microcarpa x Juglans regia (assembly GCF_004785595.1). Classification (NCBI taxonomy): domain Eukaryota; kingdom Viridiplantae; phylum Streptophyta; class Magnoliopsida; order Fagales; family Juglandaceae; genus Juglans; species Juglans microcarpa x Juglans regia. Next base: position 4,890,474 of record NC_054603.1, on the reverse strand, counting down.
ATGACAGGGTGTAGATGGAGAATAGGGGATGGCAGAAGTGTAAATATTTGACAGGATAGGTGGATTCCAGGACTTAACTCTCTAGTGGCTAAATGGAATGTGGTGAGGGATGATACTCAAATGTTTTCTGTGGATACACTATTTCTGCCTAATGAAAAATAGTGGGACATTACTAAGCTTAGGGTTGTCTTCAATCCAAATGTTGTAGCTGATGTTCTCAAAACTCATTTGTGTTCTGTTGTAAGTGAAGATAAGAGATTGTGGGCTAATGAAAAGAATGAAATGTTCAGTGTTAGAAGCTGTTATTGGTTCATTTTTTACCATATGGGTTCTCAATCTGCTGAATCCTCAACTATGCAAAATCTGAATGTATTATGGAAGCACTTGTGGAAGATGAAGGTCCCTAATAAGGTAAAGATTTTTGCTTGGCGTGTATGCAAAAATAGTCTTCCTACAGGAGCTAATCTAATGCAGAAGCGTGTTTTGACAGAGGATATGTACAGATTGTGTCTCTCGAATAGAGAGGATACTACTCATGCTGTAGTGACTTTTGCTTCTTTGCAGGGATTGATCTAGGTTTATTTCCCAGTTTTGGTTTTTGATAGAAGTAAAATTGTATGTGATATGGCCATGGAAATATGTGAAAAGCAAATGTATGATGAGTTATCAATTTTTTTTTGCTTTGGCATGGAGTTTCTGGTTTCGCAGAATCAAACTTGTGTATGATCATTTGTTGTTAACTCCTAAACAAGTAGCAGATAATGCTTTTTCTGTTTTTAAAAGTTTTGCTCAAGTTAAACAACAGACATGGGTATAGTTAATGCAACATTATAAGTGAAAGCCTCCTGAATCTAAATGGTTTAAATTGAATGTTGATGGTGCAGTGTTTTCTGAGTTGGGGAGAACATATATTGTAGCTGTCTTAAGGGATGCTTCTGGTAGGGTGTTAATGGCTGTAAGTAAAGCTAAAACCGATATGGATGGCATTAAAGCTCTAGAACTGATGGCAATTTTAAGGAGATTGCAATTGTGTGTTACCATGGGACTCCCGAAACTTGTTATAGAAAGTGATAGCTTGATCTGTATTGAAGCTTTACAGGAGGGTAATATGTATAACTCTTTGCTTGGGGGGTTATACTTTATGATATTAAACAGATTACTTCACGATTTGAAAGTTAGGTTTTTTCACATGTATTTCAGGAAGGGAATATGGTAGCTGATATTTTGGCTAGGAATGTGTGTTGGGTTGACAATGTTGTATTATGGTGGGATTGTGTTTCATATTATATTTCTCAAGCCTCATGGCTTGATGATTGTTTGTGACTGGTTTGTTTTCTATTGATAAATGAATTTCTGACTTCTATAAAAAATAAATAAATAAAAGGTTTATGATAGTTTAATAAAAAAATATTTTTTTTACACTTTTTTAAGGTGTGATCTATTTTTTTGTAAGTATTTACATAAAACTTATCTATTTAAAGTTTATACAAATCATTTCTCCTTTTTAACATAATATATATAAGCACTACTAATCAAATTTCTGTCGGTAAGAGTACGTGGAAAATTTTGTAAAAACTATAATTTCTTCTTTAACAGCTCTCTCTTTCTCTCACGCACGTGCTTGAAAATAGCATACCAAATATATTTACTACCATTAATATTCTGAAAGAAAAATATACTTTGAAACTTCAATGTTCGAATTATTGACCGCCTGAAAAATAAAAAGCAGAAGTTTAATTTAAACTTTCAAACCAATTTCATGTTACGTGCTTATGTCATCACAAAATTACATATATATATATACACACGTGTGTACAGCTTGTATATATAGATATGAATTATGATTTTCTTTTAAAAAAAAATGTGCGTGATTTACATGTACGTCTTAGAATTGTAAATATTATTTTTTTAAAAAAAATAAACTCACGTGATTTTGCATGTTTTGACATCGATGCCTCAAATACAAGTCTTTACAAATTGTTAAGATAAGAATTAAATTAAATTAAATTAAATTATGAAAGAGAAATAATCTACACAAAACGGCTATCTATAAGTTTTAAGTTTTTTAAAAAAATTGGTTGAAGTGGTTATAATTGATTTAGACTTCTAACTATGTCAGTGCTTTCAATAAATAAATAAATTCATGTTCCCAAAATGAGTACTAATTATTGAAATAAATTCGTAATAAAAGCTAACTATGTCCGATAACACAAACATTTCTGTCTCAATCTTGCGCATACCAATATCATGACAACGAATGTATATATATATATATTACGTTATAATTTCCATGATGTGAGTAATGTGGAAACTTAAACACCATAGAAATATTGGAACTTGAGATCAAGATCAAGGGAAAAGAAAACGTACTCGAAAATTATGGATCGGAATTTGAAAAGTATATATGATATAATCTCGTGGAGTAGGACATAAGTTAGAAATTTAGGTAGAATAACGCAAATGGTGGGTGTCTCTGGCATGGTCGACAACGGGCCAGTCACATAGATGTGATGAGATGTTTGAAGAGATGTTTGTTTGTACCATGGACCCACGCCCTTGGAAAAAAATACAACGATCCACGAGACCAGAGATCATGTCACAATCCAACGTACGTATTCAATCCAAGTTGGAATTCCTCCCCCAGTCTAAGTTCCTGACGCTCGTAACGTCTCTTCGGCCACCGTTAAAATTAAAATGCCTTCAATTATTTGAGAGAGAATTCATTTTATTTTATTATTATTATAATTTTTTTAAAATTTTTATAAAAAAAATATTTTAAAAATTTTATTTTTTTAAATTTTAAAATAATAATAATAATATTAAAAAATAATATTTTACTAAACTTTCAATTTTCATCTCAACTAACTTCTTCTTAACACTCAATCCAGCAAAATAATTGTTTTGTGTGTGAAAGCGAGAGGGTCCGAATTGAAGACTGGGAATTCACGTGTTTTGAATGGAAAAAAAGACCACGAACCACGAGACCAGAGATCATGTCACAATCATACATACGTATTCAATCTATTCGAAATCCAATAAAAGTAAAAAAATTAGAACAACCTGTAATAAATTGTAATAAACTCAGATACCCAGATAATGTGGAGTAGAAATAAAGTTGAAAAGGAGACAAAAATTAATAGGAAATGTGGAAAGTTATGAAATTAATGTCACAAGTGAGAACACAGCTCTCTTTGAGGGGAGCACACCTAGGAAAACAAGAAAGAACAATTGGAAATATTCTAATGCCCTCTAACAACCTTCTGCTACGAACTATAACCAACCCAGACGCAACTCCACTAGATGGCTCCAAGCCAATCGGAAATTAGAAGTAAAATACTATTCAAATCAGAAATACAATTGATAAAATAATATTTAGATTTAGCACATCCAATAATGCTATGACCCAATGGCTCAACTCATTTACTAACTATCCTTTCCTTTATTAGGCCCACGCGTGCTAAAAAGCCCATGGCCCACAACCAGCCCACGACCCTTCTTCACTCCTCGCAACATTCACTTTAGTTCCTCTTCAACTCATCACTCCAGTTCACTTAACCCTAACTCCCCTTTAGCTGCTGTATCACACAACTTGAATTTGACGACATGTCGAAGATTGGTTAGGTTTTGAGTGACGTTTTTTTTTTTTCAAGTGATGATATATGCTGAATGGTATATTTTTCAGCGACGACTGAAAAGTAAATAACTTTTCATTTGGGCAGAACTTTGGTATTGGAAAGATTTTAGTCTGTTTTTCATAATAGGTTGGTCGCATTGATATATCAATGCCCGGCCCGTTCAATGCATGATTTTTGGGTGGAATGAGTTTTCCAATTTGGTTTGGAACAGAGTAATGCTAATCATCATCTTCATTTTTATTATCTTCTCATTATCTCATAATGTGGTATTAGATGATTGAAAATTATTTATTATATTTTACTTATGAACCTATCATCTAATGCCACATCATGAAATGATAATAAGAATTGAAATGATGAATAAATTTTTTTTTGAAACAATTTTCCTCCGACACATTGATTAAAAAAAGTAAGCCTTGCATGTGGAAAGCACATGCTTTTGTAAACGTTTTAAGTTAAATTGGTCATATGTCATTTCGTTAAAAAAATCTACTTCTGAAGGGGTGGGCAGCAGGGACTATTTCGCCTTGCTCCACATCTAGCCCCCCAGCGGGGGCGGTACTTATATATTTTATTATATAAATATATATTTATGCTATACATATTCATAAATATTTATTATTTATACTATATACAAATATAGTAATATGTATTAAGTAAAATTTTTACTTAATATTTTGTATAAATTGTAATGTAATAAGATGACATTTTTGTAGATTGCCAAGGCAATACAAGAGTCTCATATTGTTTAAGTATAAGACTTATATTGTGAAGACAATCTATTAAAAGATCACCCTACTACACTACAACTTATGCAAAACATACATTAACAAATTTAAAAATTACGTAATTTTTAAATTATAGTCATATTTACAAATTTAAAATTACAATTTGGATCCAAAATTGTGTTTTTGATCATTTTTTAACCTATAAATAATTTTTTAACCTAATAAATTATAATCTATTATTGAAGTGGGCGAGAAGCAAAGTAGATAAGGAGTTCGCCTCAGCCCTCGGCATGTGGGCAGGGTACCCCACCCCTGAATCCCAGAGGCAGGGGCAGGGAAAACCTCACCCTTAACTCATATGAGGCGGGGGCGAGGAGGGAGCAACCCCACACCGTATGAACATGTAACAATCTTTTAAATGAGTGGAAGGAAATTTTCTATAACCTAGATTGAAAGAAAAATTTGTCCTTTATGGGTTCGCAGCGAGGACAAAAAAAAAAAAAAAAACCATCCGGAGTTGTAGCTGGTGTCTGGTTATTAAAGATCGTGTTGGATTAATTAGATTGGAATCATTTATGAAATAACAACTCTATCACCACATATAACTATGAATAGGAATAAATTAGTGCTTTATTCAATATGATAAAAATACTTAACAAATATTTCATCGAGAAGTGCTTGTTCTACAAGTTCTTACGAAAACAAATTTAAAAATTGATGTAGTTCGATATAAAACGTTAGATCTATTTTATAATAAAAATAATTTTACAATTTGACATTCAATATAAAACTATATCAATTTATAAATTTATTTTTATATAATTTTTTTTTATACACCAAATATTTCTCTATTTTATATCCACTTTGATTAGAGCTCAAAAAATCCCCTTTTCATTTGATTCCCATTATCTGGGCCATGCAGCTTGCCTCTTTGTGGCCGAATTCGATAGCCCACTAAGAGGATAGGTGCTGGGCCCAGCTGTCTCATGCAGGTGGATCCAGGTGGATCCAGTGCGGACTATGCACAAGGTGAGGAGGCCATCTACCCAACGCAGATGTAATCCCTAATTTCAAGCAACTGGATAATGTCTCAGTAAATAAGTGTTGGCAGATCCTGTTATGATTAACCCTAGGCAGAATGGCAGCCATGCTCTCTCGTACGTTGAATTCTCGAATTTGGGCTTTTATCAAAACAGATACCCAAAGCCGATGCTTCTATAGAATAATATACATTAGTATTCCTCTCATTTTGTTCTTTCATATTTTGATTGTTTATATATTTAATTTTTTTATTTATTGATTAAAGAAATGACTATTAGTGTATTACTATTTTTTTATTTTTTTAAATTTTTTTAAATATATTTAAAAATATGAAAATAAAAAATAATAAAAAAGAAGAGCCTAGCATCACTCTACTTCTATACATACTTTCATCTCATAACTGCAAAAATAAATTCGCAAGTTGACATAATTTCATGTGATATGTTAGATCTATTTTATAATAAAAATAAATCTGTATTATATCAATTTATGAAATTTATTTGTAAGGGAAGCATTTCTCATATCAACCGGCCACTTATGAATATTTTTAGTCATGGTACTTGTTGAAGTAAAATATTTCAAGTGGCCTATTGATCTATTAACCACTTAAATGAGAGTGTCTTAAAATTTGTCACATCAAGTATGACATAGGATGACAAGATTTAAAGTAATTATCATTTTAAGTGATTGACAATATCTAAAAGGAAAACTAACATTGCTCTTTTGTGAATATCAATGGGTGCAAGCTTTTAGTTAGTTCGCCGAGATAAGCACAAAGCCGATCGAGCAATAATAATGGTGAGACCCAACAGAACACTTTTAGGTCATAACCACTTTTAACTCCATTAGGTTAGGTCAATCCAAATCTCATCATAGTGCATTTGCTAACCAATTAAGCATTTCATCTCTCTTCATTATGCTTTCCCCTATCCCTTGTCATACACTTAACCAACTAACACTCCCACCAAACCTACTTTGCTAACCTCTCTGGCTCTGGCCTTGCACCTAAAGGAAAGAAAAGCCCAAGAGCAATCATTTTAAACTGGATGAAAGTTTCAACTAAGGTGGGTGAAGCTATGCTTCTAGGTAGTTAAGTTCCTGCCTTTCCCTTTCATTCCTTTGAATACTAGAAAAACTCTTCATTTTCTCCTCAAGTCGATCTCCACTCGGTTATAAGTGGAAGGCGTTTTGCATGCTTCTTGGCTATAAGGAAGAAAAAACAGTAATTAAGGGCCTACGGAAATGACCACAGCCAGATTTATCAAGTGTGTGACTGTGGGGGATGGCGCAGTGGGAAAGACGTGCATGCTCATTTCCTATACCAGCAACAGCTTTCCAACGGTATGATTGATCTTCATCATTTCTGGCTCTCACCGTAGAAAGCAGTGCGTGCTTATCATGTTCTTTCTTTCTTTTTTGCAGGATTATGTTCCAACGGTATTCGACAACTTCAGTGCCAATGTTGTCGTGGATGGTAGTATTGTGAACCTTGGCCTATGGGATACTGCAGGTCATGATTCCACCTCTCTCAAATGCTACTTTAGGAATTGAATGGTCTCTGATCTGAGTTAGCATACATAATTTTGTGTATTACAGGACAGGAAGATTACAATAGGCTAAGGCCTCTAAGTTATAGAGGAGCTGATGTGTTTCTGTTGGCCTTCTCTCTCGTCAGCAAGGCCAGCTATGAGAACATCTCCAAAAAGGTTTTGGTTTTTGTCTGTTTTTTCATGTTTTCTTCTACCCAAGATCTCTCTCCAATCTGTGAGTCGACATTGCAATGATAATTGGATTCGTGTCTTGCAGTGGATCCCTGAGCTCAAGCATTATGCCCCCAACGTGCCAATTATACTCGTGGGCACCAAACTTGGTAAGACAATTTAATTTTAGAAGCACAAGTTATTTCCATATGACAAAGTACTGTTCCATATTGGTTACATTTCCATGTTTTCTCTGTTGATTATTCGAATTTCTGATAATTTGATCTGAAATTTGTTATCCAAATTTCGTGCTTCCTCGGCCTTAGGAGCTTCTACTCATCGATTCTCCGTCGGTTCTTTTAGTACTCCAATTAGTAGTACATTTGGAATGCAAATCATACCTTTGCTATTTTTTACAACCGGCCAGTAATTAAAATCGTTAAAAACTTAGCAGAACTTCCCATTTCGTCGTAATTTTTACTTTTCCTTGATCCTGATCATCTAATTTTTTCTACTCTAAATATATATCAAGTGCTTATTAGACAACGTATATCTGCAGATTTACGAGAAGACAAGCAGTTCTTGTCTGATCATCCTGGAGCAACACCGATAACAACTGCTCAGGTATGCGCAAATCATTTCATTAAAGCTATTTTTTTACAGTCATTTTAATCAGATATCTGTTGGTTCAACATGAGATATTTGATCATGATTAGGGTGAGGACTTGAAGAAAATGATCGGCGCAGTCTTCTACATAGAGTGCAGTTCCAAAACTCAGCAGGTACAAACCTATTTCCTGAATAATCAGCCCAAATAAGTATGATAAAAATGGCTAAAATATTTACCAGAGAAGTATCAATCAGAACTTCAAGAATCCCAATGCGAAGTTATATATATATATATATATATATATATATATATATATATAAGACCTCTGTTTGTTTCTGGTAATAAAAATATTGCTTGAACGACAACTTTTACAGATCTTGCTAATTTTAAAGTCTCTCTCGTTTCTGGATTTTTCAGAATGTGAAGGCCGTGTTTGATGGCGCCATAAAGGTTGCTTTGAGGCCACCGAAAACAAAGAAGAAACCACGCAAGCAAAGAACGTGTGCTTTCCTCTAGCGGCCAATACGAAATCGATCGTGATTAATGTCACTTGTAATCTATATTTTTGTTTCTCTTAATTGTTATATACTTTTCTAATACGTATAAGCTCAGTCTGGAGCAATGGGACATTTTTTGGGAGGACGTTTCCCATCAATATATATATATATATATATATATATATATATCCACATTGATTTATATGCCATATGAAATTAGTATAAGCAGTATTAAGTTGATCATTCTTTTTGTTAATGGCAAAATAATTCCTGACTTTACTTGTATACTTATATTGTACGAGACCAATAGTACTGATTTCTATGAATAAATCTCTATTTTGAAAACTGAGGGTTATGTCAACCAACCACATACATTTGACAATTTTTATGAATATTGATCAGCCGGCTCTGACTCATTTAGAAAACTTTTTCCGATCATCATTCTTTTGGCTTCATCCTTATCAATTGATGGAGCCACCACATGCTATATATATATTATAGGGTAATGAAGGGTACTGTACCTATACCCTAACCAAAAATAGGTAAATCAAATAAATAAATCATTCTCGAGTTTTAATAATATCATCTTATAAATCTAGGCTAGCTGATCTGTCCAAAGCAGAAAATTTGAACAGGCATTTTTAATTATATGATCGATATCTGTTTAAGTCGTTATCTAGCTAGATTTCTCAACCACACGTGATGTGTACTGAAGTACTACTAATAGCAATATTTAACACCAAGTATTTCTTCTAACACACACACACACAATTCCCTACCGGCAATGGATCTCAAGCCACTCCCAATACAGTGCGAACGGTTGACATTCTTTCCATTTTATTTGTTCTTTTCCTAAGAGCTAACCTTCCTATCATTCAACTTTCGATTCGGTTTGCCTTGGTATATATGATCCCGAGTCCCGACACAATATTAATATAATGTAGTCTTTCGAACTTGGATTTGTTTATTGGGAGTAAAGGATATTGTAAATTAATTAGCTGTTAATAAGAGTGATTCGATGCAGAACTATTTCATCATCAAGGGCATGATACATACACACACATATATATATATATATATATATATTGCTCGAAATATAAATGATAAAAAGTTGTTTCCATTAAGTGGGGAATTACAATATTGGATAACTTATAATTCTAATCCCAAATGATAGGCAGACCTTTTGTAAAAATGTAAGTCCCACTAACAAAGAAAATACACTTTTTCATAGTGTGATCTATTTTTTTTATAAGGAAAATGCTAGTTGAATTAATAAAAGTGACCGATTGAATTTTTTATTTTTTATTTTTTATTTTTTTTATTTAATAATTAAGGAAAGTGACTATTAATGAATTCGTATTTTTTTTAAAAAAAATATTTAAAGATATATAAAAAATAATTGAAAGAAAAGGAAAAAAAAAAAAAAAAGTGCATTTGCACTAGCTTATCAGTCAATTTCCTCGGTTAAATTATCGGTCTCAATAGTAGTCCTTTTTTTATAAAGAATCTACAAGTGACTTTATCGAGACTTGTACAAATAATTTGTATTTTTATATTTAGTTTTGGGGCGTTAATGGACGTTCGTTCGGTTTTATTTATGGTACTATTTCTCTGCTCACTTTAAGTGAGGGTGCTTTCAATTAATAAAAGTGAAGTTTAATTTGTTTTAAAAAGAAAAAAGAAAAAAAGAAAAGTAAACTTGACAAAGTATGTCTAGCTATGAAAAAGAGTTAAAAAGAATAAGAAAACCATTGGAAGTGACGAGAGAAAGAAGCAGTACCCCGGCCTACTTACATGATTTCCAATAATATATACTAGTCTTAATTCCAATATATATTAATCGTACTAGAATTTCCAGTTTTTGGATTGGAATTGATTATAATGCATGGGAGGACAATTGAACTCCACCCACCGATCATCATAGCTAGGGTTTTAAGTGAGGAGAAAATAAACCCAACAATATTGAGTGCCATGCATGAATATTTCTAACGAGTTAACATTCGAATTCAAACACATGATCTCCGGCCAGTACTCTGATCTGTAGATCTCTCTTCCTAGCTCCCCCCCGCCCCCAAGGTTTCTGCGCCAAAGTTGTATTTTAAGAATGTATGTATTGTCTTCAGATTAAACTTCAACGATATACTGTACATACTATATTTGGACCTTATTTAGTTTGCATGTGCACCAAATTCCAGCATTTAATTGCAGCATGTTGTGTATTTACTGCTTGCACGTTCTCATTTAGTCAATGCTAGCTGTTGGCGCAATTTTTGCTAAGACACACATACCCATTTCCTGTTTGCATTAGATTAATATCATCATTTATTGTTATCATGTGCGGGACGTTCAACATTTAAAGAAAGAAAATGTCTTGTATGTTCAGATCAGTTAATTTCCTTGGTAATCATTAATTCCCAATTAAGTTGCCTGCATGCTTAGCTAATCAATTAGTTTAGTAGAGGATTATTATGTAGATAGCGACGAGTACTGATCTAAAGACGTATCTTTGTCTTTAGTCAAACAATAAACAACATGGATAACTTAATTGGTTTCATTTCTTCATGTTAAGGACAATAATTCCCTTTTAGCTACATATTAAAAAAAAAAAAATCTAAACTGGATCGAATAGAATGATCAACCATTGACATCATGTGCAGAAGTATATAGCTAGCTAGCGCGCGCGCAGCAGAAATGCAGAATCAGCATCGATCCCTGGTTCCATGTCTGGCAAGAGAGAAAAAACTATTTTTTTCCTGATATCATGAACAATATTATATATATATATATATATATATACACACACACACACACACACACACCAGGGCATTTACATTCATATTGTGGCGTGCCAATTCCAAGGCCACATATACCAGTACATTTACATAATTCACATAGTCCATGTGGATCCTCGTTCAAGTCCAACCATAGAACCTGATCAATTTGTGAGCTATTAAAAAACGATAGATCAGGTAGCTAACTACCTTTATTAACTTTCAATTAATTAATACCTTTATTAGCAAAAATCCCAAACCTTTATCTGTTTGTGATCAGTGTGAAAGAGACAGAAAGGGTGTAGAGTGAGTAAGGCCTCGTTTGCTTCTCTCAACTCATCTCATATCATCTAATCATTACAATTTTTTTAAATTCTTATACAAAATAAAATAAATAATTTAAAATTTTCAAATCTCAAAATAATAATAATATTAAAAATATATATTTTAATAATATTTTATTTAATTTTTAATTTTAATCTCAATTCAACTTATCTCATTTCGTAAAAAACATACGAGGTAAGTGATTAGATGGCATGCAGTTCAATCTCTGTGTAAGCTAGCTAGCTTTGCATGTCAGAATCAGACCGACACCTGCATGCTACCCATGTCAAGTACCAGAATTGTGTTTCATATTTCTTCCCCACCAGGTAAAGTTGTAAATCTTACTTTTGCGAGGTTTTGGTGTTTGGGATGATCATGGATTCTAATTTTCATATTTGAAATTAAAGGACATCATACTTAAGCTTAGTTTGGATACTAAAATTCTCTCAACTCATCTCATCTCATCTCATCTCATATCATTCCGTCTAATCTCAATATCCAAATACTACAAACATAAATACTTTTCGATTTCAAATTTTCAACATTATCATCTAATCATTATCTAATCATTACAACTTTTTCAAACTTTCAAATAAAATACAAAAAAGAACTCAACTTTTTCAAATTCAAAAACAAAAATAATATACAAAGATTAATATTGTTATACATCACATTTCCATCCCACTAATTTCATCTCATACAATTATGTAAGATGTGGTACATATATCACCATTGGATAATAAAGAATCATCCAATTACAAATGATTAACTAATAGTGATAAATGTGTCACATTTTACATAATGGGATGAAAGTGAAATATTAGTAATGTAGTGTATAAAATTTTCCCCCCATAAAACATATTAATTCAAACTATTTCACTATTATTTACATATCATTTCATCACATCTCACTATTCATCTCACTATTCAAACCAGACCTTAAACTCCATCTTTTTGAACTCCCATCTTTTTGGTGTATCTAAAGTACTTACATTATATTAGTTCGATCCATCTTCCGGTCGTGGGTACGTAGATTCTTGAGTTTGCTCGCGTCACACTCCTTAAAACAAGTACTATTTCAACCGATAGCATGCTGTATGATTATTACAACCCAAAAAGAATTTATATCAACCTCTAGCCCCTCCTACCATTGTTGTTAAGGGGAAGAAATAGGTATTTTTGGCCCAAACCCTTAATTAGGCTTTGCTACCTTGCCATGGCACTAGCCTCCCATTTTTTTCACCATCTTTTTTGGACTGTCACCAATAATATAAGATTAGGTGCATGTTTTGCGACTGCCCTCACGACTATTAATTATGGTACTGTGGCTGTAAAGTACTTCATGCAACTAGTTATAAGATCGTGTAGACCATTCATTCCACCCTGATCTTTTGAAGATCTGAAATGAGGAGATTATTATTGAGAAGCAAACGCTCGAAGATACATCCACAATAAATAATGGCCCTCGAGTCAATCCAAAGCCCAGCTTCTTTGCCCAAAGTAACCTAGACTTGCAATTACTGTCCCACCACCACATTAATCCAATTGAAGAACTCTACGAAGCCCTTCTTGAATATTTTCGAACACCCCCACCCACTATTTATTCCTGCAACAACCTCTTCCATTAGAATAATCCCACACTTATTTCTACCCGGCCTTCAACATCCAATTAATATAGCCTGCGAGCAACCCAAATGACGCAGAGAATCCTCTACATAGAAATCTGGAACCGATCAGAGACTTCAGAACCACCTCCCCCACTTCTCTAAAGCTATAAAAAAAAAAAAAAATTGCATTAATAAGAGCTTCTCTGTCATCTCTGAGGGAGATTCTAAATAAGCACCCAGCACGTATTCCTTCCCATGTTCCTTTTGCTTCTACTCGGGGGGGAATTTGGCTTGTCCCTTTGAGTAGTGCACATGAAGTATTTCGGTTTTAATGCAAAAGTGTGAGGAAGTGATGGGGGACATGGTACTCTCTCTTATCTTCCTTCCCCTTTTTATTTATTGGGGTTTCCTGTCTTGTATTTCTCTGCGCAGGCGATTCCTGTTTCGGGTTTTGCCTATTTTATATTCAACTATCTTCTGTGTATGTCCTCATATTTTCTTTGGGAGACGGAACGACTGTTTATTAGTTTTCAATACCGTACTAATTAACTTACTTTGTTAATAAAAATATATTCTAATTTACTTATAGAGTACTGATCTCTATTGTGGTAGGTGCGGAGTCTATAAAAGAAGTCATGTTTGCTTTGAGGACTCACTGCCAAAAACAAGAGCTACAAAGGGCTACTTCTTGTTGTTTCTCTTTTGGTTGGCTGCTTAATTAGCTAACTGGCTTTCATTTTGCCGATCATCATAATCATCATCATCACCGTCGTCGTCATGGCTTCATCGAACAGACACTGGCCAAGCATGTTCAAGTCAAAGCCCGGCAACACCCACCACCAATGGCAGCATGACATCAACTCATGTGACCGAGGTCCTAACACTTCAGGTATAACAAAATTCGGACTTGGCTAAACCAATCATTCGTTCAAAGTTATACACTTTCCATCTGCTTTCTTGCTCCTTAACATTTTTCCAGTGTAGATCTCGGAAGCTAATAATTTTTAATGGAAGTTCACTACAATTAATTGGCAAAACATGTTCTCATTTTTGAGAATTTGGGACTAATATGAGAAGTTAAATATTGGCCAATACCTTTAAATTTTAAGATTTTCATCTAATTGATGACGACAACAAAAAATGATTTATTTATCTTGGGATGCAAGGACGCATCGTGTTCTATATACCGATCGATATGACCTTTTCACCTGGGGATGATTTATTACAATTACAATATAACCCCAAAAGTAGAGGAAGCTCTCATGGATTTAGGAGCTCAGTTGTCTGCATTAATTTTATTTATTTTTTATTTTTTAATAGTTCCTGGGTGTGATCAAGAGCGGAGTCCGGAGCCAAAGCCTAGATGGAATCCAAAACCAGAGCAAATTCGCATACTAGAAGCAATTTTCAACTCTGGCATGGTGAACCCTCCAAGGGACGAGATACGAAAGATCAGAGCTCAATTGCAAGAGTATGGTCAAGTAGGTGATGCCAACGTTTTCTACTGGTTCCAGAACCGGAAATCAAGAAGTAAGAACAAGCTCCGCCATCTCCAAAACTCAAAAAACCAGTCCCAGCATACCCAAAACAATCTTTCACTTAATTCCGTTGCTGCCGCCATAAACGCACGTTCATCCTCATCATCCTCTTCCGAAAAATCATCTCCTAAAGCACCCCAAATGATGACCACCTCCAAGGTCGCCTTTCCAAATGTTACGGACGCTTCGAATTCTCCAACAGCCTCGGTGAACCATACCTTTTTTCAGTCCCGCGGAGAAAATTTACCTGAACCTTTCTTCTTCCCGGTGCAACAGATAACAGGAGATCAGGTGCACCATAAGGGAGGAACAGCTAGTTTCACTCAAGGGTTTTGCTTTTCTGAACTATCAAATGTCGTTCAGGTACCTGAACAGGACACTGTTGGGCCTTGCACGAGTCTCTTGATCAGTGAGATAATGAACCATGGTGATTCAGAGAAAAGTCTAGAAGATGAGAAAGCCATGAAGTTTTTCCATCATCAGCAGAATTACGCTGTGACCACTCATCCAATTACTCACACAACTGCGGTCTCTCCCTCTACTACAGCTACTTATACTGGTACTGTTTCATCCCCCATCGATCAAGTTCAAGGTAAAAAGTTAAAAACTTCAATCTGTTTGGATATTGCATGATTATATATACATATGTTTCCCTCCTCACTGAATTACCATTTCCACAATGGGATCAGTGAAAATGAACTATTTTTCAAATGGCATAACTCGATTAACAGATAAGTTCAAAGAACACCAGGCGCGTTGCAAGATATTTTTCATGCCCTTGTTAACCTTGTTAATTAATTATATATAATATAAAAACATATACCACTAATTCCACTGTCATTAGATATTGGACATGATTGACGTATGAAAGTTTAATTGGTACACACACGGTGAAGGACATGTTTGTCATATTAGTTAGGACTACAAATTTCGTGTTTTGGATCCGGGATTTACGATCTGTGTCTAGACGGACGTATGCATGGCTTGGCAGCAGTCTCTCTTGGTTGACCTACTGCGTCAGTTTCATACATACGAATTTGAGAAGAGGATTCGGTGCTGGCAGGTGTTGGGGAATCGGGTGCAGTTGGCACGGGTGGTCCGGCGAAATCGACGGTGTTCATTAACGAGGTGGCCTTTGAGGTGACCACGGGGCCCTTCAACGTGCGAGAGGCTTTTGGCTATGATGCGGTGCTGATTCACTCCTCGGGTCAGCCCCTCATCACCAACGAGTGGGGTGTCACCCTCCAGCCACTTCTGGACGGCGCATTTTACTATCTGGTGCGCGCCTCCGATTTCAATTAATTAAGAAGCTGCTAGCTTGGTTAAGTGCGTATGTGAAACTTGTTTGATTGGTACTTGATCAGAATGTTGTTGAGGTTCGACAATAAAAGAATATAGTTGCCTGACAAGTACGCCATGTTGAAGCTTGTGATCAGCTTGCGTTACGTACCTTCCTTGTGCATGTGAACTCTAAAAGCTTTTTATTTTGGTATCAAAATCTTTTTATTGGGTTGCAGATTTAGAAGTATGGAAGCTGAAAATATGGGCTGGCTGTTATGGCTAAGCTATGGTTCCTGACTTCCTGTGTTGTCTAAAGAAGAAGCGCTTCTCTTTTCTTTATTTATAATTCGTTTTGAAATTAGGCATTTGTGAGAAGTCTGTGCATTAGGGGTCTTTGGATAACATGCATGAAATTTGTGGACCAGTACACCGTGTGATGCTTCTCTTTCAAAACAATATAAATGGAATACATATGTTCTTTTTTAACACACGTAAGGTAATCATGAGATTACAAATTAATTAACAGTAAACAGTTGGAACTTCTACTCCTTACCATATATATAATTTGAGACTACTTTTGGGAAGTACTCATGTTAATGATCGACATTTAATGTTGTAATCATTGAAATTGAAATTACCGGATATAATTAATCTAAATATTCCATAAGGCGTAGGCCATGCAGCATATAATTTTATCGAGAAATAATGATACACGTACAACCTTATATGTATCCACACGTACATATAATATTATGGATGGGTGCATGCATGAACGCAATCGAGTGAAGACTTCAAACTGGTTTTTAAGTTTTTGAAGAAGGGGGTTTGTGGACTATCGTTTGAAGTGAAAATATTTTATTTTTAGATGAAAATTATTATTTAGTTTTTAACTTTTAAAGTGTAAAAAAATTGCATTTCATTAATTAAGAGAACGTAATATACACACACACGTAAGCATAAATACAAATTTAACCCACATTAAAAGTGTCTTAATCGATCTGAATGTACTATGCAACATTAATGAGGAAAAAAACTTAATAGGATTGGAACTTATTTGAGAGTGATCTTAAGAAATGTAATAAGGATGATTGTTTCATATACAATATATACTAGACTGACTGATTGATCTAATTATTTTTTATCATAGTTTATAAAAACAAGTACTATATACATTATATATGTAAGTTAAATGGAATGTTCCTCTGCTATGCAAATATGCATATAATTTGGATGCAATTGATCATAAATACCATATAGTTGAAAGATATTGTCGTGTTTACGATCGAATTACCCATGCACCACAAGTTCTTATTATCTACCTAACGTGATCACACATTCTTCATTTTCTTGTCAGAATTGTAAGATATCTAATAATTAAGCATCTATAAAAACTACAACAAATTTTAGTTTAAGGGATGAACTGAATTTCATCCCTAAAAGTAATTATTGGTCGCTAAATTTCGTCTCAAAACTTGGATGACTTGATAAAACCGTTCGAACGTCTAAATATCCGTTCGAACTGGATCTTTTGTGATGAATAAGATCATCTCAAAAAGTCATTACCGTTCGAATGGTCAAAAAATATATTCAAACAAACAAATCTTGGCCGGGAAGTACTTTATTTTTCCGGGAAAAGTTTAAAACCTTACGAACCGAAATTGTTTGGTTCGAACGGTATAGATTTGATGGCAAAATCTAGCGGGAAGGTTTCAAGACCATTCGAACGACACATATTTAGTTCGAACATATTCAAACATCACATTTATTCATTCGAACGTATAGCTTGAGGGGCTTAGGACGTTGCGTGAAATCATCATCAATATCATCATCCTATTCTCGAGCCAAATCAAATGGCGACAAGACTAATAAATTAGAGGAAGCAACACTTGAGATAGAATGATTGAGATCCAAGGAAAAAAAGTTGCCGATCCAATTAGATCAAGCTGCGGATTTAGAAGCGAGATTAGAAGAGAGGCTACAGTTGACTAACCAAAAATGTTTGAACAGTTCAAGTCAATCGTGATATCCCAAAACTCTATATCACTAGCACAATCTTAAAATTTATTTTTTCTTTAATTGTCTTTCTATTATGATGCTTCAAAATATTTGAACAATTGTGATGTTTGAATTACAATTTCTGTAATATTAGTATAGTATTTTTCATTAAATTTTGTATTGTATGATTAATACCGTTTGAACGGTAAATAACCTGTTCGAACGGTCAATTACTATTTATAAATCCATTCGAACAAAAATAGACTCATTCGAATACGAAATAATGCATTCAAATGACAATCGAGAAATACAGTCTATACGTCCGTTCTAATAATAAAATATTTATTTGAACAATATCAATATGCAAAATCTCGTTCAAATGGAAATAATTTCAAAAATAAACATTTTGTTCGAATGGACATAATTTATATTCGAATGCAAGTCATTTGAAAACTAACTTTATTTGTTCGAACGCATAAAATATGTTCGAACACTCAATCCGTTCGAACAAGATCAAATATGGTCATTTGTTCGAATGAATATTTCTTATAGTTCGAATAGTAAGTGTCAGTTTGAATTTATATTATTCCATTCGAACGTATTATTGAGGCCAAAATTTTTCATCTTAAAAAAATATCCTTTTGAACAAGTTCGACTAATTCCACCTAATTTTGTTCCTAAAAAATCATTTTTTGATATGAAAATCAAAAACCTTTTAAGACAATCTTTTTGAGAAAAAATAGAAATAAAATTTTTTCGTCTTTAAAAATAATTAAGGACAAAAATTATGTTTTTTGAGGTAAAATAATTTAACTCAAAAAACTCAATCTCTTGTAACGAAATTTTCCACATGACCGAATAAGATATTACTTACACTTGTTCAAATTCATCCAATACGATTCCGAATTCGTGTAAATTAAAATGTTAACATCATCCCCGTGAATTCTGACTCCAAATTAGGTAGAATCAATTATTTTCGTTGGTAGAGGCCTAGTGATCAGCTGGGAATAGACTAGTTACCATGGTTAAAAGCTAACATGTGATCTGTCTCTTCGTACTGTACTTCTTATATCATGTTGGCATGTACCGTGTTCAAATTTATTCAAAACTGTTTATTAATTCTATCAAAATAATTACTTTTTGTTAAAATAAATTGATTATTGTCACAAATAATTATTTTTTACATAAATAATTATAACACATCATAAATATTTATTTTTTCCTATGATGCGTTTGAAATGAAAAAGGAAAAAAAAAAAGTCGTGTTTAAATTGTTAGTAACGAAAGAAAAAGCTCTCCACTTCCAAGCAAGTTGGTATGATTTTTGTTCCAAATTCCAACTAATCTTGAGAGTTCAAATCTTCAATGAGTTTCGAGTACATCTTCTCCGTAAGGAAAAATATAAAAGCAGGGTTTCAATTAAGCTCTGAAATGTATGATTTGACGGCTATGCATGATGTCATGACTCTATAAGTTAGTTTTTTATATTGGCTCTACACAATGGTAAAAAATAATATTATTGAAATAATCCACATGTGAATGAAAACTCCACTGTAAGATAATAATATTAACAGAAAAAAAAAAAAACTCTCAATTGCAAGAATAACATTTTTATCTGTCAAAAATGTAAGTTTGCCAAAAATAACAGGAAGAAAAATCTCAATTGCATAGAATTCTTTGGAAAGTTAAATAGTAATTCTACAATATTTTTACGAATAATGCTAGAGCTCCCGTTGGGCCCTAATATGTGTTTTATTATGTATTTTTTTTAGTTCTTTTTTTTATATAGATTTTTTTAACAATTTTAAATATTTTAAAAAAATAAAAACAACTCACAATACTATTAAAAAATACTTTCTTAATCACGAAATAAAATAAAATAAAATTATTTTACTTTGTGATTAAGGAATTATTTTTTAATGATTTTTTATTTTTATTTTTTAATTAAGGAAGTGTTTTTAATCATATTCTAAATTTATTTTATTTTTAAAAATATTTAAAAGTATTAAAAACAACTATATAAAAAATAACTTAAAAAAATATATGAAAATACATGGTAGAGCACCAGGAGGTGTAGGTTTGTCCATATTTTTAGCTGTCAATTAAGTGCATGCATGCTTTTTAGGAACCGAGTGATGGATATAGTAAGACAAGTTGTAAAAGCGAGAAATGAAGTGACCGAAGACATTACAGGCCAACGCTTAGACCCAAGTCCATATTTTGACTAACAATTTTGACTAAAATTTGAAATTTTGGTTAAAGTCAAAATTTTTGAAGATTTTAATTTACATTAGATTACTTATTATAAATTTAAAATAATAATATTATATTATATATTTTAATAATTTTTTTATATTTTACAAAAACACTTCATATATTAATTAATAATTTAATTTTTACTATCCAAATAAATTATTTAACATGAAAAAGAAATAAAAAAAAATAAAGAGAAAGTGAATACTTTTTAATAAAATATTTTTCTGATTGGTGAATAGTAACTCACCAAATATAATTTTGATTTTTCATTTACTGAAATAATTTATAACTTGATTTGAAGTGATTTGACTAATCCAACATATCTAATTTTGAAAAAATTTAATCAAAATTTAGACTTGATTGATAGTTCTATGCATGTTTTTATAGAGGCGTATAGATTAAATTAATTTAGTATTTTTTTAAATATTAAAGTTACAAGTAAGTATGAATAATTTATATATAATTAAATTATTTGATATTTATAATTCATTAATCATATATAAAATATATGATATTATTAATAATTATGTATATTAAAAATTTAAATTTAAATTTAAATTAATAAATAATAATTGTCAACAGCATAAATATAATTGTAATTAAATATTCTTTCACTTGGAATATACTGTCGTCCACATGAAAATACATCGTATAGGGTTTTGTCTTGTAATAATTAGACGTAAGCTAGTCATGACTGCAAGTAGTACTATATATTAATTATCTTCAAGATTATCATGAACAGTTGTGATCTGAAACCGATCGAGTACGTACGTCAAATGAGAAATTAACCGCCCTTTGCTGCTGATCTGAAAAATATACGATCAGAAAGGAGTGGTTGTAAATTGTAATTGGTCACAAATGGACAACTTTGGTTGAGTGGAACTGCAGGTCATGACCATGGATTATACATTTACGTGCACACTGGTGCCAACAGTACTACTTGTATAGTTCTCTACTACATGACTCAGATTTGATTGAGGCTGAGTGATTTGGATATTCCAGAGGGATGTCTGTCAAGAATTCCTCACTGCTAATTCACAGTGCCCATACTGTACGTTTTTTGCATAAACCATGCATGCATCGTCACGTATATATGATCGTAATCATGACCCAATTACCAAAATTGAAAAGAGTAGCACAAGCATGCCGCTTGCTCCTTACCGCTGCAAGGGACCATTAGTGCAAATTGAATAAATCTTTACATCAGCCTACTATTTGATGACAGTTGCAATACACTTTACATATAGAATGGCTGATGTGCTACGGATATATTCGGTGATGTGGTATAGTGAGCTGCTCATTTTGTATAAGAAAAAAAAAACTAGCGTACAAAGAAAAAAAAAAAAAAAAGAAGCCAGCTCAAGTGTGTTACGGCTGATGTGCTACAATAGATTACTCTATAGCTTTACTCGTGCAAATTTAGTGTTTTTTTTATCTTTTTTTTTTATTTACATTTTTTTTATCATTTTTAAATATTTTTAAAAAATAAAAAAATATGTCAATACATTTAAAATCACTTTCTTAATCACTAAGTAAAAAAAAAAAAGACAAGCGGTCAAACTAAGTGGTATTATCCAATTGAAAATCGCTAATGATCTGATCTCAACAATTTGCACGATTCTAAATCCATCTCAATTCATTTTAATTTATCTTATTTAATTATTATAATTTTCTCAAATTTCAATATAAAATATAATAAACAATTTAACTTTTTAAAATTTTAAAATAATAATAATATTAAAAAATAATATTATAATAATATTTTATTTAATTTTCAACTTTTATCTCAACTCAACTCAACTTAATATAACATACAAAAGTGGTGTTTGGGATTCCCGGCCTGAGAGCATTAGCATTAGATTAGCCAAATATCTAATTTAGTAAATATCATCCATATTTACTTCACATTGTATTAGCTAAATTGTTTTCATCCAAAATATAAGCTACAATAAATCTATTATTCTTTTCAAATATGAAAAGAACTATAAAAAGTTTAAAAGTATTTTTTGAAATTATTATATTATAGATATGAGATTTTTATTTATATGAGATTTTACTATCTATATACATATGAGATTATTATATTATAGATTGTTGGATTATATAAATGAAAATGAATATAATTTATTAGAAGTTATTGAAGATTATGAAAATAAAATATAAATTAATTAAAAATAAAAAATAATAAAATTTTATTATTATAGAGTGAATAATGACTAATTTAATATAAATTTTAAGTTTTAAATAATTAATTAAAATTTAAAAAATAGAATGACCGATGGTCGGAGAACAGAGTTTCAGCTAGAAACGTGGGGATGTCTGTTTGGAGTACTGGAAATAGTTACGTGTGGCATACGTTCATTGGATGTATTTCCGTCTGTGTTTCCGACCAGGGTATTAGGTATTGGAACAGTCGTGATCTTGATGGGATTGTTCTAGTTCTTCTACTTGTTATTTCTCTTTCTTTTATTTATATATATATATATTAAAATAATAAATTCAAGCATGATGTGAGAGACCTTGAGTAGGAGTACTGCGTAGGTGCAAATGGTACTAGAAGCAAGCTTGATCTAATTATAAAGTTACGTACAATATTGAGGTACGCTTACAGTAAAAAAGTCTGTGATAGTGATCACATCACACATGAAATTAACATCGCTTATATTATAGGAAAGACACACACACATCAACGCACGCTCTTCCGTGCAACCTTGACTTTTTTCTTCTTTTGACACCGTTTTCTGTTCAGTTTTCTTGAGCTAATCAATTTTCAGTTCCTCCTCCTCCTCAGTCCTTAGCACACAACAGGAGCTTGTTCCGGTCTGGCCTTGCCCTGTCGAGACTCGACGGCAATCCGGAAGCCTTCTTGATATGCCATACCATCCTATGCCATCCCCTTAGTGATATTCTCTACCACCATCATTCCTTCTCCATCTTATCGTGTGCAGCTTGAGACCACGAGCCGTATGTGTGTCTCAAGACGTGATCATAATGAATTTCTTTTACCATTTGACATTATTTCATGAGATTAGTGACTTGCCCCCTCAAAACTTATATAGATAAAGTACACGTATACACATGTTATGGAGTTCATTACAGTTTTTTTTTTTAAAAAAATCAAATAATTTTTTTATGATAGTTTATACGGAAATCGACGTCAGAGATATTGTGAATGTGTCAATAAATAAACCTCTAATAAATTTTTTTTAGGCATTATACATACCTCCTTGTAGTTTGTTTTCGAGACTAAAATTTGTAGTTTGTTTTTAAGACTAAAATTTAAAACTTTGAAAATATTTTATCTTATTATTACAATTTTTTCAAATTCTCACATAAAATAAATTAAATAATTTAACTTTTTCAGATCTCAAAATAAAAATAATATTAAAAAATATATTCTAATAATATTTTATTTAAATTTTTAACTTTAATTTTAATTTATTTTATTTTACCTCATCTCACTTCTAAAAATAAACGAAATCCTTTGGAGTTTACGAAATCCTTAGAGCCCAAAAATCTACAGACTGAAGTCCATGTTATTAACCCAAAGCTTTGGGCCTAGTCATTAAGCTCTTGGGCTGCAGAACATAATGCCAGGCTTTATATAAAGGAAAATGTTAAGTAATTTTCTTTTATTTTTGACCGTTCGTGTATTTTAATATAATTTTAATTTTTTAGTATTAAAAAAATTATTAGTGAAAGAATGTATTTTTTTAGAATATTTTTTAATATAATTAAAAAATATTTAAAATAAAAAAAAATAAAAATGCATTAGGGGCACATCCAGCAGTACATGGCCGACCCTAGCATTGTCCTTATATAAATACATTTTTCCGATCAATCTTACCTTGATGCCCCTTCGAGTATATGAAATTCCTTGGATATACAAAATCTTAATTAGATGATTATGATGAGGCCCTTTCAGGTGCTAATGGATCTTATTTTAAAGGGAGGAGTTACCTTTCTATTTGAGACTTTTTAGTACTTGTGATGGGCTTTTTTGCAAAGGCTTTACCGGTGTCGGGCATACATTCCCGGACCTTAAGAGGAAAGTATTCCTCAACAAACACGAATCAAAGACATGACATTTTATACAGTATTAGTGTACATTTTTCAAATATATAAGTTTTATAAAAATAAATTCTACTAAAAGATAATAAGTTTTTTTACACTTCTTTTAAAATGTGGTCTACTTTTGGTTACAAATGGGTTGCACGGAATTTATCTATTTGAGATTTGTGTAAGAGTTATATTACCCATCATCCCTATATCATACACTACACATGATTCTTTTTTTGTTTTATTCTCGCTAAACTAAATGAATTTTAGATCTTCTACTCATCATCCATACATCACATATTTGATAAGAGAAAAGAAATAAAGAAAATTATGTATGTTGTGTAGTGTAAGAATGAAGATAAGATTTTTTCTTTGTATAAATCATTTATCTTTATCGACGTATAGTCTATCGACGATTGATTACTCTGTCATATGTAATGGTCGAGGAGCTTTGTTACTCATCATCTCACACAACACATTTATTTTTATTTATTTTTTAATTTTCTTGGTTTAATTTCTCCTAAATTAATTGAGTTCTTCTACTCATCATCCATACATATTTGGTAAGAGAAAGAAAAAATTTAAAAAAATCACAAGTATTAGGTGATGTGTAGTGTGAAAATGATGCGTAGAATTTTCCAATGCATGAGATTCGAAGGAGACATTAATTATAGAGTCCAAACCGCTAAAGGTATCGATCGTTATTACATGTGAAATCGTTAATTGGATCGACAAATCCAACCCACTCTGGAAGGGATATTTAGCGCCCCGTAGAGATAAGCCCATGTGTTGAAAAGCCCAAGTTTGAGGTTTCAAGAATCGGGATTAGTCTGTAAGTCCAGGAATTGAACCCACAAATATGTGTTGGATAATATAGTGAACAGATAACGCCTCCGCTTGATCAGGAAGGTTATCCTATCAATTTATTCGAGGATTATCCAAGATAGATTTTGAGGTTAGTCATTATCATAACATTCATACTCCTATAAATAGCACATAAATATAACATATTTAGCATTCATTCATATATTTGTATTGAGATTACTTCTCTCTAACTTTGATATTGGAGTTCTACTAGATACTTTGTGCCGTTATCTCTTCAATTACAGATCATCCGTGCAGTTAATGGTGTGAAGAAGATGCTTAGAATTTTCCAATGAACGTGATTCAAGGAGACGTTAATTATAGAGTCCAAACCGTTAAAGGTATCGGTCGTTATTACATGTGAAATCGTTAATTGGATCGACAAATCCAACCCACTCCTTCTGGAGTTTTGTCCAAAAAAGAATAAATCCAACCCAAGGACACCAATTTTCCCATTGCCAACTGAGAAACCCCATACTTCCAGCTCTCTCCTGTCTCGTTCTCTCAAGTTTCAACCTCTTTTCCCACGAATCTGTAATGCTAACACAAAACATCATGTTTCTTTGACGCCGAAACCGCAGTTTTATATCTTATTTTCTTTCTTACCAAACGGCTTGAAAGAGAGTTGTGTATGAGATGGGGGCGTACCGAGCGGACGATGATTACGATTACTTGTTCAAGGTGGTGCTGATCGGGGACTCGGGTGTGGGCAAATCAAACCTGTTGTCGAGGTTTACAAGGAATGAGTTTAGTCTGGAATCCAAGTCCACCATTGGGGTCGAGTTCGCCACGAGAAGTGTTCGGGTCGATGATAAGGTCGTCAAGGCCCAGATTTGGGACACCGCTGGCCAAGAAAGGTTCTTACTTCTTACAATTTTGTGTTTCAAATACCCTTATATGAATTTGGGTCTATTTTGGATCTTGAAACTGCATTTGTCTTGAATTTTGGGTATTTCATGGATCTCGGAATTGTCTCTTGTTTTGTTACGTGTGGTTATTTTGGTTGTTAGCCTTGCAATTTTCCTTCCTTACACTTTGTTTGGTTGCGGATAAAATTAAGGTAAACAAATTCAGAAATGGCAATTGGATTTTGCTGTGAAAAATACAATTTTAACCTAATTCAGCTGTATAATCGTGCATGAATTAATTTGGTGTCCGAGTTTTCTATATGGAAACCGATATAGAGCCTTTTCAAAACAAACGAAAGCCGGATCATGTCATGTCATTTTCTCTTATTACGACTTGAATACTTGCTTGCCATGGAAATTGGTTTCAGTGCTATGTTTGAGATTACATTTAGCTGGTGGCTTTGTTGCATTAATTTCTTGTTCTTGTTCTTTTGGCATTTCCTTCTTTTATTGTCTTTTTTTTTGTGTATGAATGACGTGGGTGTACTTGGATTGCGCCTATTGTGTTGTGTTTGATAAAAGCTTTGTTACTTATCAAAGGGGAAAAAAATACCAGGGTTCTCTATGTTTTGACTTAATGAATTGTTTTCGGATTTCTCTGCATTTGATGCAACTGAAAAGTATTAGCCAGAGGAAAGTTTTCTCATGGGCAATGGAAAATTATACCCAAAGAAGCGGAAAACTATGATCCCTTCCTCCTCACTGCCAAAATCACCCCATTTCCTCACCCTCTGGTATGGAGATCTTGTGAAAATATTTGTACCAAATGAGCCAGTAAACTATTAAGGCCATGCAGAGCTCTAAATTAGGAGCTCAGATTGCTGTTTTTCTTCTTCCCCTCGAGTAGAAAGTAGTGTTGTACGGGTGGAACCTTTGAGTTAGGGACTTTTTTTTTTTTTTCTTGGAACCACTATCCCCCACCTTCCTCCAAGTTTCTTTGTATTGGCGAGAAGTAGATTAGGAAACTACATCTTTATTCATGAGGTGACTGCGTTTCTATAGTTGTTGCTCTAACATGGGAAATATGATTGTGATTTTGCTCTTTATATACATTGTTTCAGTTTAGGAAATTAAAATTGTTCAAATTACAAACCCCATCTTTTTCCCTTTAATACCAACAATAGAGCAATTTTGCTGAAGTTATTGTTAGCTTCAAAGCCTGTCATTAACCTTTTATGAAATCTGTGTTCTTTTCTTGTTTGGTACTTCATCTCGTGATATTGCTGTGATGTAACACATACTAGGACACTCATAAATGATAAGGCAAAAGGAGATATAAAAATACATAAAGTTAAGATGATAAAAAGGAAGCGAAAATGACTGGTCTAAATAAAAGAAAAGCTTCCTGTAAATTGATCTAATATTCACTATATCTCAAACGGTGTCCTGTTCTTGATGGTGAGGATGTTTGTTGGCTTCATGAAACCCTAAAATCAAATGGATTTGTTCGGAAACAAACCCCAGGCTATATGGTTACAACTCATGGCCTGCATTACTTACATACAGCCTTGCAGAACCTCTGAAGATAAGAAAGTGCATAAAGAATTTAGTGAAAAGTTACTAAGAATACTTAGAGCTAGCAGCATCATCTCTTTTCTGAGTCTCATATCAATTTGGGTGCATTGTGCTATATTTAATTGATTGTATATAGTTCTCTAGTATATTCATCCATTTTTTTTCACATTGTTGCTGAAGGTATCGAGCAATTACGAGTGCCTATTATCGTGGTGCTGTTGGTGCTTTGCTAGTCTATGACGTTACCCGACATGTCACATTTGAAAATGTGGAGAGATGGCTGAAGGAGCTTCGGGATCACACGGATGCCAACATTGTGATCATGCTTGTGGGAAACAAAGCAGACCTGCGACACCTGCGAGCAGTTGCCACTGAAGATGCCAAGGGTTTTGCTGAACGGGAGAATACCTTTTTCATGGAAACATCTGCCCTTGAGTCCACGAATGTTGAGAACGCCTTCACAGAAGTGCTGACCCAAATTTATCGCGTTGTAAGCAGGAAGGCCCTCGATATTGGGGAAGACCCGGCAGCCTTGCCCAAAGGACAAACCATCAATGTCGGAACCAAGGATGATGTATCAGCAGTGAAGAAAGTTGGATGCTGCTCTGCTTAAGCATGGAGATGAGATCTAAACCATATACCATCTTTGAGATTCTATGCACTGTTTATATTGTTGTAAAGGTCAGTCAAGTGGAAGAAAATGTTGTCTACAGAACATGAGAAATAATGCTCTTTCTTAGATTTGATCATTCACAGTTATACTTGTTAATGTAGCACATTTTAAATGGTTGTCCATCTAAATGGTAGGCATTTGAAGCCACTGAAAATGTGTTCTATTAACAAGTATAAAGATGACAAAATTTAAAATGAAGAATAATATTATGCGCAGAATATTTAGGTTTCTTTTTCTTGTATACTTCCTGTGTACTTGGACTATGTCTAATTATGTGGATTAATAAATTCTCTAGTAAAAAAAATATTTCTAACAGACTATTTATTGTTTGAACATCTTGCTCAGACAATGCAACAGAACTTGTTCTTTTCTTTGATTCAATTTGGAATACCTTTGTTCCCACGTTTCCCTTGTTGTATTACTAAAATAACTAAACTTCAATGTTATATTGAGTGAATTGTTTTGGCTATGAAGTTCAACGACTGGTTGGGATGAATGCTAAAATGATGATCCTCCCTCCCATCTCATGGATATCAGGGACAAAATATTGTATTGTAATGTTATAGGGTGTGCATGGGCCATCAATCCACCCGCTCAACTCTGACCTACAAGTCAAAGAACTTCTAAGTCTCTAAGCTAGCCGCATGAACGACCCCCGGGACGATCCCACGGTAGGAAATGTCAAGAGTAGTCGTCCTGAAAAGCTACCTCCTTCGGAATTAACAACATCAGGACGTCAGACGTCCGACTACAAAATATGTTTCCAGCTGCACTAATAAACATTAAAGAGAAAAGAAGCTGTGTTTTTAAATTTTTATTGAGCTTACTGGTAGAGTTGAAATCTTGCTGAATTCAATAGAATTTGGAAATTTTTGCGGATCTTCGATAACAAGTCTGCTTCGATAACCTCTCTTTTCCTTGATTTTAAACTAAAAAGCAACGAGCTAAAGCTGGGGAGAGACTTCTCGGGCAAAGATGAACATCATTTACCAAACAACTTCAAAAAACTTTCAGCTGCAAATATACAATGAATCTTTCACAGCACACCATGCCTTCAAACTATCCACGACATCTATGGTGAATCAACCGCAAACATATCCTATAATTTGGACGGAACCATCATATTGTACCTTTGGCATCTAAAACAAAAAAGTTATGATACTTTCAAGACAATGAACACCAAAATCAGTTGAAGGTTCAGTTCTGAGACCCATGGATTGAGTGGCTATCTTCCTTATTGCTGAGGCACCTGCAATCATTATTGCACCATGAATAACTTAATTACAGGGATATGAATATAGTAGCATGAAGAGCTATCATATTGCATCATATGAAGAGCTATGCTACTACCAATAAAACACTACGCTACAACCAAAATAATACCCAAGTCTTAAGGAAAACACACCAAATTCACACAAACACCAGCAGATAACCAACTATGAGAAAACTCCCTTTTCAATTCAAACTATTTTCGCCTCTTAGGCTCAAATTGCCATAAAGCAACATTGCCTAGACCTCTAAAAAACCCCCCATGAAGTATTCAACATGACACAACAGAGGTCCACACTCAACAAAGCCACATTTTACCATCACCAGGAAAACTCAGTAGGCACTTCTGAAGTAATCAAATCTATTAATCCTAAACTCAGACATCACAATTCACATAACCGAAAAATTCCCATTCGTAGGTTATGCCTTTATCATCATCTACTGATCTGCGCAGTGTATTGATAATTAAATCACTAGGCCAGCGCTATGTAAATCAGAACTCCAGTGTTGCACAAGGCCTGAAAGTTTGAACACTTCAGAGTAACACGAAAACAACCTTTAGAATTCGACAAATACCAATTCAATCCAAAATATTAGAAACGGGGATGACACGTTCCCAAAGCGAAAAATCCACAATTGGAATCATGATTTACAGAATAGCTAATTATTGATCAAATCTCAAAAGAAACGTAGCAAACAGGTCCTCAGAACCTGTCAAAAGAAACCCAGCAAAAGTTCCCAAAAAAACCTATATACACGCCCAGGGACATAGATAACAGAATAACGCACCGAATTCATGGGCGAGCTTCATTTGCATCATCGGTAGATGAAGAAGCGGAAGAGGAGGAAGGCTCGGGGTGCTTGTCGCGGAAAGAAGGGAGGGGATTGGAACCCTTGATGATCCAACCGAGGGCGAAGAAAGAGATGCCAGCGAGAATGGCGGTGCCCCAGGCGCTGGAGTACCACCTGCTGTACTGTTTGATAGCGAACCTCCATTGCTCTCGGAGCGTTGTGGGGTCCGGATTCGAGGCGTCCGGGGGGTTCGGGTATCGGACCTTGTGACCCGAGAAATCGGTGCCGTTGCCGGGAATTCTATTAGAAGAAGAGGAAGAAGAGGGCGAGTTTTTGGGCGGATTGGGGTCCTGGTGTTGATCAGTCATAGTGGATGCTCTGTTTTTTCGTGGTGTGCTGCTGCTTCCGACAGTCGAAACTCGAAACTTGAGTCTTGCACTCGGTGCTGCTTTGTTGAAGGTGAGAGTGTTGGGTCGCTTGCTCCGCTTGCAAGTTACAGCCAAAGTCGTGTAAATGGTGCCACCTGTTCAGTTGGTGACATTTGGCTCTCTGTTCCTGAGGTGTTGTTTGGATAAGTCCTTGATCAGAACTGTACTCCATGGACAAGGGGATTTTGTGTTTTCCTCTTCTTCGATTTGAGGTTTGCTATACATCAGTCAGTATACTTTATATTATTATTATTATTATTTTTTTTATCTCAATATGAGATGTGCTGCAACTATAGACTGATGCATACATATTTCCTTAGGATTTTACCTCTAAGAAGTGTAGAATAAATAAGAACATGAATTTTGTAAAAGATAGTTAAGGGCACAAGAAAATTTTTATTTTCATACTTGTATCTAGCAGCGTGCTGTCTACATTTAAATTTAATTTGTAAAATTTAAATTTTAAAATTATATTTCGAATCAAATTATTTCGTATAAATATTTAAATATTGCTACTGGACCATTTAAGTTTACCATTCAAATTGGCCTCTTTACATGGCACAACCACGTGTGATTACGTGGTTTATTAAAAAAACAAAAATAAGAAAAAAAACATATTCAAAACAAAGAATATATCTACGTACAGTTTTTATTTAGATATTACTCATATAAGCTTATATAGTTATATTTAAAAAAATTTAAAATTACAATAATATCATTTTAAAAATAATTTTTTTTCATTTTACTCTCATTTATCAATGAGACTATACATTCAATTCCTTACTCAATACTGTAAATAAAATTTCTCCAAAACAAAAGACATCAAAAAACACAAAAAAAATGAAAAATAAAACTCAAAGTTCTCTTTAATCATGTTGTCTTTAATTTTCTTTTATTTTTTCTAATAAATCACGTAGCACCACATAAAGTGTCACGTCAAGAGGTTCATTTGAAGAGTAAGTTTAGATGACTCAATAACGTCATTTTAAATATTTTATTAAGTATATTTACTCTACAGACCAACTTCATAATATAATTTTTCTCCTAATAATAACACAAATTCTGGAGAGGCTACTTTGATGTGCTCTTCCTATCCAAAAGCTTAGGTTGAACTTTAATCTCCCTTCTAAACAGAGTGAGATGCTTTTGGGTAACTTTTTCGCATTTCTATCTGGCTTGATTATGGTGCGATTTGGATAATGAGTTGAGATGAAAGTTGAATATTGAAAAAAATATTGTTAAAATATTATTTTTTAATATTATTATTATTTAAAAACTTAAAAAAAATCGAATTGTTTATAATATTTTATATAAAAATTTTGTAAAAGTTATAATTATGAGATGAAACGATTTTTGTATCCAAACGGAAACATTACTCAAAACCTAACATAAACTCTAATAATCCTAATCCTTCTTTATTTTCATCTAATTTCATGTTAGTGTGAGAAAATAATTTAAAATTGTTAGAATACAGAACACGGATACACGGACTCTTATGTGAAAAGTATTTTTTATGGTTCATATGATCAATAAAAATATTACTTATATGAGAAATCCGTGTACACAAATCTCATATTCCTGCCAACGACTTGTGACCTGATGACACAAGATCCACATCTACAAAATGGAAATCAAAATGGAGATCATGGATTCGACCCCCTCCCCCAATGTATCAAAAACAAATCTCGTATTCCTAGCATTGCTCAAAATTAGTAGTGTACATAATACATTTGAAGGAACAACGTTAGCAACATGCGACACAATATGCACATGCGGTGCCCACGTCTTATTACATCATACAATGTCACGAAAAATTGTGTTTACAAAAATAATTGTAATGACATAATATTTTATAATTAGATGAAATTTCCATGTCATTCATACATCAAAACTATTTAATAATTTTTGTTCTTATTAAAAAAATAAATCTAATAATTTCTTACAATTTCACGTTAGGTCCTGTTTAGTGTCTAGCTTGCTTTTATGTAGTGAAACGATTCTGTGTGTGAACTGCAAAGTACAGTTTTTTTATGAACTCTTGACAAATTTAATGGAGTGGACGAACCGCATTTCCTCCCTCCTCAATAATGCAATGAGTTGCAACCCTCATGTTGCTTGCTTATACGAACTTGATCCAAGACTACTGCAATGGATTTCATGGTAGAGTGAAGTTCTTACCCAAGAGCACCATGAAACTCCAAGAGCCAGTGGTTCTTGACTTCACTCCTAAGAGCCAAACCTCCATGGCTCCACACCAAGCATCGCAGACGCCAACAGTTAAAACTCAAAAACAATATTTATCTGCAAATTCTTGATTTATCATGGTATGATAACTAAAAAGAGATACTTCAACATCAAGTAAATAGGTAACATTATATACTAGCAGCCACAGTACATATTGCAGACTGTCATTAACTTGCCAATGGCCTACATCATTAGCATAATTTGAAAAAAGAAAAGATGAAGGATAAAGTATAGCAACAGTATTCACCCACCTATTCCAGTTTTGGTGGAAGTAACTGGTATACAACGTTCAAAACATCACAATTAGTTCTAAGAATGGACCGAACAAAAAACACCCATTTTCTCTGTTTGTCACCATCTTTCCAAGTTAGAAACAAGCTCCAGTATCGGGACAGTCTAATACTTCATGTGAGAATGAGCTATTCACAATTCTCCAAAGTGGAGAAAAAATGAGCTGACACTTCTTGTTATTGAAGGCGAAATTGCAGAAACCGAACAAGTGAAAAGAAAAAAGGCAACCCACTGCTGCTAATGTACTAAACTAACAACATCCAGCATGTTCCATATCCATTCAAACTTCTATAACTACGTCAGGTAATAGTCACCTATATTCTCGACAGGATAATCATATGGTGCATTTACCCCATACTCAAATGTTCCATTTGTTGGTGTCACTCGATTTGGAACAGGGTACACACCAACCTTTGTATTAACTTTGGCCCTCCCCTTCACAGAGCGCTTATCATCAGATGGAAATTCAGCAGAGAGCCTTCCCATCTGCTTCTGCAGATCAACAACTGAATCATTAGTTATTTTCCCCTTGGAATTCTTCTTCCCATCAACAAGCTTCAGTTCCAATCTATACAAAGCACAAGCATCACACTTATTGATCTCATATTCATAGAGGTGCCACTCGAAATGGTTAAGTGGTTGTGGATCCATATAGTATGATCTCTTCAGGCCTCCATATTCATTCATCACCTGCTTCCTTGACTCATGCCAACCACGCCCACTGTAATCTGGCAAAGACCTCTGCTTTCTGTTCCCACTCTCAAATGCCCTCCGAGGCTTATCAAAAAAGAGCCATTCCCTAATTGTTTCACCTTCCAGAACTAAAAGATCAAAGAGTTCTGCAATCATATAGCAAAATCAACCGATCAGCATAAAAATGATGTCATCAAAGTTCAGAATACATTCATTTCCAATGAACAAAAATCACCTGGCGCATAAAAAATGGAAAGCCAAAAATAAAACCTACCAGGTGCATTCCATGGAGACTTTGTAGTTGCAGCTCCCTCACATTCTGGGATACCAACATCTTTTCCCTGTGCCTTTGCACCAAGAGCAGCAAAAAGCAGAGCATCCTTCAGGCCAATGCCTCCAGGTCTTAGAACTGGACCCATGCCAGGTGGACCTTCATTCCATGCTAAAGCTGCGTGATAGCTATTGCAATAGTCTTGACACCAGTCCAAGCCTTGAGCAGGCCTTGGGCAATCCCAAAGGGCACATTTTGGGCCTAAGAAAGCAGAAGGTGGTGGGCATATACTTGGGAGATAGCTAGAAACATGAGGCACAGTATCCTCCCCAGACAAACCGGTACCACTAAAACCGGAGTAGAAGTTGTGCTCAAAGTCTTGATGCAAATCAAACTGATGGTAGTCCAAATGCGTAGACCCTTCCAAGTTATTAATTGCCACATCCCGGACTTCTGGAGACAGGTTTTTGCATTCACCAATCGGGGGAAAACCATGGTCCTGTTGCCCCTGATTCACACTAAATCCCTGCAACATATCAATTCTAATTAGCAGTGAATGCCCATTCTCAAACCTAATTAACATGACATTGCAAAAGAATTGTAACTGCCTCAATCACACCACGATAGATAGTACTATATGAAGGTCAAACTTGCCAACGTGGTGAACGAAGCCAGAATCCATGCCCTGGGGGCACAGCCTTTTAAATAGATATACAGATATCTCCCCCCACCCCCCAACAAACAAAAAAAGGCCAGCAAACCCTGGGAAATCCCATTTATCAAAGCACAATTGAATGTATAATTTGTAAGGGTAAATGAAAAACGACAGCAAACAGAGCTTCCAAAATAAATAATTCAAGCACTTGGTATTGAGTAAGAATCAAATTTATTTTCCCCCATCTTTAATTATTAATGTATTTTCCATAATAGCTTGTATTTGAGCGTTGCTCAGCAACATTGTAAGCCATCTTATGTTCATGAAATTTCAGTATGATTGTCTTTACTTGTGGAAGTACTGAACAAAAATTTTAGGTCTTATGTGTGTGGTTTTTTTTTTTATCAGCAAGTAAGAACTTTATCTTATGTGTGCGGTTGACTTGGTTTGTTTCACTTTTCTACTTGTGTCTCATCTAAAATCTAAATTTGGCAAAGCAAACTGATATCAGCTTCCATTGACACAAGATTACAACCGTAGCTAACATTGCAGGTAAGATAAATTCGAAGGATCTTATGTTTCATTCAATAATAAAATCTAAGCTAATATTAATTAACAAAATACACATGAGACAAACAAATTATAACAGTAAGTAATAAGAAGATTAGAAGCCCCACCTCTAGAAACATCACACTATCTCTGACTTGCGCACTTTGATCATTAGGCTCGGGCTTTGGTGCAGCTAATGGACTAGTGGCATCATCTTCCTCCTCACAAAGCTGCAATAACCGACATATATCCGAGGAGAAAGACCCAAGGCTGCCACCCTATATAGTCACCCATAAAGACAAAAGTTCAGAATCATCCCTATCCAAATATCAACCGTTACCATAACATTTCAGGCGCAATGCCTTCTTTGCAATGCACATACACATATGACATAGGTATCTATACAGAATTTAAACATATGCTCCAAGATATGCTCTCGAAAAGATATGGGTACGATACGACGCTAACTTGTTGCAGAGATGAAGCTGGAGAGGGCTCGTTGAGCTCGGCTTTCCACTCCCTAAGCATCTGATGGACTTGCTCTTCAAGAACAGCAACGTCGACCGAGCGGCTCTCCTTCCGGGCAAACTGCAGGTCCATGAACATGCCTTGGAGGTCGTCGACCCGGTTCTTTGCCTTATCCTTGAAGAGCCTGTGTGATGCAGACTTGCAATTGCTCTTCGAACCCTTCCCCATCAGAGAACCACCCAACCTTAGTTCTTTATAAAACGCTGCAATCCAGAAAAGCAAACAAACCTAATTTTCAGGTCGAAACCAACGTAAGAGTAACAAATTACAACCATTTTGTATGTAACCTCCCCCCCCCCCCCCCCCCCCCCCCCCCCCCCAAAAAAAAAAAGGGTAATTAAACCCAAAGAAAAAGAATCAGATACTTTATGAGATTAGCAGAACTTTGCTACTAAGAATAGAAGAGTCAGTCTTTTAGCATAGACGATGCTGATAGATTAAAGCCAACCCAAAATAAAATTGAACGAATGAAATTGAATTTTGAGACTAAACCGACAAAATCTACAGAGATACACTGAAAATACACCAAGAATTATGAAAATGATACCTCACAATATATGAACCAAACAGCCCCGCGGGGGGAGGAATAAAATTTAGATACAAATATTCAGGGGATAGCAATCAAAGATCAGGATAATTAGAAAAATTGTGAATCCACAACCTAAACTCAGAAGAGATCGAACCTACAGAGAGAGTAGCTCTTTCTATCTATACCCTACTAAAGATCTTTGTTAGAAAACAAAAAAGTGGCAGGAACTGGTGGGGAGAGAGAGAGAGAGAGAGCACGAAAAGTAAAACAAGAACAAAAAAAAAAAATTATTCGAGGAGACTAGAGCGATCGAAAAAGAGATGCTCACCTCCGAACTTTTTTGCTTTCTTTTCTGATAATTATTTTCCTTGATATAAAAAAAATAAAAAGCTTTATCCAAGAGAAACTGCGACTGCGAGAGAGTTTGGGCTTCGCCCTTGGCTGATTAGTCCACTCCTCTTGCTGCTGCTCCTCTCTCTCTCTCTCATCTCTCTCTCTGTGACTGGGAGCAACGTGGACGCGGCAAAATAAAAGCTTGAAAGAAAGATGGTTGCTTTTACTGTAACGTAGAGAATGTGGTTGGTGATTGGTCTTCAAATTTTGTCCTTCCAAAATTCTGAGAAATTAATAATTATTACGAAGATCTTTTTGGACGGACTCAAATCCTGCCAATTTTAACTCATTTATTCCCTTTAATATAAATTTCCATTTTAATCATGAACATAATTTTTTTTTTTTTACTTCATTTAAATTATATCAATTATCAATAATCTAAATTCATTTCAAATCAATATTAATAATCATAATTTGAGAAAATCATTATTTTATGTTGTACAAGTTACATAAGTCCATTGCGGATTTACATGTTATATAATTTTTTTTTAATCAAGATAATTTATTTTGACCTAAATTAGATAATATAAATTTAATAGCTACAGCACATATTGTTAGGCGTGTAAAACCGTAAATAAAGATAGTATTTTTTTTTTTTAATACTAAATCATAATCATTTAAGTTGGTGCTGAGTTACAAGTTGGCATTGAATTTGTACGAGCACAAATTGTGTCAAACATTGACAATTTTGTTAGGTGTATGGTATGAGTCACGCTCATGAGTCATGATTTCATTTCATTTCATGCTCTCCATTCTCGTGCACTGAAATCTTTTACTTTTCCATACCAAATATTTTTATGTACCAGCCATAATTTAAAATGATCAAACATTTAATACTAGTAATGACTTTTAGAATAATAAGAAGAGAAATGATATTTACAGTCATAGAGTGAGTAAATATAAATTTATATAAAAAAATTAATTTTTTAATAATAGATTTCATTTTTTTTTTAAATAATTACATGACGTTTGCACATACTCTCTTTATTATTTTCACTAATTTGTAATATTCATGTACGTTGTTTCTTATATTTGCTCAGGAAAAAAAAAAACTAATAATGGATAGATCGAATAACTAAAGAATTTAAAATCGTATAGAATATTTATCGTTTGAAAAGGATAGACTTTTGTGCACTCTTTGTAATTTGTGTGGTTGTCGATGAGGCTGCTACATTCATTTATGAGATGTTTTTTGGCGTTTCATATTTGCGAGGATTGTGGTGTTTGAGAGAACATTTGTAATCGTCACTCCTCCAGGATCTAAGAAATATGCATTTTGTGACAACTGGCAATGATGCCTTTGCTCGGTGAAAAAGCAACCTTCAGCAGAAAAAACGAGTTTTTCCGATTCACAAAAAACAAGCAGCTGCTTGATTTGAGAGAAGGAAAAACTCAACTAGGCAAATCATTTTTTCTTGCCAAAAAATAAAATAGGTTGCAGGTAAGAAAAGAGAGAGGTGAGTAGAGCAAGAAAGGTATAAAGGGCACTTCCACTACCGTCCATCGGATTCCAGTTTTGATGCCCTTCCTGTTAATAAAAATTTTAAAGAACGGCAAATTAAGCAGATTATTATCCTCAAAGAAAAATTCAAGCATATTCATTCTATAGTAAAATGCCCAGAAAAAATTACAGTTAAAATGGGATATCTGCTAATGATAATTAGCAATGTCCATTCCATATTTTATCCAAAATAGAAAAGACAAATCATTTGAAAATTACAGGTCTTAGCTCTGCTATTTGGAATCAGTATGCTGAAATCTACTGTTGGGGGACAAACGTAGTTAAGAAGTGGAGCATACTGTCACCAAGTCTAAATGTACACAGATTTGAGCTATGTAGTAGGATCAAATCAAAGAACGAAGCGGATAAGGTCTATTGACTAATAGGAAAAGGAATTAATGCATATGGATGAAAAGAGCAGTGCATAAGACTCGGCACTCATCATAACAAAAAATATGATTATAACACCTCTCCAGCTTCTGCATGCATACATGAACATGGGCATATAGACAGTCTGCGTGTGTAAGAGAGGAGAAACTGAGAGAGGGAGTGTAGTTTTCAAGGGGAAAAGTGATGGCATTTATAAATTAACCAAGGCTGGCAGCTGGTCGAATTATAGAAAATCTTGTCCCATTGCTATGATATATCACTTGTCTCAATCGACAGCCTCTGTATAACTCAACTTCATTTTATTTTCCAGCAATGAAAACAGGACCCCTATTTCCAATTTTCGATAGTATTCATTTACAATTAAGATAGGTGAAGCCAAAATTCAATCTCAAAAGATGATTGGGGGTCTAAAGAATGGTGGAAAAAGAGCTGCCTCTTACATGAGGGAAACTATTCGATGAATCAGAATTTGTGTTGCAGAACTTGATTTATTTGAAGAAACTTCTGTTCAGATTAAGCTGGCTTGGCTACCTTTACAGCTTCTGTATTCTTATGTATGATGTTGAAAATACCTCTAAGTCCTCGTCCCTTGGCGAGCTGCTCCAGTTCCTCAAGTTTTTGCCTGAGAAGTTCCACCTCTTTTGCCAAGTCGTCATCTCTTTGCCTCATTGCCTAGTAAAAGGCGATCAACAGGGCTGGTGCGTTAGGGGCACTTAAAAAGTATTATACTGAGTCTTTCTGAGAATCAAAAAACTATAGCAGTCAGACTCATAGAAGGCGTCTGTTAATATTATTTTCTATTTTTCTCTTCAAAATATCAAACAAAATGAAGCAAAAATGTTCTAAAAAACCCATCTTCTTTAACAAATGGCTAATATCATCCACCAACTCCTAGTGGTAACAACCATTGACATGTCTGCCTTCGGATTGTTGTCTTCAACAACACATTGTTAAATATATTAGCTTAAGTCCTTTCAAGCCAAAAGAGAGAGACACAAACATTTTCTTACAAAAAAAGAGAATTTTTAATTTTTTAATTTTTCATAACAAAGAGAACTTTTTATTTAAGCATCAGATAGTAAACTTTTTAAAAATACGATCCATTATCTCAAAACTTTGTGCATTCATAAAGCAATAATAGTTTAATTTATGATGGGTATTCTAAAAGTAGTGGAGAATAAAGGAATTGATTCCATCAGAAAGACTGAAGACTAAAAATTCCATATCCAATATTTCTCTGTTTTTTTTATAAGTAAGAATCAATCCAATATTTCTAACACCTTTATTTATCCCATCATGAGTTTCATATATATTGGTTTATCACAACCTCAATACAGCTCCACTAGAAAATGCTTAGTTGGTTTGGTTTGTAAGATGAGATTCACAAATCAGTCCAAAGAGGTAGCCCACTTTCAATTGGGCTTCCAAAGTGAAGCCCCTTTTCCCCCTGTAAATATGGCAGCAATCTGTACTAAAACAACCACGTGCTGTGGGCAAGACAAACATACTCCATCTGGATTTGAACAATCTTATCACATACCTAGCCCCGATATTCTAGCAATCACATACTTGACAATTTAGCAAAATTGGATAACTTTTGTTTACTTAGCCCCAATAATTCACGGTGAAGAAACTAACTTGTTGATGAAAATATTAGCAAATAGAAGCAAAGAGAAGGTTTAATGTTTACAAGTCTTTGTTCCCTAACTATGGCGTATAATGTATGCAGAAATTAGACACATTCAAAGACACACAAAAAGCATGCGCTTGTCAAGAGTTTTTGGCGTATGACACTATGGCTACTGCTTTGTCTGGAAAGATATCCATTTTTTTTAATGATGTGGAACCTTATCAAGGTAGAACCCTTTGGACTAATCTCTGGGGAGAAAACCCCAGAGATACACGTCACCACCTGCAAGAACCATGTATTAGGTAATCCAAAGGAACTCCTAATGTGAAATTGAAGTCTACAGTTCAGCTCAAGTCCACCCTTTGACCACTAGGTCGCACCTTGATGGGTAAAAGAAATAAACACAAGGGCCTAAGTATGACTAACACAGATGGTTGGTTAATGCCTTTCACCTCAAATTCTTGCTTGCGTAATTCCTCCTTTCTGGCTTCTGATCTAGCACTCCTTTGCACCTCAAAGATCACAGCAACTCCTGCAACCTATATATGTAGGGAGAATTGGTATTTAGTGTGGTAAGCAAGTACTTTGGTGTGTTTGTGTATGTATGTCTGTATATATCTGGACATAAGTATGTATTTATGTATAAAAAAATTTCAGATATACGAAGACAAAGTAGATTTGAAAAATTATTAAAACGGGTAAATAAACAGTACCGAGAAGACAAAGAGCTCCCCAATGAGGTCTACAGCAGCTTGAACAGCTTTCTCTTCATTCAAAGGGCGAATCTCAACATCGGTTGCATGACCATATATGCGTCTTTGCATTTGAGTTGAGAATCGATGGTTTGCCTGGTTCCAATCATCATAGGTGAAAACAAGGAACTTTATAGTGCAGTAGGACTTCTCATTTTTCTCCAATATACCAACCACAAACACTTATATCAAAACCAGCAACTATGAAATAATTAGATGGGTCATGGCCATAAGTGCACAATTTACTCATGTCTAGAATGATATTCAATTCAATTACGTACAATGATTGGTTCTTGATGGAGGGAGATTAAAAATATGCATTTGTAACGGGTAAGCGAGTGATGTCGAGTAATCTAGTACCTGGGCAATGTCGACGATGACCTGGCGGAACTTCGGATGAAACGCAGCCTGTTGCTTAAGTCTGCTGGCCACGGGTTTGCTGAGAGTCTTCAAGACCAGCGTCCCTAGCTTCAATAGGGGGAGTACCATAGTAATAGACGAGCACCAAATGCTTGATCTTTGGCCTATTTGAACCCAAGGAAATGGGAGCTTCGAAAATGATTGACTAAAAATAGGTGGGATATAAAAGGGGTCGTGGCCAATGTTGGTATTGTTGTTTGTTACTTGTTGGACTGGATCGGAGAGGTTCCGTTTCTTGTTGAAAGAGGGCAGACGAGGGTGTCAAAGGAAAGACACACCCAAGGCACCGGAGAATTAGGCTTGCAATTAATCAATGGTTACGTGAAATTAGATCATGTGACGAAGGAAAAATGAGGACATCTACTGTGAATTTTAGTTTCTCCCTACTAAGAGTTCAAAGTGTGATTAGGATTAGAAAAAACTGTTTGTGTAAGTTCGAGGAGTACAAATCTTGTAAAATACAAGCTTTTTTCAAAAATTAAATAAGAAACTCACTAAAACTACTTAAAAAAGATTTTGTGCCCTTTGTGCTATCTAAATTTGTATCTAACCTTATTTGTAAACGAGAGATGATAAACTTACCATTAATTTGACGTAAGTTAGGTGTCATAAAAGTCTTTTCTCTTTCGTTTCTTTGGAGATGTCCGAGGAGAAGAGATAGTCACTGTCTATTCCTCAGGAGTATAGTTTTTTTTCCTTCACTGAGTGGAGGATTGTGGCGGAGCTGTTATGGAAGAATTGGGAATGAAGTGGGAAAAGTTGAGGCTCAATGATGAAGAACAAACAGAAATCGAAATTAATGTTGGTGGATTGGGTAGTATTAAGGAGAACCGCAGCTTGATTGGTCGAATTTGTATAGAATGTCGTATAAGTAAAGAAGTAATTCGATCAATAATGTTAAAGTTGTGGAAGGTTGACAATGTTGTTTCTAGGGAGATTTGATCGAACACTTTTGTTATAACATTTGCAAATGAAGTGGACAGAGACCGGGTTATGGAAGGACGCCCTTGGTTGTTTGACAATCACTTGTTTGTACTGAAGCATTTTAAAGGTACAATTCAACCACATCTGATGGACTTCAATTAGGAACAATTTTGGGTTCATCTGTATGATCTTCATATGTTTTGTATGAACCGAGATATAGGAGAATAGATAGGATCAACAATTGGTAGTTTGAAAGTGGATGTGCCTACTGACGATGTTGGATGGGGCAGTTTTCTGAGAGTAAAAGTAGAGATGGATTTGAGGAAGGTTGTGGCTCGTGGGCGTACAATCAACATTAATTCACAAAGAATGTCAGTGCCATTCAATATGAGAAGCTCCCTAAGATATACTTTAGGTGTGGCAAAATTATTCATGGTGATGAAGGATGTTTGATTGGTGATCAAAGTACGGGACTTGGTATAGACAAAGGCAGCCTATTTGGGCCATGGTTTAGGGTGGATAGTGGCAGTCGGTGTAGAGTGGTAGACTTAAAGGAAAGCAGTGACCATCCCCAAACATCAAGAGCAACAGAAGATAGTCCATCTGAATCAAGACAAAAACTAAGGCACAGTGGTTCAATGGAGCCAATGTTCGTTGAAGAGAATTACGACGGTATGGGAGGGATAATGGAGAATTCAAAAAGAAGTGAGATGATAAGGAAGGGTTTAAATCAAGGCTTATCTAGTAATTATGATAAGGTCGTATGGGAGAGAGTTCAGGAGATTAGTGGGAGGTTGACTGATGAATTGGATAAGGGAAGTGAAGAAAGCCTAGTAGAGGTGAAAGCAAATATGGGCCTAAGGTGTCCACACTTCGAAGCCCAGACGTTGTTCTTAGTGAACAGGGGTGAAGCAAGATGGAAATTCATATGGAGAGAAGATGAGGAACTAAAAATGGAGGGCGGGGGTATTGGTGGTACAGATGAGTCCACCACCTTATCCTATCTTACTAAAAGACCATGTTTGGGGCAGATAGAAGAGGATAACATTGGGAAGGGTGGGAAGAAATCAACGGTTGTTAATGGATTAGAGGCTTTCCTAAATGATTTGGCATCGGCAGAGGCTGCTGGTTAGCCTCGTCGAGACCAATGAATATAATTAGTTGGAACTACCGAGAGCTTGGAAACCTTTGGACAGTTCAAGAACTTTACTTTTTGGCAAAATGAAAGCCCAAGGTGCTGTTTTTAATGGAAACAATTTTGAAGTCACCAAAATTGGAGAGCTTGAAAAGAAATTAGGATATGATAACTATTTTGTAGTTGACCCAGTGGGTAGGAGTGGGGGACTTGCAATACTCTGGAAGTTAGAGGTGGAAGTGGAAGTCTTCAATTACTCATTGAGGCATATTATTGTTTGGGTCTATGATGACAAGGTAAAAACTATGTGGCTCCTTACTAGTTTTTATGGTCATTCAGACATGAGTAAGAGGAATGAGTCCTGGGATCTTTTGAAGAGACTTAAGCCAACTAATAAAGCCTGGTGTGTGGTGAGGGATTTTAATGAAATCCTTTTTCAATTTGAGAAAAACAGTGGGAGAGCAAGATCAGAAGCTTAGATGGAAAGGTTCTGATTAGCTCTTAAAGAAAATAATCTGTATGATTTGAATTTTGTTGGAGATATGTATATATGGAGAAATAAACATGCAGATGTGAGTGTTACAAAGGAGAGATTGGACACGGCAGTGGCCAATAATTTGTGGAAAGAACTATATAAAGAAGTAAGGATAAAGGGTTTACCAGCAGTTAGCTCAGATCACAAACCTTTATTAGTATCCTTTAAGAGGGGCTTTAACAACCAATACAGAACAAGGAAGGTCTTCAGGTTTGAAGCAAAGTGGATCAAAGAGGGGAGTGTGCAAACATTATAAAGAAATAGTGGAACTATGGTGTCTTACCTAACCTTTCTCTGAAGAAAGTTCATGCTTCCCTTAACAAATGTAGCAGTTCTCTTTTCAAATGGAATAAACAGAGAAGTATATGCAGTGAGAAGGTTTTAAATGAAAAGTATGAACTTATTAGTAGATTGCAAGCAACAGAGGGGCCTTAAAATGTAGATCTGATTAAGAATCTACAAAGGGAGGCAGGCTTTTTGTTAGAGCGGGAAGACTTAAGGTGGAGACAAAGGGCTAAG
The DNA here is from genome assembly GCF_004785595.1 of Juglans microcarpa x Juglans regia. Taxonomy (NCBI): domain Eukaryota; kingdom Viridiplantae; phylum Streptophyta; class Magnoliopsida; order Fagales; family Juglandaceae; genus Juglans; species Juglans microcarpa x Juglans regia. The sequence goes on along the minus strand of NC_054603.1, from coordinate 4,846,024 downwards.
AATAACTAGTATCAGCTAGGTGATAGAAATATAAAGTATTTTCATGCATGTGCTATCCAAAGGAGGAAGAAGAATCAGATTGCTCAGGCTCTTGACTCTCAAGCAGTGCTTAGAACAAATCAGGAAGGGATACAACAAGCTTTCCAGCATCACTATAAAGACATTTTTCAAACAATGAATCCTTCCAAAGCAGATGTTGATAATTGCTTACAACATGCGGATGCAAGAGTAACAGTAGAGATGAACAAGGAGTTACAGAAGGATTTTACTAGGCTGGAAGTTGAAGAAGCAATCTTTCAAATGGCCCCTTTAAAATCCCCAAGTCCTGATGGGTCTGGAGCCTGTTTCTATCAATCCTACTGGGAGTGTTGGGTGATGAGGTTAGTTCAATTGTTCGTAATTTCTTAAATGGTAAGTCTTTATGTACTGATATAAAATCCACTTATATAACTTTGATCCCGAAGGTGCAAAATCCTAAGTTTGTTGGTGAATTTAGGCCAATAAGTTTGTGCAATGTTTTGTACAAAATCATTACTAAAACTATTGCCAACAGATTGAAAAAAGTGATGCCTGATGTGATTTCTTTGTCTAAAAGTGACTTCATTCTTGGTAGAGCCCCGTTTGGATTAAGAGATAAGATGAGATGAGTTCAGTTGAGATAGTTTATGAATAGTAATGAGATTTGTGAGTTCAAATTTGTGAATAGTAGTAAGATGAATTGAGATAATCTCAACTCACCTTGCAATCAAAACTAGCTTAATAGATAATATATTAGTGGCATATGAAGCTTTGCACTGTGAAAACCAGAAAAAAAAAAAAAAAAAAAAAAAAAAAAAAGGATGTATGGCCATTAAATTAGATATCTCCAAAGCCTATAATAGGGTTGAAAGGGTATACTTGGAAGGAATTATGAAGAAAATGGGCTTTGGATAAAGATGGGTGAGCTTGATAATGCAGTGTGTGTCAGCAGTTCAATATTACGATTAGTTAATGGTCAACCAGGTGAAGTGATTGTACCTACAAGGGGATTAAGGCAAGATGATTATTTATCACCTTACCTTTTCCTTATTTGTGTATAGGACCTTAGCTCTATGATAAAGTTCTCATAAGCTAGAGGTGTTGTTAGTGGTATAATAGTAGCAAAAGGAGGAACAATGATTAATCATCTCCTCTTTGCAAATGATTGCATTCTATTTTGCATAGCCATCTTGAAGGAATGGAGGAACATAGCAGATATGTTGGATTAGTATAAACAAGCTTCTGACCAAGGTCTCAATATGCAGAAAACTAACAACTTCTTCAGGAAAAACACCAAGCAGGATATCAAGAATCAGATTATAAGAAAGTAAGGAGCTAGGGTGAGTAGGGATTTTGAGAAGTATTTAGGGCTGCCTTCAGTGGTTGGGAAGTCAAGATATAAAGCCTTTAAGGGAATAAAAAGAGAAAGTGTGGAGCAAAGTGCATAACTAGAAGGACAATCTTCTCACCCAAGCTGGTAAAGAGATCCTTATCAAAGCAATGATTTGAGCCATACCTACATATGCCATGAGTGTGTTCAAGCTTCCAAAGCAATTATGTAAAGAAATTTCTGACATAATGGCAAGGTTCTGGTGGGGTCATAAAGCTTAAGACAAAAAGATACAGTGGAAGAAGTGGAATGTGATGGGCAGATCAAAAGCTGAATGAGGATTAGGCTTTAGGGATATTGAGTGCTTTAGTCAGGCTTTGTTAGCTAAGCAATGTTGGAGGCTTCTAATAAATCCAACTTCACTGGCATAAAAAATAATGGAGGAAAAAAATTACAAGAGAGAGATTATCCTAGATGCAAAGTTAGTGGTTTGCCCTTCACAAATATAGAGAAGTATATGAAGTCCATTAACCTTACTCAAAGAATGATTAAGATAGAGAGTAGGGAATTGTAACAAAATAAGGATATGAGGGGATAAATGGCTGCCTATACCAAGTACCTTCAGTGTGCGATCTACAGTGAAAATTCTGAATAAGGATGCAAAAGTTTAGGAGCTGTTAGATAGTGAAGTGGGTTGCTGGAAGATGAATTTAGTCCATGAAATATTTGAAGCAAGGGAGGTAGATGTTATATGCAACTTGTCTTTTAGTAGAATGGATTTAGAAGGTAAAACTTTTTGGGAACGTACTAAAAATGGGCTATTTACTATGAAAAGTGCATACCATCTAGAAGTTAACAAAAGAAGGAGGGACAGTGGACAATCATCAGGTAGTAAGGGAGATCTGAATGGGTGGAAGCAATATTGGAATCTAAATGTGCCAAATGGGGTCAAAGTATTTATTTGGAAGGCAGTGAATGATGCTCTTCCAACTAAAATGAAGCATCATATCTGTGAGACAGTGGAGGAAACAAATTCTCATGTTCTATGAAGTTGTGTTGCTTCCCCTGATGTGTGGGCAAAAGTAAGTAGTCTAGTTCAAAAATGGAATAGCACTAAAGATGATTTCTTCAGCATATGGGAGAACTTGGTGCATAGATTGAATCAGCATGAAGTAAAGGAGATATCAGTAGTTCTCAGAAGAATCTGGTACAAAAGAAACAAGTTCATTTTTTAGTAGAGGTTTGAGGGACTAAGATCAATAGTTACTGAGGCAAAGAAGGAATTAGAAGAATTTAAAGAAGCTCAGAGTATGTTGATATAACAAAATAACACAGTTGGAAGGGTAAACGGATCTATAAAGTGGCAGAAACCATACAAAAACTTTTTCAATGTTGATTGGGATGCAACTACTGATGGGAAGAATAATAAGATGGGTGTTGGGATCATCATAAAGGACTAACAGGGAGAAGTCATTGCATCTCTATGTCAGAAGGAAGAGGCAACATCAACACCTGAGGTTACAGAAACAAGAACCCTTTGGAGAGCTATGGTCTTATGTGATGAAATTGGTCTACAAGCTGTGGTGTTTGTCGATGATGCCAAAGCAGTTACTGATGATGTTAATAGGCCAACGAAGAATTGGTCTGAGCATGGCCAACTTATTAAAGATATTAAATGTTATAGCAGGGGCCGGCTGTTGGGTTGTATGTAGAGCCTGGTTTGGAGTTAAAAAATCGAGAAACAGTGAGTTCTCTCGACAGTCGCTTGATCTAGCGCTCAAGCGAAACTCAACCCGTGAGTTCGCTCGAGTCTCGCGTGACAGTGGGCTCAAGCGAGACACAAACCCTAGTGTTCGCTCGAGCTAATGTTGATTGTTGTTCGCTCGAGGCGTGCTCGAGCGAATGACCTAGTTTTTTTCAATTAGGATTTCCAGTGCCGTTTATTATAAATATGTAATATTTGACTTATTGTGTATGATTTTTCAGTAGTTCCAGAGTGAACAAAAGTCAAGTATGAGTGCATATTGTATCAGAGAACAAAAACCCTAAAGAGAGTGAGTTGAGATTGAGTGATTGTAATCTTCTTTGGATTAATAAGATTTTTGTAACTCTATAGACGTAGGCAAGTTGTAGAACTACGTAAATTGTGTGTTGTGTTTGCTTGATCGTGTACTTGTTTATTTTAGTTGTCATCATTGGGTATGTGTGTATTTTACACAACATCAATAGCATTGGTCAGTTAGTTCATTCCACGTGAAGGAAATAATGCAGCACACCTAATGGCCAAACATGCACTATCTTGCGAAGTAGAAATGGTCTGGTTCGAGGAGTGCCTGATTGTATTCTTGTGGGGGGGAAAAAATGTACTGTTGACATCCAATCTAGATGAATGAAAAGTTGTTGATTTCAAAAAAAAAAAATTGACGTGAGCTTATATAACTTTACATACGTTTTTTGAACCATGGGCATAGGTATAATTTTTATTTTGTGTTTCTTGTTTTTATGAATAGTGTTTGTCTCGAAATCCGAAATTTAAATACTAAATTTAAACTAATGAAAAGATATAAATTTAATTATTTTTATTATATATTTAATAAAGACCTGCTTAATAAATTTATAGCCATCATTACAAGAATTGATAATATGATAGAATCCTTTATTAATTTACAAAATAATTGAAAATATCTTTATAAAATAGAGATACTCAGACACTTATAATTTTATTTTATAAAAATGTTCCCAATTTAAAATTGAGTTGTAAATCATGTTGTCTTTGTCATTTTTCAAAATTTTGGTGTATATATATATATATATATATATATATATATATCGCTTAAAAATATGGGGAAACAACATTTGAAGTATACTCGACTAAGAAATGAGTCATAAGGTGAATTGTTATAAGCCTCCAATGAAAAGAACTACATTGGAGAAAAACCGCACTATATATTATACATGAAACAACAATCAGATAATGGTTTTAGAGGTTCATATGTCAGAAAATAGTGAAAAATAATATGAAAAAGTTCATTTTAATTTGGTGGTACAGAAAAAAGGTTAGTTTATATCAAATTAAAGATCATAAAAATCTTCCGGGTACTTACTGATCATGTTAAAACTATTTTATACCAATATATCATCAATATAAATAAGAACACGAGTGATGCTGGTGCGGATGACAGAAATGAACAAAGAATGATATGTCTGGGACTGATGAAAACCTGCATTAAAAAGCACAGTGATTAGTTTAAAGAACTAGTTTCAGGAGGCTTATTTGACGCCAAATAGGAATTTTTTGAAGCGGCAAACACGGGTCTTCCCCTTAGTGCAATATCCGAATGGTGGGGTCAGGTAAACTTATTCATCAAGATCGTCGTGCAATAAGGCATTGTTGATGTCGAGTTGATGAATGAGCCAATATTTGGTGGCGGCAACTACTAACAAGCATTGTACAGTGGTCATTTTTGCAACCAGAGCAAATATCTCATGATAGTCAAGGCCTTCAATTTGTGTATAGCCCTTGTCAACTAGTCGAGCTTTGTACCTCTCGATGGAACTGTCAGCCTTGAGCTTGGTTTTAAAAACTCATTTGCAACCAATGGGTTTCTTACCAGGAGGAAGCTCAAGTGTCCAAGTCAAATTATCCTCGAAGGCATGAATTTCAGAGGACATGGCTTCATGCCAATGAGAGTGGCAGATAGCTTTAGAATAACAGGAAGGATCAATATAAATGGTGAGAGCAGTTAAATAAGATATATGAGAAGAAGAAAAATGAGAATATGAAAGAAAATCAGATAAAGGGTGAGTAATACCTAAGGCCAGTGGAGCAAGTGAGGGTGTCGTGGGCTCCATATGTAACATCGGATAGACATAGTCATGAAGATATGTAGGTCGAGTAATTGTGCGGCAAGGACGAGGGACAGGGGGATGGAGGGGAAGTAGGTGGTGGAGGTGAAAAAGGTGATGGAGATGAGGTGGCAGAAGAGTCAGAGGATGAAAGAGAAGACACTATGGGTTCTGGAATAGGGAGAGGGATGAGGGAATTGGAGGGAAAGGAAGAATCAGGAATATCTTGGAAAGGAAATTGCTGCTCATGAAATGTGACATCACGGGAAAAGAAAATGTATTGAGTGTCAATATTGTAGAGCTTGTATGCTTTATAAGTACTTGGGTAACCTAGAAACATACATTTGGTAGCACGAGAAAAAATTTGTCACGGTGAGCACGAAGAGTTTTGAGCATAACAATGACACTCAAACACACGAAGATGATTATAGTTTGGTATATTATCAAAAAGTGTCTCACAAGGGGATTTCTTTTTTAGAAGACGACTGTGAGTGCGATTGATGATATATGCAGCAATGAGAACACAATCATCCCAAAATTTTAAAGGTAGGTGTGCATGAAATCTGAGACTGCGAGTAACATTTAGAAGATGCCAATGTTTATGCTCTGCAATGCCATTTTGTTGAGAAGTTTCAACACAGATACATTCATGATTGATGTCGTGATCCCGAAGATAAGTTTGAAATTTATGGGAGAGAAATTCTTGTTCATTATCGGTTCGAATGATTTTAATAGTGGTGTTAAATTGATTTTGGACAAGAGTAAAAAATGCGTTAAATGGGTATAAATTTCGGATTTAAAACGAATGAGATATATCCAAGTAGTGCGGGAAAAATCATCAGCAATTGTGAGAAAATAATGAACCCCACACAGAGAAGAAGTATGATAGTCACCCCAAATATCACAAAACATACGATTAAAAGGAAAAACACTTTTATTAGCAGGAAGATAAAAAGACAATTTAGTGTGGTTAGAATGAGCACAAATGTCACAATCAGAAATAATACAAGGAGAATTAAAAGAGACTAGGAATAGTAAAACTGAAAGGATGACCTAGACATTGATGCCATAAGGTCTTATTAACGGTGGGTTGTGCAGCGAATGTAAAAGGATGATCAGGTCAGTACACATAGAGTCTACTGCAAAGATCACCCACTCCAATCGGCCTCATCAATTGTGGGTCCTGAAATAGACAAGTGTTAGAAGAAAATAAGATGACACAAAAAGTTTGAAGGGTGAGTTGGGAAATAGATAAAAGATTAAAGGAGAAAGTAGGGACATAATAGACATTGGATGGTGTAAGAAAAGGGGAGAGAATACAAGTCCTAATGCCTTCGACAGGGACATCGTCTCCAATGGGAAGCTGAACATAGTTTCTCAAATCGACAAAGCAAGCTCGCTGGTGACAAATATGATGGCTTGCGCCACTGTCCACCACCCAGTGGTGGTCCAAATTGAAGAGAGGAGCAGAGGAATGGGGGAGAAAATATTACCAACGAAATGGGCGGACGAAATCGAAGGGGAAGAAGTCGCCTGTACTAGCAAGGAAAGCAATTTCTTATAGAGCTCCAGTGAGAGACCAGGGACAAGACTCAACGCCAACGTGGTGGTGGTAGCTAGGTTCGCAATCGGTGGGGGTTGGCCAAAGATCAAAGGTCGCGGCTTGGAGCGCAGTTCGCGACCAGGTGGGTAACCAAAGACTGTCCAGCAGCGTTCGCGTGTATGACCCTCCTTCCCGCAGACCGTGCACTTGAAGACTAATTTTGGCCTTCCAGGAGTGCGAACAGACATGGCTAGGCTTTCGAATGGGGTGGGGTGATGGAGATAGGGTGAGGAGACAGGTGGATTGGAGTTGGTGACCATATGGGTAGGGTTTAGGAATCAATTAGGCTGATACCATCTTAAAACTAAGAGAAGATAATTGTTTGTATTGAATCTGTATGTATTTTTGTGTATAGAGTTACAGATAAATAGACTTACAAGAGACAAGTATAGAAACATATACATATAGTAAGTGAGCTAATTAGGCTAATTCCTAGAATAAAAGAAACTGCTGATTTTTTGGAGACTAAATATATAGGAAGAGAAATAGCTGTCAATAGATCACGTACGCATTGTTTACGGGATGATCTACATGGCCGACTCTTCGTCACGTCAGTTAACATTGCGCGCATGAATAATAATTATTCATTGGAGGGGTGGGTCTATGAATGAGATCGACCTCGTGCACATGTGCCCGATCACATGAGTACTTTAATTACCATGCATTTTTGGTATCTGTTTTGTATTAGTTCTCGCGAGATTGCCAATATATATAGCTCACCACTCGATAATCTCTCAAATCATGACCTGATAGCACATTGGAATCGTGTCAAGTCCTTTCTTTTCACTTAATTTGTTTGTGATGAATTATATTATAAATGGGCGATCTATAACATATGGTACTGCATGTGTCTAGCTTTTTCATTCTTAATTAATTCCACCATGTAAACAAGGAATATATATGAGAATGCTCCACGTGTGCATTATCGATCGGTATTTGTCATATTTGAAATATGAGAAATCAAGACTTCTATATTATATGAGTGGAGATATTGATACGAATCTATTTACTTTTCTTAAACGTGTTTTATATGCTCGATCTCGAGTCTCCATCAGTCTTCGGTCTTCGCAATCAGGAAAGAAAGAAACAATTAATAAGTTGATTTTACGAGAGAGGTGGAATTCTTTATATATAAATAATATATATATATATATATAGAAATGATAAGAACAGTCTCTAAATGGGATACTATATATATAAGTAATTTATATATATATATATATATATCTTGAGAATGATAAGATTTTAAAAGAAACAAAAAAATTACTTCTTAAAATAATTTTGTAAATCTTACTCTTCATACGATCGGATAACAGTTAAATTGGATTGAAGAAAAATCATTGATCATCGCGCGCGCGCCTAGCTACTGCACCATGCAGGCCTGGGTTAATGTTCATTTATTAATACAGCATTACTATTGATTTTAATTCTGAATTCGATTATCTTAAAATATAATTAGTTCGTAATAGTTTATATGCTGTCGCATAACTTTTTAAATTAAAATCAGTTTACAATTTTCAAGGTAAGTGAACATGCATGACAAGGTGTTAATTAGTTAAATGTTAAGTGTAATTTTGGATTTGTTGGCTTTAATTAAGGGATTTACTATATATCAGCTATTATTCACTTTCACACTTCACACTTATAGTTTTTTTTATAGGGAGTGTAAGTATTTTTTATAAAGTATGAGAGTGTTATTTATAGAGTCTTATTTATAATAAGAAAAAATATTAATTCTAACTCCCTCTAATTTGCATAGCCTTTTTTTTAAGCTAAGATTTATAATTTATGTCTGTCTTTAAAATATTTTTATTACTGCAAAGGTGGCGGATGAACAGAAAGTAAAAAAGCCCAAGCCCTAAAGAAAGCTAGAAGACTGGTTTCGTGGATGGAGCTTATTGGACAAGGGTACACCGAAGCCTGCCAGTATGGACCGAATTGAAGTAATGAACCCAATCTATCTTCCTTATTAAATGATAGCCTCGGCTCCTCGGCTCCTCGTGCACCAATTTCTCTTCTTTGTTACTACTAAGTTCTTTTGTTAAGTTAAAGAAAAAAAAATTGAAGTTAAGGTACGGTTTAGGTAATGAGATAAGAGATGATTTTAAATAAATTAAATAGAATATTATTTTTTAATATTATTATTATTTTGAGATTTAAAAAAATTAAATTATTTATTATATTTTGTATAAAAATTTGAGTAAGTTGTAAGAGCATTAACATTGCTTTCATCAAAAGCCAATGCATCTTCAAATTTTGAAGAAATGTAAATAAAAAATCATCTACATTGGTTTCATCAAAATGAAAAAGTTTGAATTTTGAGTTTTAGTGATTTTAAGTACATCTTCAAATTTAAAGATATACTATTCATTATCAAAAGTAATATTTTATTATAAAAACTAAAACTAACTTCTTTCCTGTGTAAACGATGTACTGTAATATAATAGTTTATTCTTTAAATAATAACTCAATTAAATTTGTATAGAGTTAATACTATAAGGTTAGAGCTACAGTAATTTTGATTTATTATAATAATATAACATAATATTATTAGCTAAAAAATCTTATGCTCCCATCTAATTCCAGGCTAGTAAAAAAGTTGTTGATGCTATCTGGGATGCATTCCGTTTAATCTTTGATTATTAATTGTTGGACTTTTTTAGTGTAATTACAAAATATGAAAAAATAATAATATTATTAAAAAAATAATATTATATTATTATTTTGATGAATTTAAAAACTAATCTAATGTGGTGTTATAGATAAGGAGATTTTGAAATTATGAAAAATATGTACTTTTTATTAAATTTTAAAGATAATTTTAATAAAATTAATATTAATATTTTAATAATTAGATAAGATGAATTTGAATGATGGTTGAAACCACCCGGCATCACAATCCCACAAAAAGAGAGAGGGTTGGGAAAGGGGAAAGGGAACCAGAAAATAAATATGCCAAAAAAGGTAGGGCAGGCGGCATTAAATTAAAGGGAGTCCTAGACTCCTATATTTAAATCATTGGCCTTTGCCCATCCAACACCCCAACCACTATTATGAGGCAGCTATAATGGACTTGGCCTCTAATATAAAAGGGAAATTGGTCCAATAAATTAGGCAGCCCATTAAACTATAGGATCTTGCATGTACTGCCTAAGGTCCCCACTCTACTCTACTCTCATGTCTAGCTTTTGGAACCACTCACGCACGCACGCACGCACGCATCTCTAACTCCAACTCTCCAAATCCACCAAAAGCTTTGTTTGTGTAATAAAATTTACAAATATTATAAACGATGTCTATCATATATACAGCTAATTTCGCATTGCTGCTAGCTTGCTGTTGAATACGATCTTTTTTGCAAAACCAGACCACCTTTTTAACTCGTGGTCCTGGTCCTAATTACTTATTAAACCATATAGTTGAATTACCATTACTTTTTTTTTTTTTTTTCTAATCAGAATTACCATTACTTATCAACATGATAACTGCTTATAAAATCATGAACATGCATGATACCATATCCACACACAATTAACGTGGATTTCAATATTAAATATATAATAAAGTCTACTTATTGTATATATTCCTCTTCTAATCATAATAGTTATTTGGATAAAAAAACTATAAAAATTAATGATCGGAAAATGAGTCAGAAATATATTTTTTCCTGTTCTTAGTGTAATAATCTGTCTTTTTTTGGTTAATTGCGGGACATGTATAATCTTAGATTGCGTTTGAATAGTGAGGTATTCTCAGATATTTTATAAATAATAGTGAAAAATAATGATAAAATATTGAATAGTAGTGAATAATAATAAAAGATAGATAAAAATAAAAATAAAACAATAAATAATATTCTGAGAATTTTTTTATTTTTATTTTTATAATGGATATAATATACGAATTTTAAAATACTAGGGAACAGCCCCGGGTGCGTTAGTCCCAGGGTGCACCTGACATAATGATTTAAATAAAAAAAAGTAAAAAAGTCAGTAACTTATTTATCTGGGAAAAGAAAATATATACAAGGTTAAAAAAAGATTAAAAAAATCTAAATTTTAGCAAACTATAAGCATTGGTTTACATCTATATTGGATTATCTATTTACTCTCCATATAATAATAAAATATTATTAATTTTTTATTTTAAAAAAATTAAAACAAAAAGAAAGAAAAATGAGCACACTGTCAGAACAAAAAAATACATGAAAAAGATACGTCAATTCATGTGCGCCGTGGGGCTATTAAGGGTCTTTTGGTAAAACATGATCCTTCATTAAATTCTACAAGGGAGCTACACGTAGGGGTGTAAATTTGAATCGAAAAACCGGACCGGTTGGACCGATTTTGAACCGGTCCGGTCCGGGACCGGTTCTTGCAACCATAAAACCGTCTGGTTCCGGTTCCATGATTTCCAAGACCGGACCGGACCGGTTGGAAAAAAATAAAAATTTTATATATAGATAAGTTTTATACAAAATATTAAACAAAATATTTTTTATATATAATTTTATATATAATATATAATATATAATTATATATGAAATAATTTCATATTATAATTTATAAATTATAACATAAAATGTAAATCTTAAATATGAAAATTTAATTTATCATATGCTTTAAGCATAAAATATATATTTAAATTATTAATAACATTTTATTTATAGCTATACGAATATATAACTAATTATACAGACATATTATATATAGCTAAATAATCACTATACTAAATAATCACATATAAAATAATGATATAGTAATTAGTTAATACTAATTACTAATACTAAATTACTATACTAATACTATCACTATAATACTATCAATAATACAGTTATAATAAATTAAACTCACTATAACAATTAACAAATACTAATATAACAATTAACAAACTCACTATAGCTATAGTTATACTTTTAGTGTAATATAGACTATAGTTATACTTATATTATATAGCTATACTAATATATAGCTATAGTAATAGTATAATATTAATACTATTATATAGTCTAACTAATACTAATAATCTAATATAGACTATAGTTATACTTATACTAATATAGTTATACTAAATCACTATAACTAATACTAATATATAACTAATACTAATATATGGCTATACAAATACTCTAATATCAATACTATTATATAGTCTAATACATTATATAGCTATAACTAATACTAATATATGTTATATTAAATCACTATAACTAATACTAATATATAGCCAAACTAATAGTCTAATATTAATACTATTATATAGTCTAATATATTATATAGCTATACTAATATATAACTAATACTAATAGTATAATATAGACTATAGTTATACTTATACTAATATAGTTATATTAAATCACTATAACTAATACTAATATATAGCTATACTAACAGTCCAATATTAATACTATTATATAGTCTAATATATTATATAGCTACAACTAATACTAATATATATACTAATACTAATAGTTTAATATAAACTATAGTTATACTTATACTAATATAGTTATACTAAATAACTATAACTAATATTATACTATAGTATTAGATATAAATCACTATAATTTTTAGTATAATATTAATACTATTATATAGTCTAACTAATACTAATAATCTAATATAGACTATAGTTATAGTTATACTAATATAGTTATACTAAATCACTATAACTAATACTAATATATGGCTATACTAATAGTCTAATATTAATACTATTATATAGTCTAATGTATTGTATAGCTATAACTAATACTAATATATTATACTTATACTAATATAGTTATACTAAATCACTATAACTAATATTGATATATTAATATAACTATACTAGTAGGCTAATATTAATACTCTTAGACTAGTCTAATATATTATATATAATATAGCTATACTAATATATAAGTCTATAACTATTTAACTAATACTAATAGTTTAATATAGACTATAGTCATACTTATACTAATATAGTTATACTAAATCACTATAACTAATACTAATATATTAATATAACTATACTAATAGGCTAATATTAATTCTATTAGACTAGTCTAATATATTATATAGCTACACTAATAAGTAATATATAAGCCTATAACTATTTAACTAATACTAATAGTTTAATATAGACCATAGTTATACTTATACTAATATAGTTATACTAAATCACTATAACTAATACTAATATATTAATATAACTATACTAATAGTAATAAGCTAATATTAATACTATTAGACTGTAGTATATTAAATGTATCACAAATATATATATATATATTATAGTCTAATATATAATATATTAGACTATAATATATTAAATGTATTACAAATATATATAAATTTTAATTATCATTTAAAAAAAACACATTGAAAAATGAAAATAATCAAATATTTTATAAATACGCCAAACGGCGCCGTTTTCCCCACAACTAAACACTAAAATCATCTTTCTTGTAAGTGGATAGCCTCTACCTCTCACTTCTCAAACTATCAGTCTCAGACTCAATATTTGGTCTCGCGCCTCTCACTCTCTCATCCGCTCACTCTCTTGTCTCTGACTCTGCCTTAGCGTCTCTCGTCTCTCAACTCTCCCGTCTTTGACTCTGCCTCGGCATCTCCCGTCTCTCACTCTCTTGTATCTCACTCTTTCTTCTCTCAACTCTCTCGGCCCCTGTCTGTCTGCCAAGTCTGCCCCGAACGGTAAGTTTTTTTTTTTTTTTTTGAAATTACATATTACTATACTAGGATTTTTGTGATATTAGGATTTTTGTAATTGGGTTTTGTAATATTGGAATTTTTGTGATATTAAGGTTTTCAAATCCGAAATTTATGATTTTTTGTGATTGTGTTTATTATTGTGTTTGTGATATATGAGTTTTGTGATTGAGTTTGTGAAATTAATTTGAAATTATGATAGATAATATTTGTGATATTAGGGTTTTTTGAATCCGAATTTTACTTTGATTGGGTAACTGAAATTACATTGATAGGGTTTTTGTGATTGGGTTTTCAGTTTTGTGATATTAGGGTTTTTGAATCTGAAATTTAGGATTTTTTGTGATTGTGTTTATTATTTAGTTTGTGATATTAGGGTTTTGTGATTGGGTTTGTGAAATTACTTTGAAATTATGATAGATGATATTTGTGATATTAGGACTTTTTGAATCCGAATTTTACTTTGATTGGATTTTGTGATTGGGTAACTGAAATTACATTGATAGAGTTTTGTAATTTTTCTACTTGAATGACATATGTGTAGTGTGTCCTGTTTAATGTTTATCAATTAGGGTTGAGGATTTAAGTGTTTGGACTTGTAATTTGTTGGGCTTTTGGATTTCTAATTTAGACTTTTGAACTTATTTTATTCCATAGGCTCATAGGCCTGTTGATGTCCATTCTTGAGTTTCTTGTGATTGCTTTAAAAGATATATAATTAATAAGCTTGTAGTAGTTATATTTATAAGCTTGTAGTAGTTATATTTATGAGCTTTTTCCAATTTTTGTATTAGTTATATTTATAAGCTTGTAGCATATTTTTTTTAATAAAACAGTTTTTTGGAAAACAAATTTTAATTAATCAAATTTTTTATAGTAAAACAGATTTTTTTATTTAAGTAGTTTCTAGTAAAGCAGGTTTTTTTAGTAAAAGTTAAAATAGATTTTTTTAATAAAAGTATAAAACAGATTTTTTAAATTAGTTTTTTTTTTTATAAACAAAATTTTAATGACAAACTGTCAAACTAACATTTTAAAAAAATAGAAAACCAGACCGGACAGGAAACAGGTAAAATAGGAAGTACAAGTTTAGGAGGGTAACCGGTGCGTAATCGGTTTTGAAAAATGCAAAATCGGTACATACCGGTTCAGTCTTAGATTTTGTCTAAAATCGGACCGGTTACACCCCTAACTACACGTCAAATGGTCAAAAATTTTAAGAATATTTTGGTAAAATATGACTTAACGAAAAAATAAGAAAAGTTAACAAAAAAAAATAAAAGTTACTATTCATAATTAAATGATCACTTATTATAATAGAATAGATATACTATAACTTTTACTATGCGGCCATAAACATAATTTAAATTTTAAAACTTAAATATATAATTTAAAACTCTACATGCTGTTCAACACAATCCATGGTGTACAACGTGTTAAAATTGGATTACTTATTGTTACACACATGTCAAAATTGACTATATAATTAATTGTACATAAAATTTCTCTGTGATTTTTTTTTTTTTTTAATAATAGAGCAAGACAAAACTCGCACATTGTGCAGGCTATAAGCCGCTCGTATTATATAAAATCATTACTTATCTCAAATATTTTATATATCTCTTTACATATCGTGATCAAATTTTCTAATTAGGGGCATTGATCATCACGTGGTCAATATGCATGGTAGCTAGGTCTTGAATGGGAGCTAGCTAGCTGGGCATGGTGGACAAAAGAGTAAAATACAAAGAATTAAAGATATTGACGTGAGCAGCATGAGCCATTAATATTTAATAGGAATATTCACGTTATAAAGGCATTGGAAACGTGGAGGAGGATAATTTATATTATATAAAAGATATAAAATAAAAAGAATTAATGACCAATATTCAAAGTGGGGCGGGCCGGTTTGCTGATCGACCATGCACTAACTAGATACGGGATTAATGGATCAATATCATGTTTCCTCTAATTTAATTTGGCTATTAGGTTAAGATGAGTGGAGATATTTAATTATATTATACGAATCTAATTACTTTTCTTAAACGTGTTTTATATGCTCGATCTCGAGTCTCCATCAGTCTTCGGTCTTCGCAATCAGGAAAAAAAGAAATTACAATTAATAAGTTGATTTTACGAGAGAGGTGGGCCGGGTTTATTATATATAAATAATATATAGAGGTATGTATGTTTGTATGTATAGATCATTGATAATCGCCTAGCTACTGCATGAAGGCCTGGGTTGTTCATTTATTAATTCAGCAATATTGATTTTAATTCTGAATTCGATTATCTTAAAATATAATTAGTTCATACTAGTTTATCATGTGCTGTCGCATAACTTTTTAATTTAAGTAGTTGATTTATTCAGTTTAAAATGTGTCGCGCCAATTGATGTGAGTTTAAATGATAAGGTTTAGAATGAATAATAATAATATATAATAATATTACTCGTAATAATTATTTTTTATAGGATGAATTGATACTCCCATAAACTGGCCAACCCGGCCTGTTTAATTTTTTTATTCATATTTTTTTTATAATTTTAAAAATTTTTTAAAAAAATATAAAAAAAATATCAATACACTAATAGTCACTTCTTTAACTATTAAATAAAGAAAAAAATTAAAATATATAAAGTGTCAAAATCAGAGACCAGTTGAATGGATAAAATAGTATTTTTGTATAAATAAATGGTACAGCCCTATACACTGTGAATCAAAGCTGTAAAAATATGGATAAAATAAAGGCCGTATAAAATATGGACAATATACACTGCATAACATTCTCTACGATCACGGATCAAGGTTCCCATCCCATATAATCAGCCTTCTTTTTAGCATATGGTGCCTCTTTCACAATTTCCTTAATACTGTCACAGGACAACTTTGGGCCCCTATCCCCTAAAGTCACACGTCGACCGACTTTGGGGCCGACCACGTCCCTAAATCAAAGTCCCGAATCCGAATATATTTTCGTTTGTCCCTGTAATGGATTGGGCACCTCTCCAGGAACATCTATATAAGAAGCTGATGCTGGACGCAAGATGTACAAGAAGCTTATCTGCACCAAATTAAGATGGATCTCGTCAATGGCGAGGGAGCAAGTGATGAGTTGTCTCGACTTCAGTCTCATCTATACAAAAATATACTAAGCTTCACAGATTCCATGTCACTCTATTGTGCAATTCAGCTAGGTATCCCTGACATCATCCATAACCATGGCCAACCCATTACTCTTAAACAGCTGGCTTCTAAGCTTCGAATCCACCCACAAAAAACCAGCTGCATGCACAGGCTCATGCGTTTGCTGGTACACTCCGGTTTCATTACTAAAACGGCCCCAGTAGTTCATGAAGATCAAGAAGGAGAAGAAGAAGAAGCTTATGCTCTCACAGCTTCTTCTAGGGTCGTCCTCGAAGATAAGGTCACCGGCCTGTCACCGTTGGTTCAAGCAATACTTGACCCTGCTGTTGTAAACTCATGGTATTCCTTGGGAGATTGGTTTCGAGGCACTGAGCTCACACCTTTTGTGAAAGAGCACGGGATGGGTTTCTTTGACTACTGCAAACAAAACCCAGAATACGGTGTCGCTTTTGATGAAGGAATGGCCAGCGATTCCCGACTAATGAGCAAGGTGATCAAGGACTACAAGACCATTTTTGAGGGTTTGGATTCGTTGGTTGATGTTGGAGGTGGAAGTGGGACAGTGTCGAGGATCATTTCTGAGGCATTCCCTCACATCAAATGCACGGTGTTTGACCTCCCACATGTGGTTGCTAATTTGCCAGATGATAAAAACTTGAAATACGTCGGTGGAGATATGTTTCAGTCCATCCCTGCTGCAGATGCCATTCTGATGAAGGTGTGCAAAATATTTCTTTGCCTAATGTTTTTTTTTAATGACAAAAAATATTCTTTTAATTTTATGTTTTATTTTTCTTAGTTGGATATGCTGCCGTACGTTTGTTTTCGCCATTCGTATTGGTCGTACTTGCTTGAGTACTGTATTTTTTTCCAGCAAAGCTCCATAAATATTATGGACCTACTTCGTGTGTTAATTTGTACTATTTCTTTCACTTTGAATCATACAGTTTTTATTTGTATTTTAAGGGATCTGAAACCAAAATTGAACATATATAAGAATATTTATGCGAACTTACACTATCAGTAAATTAAAGACAACTATCACGGTGTCTGATCCCTCTATACCCAAGTGGCCAGAGTTCAAAATTTATTAGCTGGGTTTGAAGTTACGCATTTTAAGGCATGATCTGCATGTACTGATTCTGATATCTTATATATATTTGACATGCAGTGGATCTTGCATGATTGGAGCGATGAGGAATGCATCGACATACTAAAGAGATGCAAAGAGGCTATTAGGAGCAAAGGTAAGGACGGAAAGATAATTATCATAGACGTGGTGATAAATGAGGAGGAGGAACAACATGATATTACAAAAGCAAAGCTTTTCTCGGACGCTCTGATGATGATTTTGGTCACTGGAAAAGAGAGAACCAAGAAAGAGTGGGAAAAGCTCTTCTTGGATGCAGGCTTTAGCCACTACAAAATAGTGGCACCATATGGCTTGAAGTCCCTGATTGAGGTTTATCCTTATTGATAAATCATAAACATGTGATACGACCCGTGAATCCAACACTAATACGACACAAAATTAAAGGATTAATTGGGTTTGATATAAATGAGTTCGGGTCAAAATGGGTTAACCTACTAAGAAAATATTAATAAACGGATCAATAACGGGTCAATTAACTTAACCCGAAATAAACTCGAAATAATCATTTTAACTTTATCATTGTTGTGTTGTAATATTGGTATTTCTCAATATGCTTATGTTTTTATTGTTGAGATTGTAATTTTGAACCTATACTCATATTTGTTATTGTTGTTTGTAATATTGGTCTTATTATAAATTAAAATATGAAGAATATTTATACCTTTTGTTAGTAGGTGGTATTATTGTTTTTTTAAATATCGTGACTATTAATAAATATATATTTTAGCTTTTGTGTGAGATTATATTAATTAAATCAAATGAGTTATCGGATTTCTTCAACCCAATTACATAAAACGGGTCGAAATAGGTCGTTTCATGTTGAACAATTTCTAATTAACTATTAAATAAGTCAAAACGATTTGTGTTGTCACCCATTATTTAAATAGATCATGTTAAAGATTAAAGGTTTGACTCACTTAGCTTAATGGGTCATGTTTAGGTTGACCCATTTAATTGAATGTCTATGACTAAACACAGCACAAACACGACCTGCAAAGACAAATTGTCACTCTTAATGTCAAAGCGCAAGATCATTGTTGAACAAAAGTCTTCTAGTATGATGCTTGTTAGGATTAACTGAATATCTAGAGACTACTTTGAAATAGATTAGAGGAAGCAAATAACAAATATTCAACAATCACACAAAGAATACCAAGATTTAACTGATTTGGCTTGAACAATAGCCTACGTCCACTGGCAGAGTCGATCTCAAAGAATTCACTATCACAAAGATGGAATACAAGAGAGTAATCACAAATCACCCAATGAGCTCTCAAAATCTCACAAAAGAGTTATCTCTCTTTCTAGCCGCAACTCACCCCTTTTCTATTTACAAAAATATGTTTATATATAAAACGGCAGAGGAACTAGGTTTTTTGAATATTTGTTCGAGTGGACTATCGAGCGAGCAATCTGTCTAAAGTTCGCTTGAGTGGACTGTTGAGCAAATATCGAGGGACCAATTTGTCTAAAATTCGCTAGAGCTAAGGTTGAGCCAAAGTTCGTTTGAGTCAAGGTTAAGCCGCAGTCATGCCAAGTCTTTGGAATGGTGTTTTCAATAGGAAATCAAGCTACCATTCTAACAATGTTCTTAAATAATGCTTTCAAGATTTGGAATAAATGGTCATGGATCAAGGTTTTCAAGTATATTACTACTATTAACAATGAAAAGAGAAAAATAGTGTTTCTACTGCATCTCGTGGGTAGCCTCTAATAGGAAGGCCTTTTGTTTAATTAGCAATTAAAGTTATACTTTAATATATGGGATATGGAGGTCACACCATCTGTGAAAGCACAGTGATGGGTCTTTCGGCAACAACCATTAAGAAACAAAAACTTGAATCTAAAGAGAGCGCAAGCCCATAGCAGTCCTGAAGACTTGCATTAATTAGGAAATGGATAATGCTTAGTTGTTCGAATCTTGTGTACCTAAAAAAACACACACACACAAATGCTAAAAAAATATATAAATACATTGATTGGTACACTTAGGGACACTGTTTTCGATAGGTGTGGCAATTAGGATTGAAATTGTGAGTGGTCGGTTTCAGTCCCACAGATCATGAACCGAATGGGTTTTGGTCCGATCTTGAGGCCTGTGATTTATGGATCAGACTGGACCAAACCGAAATCGACCGAATTAGTATATATATTTTAAAAATATATTTTTATATATATTATATTATTTTATATACTAGTTGTATATTTTCAACTTTCCAAAAATAACATACGCTCTGCTAGGTTTTGTAGTATTTTCTTCTTGTTAGGTTTGCCGTGGACAGCAGTGCCGCAACCTCAGCCAGAGATGGATGTGGCCTTCCGAGCACCGAAGTTAATTGATGGAGAACTCTATTTAACATTCTCTAGGAAAGAAATAGAAAAAATGGCACAACCATTTTGGTTTTCTTTGGTCCTAAAATTCCTAAGACAAAGACCGTCATTGGATTCTATTAGAGCTTTCATACGTGGTCGATGGGGACTTTTTGTTGTTCCTGTGGTTTCAACCATGAGACATCTGAGGCATGTCTTCATAAGGCTGTCAAATGAGATGGATTTTAATAAGGCTGTGTCCAAAGAGTCTTGCGAGGTGAATGGTGTGTCATATCGGGCCCTTGCTTGGACGCTGAACTTCGATGAAGAATACGAACCTGCACGTGTGCCGATGTGGGTGTTTTTGCTAGATTTGCCTCCTAACTTCTATCATAATTCAATTCTCAAAAGTTTGATGGCGCAAATTGGTAGGTTCATCCATAGGGATAATCCTACCCTTTTTGCGACAAGAAAGAATGGAGCCTGTGTCTGCTACGAGGTTGATGTTTCTAAAGAATCGGTTACACATTTTTGGATAGGGAGACTTGGATTGCAGCGTAGTAAACGACAGGAGGTGGTCTATGAGACCCTTCCTGCATATTGCCGTAACTGTAAAATGCAGGGACATAATCTGCAGACATGTAGAATGGGGACTGAAAATCTAGAAAAAAAAAATGAAGGGAGGGCAGGTGTGCGTGAAGAAAAAGGAGAAGGTGGTATCGGGTGAAGAGTGCAAAGAAGATTTTGAGCAGTTGTTGATAGAGCAGGGGCCTTCGAATATCTCATAGGTTGGTGATGATGTGCTGGGAAAATATATTGTAGAAGATTAAATACTGTGGGTTGGCAACCATGAAATTATAAAGAAGTGGAGAAGGATAAGGACTTATGTGATCTTGCATAGGGAAGTAGAGATAAGTCCGTTGTGCCCAACAGCTGCATGCAAGAATTTCTGACTTCTTTTGGGGTTCAACAGGAACCTTATGTTCGTGAAATAGAAAAGGCTAAGGATTTATGTGATAATGCGCAGGAAAGTAGAGACAAGTTTATTGTGCCCAACAGTTGTAGGCAAGAATTTCTGACATGTGCATGTACTGATTGTGAAATTGTAGAACTTGTTTCAGGTGGGGACCATGCACAGGACATGCAGGAGATCGGTGAGGCAAGTGTTGTAGGTGATGTCCGTGAAGTAGTGGGAGCTTTATTGGGTGGGGACCGTGGCAAGTGTTTGAAGGATCTACAAAGACAAGAGGGGAACGTGTCCCTTAGAAAGGTTAGTCATGCTGTGTGTTACTCGGCAAGAGGGGTCTGGAGGAAATGGAAGTTTTGAAAATGTTAAGGGAGTGGGTGAGGAAGTGTGCAGCTAGGATCCAAAGATTACTCTGATATGGGTAGTACACAGGCCAATGGTAGTGAGAATAGTGCTTTGGAGGGTGTTGGTGATGCGGCTCAGGAAGATATTCACTCTAAAATGAAGTCGAGAGGGATAAAATTATGGACGATATGCAATAGGACTACAGTACATATTTAGAAATTCCAAAAAAATCAGATGGCAAGTTTTTGAAAAGGATCTTCATGAGTGTGGTGATTCGTCCTTCAAAAATTCAACTTATGATTAGCTCTATAATTTTTTGGAATATAAGGGGAGTCGAAACTTCTCAATTGCGGTT
The DNA here is from genome assembly GCF_004785595.1 of Juglans microcarpa x Juglans regia. Lineage (NCBI taxonomy): Eukaryota > Viridiplantae > Streptophyta > Magnoliopsida > Fagales > Juglandaceae > Juglans > Juglans microcarpa x Juglans regia. The sequence continues at coordinate 4,824,241 of NC_054603.1, read as the reverse complement.
GAAAAAGATCATTTCTAAGTACAAGCCAAATATTTTAGCTTTGGCTGAGCCCTTCCTGCTGGAGGACAAAATTCCTAGTTGCTTGAGAAAATCTACTTGTGATTCTTTCCTTACAAATGAAGCGCATGGTGGTAAAATATGGCTTTTGTGGAACTCGACAGTATCAATGCTTTGGGTGGTAGGTTCTAATTAGTTTGTGACTGTGCAAGTTGAGGAGAATGGCCACGTGTTCATTCTCACTATCTTTTATGCTAAGTGTAGTCAACTAGAGCGGAAAGTCCTTTGGGAGGATTTGGAGGCGAGTGACAATGTTAATATACCATGGGTTATTTGTGGTGACTTTAACATCATTAAAGATGACTCTGAGAGAAAAGGTGGAAATCCTCGTCAGTTTACTACGATGGAAGATTTTAATTTCTGTATTCAGAATTGCTGCTTGCTAAAGATGTGTTCTAAAAGATGACTTGGTGTAATGGCCAAGGCAGTTTGGCTAGAAGTTGTGCAAGGTTAGATAGATGCTTTATTAATTCTAACTTTCTTACTTGTTTTCTAAATTCTTTTAATCAAGTTTTGGCACACACTACTTCAGATCATTCTCCTTTGTTGATACAAATGGGAGACGACCCGTTCAGGCATGGACCTAGCCCTTTAAATTTCAGTTCATGTGGACAGATCATAGGAATTTTCTTAATTTTATGGAGGGAGTGTGGAAGCAGGAGTGTATTGGCTTTGGGATTCATAAGTTGTCTTTTAAATTGAAAATGGCTAAGGTGACTTTGAGGGAGTGGAATCAGCGTGTTTTTTGGAGAACTAATGTCATTATCCATGAATTAGAGCAACGGATTGCTAGTTTGAAAAATAGTCTTCAAGGTTACTTTAATTCTGAGGATGAAAATGATCTCATGGTGGTTAAGATGGATCTTTTGACTTGGATGGGTAGAGACGAGACGAGACTTTCTCATATAACAAAAAAGAACTAGTTGAAGAACGGTGATCAAAATTCAAAATTATCTCACACTATATTGAAGACTAAGAAGCAGAACCAGGTTAATGATATGTGTTTGGCAGATAGTTCTTTGTTAAGAACTCCTATTGATATTCACTATGCTACTGTTGAGTATTTTCATCAATTTTTGGAGAATAGTAGTAGTCGTGATTTGCCTAGTTTAAATAACATTATCTCTCCTGTGATCTTCGCTACTGATAATCTCTTCATTTGTAGAGAACCTTCCCTAGAATAAATTAAGGATGCCCTTTTTAGTATTCTCGTTTAGAGTAGTCCTGGTCCTGATGGTTTTGGTTCGGGATTTTTTTGGTTTTATTGGGATTTAGTTAAAGAGGGTCTAGTGGAAGCTACTTCTAAGTTCTTTCAAACAAAATCTCTCTTCGAATTCTTCATTACATCCTATATTGTTTTGATTCCTAAGGTAGAGAATCCTACTAGTTTTGAAAAATTTAGGTCAATTAGTCTATGTTTGGTTTTTTATAAGATATGTGCTAAGAGTATTGTGACCTGTATGACGAACATGCTTTCTAAGATGATTTCTCAAGAGCAAGGGGCGTTTATTACTGGACATAATATTTTTTAGAATATAAGTTTAACTCAAAATCTTGTTCATTCTATTCACAAAAAATCTAACGAGGGTAATGTTTTGATTAAACTAGACTTGTCTAAGGCCTATGATAGAGTGGATTGAAACTTTCTATTACACATCTTGGAGGCCTTTGGTTTTTCCTATCAAGTTTGCGCTTTGATTAAAACGTGTATTTCTTCATTGTGGTTCTCTGTCATGATGAATGACACTCCTCTGGGTTTCTTTAAAGGTGAACATGGTTTGCGGCAAGGTGACCCCCTCTTACCCTGTATGTTCATTGTTATGCAAGAGATATTATTTCACTTGCTTAAGAAATCCTTCGAGAATAAAAAAATTATAAAAAAAAAAAAAAAGGCAATTTACTCAACCTCGAGGTAGTCCTCTTGTATCCTATAATGAACTCATTGGGAAATTCTTGATGTAGATATGAACTCGGGTGAATTGTAGAGAAATGTATGAAAACTATATTATGATAAACTGAGTATTTTCGAGGAATACTCAATCTCCATGAAAACAGAAAACAACTTGATCAAATATTCTTCCAGATGCCCAACAACAACCCCCTTCCCAGTACATATACTAGAAGACAATAACCCTAACTCAACCACAACCAAACCAAGGCCATGGGCCAATTCTTACTCGCACTAACCAGGCCAATGAGCCACTAACAACAACTTAGCAACTCAATAAAGCAAAAGATAACAAGTAGGAGGCCCATCAATCCCAGCCCAATTTAATTGGGTTCATGACAAATTCCCCTCCTTCAAAGAACCTTGTCCTCAAGGCTGAGATGTTGATGCAACTCTATGGTATTGACGAGCAAGTGCAGATTGTTGGTTATGAGCAAATCAATGTAGGAAGGATCAGATACATTCTCCATGAGGATATCATACCCATAGAACAGGCGTGCTAACTTGTCACAAATAAAAACTCAGGTTTATCAAAGTCATCAGGCAGCCTGGAAAGCTTGGTAGTTTGTGCTCCTTCCCATGCATTCTCATTAGACCAAACAAGAGTATGCCATGATCATAGGAAACTTCGTAACACATGCTCTTGAAGACTTAACAGCACGAGCTTCAGGACCTTCAGCTGAAGCCTGAGGGATCCTTGCACAAGATTCACAGCCATGAAATGACCAACCATGGTATGAACACTGCAAGTTGCCGCCTTCATCAATCTGCCCTTCTGCAAATACCTTGGTTTCGAGTGTTGAGAAGACAAAAGTGAACCTGGCACCCAACGTTTCTATCATTCCTTTTCCCTTTCCTCTATTAAAGGGCGACAAGATTTGTTTCTTTATCCAATGGTATTTCCAAACTTTTAGCAGATTTATTCCATCCCACCACAAAACATTCCTAAATGTCAATATTTGAAACAATTGAGCTGCAATATTCCCCCTCCATCCAATTTAATACCATTCTTTGAAAGCGACTCCTGCCACTCAACAACTACATGGTCACTTTCAAAATCAGTAGCATTCTCTAAATCCCAGTTTTGTGCATTAATTTCCTGGTCTACATTTTGCTTCACTATCTTTGGAACCAAATCTAGCATGGGGATCCTCGATCTCTCTCTTTCCAAATTATTCTCCGTCTTAAAGGAATCTTTGGGCTGAATTGAAGGCAGAAAAATCCATCTCCTTACAATGTTGTCAGCACCATAGTTATCCATATTCACCAGAACCTTGCTCCCACATTCACTGGTCCGTGTCTGGATGGGGAAAGGTTCCATCTCATTTTCTTCTTCTATCTCCCAGCTTTCTTGTTCTTTGAGGATGCCAATATCATCATATACCATGTTCCCCTGATATTTCACATAAGAAATATATTTATCAGCAGTTATCTTTTTAAATCCAGAATATGTTGTCTTTGTTGCCCCTTCAGTTTTATTCCACTCAACTAGGAAAGAGTACCATCTTTACTTGTTCCACAAGAGAATAGTCTACTTCCATGAGCACTGTAGAGCCTTCTAGTATACCCATGTCCAAGTACATTATAATTAATCTTGGAGCCCATATGGTCGTGCAACCAGGCCTTAATTTTCCCGTCAACCACAGTAAAAATTATAAGCTGGATATTTTCTTTTTGATGAGGGAAAATGGAATACACAAGTGCTTCATGACCTTCAAAGTCAAACAATCTTCTTCCAAACAATTCCCATACTATAGTAAATTGTTTACTACTCCCAAAGATAACAACCAAGATTTGATAATTCACAAAATTTTGGACAAGCATATAATTGATCCACTCACCAGTAGAAGTTCCCTTGAAGCCCAAACCCTTATCAATTAACTGTGTGGTCTTGAAGCCTCTCACCAAACGTCTCGTGTTCCTTTCATTATTAACACCTCCACGCCTCCTGTCTATATTCTAGAAACCTCCTTCTTTGAATTCCCTCGTAGTAACACCAACTGGCATCAAATGTTTAAATAAGAACTGATCAAACCTATCCAAAGGTTCTTCAACCCAATTGGTGTTAACGTCAAAATAATAATTGGATTGCTCTAAAAATGTAAAGGCATTTGTGCTATCTATCACCCTCTATCTCACGAACTAGATCAATGGAAAATGAGCGATAATTGTTTTTACGTAAAAAATCATATAAGCTTGATCCAAGCTTCCCAAACATAACACATATATGGTTACGATAGTCAACCCAGTTCCCTATTTGCACACAACGGTTGCCCCTTTTATCATGTTTACCAATTTGTTGCAGCATTTCAATCTCTATCATAGCTGATTCACGATATTTCTTAATTCCACGAAAAATTTTGATGGCGACCATTTCCTTCTTTTCTTTATCCTAGCACTCCAAAACCTGTCCAAAAGTACATTCACCCATTTTTCTATGGATCTTGTAGTGAGAAGTTAAATTTTCTCGAAAGCTCAAACATGTAATGCCAATCTTTGTCATCATCTCGCCTTGGGGAAAAACCATTTCGGCAAACCCAGAGCAAGAATATCAACACAACACGAGTAAAATCTTTTCTATTTTTCTCACTTTCTTGGAAAGTAAATAGAGTACCAAAAGAGAGAGTACTACAAGAGAAAATCATATTGAAAAAACTTCATTGCTCGTTTCCCCTCAAATCCCATGAGCGACATCTTTGAAGTAATTGCACAGTGGCCGATTGTTGTTGATAGTATTACAAGAGTATGTTGATGATATTGTTATTTTTGCTAATGGTGGCCAAAGGTCTATGAGAGCTTTGATACAGGTTTTGAATTGTTATGAAGAATGGACGGGACAGGTCCTTAATAAAGACAAAAGTGCTATTTATTTTTCTAAACATATCTCTGTCCCTAGAAAACGCTCTATTCTTCATTTTACTAGTTTTTCTTAAGGGTCATTTTCTTTTAAATACTTAGGATTGCCTATTGTGGTTGGTAGACTGAAGGCGTGTGATTTGGTGATTTAATTGGTAAATTTAAAAAGAAAATTGTAGGTTAGATGATGAAATTGCTTTCTGGTGGTGGAAGAATTATCTTGTTGAGTCATGTTTTGTCTAGTATGGCCACTCACATTTTAGTTGTTTTACATATTCCTAATGTCGTGATTAAATTGCTGAACAGGCTCTTGAATTCTTTTCTGGGGAGAATTTGAAGGTAATGGTAAAAGGAAATGGGTGGCTTGGAATAACATTTGTAGACCTATGGATGAAGGTGGTTTGGACATTCGGGATTTGGGGGATATTCAAAGGGCGTTACATAGGAAACTTGTTTGGCGTTTGATCTCAGGTAACTCTTTGTGGGCGATTATTTTAGAAGCAAGTATGTTAGGAGTAATCATTTATCTCTCTTGGAGCCTAATAAGGGTACTCGGTTTTGGAAGTCTATTGTTAAATGTATTCTGAAAGTTTTGGCTCATTCAAAGTGGCTAGTGCGTGAGGGTAACATTTCATTATGGTATGACAATTGAGAGGAGGGTGGTCCCCTAAAAGATCAGCACCCGGTTATAGAATATCCCTTAATTAAGATTAAAGAATATCATATTGAGAATGTGTGGGATATCTCGGGTTTGGAAATGTTAGTGAGGCCACATAAAGTTAATGATATGTATCATTTTTTGGCTAAGCGTAAGGATGGTCAGGATGTTTTTATTTGGAATAAGGAAAGTAATGGTAATTTCACTACTAAAAGTGCTTGGAATTGTATTAAGGTTTAGGCTCCTCCTTTACCTTGGGCCCATTGGATTTGGCACATTAAATTTCCTAAGAAAATTTGTATTATGATGTGAAAAGCTAATAATAATTGTTTGAGTGTGGATGCAAGATTTAAATAGCTGGAATTTCTATGGCTTCAAAATGTAATTGCTGTTCTTTGGGTCATATTGAGGATCTTAATCATGTGCTTTGCACCGATGATGTTGCTAGATATATTTTGTGCCTGGCTTTAGTTCAGTTAGGCATGCATATGGGTACTTTTTGTACTTGGCAAGAACAAGTGAATTTTTGGTTTCGTCGTGCTGGCAATTCTACTCAGGTCCGAACTATATTTGGTCTTCTTCCCTCCATTATTTCCTGAAAACTTTGGGATTGGCGTTGTAAAGCCCGATATGAAAGTAAGTGTGAAAGGGTGAATTCGGTTTGGCATGCTATTAAATTATAGATTCGTAGAATTATGTAATTAACCATAAAAACTATGAAACTCCCTACTAGCGATATTGATATTTTAAAGAGGTTGGATATCCCGGCGCTTTTACCTAAATCTAAGAAGGTATATGTGATGCAATGGATTCGGCCACAGTAGAATTGGGTGAAGCTTAATACAGATGGTAACAGCTCGGGTAATCCATGGGCGGCAAGAGCTAGGGGTGTTATTCGTGATGATGGTGGAAATTTTTGTGCGGCATTTGCAGTATTCTTAGGTCATGGTTCTAACAATTTTGCAGAAATGAGAAGTATGCTAAGAAGGGTTAGGAGGTGCTGTCAACTTGGGTATTATCGAGTTCACATTGAGACAGATTCTCAAATTCTTGTTAGATGGCTTACAAGGGGAAAATGTAATATTTGGTATCTTGAGGACTTTTGGGATGAGATTCAAATCTGTCTAGAAAGCATGGATTATAGAGTGAGTTATGTGTTTCGTGAATGAAATGTTATGGCTGATTATTTAGCTAAGGGTGTAAACATGGACTGGACTATAGACAGGATACTTTGCCCAGTAAGTTGAGGTCCTCTTCTGAAAATATATATATATATATATATATATAGTATTTGTATAAGTCAATTATGTAATTTTTATCTCATCTATTATCATTGACCATATAAAATATTAAATAATATATGCTATCAATTAATAATGTATTATAACTCATATGATAATATATGTAGATATAACATATTTTCATACATACTCTACTATTAAAGTAATTAAATAATTTTCTTAAAATGCCTAAGTTATAAGCAAGTATGAGTAATCTATGTATACAATGAAATTATTTGATATTCATTAACCATATATAAAATGTAGAACAATATTAATAATTATGCATACTAAAGAGTAAAGTCTAAGTTAGTAAGTAGTAACTATCAACATCATAAATATAATTATAGTTAAATATTTTTCCAAAAAAGAGATGAAACAAAAAAAATAACAAAATGACAAAATAAATAGGCCGGACCAAACAGATCGATAGCTAATGGTTTGGTCCACTAGGGGTGATTGGTCCAGTCCGGTATGGGAAAATGATGGACCGAAAGGTTCTGTCCATCATCCACCCGAACTTGACCGAACCAATTATACTCTTAGTAGCAATATGTCATACGACCCGTGAGCCCAACACAATCACGAAACAAAATTAGTGAATTGACTTTGATGTTAACGGGTTCAGGTTAAAATGGTTGACTTTTTAAGACAATTTATAAAACGGGTTAACCCTTTTAACACGAAAACAATCCATTATGACTCGTTTAGATTTTTACTCTTAATTACAATTTTATTATTGTTAGATTGTAATATTAGTATTTTTCAATATGCTTATATTTTTATTATTAAGATCAGGGATGGAAAAAATACTAGTGAACAGGTAAATTGGGCCGGACCGGTGGGTTTAGTCCTGTACAGGGTTCGGTCCGGTCCGGTCCGGTCCGATACCGGTTCTATTTTTCTCAAAACCAATCGAAATCAATCCGGTTCTAGCTTTCCTTTTTCTAACATCGGACCAGACAGATTCATATATATATATATTTTAATTTTTATATTGTATAAAAAAAATTTATATTATATATCATTTATATATATAATTTTATATAAAATATTTTTATATTATATGATAAATTACTAATTAGTATAAAATTAAAAACTATATATTATCACTATAGTCTATTGTATTAGTAGTTATACTAATACTATATCACTATATATTATAATATACTATAATATATCACTTATTAAATATTATAATACATCACTATAGTCTATAATACAATTATAATATATATTATTATATACTACGATAAATTATCACTCTATTATTATATACTAGAATATATATATACTATATTATAAGTATTATATAATATATCGAAAAAAAGGACCGAACCGGTAAAATCAGAAGTACCGATTTAGGGGTGTAACCGATGCGATATAGGTTCTTCAAATCTCAAAATCGGTATATACCGGTTCGGTTCTAAAATATGTCCAAAACCATACCAAACCGGATCGGTTACACTCTAATTAAGATTGTAATTATGAACCTATACTTATGTTTGTTAATATTGAAATTGTAATATTGCTTTTATAATAAGTTAAAATCTGAAAAATATCGGTATTTTTTATTAGTTGATAGTCTAATTATTTTTTAGATATTATGGCTACTAATAAATATATATATTTTAATTTTATGTGAAATTCTGTTAATCAGGTTAAATGAGTTATGTCAATTAATTCAACTCATTTATATGAAACGGGTTGAAATGAGTCATGTTGTGTTGATTAATTTTTAATTAACTATTAAATAGATTAAAATAGGTGACACGACATGACCAGTTATTTAAATAGGTCGTGTTAGGGTTTGAAAATCTGATACATTTAACTTAACGAATTAGGTTCGGGTTGATATCTACCCAAAAAAATAAAAGGCCTGCGATTCTGCAAATATGCATTTTTATATGGAAGCTTAATTAGCACATATGATTCAAGTGTCAAACACATTCAAAGCCTAATAGCAATTTCTTCCTGAAAATTTGCATTTCAATGGGATTGTGTACGTACGTGTATGTGAATATGTATTCACTTGCTTTTCAAAACAAATGCCAAGAGTCCTTAATAGCTTGAATTCCAGTAGTACTACTTTCTCCACCTAATTTTGGTTACTTGAGCAAATACGTCAATTCGCAAACCCAATTAAAAAAAGTAATGTTAAATATAATTTTAGGATGTTTAAATTTTATGTATTTTATTTAAGAAATAGTAAAATTTATTATTAAAATTTTAATTTTTTATGTGTCTCATATTTTTTTTATCCTTTTATAAAAAGAGTATATGAGATTTATATATTTTAAAATTATAAATATAATTTTTTACTGAAAAAATACGTCACTAATGGATGGGATGCCCAAAATATTCAAGCCCTCTTTTTTATCATAGCATTCAAAACAAGAGGTTTCTAGTAAGTCGGTTGAAAGGCCGAGCTCTCGTAAAAAACAAATAAAATTTCTTGGTCTAAATGGGAAATAGCCCCAAGAAATAAGTAGAGAAATATTTAAGATGAAACTCCATGATCTATTTTCTAAGCCAAAATGAGACTTTAGAATCATTTACCACTATATTTTGTTGGGTAGCGGTAGTTTGAGTTTCCTACGCAAGTACTGACGTCGACTGATGCTAGGCTTTAGCCTTGCTTTCCGGGAGAATATTGAAGTTGACCTACAAAATATAGAAAACTTGTTAAAGAGTACGTCCCATTAATTTATTTATTTTTAAATAGATTGTCTTCGTGCATTTATTAAAAAAAAAAACTTACGTATATAGTCAGATATTTTTACTATTATTGATATTCTTTATAAATAAACGTCTAAGAGATAGCACTCTCTACTTAAATAGAGACTCAACAACACTCTTTATAAAAAAGAAAAGAATCAATCTCTACAGACAAATGTCTGAGAGACGAACTCAATTTTTTTAATTAACTGTGAATATTATGTCAATTATTTTACCATCTCTGCTTTATTACTCTAACACTTGTATATGCAGCTTATTAAAGGTTGGGACACTTGGTGATATGCAGTGGCACTTATCTGATAGGCAGAGGCAAGAACATGTGCTACTCACATGAGCAACTTTTCGCCTTCTATCTCTACGAATAATAGCCGCTGGATCAAAGACACGTGCAGCATCTCTTGAGCATATATATATATATATATGTCTTTTAGTTGTGTTAGGGTTACGGACTTTTACACTTTGAGCAATTTGGTTTTTGCCGTTTCGAGAGAGAGAGAGCTTTGTACAAAGTGAGAGATAAGCTAGGGTTTTACTGAGGGAGAAATGAAAGCTGTGTTGAGGCTTGTATTTGGCTCAGTATTAGCTTGATCTTGTGTACATACATTGGCTTTTGAAGATTGCTCAATAAAGAATGATCTCTGAGGCTGTTCCTGCCGTGGATGTAGGCCATTAAGGCCGAACCACGTAATCTCTGTTTGTATTTCTTATTCTTTATTTTTTTATTGTTTCTTGTTGATTTACTTCTTGTTGTTATTCTTGATGTTTTTATCTCCGATTCTTGTAATTTCTTGACCGGGTTTTCTTTGAAATTACTGAGTTCTTTTAAGATAGAAAGGGACTCTGCTTGTGTTTATCACATTAACAATAATGAAACTAAAAAGAAAAGTAATAAGATAGATACGAAAAATGACATATTACAATTTAGGCCAATTCCAGTAGATTTCAGAATTTGTGACAGCCCGTGAAGCCAACACATTTGTCTCTTTTCAGCCACAAAGTTTAAATCTGAAGGATGTCGAGTCCAATGATCTAGAATACGTGTCAAGAAGAGCTATCAGAAGGGATGGCACGTGAGAACCACGCACAGTGATTTTCATAAAACCATCACTTTCCTCTTAACGATTTTCGACCTGTGAATCTGTTTGTGCAGCGCGTGTCTCTCGGAAGTTGCTGGAAAGCTGTAGATCTATCTTTTTCGTGCTTGAAGAAAACAAAATAAAATTAAGGAAAAGAAACATTGATAGACAATGTGGGTGAATGGAGGAATGAGGGAAAGAGAGGGAGAAGGAGGAGGAAGCCAAGCCCTTCTCTCCCTCCGGCAAAAATCAGATCTATAATATTAAAAAATAATATTTAAATAAATTTTTAACTTTATAATATTTGTATTCAACATTTTAACTCTCTTTTCCCAAAATTCAATATAAAAACATCTTAATCAAGCAATCAGAAAGACAACCGAAGAGGATCTCAAACCTGATCAGTCTTAGTTAATGAAGACCGTTTATATTATAATCTCACTAATATTAACTGAGCTTTCATGATTATTAGTTTAAAATTTTTAAAATCCTTCCGAAATACACAGAGTATCATGTCCTGCAAGTAATACTACAATAATAATTTCTTGTTTGTGGTTTGTTTACTGCATGTTCACCAGTCCCCTTTAAATTATAAAGTGGAACTACTTCTTGCTGCCGAACTTTGAGAAGTCAAAAGTTTGCGTTTGAAGATATCCAAAACACCATGGATTCTCGTCTGGGACAAGTTTTATAAACAGAGACCCAGCTCCAAATTAAAACCCACAAACTCCTCCTTTGGTGTTAGCAGTTAGCTCACAAAGGAAGAAAAATCATGGGTTTTCCAAAGGAGGACCTTGATTTGGTGTTGGTCCCCAGCGGGTTGCTGATCATGTTTACTTACCACATCTTCCTCCTTTACCGATACCTTCACAGGCCTCACACCACATTCATGGGATATGAGAACAATGACAAGAGAGCTTGGGTCGAAAGTATAATGGAGGCCGGTATCACTCCCTGATCTCCTTTCATCCTTTCTCTTTCTTTTTCCTCTCTAACAAACATAATTTTGCAGATTTGCTTACCTTTTTCATTGGAAATTGCAGCAAAGGGAAAAGCATAATATGATCAGCACAGCTCTCACCGTGACCAGCTCCAATACAAATGCAGCGATTTACTTGGCAACTATCTCTTTGACTCTCTGCTCTCTGATTGGGGCCTGGATTGCAAACTCTTCCAACAACCTCTTTCAAAGCGAAATTATCTACGGAGACACGAGGCAATCCACCATTTCCATCAAATACATAAGCCTCCTAACCTGCTTCCTCCTTGCGTTTTCATGCTTTGTTCAGTCGGCGAGGCACCTTGTCCATGCTAGCTATCTGATAAGCAACCCGAGCAATAAAGTTCCTGTGAGTAGTGTGGAGATTGCTGTCATAAGGGGGGGTGAACTTTGGTCACTTGGACTTAGAGCTCTATATTTTGCTCTCAATTTGCTGCTGTGGTTTTTTGGTCCAATACCCATGTTCATGTCCTCAATTGTTATGGTAACAATCCTCCATCACCTCGATGCCAATTCAAAAGAATTGAATCAGTATGGCTCTGCAGGTAGCCTGACTGTTAACAAGAGTACTTCTCAACAGCATGTCTAAAACTGCCTGCCTGCCAGCCATTATTCAGCAACATGGTCTAAGGTCTAATTCCGGTTTGTAATTTGTTCTATTTGGGTGAATGAATTCAATGTCATTCAAATTCAGGGTACTTTTATTTTCTCCTCTTTCCATTTTTTTCCCGTAATGCTAGATACAATAGAGTGCGTAAACGTTACGTATTCATTTTGAAGAAAGCGAATAAATAATAAGACTTACATGAAAAAATTAATTTTTAATAATAAATTCCTCTCTTTTTTAAAAGGATTGCACGGTACTTATACAACTCATTAGTGTATCTAATATTAATATTTTTGTCCCCTCTCTCCGTTTTCAATTAAGTACGTTCAGATAAAATGATTTACACAGATCTAAGATGTGTTCTTTGATTTGTTACTCTGCACAAAAGCTGGACCGCATGCAGAGAGCATGTGCGAGTGATTTTGTATATGCAGAGTTAGTGGGATTCTTTCATTCTTTCACAAGTAAACTTAATGTGCATAACTTTGGAGGGTCAACTCGAATTATTTTCAAATTTATAAAACAAACTCAACATGATTTTATTGGTAGATTACAGCGTGTCATATATGCATGCCACCTGGCTCCAGCCCTTAAAGTCGACAACTCAAATTTTGCGTTGCTTGCATTAATGCAATTGGGACCTCGATTCAGCATAATAGTCAATAGAAACTCACGTTTGTTCTGCAATTGATAAGGACGCTTTGCTTTACATCAAATCCAAAAGGAACCAACTCAAGTGAGATTTAATTAAAGAGTATGAATGATGGGAAGAAGTTACACTTATTTCCGGTTTTAGTTGAAAATTCATTTCAATTTATTATTATTATTTTTTTAAATTTTTATATAAAATATAATAAATAATTTAACTTTTTCAAATCTTAAAATAATAATAATATTAAAAAATAATATTTTATTCAATTTATCTAAAATAATTTCAATTCATCTCAATTCATCTATGAATTCAAACGGCAGTGTGAACATAAATAAAGGCAAGGCAACGCAAGGCATCCCCATATCATACAGCAAACTATACTTTATGCTTGGCAGAACCATCGTCAAAACAAAAACACGTCGAACTAGAATGGTAACCTATCCAAAACAAATATCGAACTAGAATGATAATATCTTTGCATAATCCGACATTATAATATTTTCTTCTTCTTTTTTTTTTTTTAATTTTTGTCCAAGAGTTAAATTTTCCGTAAATATTCACCAAACATTTTGTATTCTTATAAGAAATATTATAAGATCCACGTATTTTGTCTAACTCTTTACATATCATTATCCTTTAAAACAAAAAAAAAAAAAAACCTCGATCGATGGTAGGTTTTCCTATATGTATCCATGTTAACATTCGATCTACGATAGCTATCATGACCCTGATGGATCCATCCATCAGTCCTCAATTAAGCTATGTTTTTTGTCCTTATAATAACCTCCATCACTTAACAACTAAATTTTAATGACACGTGTTTCTTAGCATAACAGCACAAACTCAGATACGATAGAAAAAATTAAAGATTTTTCGAATTGACACAAATATTTTTTTTTTATATTGCATCTTTCACAGTCTCAATTTCTAATTTCCGTTGATTAACTGACTGTTATAATAATCATGCCAAGTATCAATGCCAGCATTAATCTTGTTGAAGCTTGGACGATTCGAGAACTAACTGTTTCCAAATGAATGAGTTGGGCATTAATCAATCATTTCCTTTAAATCCACACGCCTCCTTTATATTTTCCGTTTCAACAAAGCATTATCGATCATGTCCATTCAAGCTGTCTGATAAGCACGAAAGATCGTAACGTCGACGTAAAAGCTGTGGAGAAGCAAGTTAATTACTTCTTCAGAACTCGTAATTATGACTTTTATTTGGTACCTAATTAATGATACACATGCAATTTTTGTTACTACTCTTTTTGTAATTTGTTCTAAATGGGGGGTATCATTAAAATTTAAAATTCATATAAAAAATTAATATTATTTTAAAAAATAATCCATGAATAACGCATGCTAAGTAGATATATGAATCACTACAAAAAAAATAATAATAATAATCGACGATGATGGAAAAAAAAAATGAGATTGGACGTGTTGTGGGTCAGAGGCAGTGGGATTCTTGGTATCGTGGGTTGGTAGATATGCAAATATGTGAAGTTATTTGGGTCGTAATTGTGTGCATTATCCAGTCAAAATGGGCTTGGTGCTGAGTTTAATGCTCAGAGTACAAAAAGCTGATGAGACAATTAACATTATAAGTAGTACTGGACTCAATCTAGAGAGTCAGAGACGAAGTTTTGGATATGTATTGCAGTAGTACTGGCCCATCCCTGCAAGTCTCTGCCAGGCCAGATAACGTGGCTAAAAGAACAAATATACAAAAGTATCAGCTGCATGCTCCAAACTGGCCGGTGAAGTTTAGGGCCGAACTGGATGATGAGCGATCGAGCTCCTGATCAACATCTCTCTCGCTCAAACAGGCGGGCATCCTATCTATATGCAGCTTACCTAACCTTAACCTACCACAAAAACTTTACAGTCGTTTGTCATAAATCTAGGTAACCTGCTATATTAATAGCCTCCTCAGCCCTGCTGCTCACCTGTTCTGCTCTTTTCTAAAAGCACGATCCAGCAAATTGGCAATGGCAGTACGGTACTGTACTGTACTTCCATTTTATTTAATTTTTCCAAATTTATAAATAATTCCCAGAAAGCTTGACCACCAAGATTCATGATTCCTATACCAGAAACTTCAGTGTTTATTTAAACCGAAATAAATAAAAAGCAGTCAAAAGCATGCACCAATCTGTGTATGGTATACCAATTACCAACACTCGCATATACGTCGGTACCGATAATTCAGTTCTGGCCGTCCCGTTCCTGACCGTACGATCAGAGAGCAATGTAAAAAGTAACCTTATTTAAGTAGCCGACAGCCTCTGATGAGACAAAGACCGGTCTCGTTCCTTTTGGCAACTCTTCGGTGGGGTCCAACCGTCCATCCATCCCCCGACGAGAAGGGAGGTCGGGAGAGAGTAGAGACTATGGGATCGGAGTGATGGAAACGTGGACGGCCGAGAACGCGACAGAGAAAGTAACGTCGGGGAGCGTGAGGGATGACTGACGTGACTAACGTACGATGAAAAGGCTGTATGTGTGTGCAGGGAGATGCGGAAGAGAGAGAGAGAAAAAGAAGGGGGTAGCAGCAGCACCCGCGTAAAAGTCGAGGGGTCTCTGCCAAGGTTAACTTTAGTCATTGCGCTGCCTTTTTTCTCTCTCTCTTTTTTTAATAGTAAAATCTTTTTTTGTGAGCTGTCGGTTTCTGATTGGGGGACCACGTGAGTAAACGAAAAACTTGGTGTGGGGAAAACAATCCTCGGCCTCAGCGTTGGAGTGGAGAGATGGAGATTTTTTTGGTACAAATTCCTGTTTAGGAAAAAAAATGAATAAATCCGAAAGACATTATCTAGGAAGAAGAAATGATTCGGTAGGAAATAAGAATGGTGTCCCACTACCACAGTCCCACTGGGCTTCAGGAGCAGTACTGTTCTGTTCGAGTGATTGGATTAAGATATCTTTTAGATTTAAAAATGAGTTGAGATAGATTATAAATAGTAGTGAGATGAGTTATGAATAGTAATGAAATTTATAAGTTAAAATTGATGAATAATAATAAATAGTAATGAAATGAGTTGAAATGAGTTGAGATGACTTCTAAATACAAACCATGTCTAAGATGGTCAGATTAAACAAGAGTTGAGTATGCATATTTCGGAGGGAGGACCGAGGGAGTCTACTCCTCAGCTATTATTTATTCTTATATTTTATATTTATAATTTTTTTTTATAAAATATAAAAAGATTTTTCATAAAATGTGAAATAGTAAACAATGATGGATGAAAATTTTTATTTTATTTTAGTGGTATTAAACAAAAGACGAGTATGCATTTTTTGGTATTAAAAATATTTTTTTAATAGTTTTGTGGTATTAAACATAGTTTTATAGGTTTTGCTTTTTAATATTTTGGTGGTTTCAAGATGTACACTTATGAGTAATGTTAATTTTTATATTAAATTGAGTCATTAATCTTCAATTGTATTTGTTAATGTAATGCATTTTAAGTGATCTTACATATTTAAAAGAACAATCATTTAAAATATATTACATCTATAAATATAATTAAAAAGCATAAAATTTGAAATCAACATCAATATTTGTTTATAATTTAACCCTTATAATGGATGATTTGTAAACCTTTTAGATGGTAAAGATATTGTCTTTGGCGCCATATTTGTATGGGTTCCATTTAATGATTCATTACTACTCGGAAAAGACAGACACAAAAGAAAACAGCAAGAATCGTCTTGTTTTTTGTTTTATAAGTTGGGTTTGTAGAGTCTAATTTATTTTTGTGGTGTCCAATTTGATGACTTGACTTGACAATGATCCGTTACGATTTTTTGATGAATTTTTAATGAGGCTAAGGCCTCCAGAAAAAAATTTTATATTTGTAATTTGAGAATCATTGTCGTTGTGTAGAGAAATCGCGCGGCAGGTTGCTCGAGCGGAGTTTAGACAAAAAGTTCGCTTAAGTAAATTTTAGACAGAGAGTTTGCTCGAGTGTCGTGAAATTAGAGCTTCTGCCATATAACCTTATATATATGAATATATATATACACACACACACACATACACACATTTCTTATGAATGGAACAATGTAATTTTATCCTTAAAATGTATTTTATCATTCCTCAAGATAATAAAATCATCTCTCTAACTCTATGGACATAAGCACATTGCCGAATTACATAAATCTTTATATCTTGTGATTGATTTTCTGTCTTGCCTTTACTTTTCTTGCATCGTTTTTTACAACATTATACTCTGTTTTGAAGAAAAAAATAAGGATTAGACGTGGAAAAAATATAAAGTTAAACGTTAATTTGTTTTCCTCATAATTATGTAGCATGCTAGAGTTTTTGTTTGGCAACAAGACTAGGATTTGTTTGGAAAAAGTTTTCATTTCAAAATTTTCATCTCATTTCCTTCTCAAATATCACTTAAACACAAATATTTTCAAATTAATTATTATAATTTTTCTAAACTTTTAAACAAAAAATAAAAGACAGTTCAACTTTTTTAAATTTCCAAACAAAAATAATATTAAAAAACTATATCCTAATAATATTTCAACTTTATAATATTTTTTATTCAACTTTTTTTCTATCATTTTTCAAAATCCTAGAATATCTCAATACTTTTCGTAAACTTTCTTATTACTATTCACAAAATTCATGACATCTCATCTAACTCGCAAGCATGCCAAATTCCTTACCAGGCTATAGTAGATCAGCAGTTGAGAGTTAAGGCTCTATAGCTAACAACAAAGTCAAATGATGGAGCTGCACAAAACAACAAGAAGGAGAATTGTTTTGCACGGTTTAGCTGTTGTCAAGACAAAAAACCGGACCTCATCATCGTCTTCTTCTTTTTCAAGAACAGACAATAGCACGCATCATCTACTTGGCCATAAAGCATAACAAATTCTCATCGTTGCGTTGACATTGCAAAAAGATATTTAATTAATCAAATCCTGATGATTTTGTCCAAGCATGAAAAGAATTTGCTAGCTACTAGCTAGAAAGCAACCGCAATTCGTGCTCGATCAGTGCAATTCAATAGCCCTAAAACTTCTTTCCAAACTTGTAACTAAAATCTGAATTTCAAAACCAGACACATAGTGATTATAATTTGAATTTGAATTTCTTTAGAAAATGCAACCCATTTTTCTTTAGATTAGATGCACATTCGATTATCAACCTACATGTTTCATAATCTCTAATAAATAGTCCACGATCCCACACTTTATTGGATAAGACTTCCGATCTAAATTTTTATGAGTAATTCTATACATCAGCTACTATTTATTTTCACACCTCACCTATATTTTTTTTATAGGGTGTGAGAGTATTTTTCATAAAGTGTGAGATAATAAATAGTGACTGATGAGAATAACTTTAATATTTTCATTCATTGACTGGTCTACTCCTACACATGATGATAATTGTTTGTTTCCTTTATTGAATTATTTGATTTAATATTTTTTTGATAAGTGCTACAGTACTCATAAAGAGGTCATATAAAAATAAATTTATAAATTGATATGATTTCATATAATTTATTAGATATATTTTTACAATAAAAATATATTTACAATACAACATACCATATCAAGTAACCTCAATTTATAATTTTTTTTTTTTGTAATATTTATTTGTGTCTAAACTATTTCTCTATTTCTTTTAAATTTTTTTCCTATATAAACCGCTAATTTTCATTTCCTTAACTTCTAGTTAAATCCGACTGTTCAATTCTGATATTAGTATTTCATAAATCAAAGAGTAATGTTAGATTTAAGTTCTAAATAGACAAATTTTATACAAATCTTTTGTAAAATAATAGGTCTTACTAATAAATAATAATTTTTTTTATACTTTTTAAAATAGAGTCTATTTTTTTATTAAAATTTATTTGAGACTTATCTATTTAAAATTTATAAAAATCATTCCTCTAAATCAAAAGGGCAAAAAAAAAAAAAAAAAGAGGCACGCATGGACGTTAATTACAATAAATGCTAAGGTAGTACTTGGCTAGCGAGATAAAGATGCTCCCTCTGTAGGGACCCATTTCTGTTTTTCATCTGGCTAATGTCAAGAAAGTAGTACTTTTGTTTGATCAATTTTGTGAGAATCTATCTAGCGGCTTAAAAAGGTACCCACGGCCAGGCCACTGCCGTTGTTAGGACAGTACTTTATATTAATTAGATCACTCGTGTATTATATTTAGTAATGGCATATAATTTATATACCTTTGAATTTATTATATTATATGCACGACCACAAAGCGACAAAGTTAGAGATTAGTCAAAAGACAAAATTATAGGATTGGTTACTGCAAGATCAACAACATTAATTATTAATAATGATTAGCAAAACATTATGATATCACTTCCATTATCGGATTTGGCCATGGATATGTCGATCTTTCTGATCTCTAGCTACATGGGTGCACGTGGATCTTTGCTATCATTGCAAATTCTTCCTTATGGTTGCAGCCAAAAAGATATTATTCATCCTGCCCTTTCCTGGAAACCTACTCAAAAGTACTGTAATCCACCCGGATAATGTCATCCAAAGTGTTCAATCTCGCATGACTGATTTTCACAAAACAAATCTTAGAAAAAAATCTGATCATACCTTAAATTTAATAGGGTTGATTAATGT
Organism: Juglans microcarpa x Juglans regia; assembly: GCF_004785595.1. NCBI lineage: Eukaryota > Viridiplantae > Streptophyta > Magnoliopsida > Fagales > Juglandaceae > Juglans > Juglans microcarpa x Juglans regia. The sequence continues at coordinate 4,804,731 of NC_054603.1, read as the reverse complement.
ACTTTTTCGATATCATGTATGTATTCTTGGATCTTTTACTTGACTTTTTCGATAATATATGGTAGTGCTACAATCACAAAAGTAATCATATAAACTGACGTAGTTTCATATAATCCGTCAGATATGACATTTTACAATAAAAATATTTTTATAATTTAAAAAATCAAATCAAGACACATCAATTTATGAGATTATTTTTATATAATCACTTTGTGTTTAAAGTTTTTCTTATATATATATATATATTATACTCTTCTCTTGTTTGAACGCAATCATCATAACATTTTGGCCGCGTGTAATAGGTGTAGAGGCGGGATGATTAAAACTGTGTTGAATGAACCCATCAAAGTAAGAATTATAGAAGAAAGAGAATGAATAATAAAGCAGTTTTAAAAAAGAAAAAGGTAGCAGATCGAATTTAGTAATTTTCCAGAAAGGCAAAAGATTCAGAGAAAGGCCAACTGACTCCCTCCAAAAGAGAGATGCCCGACTAAAGATCACCTGTAAACACATGATGCAGCTAGCTGTGAAGAAAAGGTAAGAGATATCACGTTTATGGCTTCCCAAAAAGTAATCTGGAAAGTGGCAACATCCCATGCACTACGTCCTTGGATAAGATGATGACACATACCTTAGATATGGAGTATGGACCATTATTGAAATTCAGCTTGTCCGATATCAGAATTTATTTCGGAACGAATTCTACCTGCAGTGAGATCAAGATTGATAAATAATAATAAGATAAGACTTTTCTCTTTTTTAAATTCTTTTTTAATAAGAATAATGTTACATGCAGTCGTAGAGTATATAAACGTCGTACAGTCGCTTTGAAAAATAATAAGATTCATTATTAAATTTTTTTTCATGTGAAATCTGTATATATATATATTTTTTTTAAAATATGATACAATACTTACATATTCATTATTGTAACTATCATCTCTTTAAATAAAATCATAAAAGTAAATCAATTATTAAAATTATTATACAACACTTATACATTTACATTCACGTTCACGACGATAACTATCATCTCTTTAAATAAAATCATAAAGGCAAATCTGATTGAAGCAGGATGGTTGAAGCAGCGCATAAAAAGGGAAGATGATACTCATGATACCATGCATCGTACGTACGCTCCTGCAGATAACGCAGGTTTGGTTACACGACTCGTACGTCCATAATTGGTAACTGGCCCTGCTAACGGGCAAACAATCCTCACTGTTTTTGCATATAAAATGAAATGAATTATTAAAATTAAAATTAAAATTAAATAATAAAATAAAATATTATTAAAAGATATTTTTTAATATTATTTTTATTTTATAATTTGAAAAGATTGAATTATTTATTTTATTTTGAATTAAAATTTGATAAAATTATTATAATGATATGAGATGAGTTGAGAAGTTTCTTAAAAATAAACAAGACAAATTCTCTCAATTCTTGCACGAGATTGATGTTGTTTTCCGTCAACTAAAGTTGAAGCATGAGAGGATACATATATATATAATATAACTAAATGATTTATACATAAAATTTTTCACAATACATTTTAAAATAATGTGTTAAGTGAAAGATATTTTTATCAAATACCTTATAAAAATATTATTATTTTATAAAACTACCCTCATCTTACAATATTATTGTAAAATATATTGTAAAAATGTGTTATATGTATATTAATATACTTAGCATGAGCACGTGTCCTATTGTGTTTTTGGATGCTAGTTTATATAAACAGTTTAATGTTGTGAAAATGATTACAAAAAAGTAAAGAGACAAATACAAGTAAACTAATCACACAATACAAAATTAACTTAGTTCGATAATATGTCTATATCTATAGAACTACAGATGATTCTATTATATTGAATAATGACAAAATGCACTTTGGTACAAAATTAACATTGGTAAGTTGGCTATACTATTCAAATATATATTTATAGTGTCACATGACGAAAATATTAAATTTCAATTTTTTGCACTATTATTTCGAACGGAGTGTCGAGCGCGCCTCGAGCGAACTCTCTATTCGACACTCAGTCGAACAACATGTCAAGCGACCCTCGAACAAACTCTCTATCTGAACTTCACTCAAGTTACCTGTCGTGCAAACATCAAGTAAATTTTCTGTTTGATGTTGCTAGAGTCACAAATAATGCCAAAAAATTAGGTTTCACAAACTCAACATTTGATTACTCAGTTTAGATGAGATGAAATAAAATGTTTTGTTGAAAGTTAAATAAAAATTTGTTATAATATAATTTATATTTTAGAATTTGAAAAAGTTGAATTATTTATTATATTTTACGTGAAAATTTAAAAAAAATATAATGATTAGATGAGATAGGATAATTTATTTTTATGTAACTAAACCAGCCTTTAGTTCTTTCTGTCGTACAAATAATAAACGAATTATGAGAATGCACTCCGTTCATGGTTTTTTAGCAAAGATCGATGGTTTTTCCATTCTCAGCATTAATTTGTTCATATAAATTAATGTTCAAGCTAGGGTGGTCGACACTCGATGGTCGTGAAAAGGCAAGCGCGTGGGCAGAAGAAGGGTTAGAGAATAGGACAAAAGCAGGGACCGAGGGATGCTGAAATGGGCATTCAGTTGTAACCCGTTTTGTCCGGGCTACTCGGTAGGCCTACTGATCTGAGTCCTTTAGCCGTTGATGAGTACTTCTCTCTGCCAAAATAAAAAGCAACCTCTGCCATTTTTCATTACTGTCACACACTTGTCCACACCACCTTTCAACAAACTTGTCCCCTTATTAGATTTTTAAATGTAAAAATCACAAATAAATTTTTTTAAATTTAAAAATAAAAAAATATTATAATAATATTTTATTCAACTTTTATTTAAAATTATTTCATCTTAAATTTAAACGAATCTTTAGACTACATTTATGAGCAATTTTAGAATAAAAAATACTATATATCAACTACTATTTATTCTCACACCTCATATTTATAATTTTCTCATAGAATATGAGAATATTTTTCGTAATAGCATCTTTATTGGCTTGACTAAAAGTTAAAGGATAGCTAAAATTTAGATAATTTGTGCAAAAAAAACTTTACATTGGATTGGGCATCTCTAAAATAATTTGAATTTCTTCTACAGTGATTGGTCAAAGATGGAGAACCACAATTGATTAACCAAATATTAAAATACTAATTTCTCACTCCAACCACTTGTAAATGTTTACGTAGGTGCAAATTTTTTATTGACGTTGAAATGGGTATATTGCTAGATATTTGGTTAGTGAAAAAGAAATTTAGATAAATTTAATCTTAATTTTTAGTTATTAGCATTAAATAATTTTTGAAAATTATGATTTTTTTAATATTAATTTAATTAGAATATAATTATTATTAATATTAAATTGGTAAAATTATAAAATATGATACAAATAAATTAAATAAAAAAATTATTAATTTAATAATATTTTATTATTATATAGATAATGAATGGCTAATCCAATGTGAGGATTGAATTTAAATGGAATGTGCAAATGCAATGGTTAAATTTTGAAGATACATTTAGCCAAATCAATGATGATACTCTAAAGATGTTAAATATTTTTCATAGAATGTGGGGTGATAAATAGTGATTGATAAGAATAATTTATTTTTAAAAAATATTTGAATTAAAAAATAATGAATAATAATAATAAATAAATAATTTATAAATAATAATAAAACAGTCTAATTGTTTTTAACCAAACACAGCTTAATTTGAAAATTAAAGATAGGGCATGCATATTGCAAAGAAATTAGATAAAGAAGACAGCGCATGATATTGAATTTGCCAGCTTGATGACACTCGTCGTTTTTATCTACTGTTTCTTTTCCTTCTGTTTAATTTGGTCCATAACTTTCGTAATCTTTTACGGATCAATAATAATTAATGAGTTTTCTGTTTATTTATTTTTTTAACATTTTTTTTTTCTATTCTAGATTAGAAAATGTTCGGTCTAATACTTTCCAGCCACCAAATCCGTATAGGTGAGACACCACCGCAGTTTGTAGAGATTGATCTATAAGATAAGCCAAAAAATACTACGGTTTGAGTAGTGGCACATGAGGTGCACTTATTAGAAATAATAACTCAATAATAAATGTTGGATGAATTATGAAAACCAGAATGAGACATCCGACCAACCTCAAACTAGGTGTACATATAATAGATCCTTGAAATTTTCAAACAGCCACGCATTAGGAGATACTAGACATACAATTCCGAGTTGGGATTGGGTCTTGAAATGTCAATTATTCAATTAAAAAAAAAGGGTTAACTTTTACAGACCCCAGAATAATGCAATTTAATTAAATGCATGATTGTCCCGACCGCGACCGCAACCGCAACAAACTTAGTTTAATCAGTACTATGATCTCGATTAGACAAAAGGGCCATTGTTTCATGGATTGCTTGTTCCCTTATTGGTTCGCCCTAATGTGCAGCATTTGTCATTGCTTTTTGCGTATGAAAACAGCCCGTAATTATGAGCCGTAGGAGAGAGAGGGCAAAAGCAAACTCGATGGTGTTTTTGTAGGGGAAAAGGGTGCATGTTGTGAACATTATACACGTAACCTATTTGTGCAAGTACCAGTTATATAAAGTCTGCCATAAATGAATAATATTATAGAGTATTCAATAAGAATGTACCTAGATCGAAGTAGGAAAAAAAAGTAATGATACATACACAATATATTTTATAACATATTTCACAATATATATTTTAAAGTACGAGTATTTTTATAAAGCGATGTTATTTTTATAAAATATTTTATTAAATTATTCTTTATTTTAAAATATAATTATGTAATATATTGTGAAAAATGATGTGTGTTTATTATTTTTCTAAGCATTCACCTTTGAAAAGCATTAAAAAAAAAAAAAAAAGTCTTTAATAAGTCACTACTGTCACTGACCTTCCAAAGTTGGCCATTATAATTGTAGACCACTTTCTCGTATGGCTCAACAGTAAACACTAACATGGGAAGTTGTAGAAAAACAGAGCCAATGTCCAAATCAAAAGAAATTGGTCTCATGACCCAAAAAAACACTAAAAGAAGATAAAAAAAAAAAAAAGGAAAAGAAAACTGCAGAGTTTATATCCTGACTGTGATGAACAGGGACAACGAATTAAAGCTATTTTTGTTTTTAAGAGGGAAGGATGAAGTGGAAGGATCCTAACATCATTTTACTGTTTTATAGTATATTTGAAATTTTTATTATTTTTTAAAATATTTTTTTAACATCATTAATTATTAAGAAAAAATTAAAAGAAATATATAATTTTATTAATAATTACTTCTTTAATTATTAAATAAAATAATAAAATAAATAATAGAAGAATAATAAAAAAATAATAAGCCTTTCGAAACATCCTATAGGTAGTTCGAAAATGTAATAATTAGGGGAGATTACGCAAGTGTGGATACGAGTGAGATTTGGGGGAGAAGAAGAGGACACAATAGACATCCCGCCCGGAAATACAGGGAGGCCGTACAACAATCCCTTCTCTTCAGTTTGGTGATTTTTATATTGGAATTTTTAACTACCAACTCACTACAGTTCTGTTTTTTTCGTTTTTTTTTTTTTTTTTTTCTCTCTCTATATGTCCAAGCTCTCACTGCCACACATCACTGATCACACCACAGCAGTTGCAGCGTTGCAGCAGCAGGCAGCACTGCTGCAGCAAGCTCAGCCTTCAGACCACAACACAGGAAACAAAAGCAAAAACCTGACTTTTGCTAACCAATAAACCCAGTCTTCAAAATCCCAACTTTTGTTTCCAATCAATCCCCACCATCAAAGCTTTCGATTTGATTTGATAGCCAATAAACCTAATTCACCCCATTTCACTCGCAAAGCGTGAAAGGAGAAACAAACAGAAAAAATAAAAATAAAAACAAAACAAAAAAGAGGGAGAGCTTTTCTCTTTTTTGAAGACTCCAAGCTTCTTTTGGCAAATGCCAAAGTCACCCTTCCTACCGCCCACCTCTTAAAAATGCAGCCATGACCATCTCCTCTCCGTCTCTCTCTCTCCCCAAGTCTCTTTTTCTCATTTCCCAAAAGCTCTTTCCTTCAGCTTCTGCTTTGGCTTATTGTAATTTCACAGTTAAGAGGTTTTTAATTTCATGGGTCTGATCGATCTCAACACGACGGAGGAGGACCAGACGCCGTCCTCCGGTTCATCCGCTTCGTCCTGGTGCTCTGCTTCTGCTCCGAGCGCTTCGGCCTCGTCTTCGTCGGTGTGTCTAGAGTTGTGGCACGCGTGTGCGGGCCCACTGATTTCGCTGCCGAAGAAGAATAGTGTAGTGGTGTACATCCCGCAGGGACACCTAGAACAGGTTCCGGATTTTCCGCTTGCCGCCTATGATCTCCCTCCCCACGTGTTGTGTCGCGTTGTTGATGTCAAGCTCCATGTAAGCACCTATACGAAAAATCATGGTTGTGTATGCATAAACTCGAGTCTGCGTGGGTTCTGAACGCTGTCGGTTATATGGGTTTGGGTTTTGTGCATTTTGATTATCTTTTTGTGGTTTATTCAGGGCCGTGTTTTTTCTTTTTTTCCTAAAATAACTTGGGGGGAAGAAAGGTAGGATTAGGAAATTCTCTTTTTTTGTGTTTTCGTTCAGCTCAACTTGACCCTACCATGCTCACTGATTGGAGCTAATTCTTTTGTTTCTTTATTCTTTTTTTTTTTTTGGGGGGGGGGGGGGGGGGGGGGGGGGGGGGGGGGGGGGGGGGTGGGGGGTTGGTTATACTGGTACTTACAAGAGAAGTATGAAGTCTTAGTTTTTCTTTCTTTTTTCTACATGTTTTCCTTACATTGCGGATTTGATGTAAAATGTGTATATTGGGGTAGGCGGAAGAGGGCACCGATGAGGTTTATGCTCAGCTCGCACTGGTTCCTGAAAGCGAGGTGAGCTTTGTCAAGATTTTGTGCATCTTTCTGGTTTCAACAAAATGCAGGGAAGAGGAATAAAATCGAGCTTCTGCTATGTGGCCCTGCTTATAATTGCTCTGCAGCGTGATCATTTGTTTTTGCATGGATTGTCATTGTGATAGGAATTCGAGCAGAAACTGCGAGAAGGGGAATTTGATGCGGATACAGAAGAAGATAATGCTGAAATAAATGCAAAGTCGTCCACACCCCACATGTTCTGTAAGACTCTTACTGCTTCTGATACTAGCACACATGGAGGCTTCTCTGTCCCTCGTCGAGCTGCTGAGGACTGCTTCCCTCCCTTGGTAATTATAGTAATTTTCTTTTAATTCCGCGTTTGAATCATCTCCCAATTGTTTGAATGCAATTTGTAACCGACATATGTGCTTCAGTTTAGTCTTTCTCTTGTATAGTATATGAGCTTAGGCAAATTGTTATTGCAGGACTACAAGCAACAGAGACCTTCTCAAGAGCTTGTGGCGAAGGATCTACATGGATTGGAATGGAGGTTTCGACATATCTACAGGGGTAGGCCACAAGTCTTTTATACAAATTTAGGGCTCCATGCTTAGAGAGATCTCAGAGACTCAATTCACTATAAGCTTATTTGAACTCTAATGAAGCCTGTTCACTTGGTTTTCCTTTGAACAGGGCAGCCTCGAAGGCATTTACTCACTACAGGGTGGAGTGGTTTCGTAAACAAGAAGAAGCTCGTTTCTGGAGACGCCGTGCTCTTTCTTAGGTAAAAACTTTCACATTTGGGATATTTCTGATGTTATTTATGATTCTTATCTAATAATATTTTCTCCAGGGGCGAGGATGGAGAATTGCGACTGGGAGTTCGAAGAGCTGCTCCAGTTAAAGGTAGCGTTGCCTCTTCATCTCTCTGTAGCCAACAGATGAATCATGGCTCTCTGACGGATGCTGCTAATGCTATATCTACGAGAAGTGCCTTCAACATTTACTACAATCCCAGGTATCAAGTTGTTCTCTGTCGTGTTAGCCTGAAAAAATGTCACGGTTAATTGCTACCTTAATGTTTAGGATGGAAGTTACATGGGATATGTTGAGCCCTAGATTTAGGTCTTTAATGTACAGAGGTTGAAGATCAAATCCCTACTAAAAGTTTAACTCTTCTTTTGAGGTTCTCACTAACAGCTTGTAAGTAAATATATGATTCAAGAAGGCCTTCCGGTTGGAATGGGGTTTTAACTTCTTTGCATCTGTGTCTTTGTGTTCATATGTATCTGAGGAGCTTCTATTCAGAGGGGGGTTTGTTGACACACATCTAACAGCAGTGGCGGCCCCACATTATACTTATGGGGGCCATGGCCCCTCCAAAACTTTTTGAAAACATAAAATGCCCCCTAGATTTTATACATAATTCTACAAATCCCCCCCCCCCCCAAAAAAAAAAAAAAAATTATATTCTCCATATGCTCTCTAAAATCTTCTAAAATTTCAATATACCTATAAATGCCTCTCTCCAATTTTTTTTTTTTCTTATAGTCCCAAAATTTTGGTTAATTTCTATATATTATCTATTTTTAAGGATGTGGCCTCTCCAAAAATAAAACTAAAACTAAGTTTAGGAGAAATAATAAACTTATTAATATGGATTCCAAAGTTTTTTGTTACACAATATTGGGCTTCTTCATATGGAATCCAAAGTGAAAATAGAAGATAAAATATTTAAGGTCAATGATCTATATGAAAAATAGTTTGTAGATATGTTTTTTATTATTTTTCAATGTCTTTTTAATTTACATAAGAGAAATGACGTTTGCATTCTCAGTTTAATGGTAGACCCCACTTCTTTTTTTCAAATGGAGTGCTTAGAGCTTGCACATCCTAAGATTGTATCTAGCATTACTCTTTATATAAATATGTCACAGTAGAAAATTTGGAACACAATTGCTGGTTCCGCCACTGTCTAACAGGATCATTACCTAAGGATAGGAGCTTGTTCGAAAAATCTCACAACTAGAAGTTGAAGAAATAAATCATAGAAACCACCCCCATTTCTGCTCTCTTTCCCCATAAGTTCCTTTCAAGCATTAGGATCCCATTTCGTCTCTTCCACCAGATCTTCCATGCGTCTATCCCTGTCGAAGAACATCACTTTATGTTTTTTTTATTGGTAAAGTATCCCTGTCATGTATGCATATAAAGAACACTTGATATGAAAAGTCTTCTTACCTTTCTCTATTCCCAACTACAATCACCTGCGTACTCTAAAAACTTCCTACACCAATGTGCCTCAAAAGATATATGACTTCTCATTCCATTGCCATGCCACCATCACCAACTTACTTGCACCTCTTCTCTCAATGCAGCTACATGATTGTAACAGTCATCTTACAACTCCAATTATGTGTTGTGTAGTGTATAACCATTTGCATTAAGTTCACCCATTTTACACCTTAGTTTGACCTGGTTGCAGATGTTCAGTTATTGTTAGGAGTAAAGCCAGAGTAGCTTTGGGAGTGGGGGGCACTCTGCCCACAAGCTATGCCCCTGGTGAGGAACTTGCACACCATTATTGTTCCCATGTCTAGGTGGCTTAACCGGGTGCCCAGTTCCTATCACCATATCCTAGCATCTAACTTTACCCCCAGTTGTCTTTCTTGCATATTTCTCTGTCATGGATTTACTCATTTTTTTATTCTTACCTTTATGTTAGCTATCTTGAACATTCAAAGATTTTTTTTTTTTTTTTTGTAAGATACATTTTGCCCTTGCTTTCCAAGTTATGCATTAAAAGTCTGGTTTTTTGTGTACATCTAGTAGGGCAAGTTCATCGGAATTCATAATACCTCTCCGTAAATTCTTGAAGAGCATGGACCATTCTTTTTCAGTTGGGATGAGGTTCAAAATGAGTATTGAAGCAGAAGATGCAGCTGAGAGAAGGTTGGGCATGTTATACTTGAACCGCTTAAGATAACTTAAACCAAAAAAACAAATCTAATTAAAGTCTATTCCCTTCTTTTGGTCAGATACACAGGGCTTATAACTGGAATTAATGATATGGATCCTGTTAGATGGCCTGGTTCAAAATGGAGATGCCTACTGGTATGCAATTATAACAGAACTTGATCACTTTACACCATTTTTTTTCTAAGAAAATAAGGCTTGTTTATTGAGGATTGGATTTTAGGGTATTATGGATTTTTTGTATGGTGTGACTGGGTGGATTTAAGATTATTTGACATTTGATATTTTTCATCATCCCCTCTCTTCCATCCTTTCTGCTTTTTAAAAATTAAGAGTTTATTTTTCTCCTGCCACAGCACCTATAAATGCTTATACTTCCTTTTCTGCTGTTGTAGCTTCTTTTTGAATAAAGATATTTACTTTTACATATTTCCCCCGAAAAAGCTAGGCTTATTTCTCATATCTCGATTATGATATTAAATGTATGCCATGTTTCCTTCATTTGACCCTATGCTTGAGGGCTTGAAGTTCAGTTTTTAATGTAAAATAGGATTGTTCCTGTCAAAATGTGACCGTTTATGTAGTCTAATTATAAATTTTATTTTTACCTTTTAAGTTTATTCCATGCTTTCAGTGTTTGAAAGCCATTTTACAGACAATCTTAAAGTAAAATTTACTGAGCAAATCCCAGGCGTTAGGTGACAGAAGACCAGTGTATTTTTTCTTTTGTGGGTAGTTTGTAGCATGTGATCTATTTTATTAGGTATCCCATCCTTCAATTTGAATTTGAGCAGGAGCATGTTCACACCAATATAATATTTATTTATTACGAATGCAACCAAACACCTGAGCCTTGAATCTTGCAGTGCCAATCTGTCTTCTATATTTTTCACAGAACTGACATCTAATTCTTTGATCCGGAACTTTTCCTGGTATCAATGGGGATGGTCTACTGGTTCCGTTGAAGTATGACTTTGTGTATTATTGGTTGACTACTAGGTTGTAACTATTACAAATCTTATGCACATATTAATGACCAGCCAGTGCAGTGATATCAGATATTTTGATATTCTGTTTGGGTTCTTATGTTTGTATCATTTAGTTTGTTTGGTTGTTTCCTCTTGTGGAGCTAAGTTGTCTCTATTTCATGACAATTCTGTCTTTTAATATGGGATGTTGCTGTGAAATGTCTATATTTGATGTAGCAAACTTGTTCGCTCCTTTTTGCAGGTAAGGTGGGATGATGTAGAAACTAGGCATAACAGGGTTTCTCCATGGGAAATTGAGCCATCTACTTCTCTTTCTGGTTCCACTAGCTTGATGGCATCTGGTTTAAAGAGGACCAGGATTGTATCGCCTTCAGCACAACTGGAATTTCCGATTTCCAGTAGGTTCTTCTGAATTACAAGAAAATTGTAAATTTCTCCATGCAACACAATTGACCTAGTCTTACTGTTCTTCTAACAGATGGGATTGGAACATCAGACTTTGGGGAATCTTTAAGCTTCCAGAAGGTCTTGCAAGGTCAAGAAATTTTGTGTTTTACTCGTGACAGTGCTGATACTCATCATCATCATCCATCCGAAGCAAGGTGTTTTTTTAGTCCGAATGCTTCTGGGATTGCTGCAATAGGAGATGCTGGTAGAAACCAAGCCAGAAATTATGATATTTCCTACAAAGCCAAGGGCTTTGGTGAATCTTTCCAATTCCAGAAGGTCTTGCAAGGTCAAGAAATATTTCCAACCTTGCCATATGGAAGAGCCCCGACCACAAACAGGGCCCATGAGAATGGTGACATTGGAATCCTTCATGGTGTTCAAGTGCAGAGCAATAACACAACTATGCGCCCATTTGCCCCGTCTCTGCAAGTTTCATCACCATCATCTGTCTTAATGTTCCAGCAGGCATTTAATCCAGTTTCATCAAGCTTAGGTTCAATGTATAAGTTGAATAATCTTGAGGAGCAGAGAATTAGTAGCCAAAATTTGTCTGTTTCTGAAACAGTTGGTGGACAGCTCACGTCACCCTCATTTAATGAGCGTAGCTTCTGTAGGAAAGAACAAGGAGGCATGCATTCTTCAGGTTTTGAGCATGTTCAACTTGGCTCTACACTCCCTCCTCTTCCAAATCGATCCACATTTGGGGGCAGCCAAGATCTAGCTTCCTCGTGTAAAAGTAGCTGCAGACTCTTTGGGTTTTCTTTGACGGAGGAAAAACATGTTGCAAACACAGAGAACTCCACTCCAGTTCCGTCCTCATTGAATACTAGGGTTTCTTTTCTACCTCATGTTGGGGATCAGTTCCATCCAAAGCCTCCACTGATGGCCAAGGCAGTTGGAAGCAACTGCACCAAAGTAAGTGACCTCTATGCTGTAAGATATGCTTTTTGATATTGCATTGTAGTGTTCTGTTGTAAGGTACGAACTGAAGCTTTGCAAGCAGGGGAGTGTTGTAGATGGGAAACTGGTCTTCCTAAGCTACAGAGGCGTGGGGAAATGATGGAAAGTTGTTACTAGGATAGTTAGAATGATGCTTTTCTGGAGATGATTTGGGGCAATATTTCTGAATATTCCTTTTCAATATCAATGTTATTATGTTTGCATTCGGCATCAAGCCTGAGGCGAGTGTTTTTTTAGCATCGTGGGTGGTGCATGGAACATATTATGAGGCTAACCAAAAAATGCTGGCATAGGAGATGGCAAGTGCCAAAATCTCGTGGATGCTCTTGGATTTTCCTTTCTTTCCATAGGGCATTAGACTTTGTATCCTGATTTATTGACAATGAGTTTGTTTAGTTTTATAACCTTATGGTTGATGGGTAACCGTTGACATCTTTTTGGCTGGAAATCCTGCAATGTTTTTCTCAAGAACTACGATGTGTACTAATGGTGTAGTAATGGTACCTGAGGTGGCCGAAGAGGATGACATGTACTGCCAATAGTATAACTAAGCCTGTGAGGAGAAAATTGTAATTATAACCTCAAGGCAACTTGATTGTATCTTAATTCAGAAACAACCTTTGTTGGTCCGTTTGTCATGATCTTCCTTGGTCAACAAGGGTCTGTTCGAACTTGTCAAATTCTACCCAATGCAATATGGTTATAGACCTTATGGTGATTGGTTTTTTTCTTTCAAATTGCTCATCTTCTGTATGAACATATTTGTTCCAAATTTGCTTGATGTATTTATGTTTTGCTTCTTGTTTAGAACTACTACTCTCTCTCTCTCTCTCTCTCTCTCTCTCAAGTTATGCTTATTATTCTCTCTTGTTTGGCTTATTTCTGAAGATCAGGAGGCTGTGCTATTAATCTGGCCAACATATAAGTATACAGGAAAACCGTAATTAGCATTATATTCTTTAGAGTATTAAATTCAAAATCATACTAATGATAAACCGTGAGATCAAGATGAAAATATGCCAACTTTTTAGACGATGCTTTGAAAAAAGAAAAAAGCCTATGAATGGATAGTCCATGTTGGGAAAACGGGTCAATGCAGGTATGAACCGATGAACTAGCATGTGTGCAGACTTCCATTTGTCCACCGTTTAGGCGAAATATCAGAGACTTTTTGTGTAGTTGTAAAAATCTAAAAATTTGTGTTGGGACTTTTTCTGGAGAGCAGCTGCTCTCTCTCTCTCTCTCTCTCCCTTTCACTTGAAAGATTTTGTCGAGCCTCCTTGGGCAGACTCTTCTTCCTCTCTCCAGTCAATCTTCTCAACTATTGAGCTCGAATTTGTCGCCTTTTATCGATCTCTGTTACACCTAAACGCCCCACTAGCAACCTCTGCACGAAGAGCTCTACCTACTCTCTCACCGCCTCGCCCTCGCTAGCTCTTCGGCGTGTCACGGTCACCTAAAACATGCGTAAGCGGCTGCGTCACAAGCTATCACCAAGAGCACCTTTTCTCCTACCCTTGACTTTATTTTTTTTATTTTAGGAGCCGCCTTTAGTATCAACCAAAGATGCGAGCAGATCTCTTTCACTTGCCCAATTTTTTTTTTTTCTTTTTCTCGTTCTCGTGCCAAGGACATTGGGAGTTTTTGTTGGTCCCATTTTCTCCTTTTTGCATGGACTCCAATTATACGAAGGATGCATGAATACAAAAATTATCATTATCATCTTCTATACTATATACTAATATGTATGTAAAGAAAAAAAATGCCCACAGTCCATGAATTGGGCCCAGCCCACCAAAGCCATCACTAGGGACAAAACAAGGGGGACAAGGAAGAGGCAAGAGGGAGACCAGAAGGTCAGAAGAAGAAAGATAATAAGTGTTCACACAAGGGAGACCTGCCATCTCATGGCAGGTTGACATGTGCAATAAATGGTCAAGCAAACATATAAAAAGAGAGGCTCAGACAACATAAAGAGAGATTTTTTTAGATATGGATCAAGAGAGAATCGATGGATACGGATAGGAAGAGCTCCAACATTCTTTGTACAGTGAGATATGAGGATCCATGAGTGATTGTAAATAGATATATTATAGTGGAGACTTCCCTCCCCAAACCCCCGTGAACGTAGGCATATTGCCGAACTACGTAAATCTTGGTGTTCATCTCTCTTTATTTTTCCTGCACTTATTTTTCACTCACTGCCATGAACGTACGAACCACTATCGTATAGCCGCATCGGAACATTGTCGGAGGCTCTCGGGGGAGGTGGTGCATAACCAACCTCCTCTGACGTGCCACTGTTGGAGCTTAAGGTTCTGTAGCGGGTGGAGAAGTTGCACGACGCTTCTCTCTCTCGGAGGTGGTTCCGGGTGGAGAAGCTACGCGACACTTTTCTCTCAGAGGAGGTGGTGGAATTGATAAGAAGTCCCGACCTAACACATGTGCACGGTGTGGGAGAACAATGTAGCGGCGAATGTTCTCATCACTCAATAACGAGTCAGTCTCGGCTAGGGTTGGATGAGTTGCCACCCAGGACATTACAGAAGCAATCCTGAATTCCTCTCTCTCTGATAACTTAATAAAGAGAGATTTGGTAGCCGGAACCTTACCCCAAACGGATCAAACAGGGAACTCGTTATATTCGCGCTCTCTTTTCGGACATTCCCATTCTGAGCCTTTAACAAAGAAGAATCTCTGGTGCCAATCTTTTATTGAAGAATAACGCCTCTCCAGAATAGCAAAACATTTCTTGGCGGAGTAGAATTGGAAACTACAGATATTTCCCGTAAGCCGATTGATTCGGTACGCAGACAGAATCTCCCAAGTAGTTAGATCGGGGTAATCTTCTGAGCCACTCAGTACGATTTGAAAGGCCACACAACTGGCCATGATTGAACGCCAAGCATTAGGATTGAGTTGCGCCAGAGCAAGTTGTAGAAAATTCAGAACGTCACGCACCGGATGACAAAATGGCAGACGCAGTCCAATGGAAAACATGTGAGGATAAAGAGCCACCTTTGTCGATAGGCCATCCTCATCCACCATCATAACGCGAGGTTGAGGGATTTCAAGAACCGTTCTAGCAGGAACAAGAAACTCTCTGCAAAACATACGAAGTTCGTCATTAGTCATGACTGACGTAACCGTTTCCTAGCGAAATAATTGAACTGGGCATCGTTCGTGCCTTGTTTCGTCATAGTAAAAGTAGATGGAAGGCTTAGAGTGTCTTTTAGGTTTTAGAGAAATGAAGGAGGAGGATGAGACAAAGAGAAATGGGAGGAAAGAATAAGGAAGAATAAATAAATAAGAACAATGTGATGGAACGACAAGATATTCGAAACGACGACATAAAATTTGAAGGGACGCCTCGGCAATGGGGATATGGGATGGCGTTTACCTACCGCATGCGTGCGTGGAACGAACCAATCCCGGACAACGTTGGCACGCCAGAAAGCAGCTTTAATTAATGAGGACGACGTTAATGATTATTCAAGCTCGATAACGCCAAAGATCGGTTCACGTCCTAGTAAATAAGGAGATCGGTTTGCATCAACATTGAACGGGCAAGTACCCATTCACCTTCTACCTGTCCAGGCCAGGGATCTTCAAGAAAAAAAAAAATCTTAGAATTTCCAACCCACGAGTGTGTTAAAAATTCGTGGGGTACTGTAAAAGGGGAAAATCCCTTACATTGAGCCAAGAGCAGGGCCCATGTTACAACCTAGATATGAGGTCTAGATTAAACTGGGCTGGAGACATGGGCCAGATTAGGGCTCAGGTGCACGATATGGGCTGGGGCAGACAATAACATTTGGGTCAAGGCTCAGGTATGATGCCCGGGTCGGATCCTGTTCACAACGGGAAGCAAGATAGGAAATACAAGCAAGGCTTGAGAGGGAAGGAACCTAGCACTCAGTACTCAACAAAAAGACTTGAGACGGTTTACACTCAGCATTAATGAGAAGGCGTGCCGCATTCAATGCGGCCCAATGCTCTAGCAATACACAACAACCTTGAGCACTTCATAGCTCAGTGAAGTGACGCCACAGAAGTAGCTCGAAGAATTGACAGCACAAGCATATTATCTCCTGTTATGCAACACCCCATTATCATGGAGACCAGGTCGGTAACTATAAGTAAGACACTACAAGAGCAAACAAGGTAATCAATCTATCACTATCACCATATACTCTTGTCTTGACTACTATTCATCATCTCCTTCACCAATCATTGACTTAAACATCGAAAGATCAACTGACCCCGAAGTCTCCCCTTTGGTTACTGTGTAGGTGATCGCTCGTATGCTGCCTGCATGGAGTTGCCCGAAACACGACGGTAACAATACAATTTGTCATTTTTATCATTCTATCTAAATACACACATATTAATGTGTAAATATGCATATTTAAATAAAATGATAAAAAAATAAATCACATATTGATGTGTTGTATATAGATGATAAGTAGCTGTAGCATTTCTCTACATGGATAATATCTATGGGGTTTCGCGCGTGGCCACGAACGTGAAGCGGCAGGTCTCGCATGGCCACTACTTTATTACGTAGGAGTCAACATGTTCGGTGCTTCCGATTAAAAAAGACTACTAAAATCCCAAAATTAGTCGGCAACAAAATCCGCGTTGAGCTAACATAATGTGAAAGTTTGCCATTTCTACGGATCTAAGAGAAAAAGAATGTGAAACCAATTGAAGTTCAATCAGATTTTAGATTTGTGGTGTCCACAACCTCGTCAAATGAATCTTTCTCCAACAAAGATTTCAATCAAAAACGGTTTATTAAATGAAAAGTGTTAGGTTGGACATAATTCTTATGCAAAATAGTTTACACATATGTAATTTATATTTCACAAAGAGATCCTATAAAAGTAAGCCTGCAAACTAATGTGACTTCATATGATATGTTAGATTTACTTTATAATAAAAATAATTTTATAATCTAATGTACTATATCAAACTACGTCAGATTGTGTATTTTTTGTGGCTAAATCATTTTTCAATTTAACATAGTTTGTCAAATCTACTTTATAATTAATAAAAAAAAAGTTACAATATGATGATCATGGGATCATATTAAACCACATTAGCGAGTAGAATATTGTATAATATTTATGTGTAAATCAAACATTTTTTTATTAAATTGTTAAACTCTTGATCAAAACGCGTGAATAACTGAAAATTTTTAAAATAAGATTTATGCTTCGAATTATCTGTGAGAGTTTTCGGGTGAAAAAAAAAACCATGGTTAGCTTGCAAATCTACGATGAACTAGTATTAATTAGCCGTATTATTTAAATATATATGTTTCTCACGTTTTGAAAAAACATATGAAAATTGAACAAATCGATCGAAAAGAATTAGTTTTATTCATCTTTAATTCTCAGCATAACGTAGATCCTCGATTCCAAAAATGCAAATTAGTTCCTCTCGTGAAGGCACCTACGGTGACTATTTTTTTTTAAGAAAAATTTTACTCATCATGATTCTCACACCATACACCACACATAATTTTTTTTTCTTTACTAAATGTGTGATGTATGAATGATGAGTAGAATAACGCTCAATTAGTTTAGGAGGAATAAAACTAAAAAAATAAAAATAATTGTAGTGTATGAGATGATGTGTATCAAAACTCTTTTTTTTAACTGTCTGCATTATGGGGGCGATATCTAAAAGCTTCAACAACATTTTATTTTCGTTCTTTGGTAGGAAAATTTCAGTAAAAAAAAAAAAAAAAATTAAATAGATCAGATTTTGAAATCACCTATTGCTAAAAATATTTTAATTAGTGCACTGATAAACCATATTTTGTATAGTAGCCAAATATAAGATTTGAATAATGTCTGAAAGGCTTATTAAGTGTGATGAACAAAGCGACATAAATGAATTGTTGACACTTCTCTATAAACTCATAGTTTTAGTTAAACCATGAGCACTAAAGTGGTATTGCCGTATTGGTCCAATTCATGTATTAAGATCCATTAAGGACCCATGTATATATATGGTTACGATCCTCACTCCATATTCATTCTTGACTGATCTTCGCATCCCTTTGCAGTTAGTTTTTTTTATGGAGAATGAATATTGAATGTGAAAGCTGGTTGAACCGCTATGCTCTTCTCTCCAATGAGTATAAATACGCTATCTCTACTAAATTTCTACAACGGTTTCATATGTGATATTGGCATATTCGAAGTCTCTAACACCTATATATTTTCCACTTTTAAAAGATTATTAATCTTTCTTTAACGATTGAGGAGATTTGAATAATGAGTTGAGATGAGTTAAAATAAAAGTTGAAAATTGAATAAAATATTGTTAGAATATTATTTTTTGATATTATTTTTGTTTTGAGATTTGAAAAAATTTAATTGTTTATTGTATTTTGTTTGGAAATTTAAAAAAATTGTAATGATTATTTGAGATAAGATGATTTTGGTATCCAAACCTCCCTGAATCTTGGATACATGTTGTAAGAGTTTTGCCACTCATGATTATCCTTACACACCATACTTATTTTTATTTATTTATTTATTTATTCTTCCTAAACGAATTGAGTTCTTCTACTCATCATCTATACACCACTCATTTGATAAGAAAAAAAAATAGAAAAATTAAAAAAATATGTGTAGTGTGTGGTGTGATTGAGGATGATGAGAAGAATTTTTCATGTCATAAATATTGAGATAAATATTAACCGATAACTATTTTAGTTTAGAAACAAGGACAGTGCTAGCATGCCGCCCAACTTTGACTGTTGTACGTGCTTGCCAGCACAAATCTCCATTTTCATTTTTTTATTTTTATATTTTTTAACATATTTTAATATTTTTAAAAAATAAAAAATAATATATTAATACACTAAAAATCACTTCTTTAATCATTGAATAAAAAAAAATTAAATATATAAGTGATCAAAATGGGCGAGAAAAGTCAGACAGTATACTAACATTTTTCTAGAAATAATAACATAGATTTTAAGGAATTCACTGTCAAATAATTAGGTAATAAAATCTGATTATTTTGAAACGTCATTGATTTCGTACCATGTGTGATGAGTCAAATGTTACGTGTACACCAGGTAACCAACTCGTAATGAAAGCTAGAGTCGTGTTCTGACTAATACGCCAAGGCCAACAAGGTGCAACTGCAAGGACCCGGCCAAGGACATAGTAACCCACAAACAATTGTATCAAGAATTGTGCTAAAGCATCTCTCAGGAGGCATACATCAAAACACCCAAAATCCTCTCAGATACGAGAGAGAGAGAGATGGCAGAGGAGGAGGTGACAACAACTATGGAACGCACACTTGAAGCAACACCAACATGGGCTGTGGCAACTGTGTGCTTCGTCTTGATACTAGTCTCCATTCTTATTGAGTATTTGCTGCATCTTTTGGCCAGGGTATGACATGTTGTTGCTATCTATTTCACTTTTTACCATACAGGCATTCGGTTGCTAGTATTAATCACTCTATTTTGCTTTTTCAAAACAGTATTTCACCAAGAAAAGAAGGAAGTCCCTCATTCAGGCTCTTGACAAGATCAAATCAGGTGAGAACCCAAAACTGAGGCTCAAATGTTCATGGGTACGTATGTCGACTTTCTTTCTTAGCATAGTGGCTAAATATACATACTCTCTGTCTGTCTTTTTGTAGAATTAATGTTGTTGGGATTCCTATCATTGTTGCTGACCGTAAGTGAAAAGCCGATAGCAAAAATCTGTATTTCAAAGAGTGTTGGTGAAACATTTCGTCCTTGCAAGAGCGTGAGTACTGCAAGTGATGATGAGGAAGAAACAACTTGTGCGGAACAGGTATGCGTGGTACTGCAAATGTTGAAAACCAAAGCCCTAGCTCTTCATCCGACTAATCAAAGAAGCTGCAAGAACGTTCTTTTTCTTTTTTTTCTTCTGGAATGCAATTCATTACATGCCGAGGAAAGGTCAAGCTTAATTAAATTTAGTTATATTTATTGCTCTTGAGCAGGGAAAGGTCTCCTTCTTATCAAGGAAAGGAGTGCAAGAACTACAGTACTTAATCTTTGTGCTGGCCCTCTTCCACATATTCTCTTGCGTCCTTACGTTCAGTCTTGGAATGGCCAAGGTAATTTCCTTGGTTTTTGGTGATTTTTTAGAAACCTAGAATGAGAACTACTTCTGAACTTTTCCTCTCATTTCCTTCTAGGTTGTGGGCATGGGGAACTTGGTTGTTTAGTTTTGACTTTCATAAGCTAGCTTACAAAACCATGCAGTACTACTACTGTACAAATTAAAAACATTAATGTGAGGGAAAGTCCACTGCTTAATGTGAACTTGAGGAAACTTCCTGTGCTAGAGATATTCTGAACGGGAAATTAACTATGCTGGACTTGTTTTTTATGTAATTAAATATTAATTTTTGTTATGTTTATTTATTATTTTATTTCTCTCTTTTCTAGATGAAGAAATTGGAGTCTTGGGAAGCAGAAACCAGAACACTGGAATATCAATTTTCAAATGGTAAGCTTTTGCGGGCTAGAATCTGGTTCGTTAACTCAAGTCTTTTGTGGACCCTATGGTCGATCCTCCCTCATTCATTGTGAAACCGAGAAAATAACCAATATGGATATTGATGATTTGTATATACATGCAGAAGTTTCATATAATTCGACTTTGAAAAGTCCAAATTAACCATGCCGCGGATTGCCTCAGGGCTCAGATTTTGGTCCAATAGAATTATATATATATATATATATATATATATATATATATTTATATATATCTAGAAGTTCTAGTTCTAAACTTACATATGCAAGCTCAGTTTTTAAGATTAGAACAATATCTTAGACTTTTTTTTTTTTTTGAGGAAATAATATCTTAGAGTTAATATATTGGTTAATCATCGTCTGAGAATATCTTAGACTTAAATAATATCTTCGGAAAGAAGTTAAAAATTATTTTTGGATTCATTTGAGTATCAATTTTCTTTGTAAAATACTGTTCTTGTCTAAGGTTTGGTTTGGATAGTGAGAATACCTGAGAAGTATTAAGAATGTTTGTGAATAGTAGTGAAAAAATAATGAAAAATAATAATAAAATATTGAATAGTAGTAAAAAGTATGTAAAATGTAATTAATAGTAGAAAAGTAGGTGAAAAGTAATAATAAAGTAAAGAATAGTAGTGAGAGTATCTCAAGTACTCACACTACCCAAACACACCTTAGACTTTGTTATCTCAGTACTTATCCTTGTTGATGTATCACATTTTTTGTGACTATATTTCAATTTAACTTAAAATCACTTAAAATTAATTTGTCACGTTAACTAATTAATTAGAATGATTGGAAATAATAAAATCTAATATAAATGATAACACCATTTTTTACGTATTTTCTTATCATAAGTTTTCCTTATCAGTCTCGTTCACTGTTATAATAATAATAATAATAATAATAATAATAATAATAATAATAAAAACAATGTTCTTTTCTTTTATTTGTGTTTCTTTTGAAAAATTAATCATTAGTTTCATTATATAATTTCTAGCTTGAATCAATATTTTTATTCTTACTCATGTTCCTTGATAAAAACATCATGTAGATCCACGAAGGTTTCAGCTCACCCATCAAACATCATTTGGAAAGCGGCATCTGAATTTTTGGAGTGACCACCGATTTCTTCGATGGCCGGTTAGTTGATCAGTAGTACTACTGCAAAAATGAACATGAATTTTTTAAACATTCTTTTACTAAACATGATGAGAAGGATCAAAATTATAATCTTTCTATCTTTTTCAGGCCTGTTTTCTTAGACAGTTCTACAAATCTGTCTCTAAAGTGGATTACTTCATTCTTAGACATGGATTCATTATGGTATATATTTCAACCAACGTCCCATTTTAATAAATCCAAGTCGATCGATTTCCTTGGTTGATCATACCCTTTTTTTTTTTTTTTGTCTGTCTTGTACTACAATTCCAGGCCCACTTTTCAGAAGGAAGTAACTTTAATTTTCAAAAGTATATAAGAAGAGCTTTGGAAAAAGATTTTGGGGCTGTTGTTGGAATAAGGTAACAAAAACACCATTGCATTATACAATAAAACTACCTTGGCACGTGTTTATCTCTTTAATATATATTCAACAAATTAAAATTAACTAATTATTTTTTCTCGGGTATTGATCTATTTTTGCAGTTGGTGGATTTGGATATTTTCTGTATTGTTCGTATTCTTCAATGCACATGGTAAAAGTGGATCGATCCATTAAGTTTAAATAAATATATCTTAACTAGATTGGTGCTAACTCCAAGAAATTTATTGATTTACTTCTGCAGTATTCCACAATTATCTATGGCTTCCCTTCTTTCCATTAGCGGTAAGCAATTACCTATCTTGGCTTACCTTTTGCAATAAGATGAGATCGATTTGTCTTTGTATGTTGATTGTAATGGTCTTGTGTGTTTTTTGCAGATGCAGTTGCTCGTCGGAACAAAGTTGCAGGTCATCATAACTAAAATGTGCTTAGATAGCCATGAGAAATCTCATGTTGTTAGAGGAACTTTGCTTGTGAGGCCCAGTGACCACTTTTTCTGGTTTGGTCGGCCGAAACTGCTTCTCTACCTTATCCAGTTCATACTGTTTCAGGCAATTTATGATCCTTTTCCATTATATATAATCTAATAAAATACATATTTTAATCGTGAGCAAAAATTTACATTAAGTGGTTAACTTTATTCTGACAAATGAAATGTTTTTGGGTTTGCATACAGAATTCCTTTCAGCTGGCATTTTTTGCATGGACTTGGGTAAGGATCCTTGAGTAGTACTTTGTTGTTATTTTCTATTTACCCTTTGTGTTATTAAGTAATAAAGGGAATTAAGTCCTAACTGATCTACTAACTCTGCTTCAAATTACAGTATAAATTTGGTTTTAGGTCATGCTTCCACAAAGAGAATGAGGATATTATCATAAGGCTTGCCATGGGTGTGGTTGTGCAAATCCTATGTGGCTATGTGACACTCCCTCTCTATGCTTTGGTCACGCAGGTATATATTCAAAACCACGTTGAGTCTTTTATCCAAACTACATTTTAAAGTTGGACAATGCTAGGGCCACCAACAAAGCTGGTGATCCTATATTGTACCCATAGTACAAATTGAATATTTTTTAAACTTTTTTAATTCATAAACTTATTAAAAAAAATTTTCTTAATCTTTAAAGAAGAAAAAAATACTATCATCATAATACAGAGATCACATTTCTCAGTGGCCCAAATATTTTTTTTTTAAAGTTTGAGAAGTGTTACAGTCATAAAAATATTTTATAAATTTAGCTATTACTCATTTTTCTACGAGTGACATAGTCAACGAAAAAGGTACAAATATTAATATATATTTTCCTTCTCATTTTTCTACACGCAAGTTAGTACCAAGGGCACGATTTCATGTACAAACTAATACTTTAATAGTGTGTTAATGTTCACACAAGCTTGCCAATATAATTTTTCTTGCTTTTTGGAACCAAAATAGTATGTCAGATGATGATAGTGACCCTCACAAATGCACGTCTAATATGTGCGACAGATGGGCACGTCAATGAGGAAAGATGTTTTCACCGAGGGTGTGGTTCATGGTCTGAAAAAATGGAGAGTGAATGCAAAGAAAAACCTTGCTTCGAGGAACACAAATAATATTTACCCTGCACGCCTCTCCTTAGACGCCTCGCTTGAAACTTCGCTGGACACTTCACCGTCTTTCGGTGTTGACGCAAGATTCTCCGTAGAATTTGATCCCCATCAGATCTAGATCACGTCGACCCTGAATTGGTGGCAGTAGAACTAGATGATGATGATGAAGACAAAAATGTAAGACAGAGACAACCGGAGGCCGAGATCAGGCCAAAGTTGGGCAGCTCGTTTCATGGTTTTGAGTACGTGAGCAGCAGTACTTGGAGAGAAAAATGAAACATTCAATATTGGGAGAGCTTTTTTACGAGCTCGGTCGCCATGTTAGCATTGCTATTCATAATCATAGGTATATAGCTTCTTTTTTAAATATGTAGTAAGATGCTGTCGTTTTGGATGTTTCTTTCTCAAGTCCGAACGACACATTTTTGTATATACTTTTTTACTCCCAGTATTTACTATCTTTTGCATGAATGATTTTCTCCAATATTATCATAGGAAAGTTCGTTTTTTTTTTTTTAAATAATAAACCCTAATCATTTTTAAAATGATTACGTGACGCTTGTACAATATACAATTAATATTATATATTACATTATTCATTTTTTTCATGTTTTATTCAAACATTAATACGGGTTGCATGACCAGATCTTCAACTCTTGTCTCGTTAGCTAGCAATTCCGAGCAAAAGTCTCTTCTCATTTTGGAGGATGAAGGTGGATTGATTTGGAACATTTGATGGTACATCAATTCCGATTAAGAAACAATCAGGGTATATTGCTTACGTTGTTCACTGGTAATTACTTTTCATGTTGGACATTTTTTTGAATACATAATTAAGTGATGCTGCTCATGACACCACAAACGTAACAGTACTTGTGTGGTAGACAAACACTAGCCATAACTTGTAATACATATTTCTCACGAATATTACATCCTTTTTTTTTTCTTTTTTTAAGACGAATATTACATCCTTAATACCACAAATAGCATTCATTACTCACATAATTGAAGTTCATAAGTGTGATTTTTCTTTTTGTATGATAAAAAGTGTGAAATTAAACTATTAAAATATATAAACAAATCATATTTGATAATTTAGAGCACAAATCAATATGCGAAGTATATCACCCATGCAGGGCGGGGGTGGCCTCTTCCCACACCCCACCCCCAACGAAGGGTGGGGTTTCTCCCTGGGATCCCCCCCTCCCCCCTTCACCGGGGGCGGGGCCTCTCATTTCGATGACAAGGGAAGGTAGCAAAAGAGAAATTTGAGGCGAGGAAGCGAGGCTCTGAGAAGACCAGAGACGAAGAGAAAGTTTAGGTAAAAGAGAGATAAAGAAAGAAAAAAGATGAATTGACAAAGAAATATCGAGAAAAGGGATGCTAGGTTTAACTCAACTCCCAAAGGGCCAAAATGACTCCGTTGCCTTTTAAAAATAATCGTTACCAAAGTAACGTGGTTTTGTAATGAATTGTTATTTATATATATATATATATAAATAAATATAATATGCGTGTGTATATATATATATAATTGGGCTGGTTTTAAGCCTATCCCGAATGTTGGGAGTAGAGGGGGGTGGGCTGGGCCAGATCGCCTCCCCCCCCCCTCCCTCTGTTGGGTATTTTTCCTGCTGCGGGGCCCCGCACTCACATGGGACGGGTGGGGTTACCACGCTGCTCGGGCAGGGTCGGGACAGTGGATGCTGGGTGCCAGGGGTGGTGTCTCGCCGCTGACTCCTATATATAAACTGCATACGTGCTCGAGAAACAAGATTTTTTTTTTTTTTAAACACGGTAAAGGCCAAATGGCATGGATTCTCACCTCAGTTGTAGTGAGTTCCCTCCCCAATTTTAAACCCGTCGTCTTTCTCTCTCTCGGAACCGGAAAGGAAAGCGAAGGTTAAAACATAAAGGATATCGAAAGCGGAAAGAGCAGGAACAGAGCCGAGAAGAACTCGGTAAGCCAACGATGATGAGGCTTTTCAGAGGAAGAGACAATTCCTCCTCCTCCGACTCGCCCCAACCCTTCTCTCCATCTCTCTCTACGGCGCCGCCGGTGAACGGCCCGGCGAGGCCGATCCGACTCGTTTACTGCGACGAGAAGGGGAAATTTCGGATGGATCCCGAGGCCGTAGCCGCGCTCCAGCTCGTCAAGGGACCCGTCGGCGTTGTTTCCGTCTGCGGCCGCGCTCGCCAGGGCAAGAGCTTTATTCTGAACCAGGTGTCTTTTCTTTTTTAGCTGTTGTGGAATTTAGGGCTTTTGGATTTTAGTCTTGCTTGATATGTGCTTTCTTTTCATTTGTCAATTGAGGAGGTTTCTTGGATGGATTTAGTACTTGTGCTTGGTGTGATTGCTTGAGAAGCAATTTTCATAAGCATTTGAAAGAGCATTGCCTCTCTAGGGATGTCGAGACTTGCATTTCAAAGCAAGGGATTACAGCATGCTAATTTGATAATGCTCTCGTTAGTTATCATTTCCAGCAAGTACTTTCAATGGAAAATTTGAGAGTAACGCTGCATCGGGAATGTAAAAGTTTTAGGAGGAGAAGATTACTATACTGCTCTGTAACTTCTAGTGAACTTGTAGAGTCGAATGCTGTTATAATTTATATTATGCAGCAACCCTGCTGCCAAAAGCTTACATTACCTGGTGAATTGAATGTTTCATTTCCCAGAGGGAGAAGACCTTTGAGACCTTGATGTTTATAAGTAGTCAATGTTACAACTGGAGGTCTTTGGATTCATTATGAACAAGGATTTCTCCTTTCAATTAATTATTTTGTGCTGTCATGTTCTTTTTGTTTCCATGCCCTTTTTGTTTTCATTTTCTTTTAATCCTTGTTGCTCGTATTGTGCTGATTGGGCAACTATATGGAACTCAAACCATAATTTGAAATTGTAAGTGCTGCAATCCAGATCGCATAGTTTTTGCTGGTTACAACTATTTTTGTTTGTGTACTTCTATTTTCATTGATCAAATGTTATGAGTCACAATTTAACCAAGTCTTATACTTCAACTTTCTGCATTGTAGCTTCTTGGTAGGAGTAGTGGATTTCAAGTAGCATCAACTCATCGACCCTGCACAAAGGGGCTTTGGTTGTGGAGTGCACCCTTGAAGAGAATGGCTCTAGATGGAACTGAGTATAATCTCTTACTATTAGATAGTGAAGGAATAGACGCTTATGATCAAACGGTCAGCCTTCATTACTTCACTCACTGGTTGATGATAATTTTATTTCTTGTTTCAATTTTATTGAAAGAAGCAAATAATGATTATTTTGCTTGATGTTGTTTCTTTTAACTTATTGTGAGATATTTTTTGTTAATTTGAATGACTCTGCGGTTCTATATCACTGCATATCTATTTTGTCGAGTAGTGATGCAGTGATATTGAACTGCATCACTATTTCTTACTTCATTGCTTCTAAAGCTCCTTTTACGTAACACCCCAAACTCAAAAGGTTAAGGTAACATCAAATTCATAACTTAGCGTGATAACATATCAATAACAGCTGAAGTTTATCACTTAAATACTACTAGTAATAGTTCCTTCTATGTTTTAATTTTAGGTGTTTCTTTTGTATACTACCTCTGTAATTGGCTGTTTTTTTTTTCCCTCTATAAAAGCTTTAATCACTTATAAGAGAACACATACATGAGTATAGCTTATTTACATTCTTTTCTTCATTCCATAGGTTTAGAGTTTCCATGTGTTCTAGCACCACTGACAGGTTTGTGCTGGCCGAAGATTAATTCTCTTGGTAGCTAAGATTTACGTAAATGTCCTTTACCATTAGCAGATGAAGTCGTTCCATTCAGGTCTTAATCAAGCCTTGACGCGAGCATCTTTTAGTGTGACCTTGACTCCTTTGAGTACCTAGGGCTTCATTGAATGTCCTTCACTCAAGTACACTCGGTGCATCATTTTCTTAAATATTGCATGGCTTCATGTAAACATCCTTAAGTTTGGGCACACATTCATTCATTCCTTAAGACTCTTTGTTATTCATTCGCATTTCATTTATCATGCATCACGAAATAACCATAATTGTACATATGAACAATGCGTCTCATACATATGAATGCGTTGCTTGGAATATTAAAACATCAGCTTCATAAAATGGTTCATGTCACAATTTCGTACATCAAAATGACTTTGGCATCATTCAAGCATTTTTATAAAACCAGGTGTTTTTTTGCAGATTCCTAGATTAACAAAAACCACTTACCTCAATATCATTTGTCACTTATAAAGTCCAGTTTCATCTAGTAAGTAGCCAATGTGGGGTTTATCACCCATTGCTAACTTATAACCTATTTACTCTATGTGGGTTATTCATATTCCCAATGTATGATTGAGATGTTGCACTATTCCTATTAGATATTTCAGGAACCACACTTGTTCCATTGCCTTGTTGAGAGGCTGGTTAATTTTCGATTCTCTTGTATTGTCCTATGTACTTGGGCTGCACCTATTTTCAATCTTGTTAATAAAATTTTCTATTACCTGTAAAAAAAAGTTTTCGAAGCCTTGAATCTATATTCTATTTTGCCCTAGTTTTAATGTCTGGCATCTCTCTAGGCATAAGAGCCTCATTGTTCACAAAAAGCATACAATTCTCCAAAATGGGAATTTTTAAATTTGATGCATGTCAAAAATGGAAAACCGAACTTTACCAATTATAGCTATGGAAGGTAGGGGTTTTACATTTTAACCGTGTTAAATTAAGTTTCTAATCTTGTATATTTCTTAATATTAACATCTTACATTTCTCACAGGGAACTTACAGCACCCAGGTATTCTCGTTGGCTGTCCTCTTGTCTAGCATGTTTATCTACAATCAGGTTGGGGCATCTTATGCTGAGATCTTGATCCTTCTGGAAAATATTGCTTACATAATATAATTGAAAATTTCTAATTCTACTTTTAATTGATTGATTAATTTGATTTAATACAGTTTCTGACCTCAAGTTACCGTTCATAGAGTACTTTTATTTATTTATTTTTCTGCTTTTTGGTATCATTTTTTTGGCTGGATTTATTGCTACATCTGTCTATTGATGTTATTCCTCTTATTTAGATGGGTGGTATAGATGAGGCTGCAATTGATCGTCTCTCTCTTGTCACTCAAATGACAAAACATATTCGTGTTAGAGCGGCTGGAGGAAGGACTACAGCCTCTGAACTTGGGCAATTCTCCCCAATCTTTGTTTGGCTTCTAAGGGTAATCTGTCATGTTTTATATTATTTTTCTATTGCGTATATATACATGAATGCGTGTATACATAAAATGGTTTTTGAGGTCATGAAGTTGCTATTTCTTTGGTGGTAATTGTTGAAGGCTTATATTTTTCTTTTTTAATAGGAAATTTGATGGTTATTCTTGGTAACGTTAAGTTTTTCCGTGCAGGATTTCTATTTGGATCTAGTAGAGGACAATAGAAGAATAACACCTCGTGACTACCTGGAGCTTGCTTTGAGGCCAGTTCAAGGAAGTGGAAAAGATATAGCTGCAAAAAATGAGGTAGTATCTGGCGCTTCTTTAGTTATTCTCACAATATTGCTGAGTCATCATATGACTGCAATTTTTATTATTGTTATATACTAATTATTGGCACTTAAGCATACCTTGAGGGACACACTCTCTTCTCTAGGTAGCCCGGACACTTGAAAAAGGCTAGGATAATGTTGGACATGTGGTGAAAACCAACACTCAATTTGTCTCCAAAGATACATCATATTTATCAATCTTTTAAGCCAAATGTAGGTCAAATCTTTCAATTTTTGAATTGTGCAACATGCAGTGGACACAAAGTTGATGCATCTAAAGGATTTGTTCATCTATAGAAATAATGTACTCTATTTGTACCGATTTACCTGTTTTGCTTTCATTTTTCAAGGCATCACAATCTTTTTGCTGTTCCTACTTTTCAAGAATTTTCCTTTTTGGGATTAACCATCTCTTGCTTAGCTTGTTCTATGTATCTTATGGAATTGGTTCCTATTTGTGGTTTCAATATATGTATCATAGGCTCTTCTAAAATGTTGTTGGTGTGAACAGAGGATATAGAATCTCTTTCTTCTTCTTTCTTTCTGTTTCTTGGTGGTGCTAACTTCATAACTATGTGCATCAATAGATTCGGGACTCTATCCGAGCTCTTTTTCCGGATAGAGAATGCTTCACTCTTGTGCGACCTTTGAACAATGAAAATGATCTCCAGAGACTTGATCAAATATTGGTTAGTAGTCTGTGGTTCTCATATATTTTATTATTCTTATTTTTTGTGTTTAACTTTTTCATCTCCTCTTTCTATTGTATTATTTGTTTACTTAAGTCAGTTGGTTTGCCTGTAGTTGGACAAACTAAGGCCTGAATTTAGATCTGGACTAGATGCATTGACAAAGTTTGTTTTTGAGAGAACAAGGCCAAAGCAAGTTGGGGCAACTGTAATGACAGGTCCGATACTAGTTGGTATTACGGAATCTTATTTAGAGGCTCTCAATAATGGTGCAGTTCCTACAATATCCTCCTCATGGCAGGTTAGTCTTGCTTCTTAAATTTTATTGTAAATTTACAATAGTGTAGCCCAGAGGAAGGTGTTATGCATATTTCCAAATTGTTTATTCGCATGCATGTAAGGAATCTATATTCATTGCAGTGGGTAAAATTATGTTCTCCCCATAAGGATACTATTAATCAGTCACACAATTATGATATTAGTGAGGTAAGTGGGTCCATATTATATTTCTTTAACCCATACTATTGTGAATTCAGACGATCAAAGATATGCATGTTTTCGAAATTACATCCAGCTCCAACAACTTATCCTTACTAGAGATAAGGCAGGCAATCTTTAACGAAACCACAAACCCAAAACGAGCATGATATGGAATGATAGGACTAGAGTCAACTTTAGGATTTGGGTCAATTCAACGTGAGCCCATTTGACCAGGTTAATAATCTGGTCATTCTAAGTCAACCCATGTAACCTTTGGGCTGACCCGTCCGACCCATTTATTTGATACATCATTCCCATAATACACCATCTGGTATGGTTCATGATCCCAATATCCATAATACAATCCTTCAAAAAGTCTTAATGACAATAAATGAAGTCATTAAGAAATAATAAAAGTATTAATGAAACAACAAAAATACCCTTGCACTTATTCTTGTAAATGAGTGATTGAAAGGGAAAATAAACTCCCTGACACTTTGGCCATTAGTGTAAATGAAGAACAAAAACTATCAAAGGAGGTAATTATAATTTACCCAGTGTGGTTTAGTTCGAGTTCAAATTACCACCATGTGGTTTAAAAGGTTGCACTTTACTAATTTAAGGCTGCATTTGGATGTTGAGCTGTTCTCAGTTTTTTATGAATAGTAGTGAGTTGAGTAGTGGAGAGAGTTATGTGGGGCCCATCTAAACTGAGTTTAAAGTGTGTTTGGATGTTAATATGAATTTAGTACTTTTTATGGGAAATTGAAAAAGGTTGTGGGTTCCACGTATAAAGGTGTGTTAAGTTGAACAAGGTTGTGAGTCCCACGTGTAAGGAGGTTTTGAATTGAGATGAATTTAGTTATTTGAGAGTTGGGGTGTTTGGATGTTAGACTCAGGTTAAAATTGACTGAGTTTAGTTTAGCCTTGCATCCAAACACAGCCTAAATGTTCTCACTCTGCTATAAACCATATAAAATTCAAGTATTGTCTTTTTTCCTCCCCTTCTATAAGCAAATTGTAAGGTACAACGTTAACTAAAGGAAGAAGAAATTTACCACTAGAGTGTCTCGAGTGTTTAGAAGGAATATCAACCTTGAAAAAAAAGTATCCAACATATCATAATTTAATTAGTAAGATAAATATTGTTGAAGAAATAAAGGATGCTACTCAAGTACACAAGGAGTACATACACTTAAGGGCCCGTTTGGGAACACAACTATTCTCAGGTATTCTTAGATATTCTCCAATATTTTCTTTCCAAATATCACTTAAATACGAAACACTTTTCAATTTCAAATTTTTAACTTTTTCATCTAATCATTATTTAATCATTACAACTTTTTCAAAGTCCCAAATAAAACACAAAACCCTATACAACTTTCCCAAACTTCCAAACAAAAATAATATTAAAAAATTATATTCAAATAATATTTTAACTTTATAATATCTTAACTCAAACCATTTCACTACTATCTATAGATATTCTGAGATATTCTTAGTATCCAAACGAGTCCAACCTATCCAATGTATCAGATAACAGTGAAATATATCTTCGTTCCCATATTACTGTTTTGCAGAGTGTTGAAGAAGCAGAGTGTAGAAGAGCCTTCGATTCTGCTACTGAAGTTTATAAGTCATCTTTTGACCGTTCAAAGCTGCCCGAGGAAGTAAGTGTTATTTATGTCCTAATTCTGGGTTGTTTCTATTATCTTCTAATTCCAGTGTTGTAGGCTGCATTAAGCGAGTCACATGAAGTAGCAGTTAAAAAATCCCTGGCTACGTTTAATGCCGGTGCTGTAGGAGCTGGTTCCACAAGAAAGAAATATGAGGAGCTTCTCCAGAAGTTCTTCAGAAAAGAATTCGAGGTAACAGGTTTTTTGAAAGTACGACAATAAAATACTCAAAACTTGATTTGAAAAATGCTCTGGACTTTGGTAGGTTAGTTTAGCACAAGTTCGTGGAATTTGAAGCACGTCTAACTGTACAAACACATGCATACAGATTTGCTTGCACACACGCTAGTTTTATCATTATTGTGTAACCGAATTTGTCGCTTTTTACTATACATAGACTTCTGAACAATGAAGCTGTGCATTTTTTTCCTGTTTGTCATTTATACACATATGGATGCTTTTAATGTGCACTTGCATCTACATGGCAATGCCATGTTTGCATCTGGGTTAAATGACGAAAGTTTGTCCATTGATGCAGGATTATAAGAGGAATGCATATATGGAGGCTGACTTGCGATGTTCAAATGCTATCCAAACCATGGAAAAGAGGCTGAGAGCAGCTTGCCATGCTGCTGATGCAAATATAGATAATGTTGTGAAGGTACTGGTGGTTTCTTGCTAGAATTTTTTCACTGCTTTTTGTTAAAAAAACACAAATTGGAGGTGCTTCTACTAAGCCAACACAATGATGGTAGACATTTATGTGCTTTAATTTCTTTCTTTTGGATTTCTTGTTGTATGTGTCCAAGTAATACTTGTGTGTGCTAGTTAGACAGATGATAAATTGTCTTTAGCGATAGTTTTTGTTGACATCTATATCATAGTTGATAACTTGTGTAGACAATATATTTACAAGTTTTTTACTCACTTAGCCATTAGAAAATTAAGGCTTATCTTCCTGATATACTCTCTTTTTTCATATTTCTAATTTTGTTTATTACTTATAAAAAAAAAAAAATATTCTCTCAATTTGATATGCATGATTATGTGTGTGAATGTATTTCATGTTTGTGCATGAGTGCTCGGTTTCTGAAGCCCCCAAGCAAAAATTCTTGGTTTCACATCTGGTTTGGTTGGTGTTTCAAGCATATTGAGTATTTAAAACCTCATTGGGATTTAGATGTCTTCGGTGAATTGGCTTAAAGTGGGAATAACTAGAGAGGATTAGGACTTGATATTTAAGCTAATTCAATCTTGACATGTCGATGCTGTGCCAGATTTTTTTTTTCCTTATGCTTGATTTACATTTGCCCATCCTAAGCTCAGTCTGGTTCAGTCCTTCCTGATTAGAATTTCCCTTATGGCTTGGCTTAACTCTGGCAGAATTAGTTTGATTAGTGGCAATCTCTGTGTTTCTCAGAATGCTGTTTCCTGAGTCATCAACTTATTACTATTAATTGGCAATATTTGACATTTACATCTAAAGAGTCGTGCCTCAAAATAAAGTTGACTTCTTGTGTCAACTAGGCATGTGACAGCATTGAAGGTTAGAGAAACGGTATGTAGGTAAGCTGATCAATTGATCTTAGCAGAGTAAAAAATATACATATATTATATCTTAGATGAGTTTGAAACCGTGCCTTCTTTTAGAAGATGACAAATGAAAAAACTTGAGCAGCTATCAGACGTTTTAATGAGACCTCTCTTGTTCATGAGAATATCCAAGAGGAGCCTTGCTTTCTACAGCATGGTTCACCTCAGAAAGAATCTTCAAACTTTTATCATGTGATGGAAGGATGGTTCTAGTGGGTAGGTTATGCTGGATGAACTGAAACCAGCTGAATTCGAATGGTCATGAGCAGCCTTGGTTTGTCTTGGGGCTAGTATTACCCGATCTATATGTCCAGCATATATTTGAAATTATTAGTCTTTTATTCAAGCCAAACATACACATCTTCCAATTTTGGGGTAAGGTTACTTTCTCTAGTTGTCTTTTCATAAAAGGTTCGATCATCTGTTACAGGTTAGAATTTAGAGCTCTACTTTTATATATAGGTATTTGAAGTTAATGACCATATGACATCACCTTATTTTCACTTGATTTGGGCTACCAGCTAATTTTCACCCTCTCTTTTAGGGCGAATGACACTTTTCTTTCAGTTTCTGCATGATGTACGACACAGGCCGTCTTTGTTATCAAAGTAGATGGTCTTTGGCATCAAAGTTCTCACTGAAAACATCTTCCCCATTGAATTTAGCCATAAGCATGTTGTGCAGGTTCTTGATGCTCTTCTATCTGAGTATGAAGCATCATCTAATGGTCCTGGAAAATGGCAGAAACTAGCTGTGTTTTTGCAACAGAGGTTTGTTGTGTTCTTTTGTTTTGTTTTCTCTGTTGGGTGTCTATGTTTTTGTGCTGGGTTTTGTGTCTAATGTGGTAGAACTCCCCAGTTTGGAAGGTCAAGTTCTCGACCTCGCCAAGAAGTTAATTGATCAAGTCAGATCAGAGAAGAGTTCCCTCATACTTAAATGTCGATCCATTGAAGATAGGATGGGGTTACTTAACAAGCAGCTGGAAGCTAGTGAGAAGTACAAGTCTGAATATCTGAGGCGTTATGAAGATGCTATCCAGGACAAGAAGAAGCTTGCTGATGAATATATGAGTCGCATTACTAATTTGCAGGGTAACTGCAGTTCACTGGAGGAAAGGTGTTCGACTTTGCTCAAAGCTTTGGATTCTGCCAAACAGGAATCCTTAGACTGGAGAAGAAAAAATGAACAGATCATTTCAAACCAGAAAGCTGGAGAAGATCAAGCCAGCTCAGAAATTGCAGTTCTCAAGTCCCGAAGTAGTGCAGCTGAAGCAAGGCTTGCAGCTGCTCGGGAACAAGCTCATTCTGCTCGAGAGGAGGCAGAGGAGTGGAAAAGGAAGTATGATATTGCTGTGAGGGAAGCAAAAGCTGCTCTAGAGAAGGCAGCAGTTGTGCAAGAACGTTCAAATAAACAAATACAACAGAGGGAAGATTCTCTAAGGGATGAATTCTCTAGCAGCTTGGCTGAAAAGGTGAGTTCCACCACCACCCCCCCCCCCCCCCCCCCCCCCCCCCCCCCCCCCCCCCCCCCCCCCCCCCCCCCCAGCACACACACACACACAACACATGCACCTGATAGGTTTTACTTCAATTCATGAATAGGGTGCTTCAGATTAAAAGGAAAAAGATGACACGTTCTCTTTATCAATATATATGCAGGATGAAGAAATAAAGGACAAGGCAGCAAAGCTTGAATATGCTGAGCAGTGTTTGACAACTCTAAAGTTAGAGTTGAAGGTGAACTTCTTGGATCTTTACATTAAGCAAAGGGACTTTGTATGATGCCTTTCTGTCTCCCGTTTGCGCACAAGCATTCATTTCATGGAGTTCCTGTTTATGGTACTTGACTGACTATTCCTTTGCAGGTTGCAGAGTCAAAAGTGGAGAGTTATGATGCAGAATTATCAGGGCTGAGGCTTGAAATCAAGGAGTTGAACGAGAAGTTAGATAGTGTAAATGATAAGGCCAAATCCTTTGAGAGAGAAGCAAGGATACTGGAACAGGAGAAGATCCATTTGGAGCAGAAGTACGTATCTGAGTTCAAACGGTTTGATGAAGTACAGGAAAGGTGCAGAATTGCTGAAAGGGAAGCTAAGAGAGCAACTGAGGTAGCTGATAAAGCTCGGCTGAAGCAGGCACCTCTCAAAAGGATAAGAGTGAGATGCAGAGGCTGGCAATGGAAAGATTGGCCCAAATTGAGAGGTCTGAGAGGCAAATTGAAAATTTGGAGAGACTGAAGAATGACTTGGCAGATGAAGTACAGAAAATACGTATATCAGAGATGGATGCCCTTTCGAAAGTTGCATTATTAGAGGCAAGAGTTGAAGAAAGGGAGAAAGAGATAGAATCACTACTTACATCCAACAATGAGCAAAGGGCCAATACAGTACAAGCCCTTGAGAGACTTCTGGACTCTGAAAGAGCAGCACATGCAGAGGCGAACAACAGGGCAGAGGCCCTCTCTCTTCAGCTGCAAGCTGCACAAGCAAAAATTGATATGCTCCAACAAGAGTTCACCAAAGTTCGACTAAATGAAACAGCATTGGACAGTAAGCTTAAAACTGCGTACCACGGGAAACGCCCAAGGGTAGATGATTTTGAAATGGGTGTGGAGTCTGTTCAAGACATGGATACAAGTGACAAAATCTTGAGAGGAAATAAGAAGTCTAGAGGCACAACTAGCCCCTGATGCAAGTGCGATCTGAAGATGGTGGTTCAGTGTTCGGGGGCACGGAGGATAACGAAAGCCAGCAAACCAAGCAAGAGGATTATACCAAGTTTACTATACAGAAACTAAAGCAGGAACTAACAAAGCATAACTTTGGAGCTGAACTGCTGCAGTTGAGGAATCCCAACAAGAAAGACATCCTTGCTCTGTACGAGAAATGTATTCTCCAGAAGTCATGAAAAAATGTTTGAAGGAGTTGTTAGGGGATAGTGCTTTGTAATATACAGAAGTCGATCGACTTGATAGATTAGTATAGTCAAGGGGTTGGTTTCCTCATAAATCTTATCAGCTTGTTTTTTTTTAGGAAACGAGGAAGGGTGGTGTTTTTATTTTTTATTTTTTTTAACATCATCCGGTGATGACATGTGCATAATAGGCTAGGTATTTAGTTCCGCACCCGCCGCCCACGGGGGTGTGGGGATGCTCTTTAGGTGGCCGTGCCATTGAACAGTATGTGTTCTGTGTGCTTGGCGTGCCGAATAGCTGAAAATTTGTGTTAAGTGTTGCATGATTAGTAAGCGTAGTGGTGTTGGGCCATTGGGAGTTAGCATGAACTATGAACATTACCAAGTGTGGGTTATATTTATTTTTATTGGTTTTCTGCTTTATCTGTTACTATTCTCGTAATTTCAGCGTTGGTTTCGATCCTTTCGAAGCTTGGTTCGTGATTCCGTTCAGTTAGACCTCATTTGATTGTACAGATGAGATGAGATGAGATGAGAATTAAAAATTAAATAAAATATTGTTAGAATATAATTTTTGTTTTGAAATTTGAAAAAATTAAATTATTATTACAGTTTGTGTGAGAGTTTGAAAAAATTGTAATGATTAGATGAGATAAAATAATTTGTATAACTAAACAGGCTTAGAAAGTGCTCTCTCGCTCACACATTGTCAAAGTACTGGCATCAGTCTCTTCAAAATGGAAGAATCTTTAAAATTTGAATGGTTTGTGGTTAAAAACGCTGGATTAGATTCGGTAAACAATCAAAACTCTAATTTTGAGTTATAATATATTTACTTTCATTTCCATATTTGAAGACACATTGTTCATGGTCTATTCTCATTATTTTATTACGTACAAAATCACTTCCTCCAAGTTTCAAATTAATGCCACCACAATATAAGTATTAATCAGAATTAATTAGGTTAAGGGAAAACAATAATTTAAATATTAAAGTAAATTATTAATTAATATATGATTAGTGTAATTACAAAATATGAAAAGAAATAAATTAAAAATATTATTATTAAAAAAATAATATTATATTATTATTTTGACTAATCTAATAATGTGGGGTTATGTCTAGAGAAGTTTTGAATTTATGAAAAATATGTAATTTTCATCAAATTTTAGAGATGATTTTAATGAAGCCAATGTTAATGCTCTCACACATGCCCACCTGCCATGCACATACTTTCACGTTGTAGTCCTCTTTTGTACGAATACAAATTTATTTTACTTAGTTTCGATTGTTTTTGCATATGAGATGTGATGAGAGGAGTTGAATTGAGATAAATGTTGAAAGTGGAATAAAATATTATTAGAATATATTTTTTTAATATTATTTTTATTTTGAGATTTGAAAAAGTTGAATTACTTATTTTATTTTTTTGTAAGAATTTAAAATTATGATGATTAGATAAGATTAGATATGATGGGATGAAAATGATTGCGAACACAAATGAATCCTTTAGAAGAAGACATTTGTAAAGCAAGTTTCTAAAGCAAGTTTCTAGAAGTTTGGCAACGACTTCTACAACATTCGGAGAATGGAGTGCGCGGTAAGTTTTTCTTGCATGACAAGCTTTCTATTTTATCCGATGGTTGCATGCACGAGCTATTAAAAAGCATGAATAAATATAAATACGTTTGTTGAAAAACAAAAAAGTTCAAACAAAAACACGAATGATTATTTTCAAACAAAGAAAATCAAGAAACTTAAACAAACACATAAATTTTTTTTAAGAATATTTTTATTTAAAAAAAAGATTTGAGGGTTAAAAACTATTTGTTGAGGTTTTTTTTTATAAGTAATAAAAGACTTTATTGAAATGAATGTATAGACGAAGTCTATGTATACAGGAAATATATAAAAAAAAAACACCTAAATACATTAAAAAAAAATAGAAAGTGACATCAAAAAATCGTGAACGGAAAGACCGTTATTTCTTAAAACTAAAAACCAAGACAATAAGGAATGAACAAAAAAAACACCGATCATTCTGTTACATCTAAATACACCTCATAAGACACAAGAGGATCATCTTCCACGACCCGCCCTCTTGAGAATAGCCATGAATCCCATTCCAACAAGCAAGTAGTTCGACCACTCCTGACCGCATCACCCACATCACCCAATCCAAGCAATTTTGCGAAAAACACCATTCCACAAAGCCCTTGCCACCTCACAATGCAAAAGGAGATAATCCATTGTTTCTCTATTCTTTTTGCACATGCAGCACTACTCCACAACAATAATACGTTGCTTCCTTAAATTGTCTAACGTCAAGATTTTTCCAAGAGAAGCTGTCCAAATGAAAAAAGCCACCTTAGAAGGCACATGTGACCTCCAAATGCACTTCCAAGGAAAGGAATGACTATTTATAATACGAACGAACAGTGAATTTTTTGCTCCCATTCGAAGTCCATAACATCCTATCTATGGCATTACCATTAATCCTCAGTGAATATAAAAGCTGAAAAAAGTTGAAACTCATTAATCTCTCAATCTTAAACTGCTCGAGTTAAATAAATATCCCAGTGAATCACACCATTAAAGCAAGAAAACAGATCTAAAACAACATCAAACTTATTTACAACCAATATAAAAATAGCTAAAAACATACTGTTGAGAGCTCGCTCACCACACCAAATTTCAAACTAGAAATGAATCCTCGATCCCTCACCAATAGCAAAGTTCACATGACCAACAACACTCTCTCAACTCTTTCTAATAAACTTCCAAAGCCATACACCATAAGTCCCCCAAACGACGTTAGAACACCAACCACCCCATGCACTACCATACCTTCGATCTATGATCTCCCTCCAAAGCGACTCTCATTCCAATTGATATCTCCATAACCACTTTCCCAATAAGCTTTATTGAAGGCCATCAAATTATGAACACCTAGTCCTCCAACCGAAATGGGAGTACAAACTTTATTCCAACTAACGATATAAAACTTAGTAGTTTCGCCATACCATCCCATAGAAAAGCACGAAATAGCTTCTCAATCTGGTTTGCCACTCTTGTAGGCAGTGGAAACAACGATAGAAAATAAGTAGGGAGATTACAGAGAGTACTCTTCAAAAGAGTGAGTCTACCCCCTTTAGATAAGTAAAGACGCTTCCAACTAGCCGACCTTCTCTCAACTTTCTCGACGACCCCATCCCAAATAGCACAAGCCGTAAAAGATGCCTCAAATGGAAGATCCAAATATTTCATAGGAAGTAAGGCAATCTTACAACCCAACAATCTTGTCAAGCTATTGATGTTGAGCTCCTCCCCAATCGAAACCAACTCAGACTTGCCCAGATTCACCTTAAGTCCCAAAACAACTTCAAAGCATAATAGTACAGCCCCTAAGGCTTGAATATGGCCACACTCCACATCACAAAAGATGATGGTGTCATCTACAAAAAGAAAATGCGAAAGAGTAATAGACCCATTAGTTTCATTACCAACTGAAAAGCCAAATAGAAATCCCTCTTACAGCAGCCTCCACAACAATGACAAAAAGGAAGGAAGATAAAAGGTCCCTCTGTCTCAATTAACCCAAACTATGGAAAAAGCCAGTATGATTACCATTCACCAAAATTGAGAATCAAGGAGTTGAAATATTGTGTCTAATCCATGAACACTACCTTGCCCTAAAGCCACATCTCTCAAGCATATAAAATAGGAAATCACAATTCATATGATCAAAAACTTTTTCCATATCCAACTTACAAAGGACATTGGGGGCACCCTCCCTCAGCTGATTGTCAAGACATTCATTAGCAATAAGCACCGAATCAAGAATTTGTCTACTCAGAACAAATACATTTTGGGGCTTAGAAATGATTTGTTCCATCATCTTACTTATTTGATTAGCAAGAACCTTTGATATTATCTTGTAAACCTCACTCACAAGACTAATAAGTCGAAAATCCTTGGAGTTAAGAGGCCCAGCTTTCTTAGGGATTAGAGCAATGAAGGTGGCATTAAAAGATATTTCAGACTTTTTAAAAGAGAAGAACTCCTGAAAAATCAGCATCACATCTTCTTTCACAATCTTCCAACAAACTTGAAAGAAGACCATTGAAAAACCATTCGGTCCAAGAGCTTTATCTTTGGCCATCCCACTAACCACCTAAAAAACCTCGTCTTCATCAAAGGGTCTCTCTAACCATCTCACATTAAGTGGATCAAGAGAGTAAAAAACCATCCCATCAAGCTTAGGCCTCCAAGAAGCAGATTCGAAGAAAAGGTCTTCTTAATAATGATCAATAAGATCCTGAATTTCAGGAGGAGAAGAGATCTCACAAGCATCATAATGAAGCATTTCAATGGCATTATTCCTGCAATGCGAGTTGACCATATTATGAAATTTTTTTGTACATTTATCCCCTTCTCTTAACCAAAGGGCCCTTGATTTTTACCGCCAAGAGATCTCCTTCATCAATAACACCCTCTCAAGGTAGGTAACCACAGTGTTTTTCCTAAAAAAATGCCTCCTCAGAAAGGACCCCATCTTCTTCTCCAGACTCCAAAACCTGCAACTCCTCCAAAAGAGAATTTTTCTGGCCATTGATATTCCCAAAAACTTTTGTGTTCTACTCCTTTAAATCAAGTTTCAAAGCTTTGAGCTTACTAGAAAGAATAAAGTTAGGAGTCCCTGTGAACTGATAAAATGACCACCAGCTTCTAACCTTATCAACAAAGTCATCAGTTTCTAACCACATATTTTCAAATTTAAAATACTTTCGACCCCCATGAATGCCACCACTGTCCAGCAAGATAGAAAAATGGTTCGAATACAGCCGGGACAATCTCTTTTGACATAACTCTAGATAATATGCCTCCTAAGAAGGGAAAATAAGAAAGCAATCCAATCTCGACCAGCCACAACCATTAGACCAAGTAGAGATGCCCCCCACAAGAGGAAGGTCCAAGGGCTCCAAGTAAAAAAATAGTTCAAAAAAATCTTCCATAGCTGGGGAAGAGCTAGAATTACCTGAACGTTCGCTCGAGAACCGAGTAATGTTGAAATCTCCACTCATACACCACGGAATGTCCCAAAGAGAGTGTAAACCAACCAATTCCTTCCACAATAGGCACCTTTCTCTATATGAGTTTGGGTCATAAATGCCCGCATACGCCCACTCCTATCCATCCTCTACATTTTTAAAGGAGCATGATACAATAATATTCCCAATACATTCCTACAAGAACTCTATCACCCTTGTGTCCCACATCAAAAGGACACATCTCGAAGCCCTCGAAGACGCTAAATATGCCCAACTCATAAAGGGACAACCCCACAAGCTACAAGTTAAACATCTATCAATGAAATGTACATTTGTTTCTTGTAAACAAACTATGTTAACCTTCCAATTACGTAACAAAGGCTTGATACGAGAACGTTTGTTAGGGTCTTTAAGTCCCCTAACATTCCAAGAAAGAATCTTAGGTTTCATAAAAAAGGTGAGATCCCCTCCCCTTCAATCTGTCCATTCCTCCACTCCCTTCCTTGATATCATAATTGATAAAGCATTCTAGTCTAGTCCTTAGCTCCCTTTCTTTTTTAGAATTAGATTTGAAAACCGAGGAACGTCCAGATTCAATGGCTATAAGAAGCACCTTAAATTGTTCTTCGAAACCATCACAAGAAATCCCAACACAGGCCTAAATTTCCTCTACCTTTTTTAGAACCCAATTTGACACAACACATGAAGGGGAAGAGCATGTATGAGAATTTGGTTATCATTACTCCCATCAACACAATCCCCTTCGCATGAAACCAGTTGCAGGTTTGAAACACAAGAAACCTCGCCATCCACACCCTGTTGCTCCATTTCAGAGTTAAGCATCACTTGTGAAAAAACCCCAATCACCTTCCCCGTACACAATAAAGCCTCCACTAGAAATAAAGGTTGAACAACCAATGAGACATGGTCTACTGAATGTGAACTCCTCACATATGGGATTAGAGACATTGATGGGACAACTATCTGGTCCTCCACCACTGTTCGAGACTCTAAATTCGGCCGAAATTTCCTATCCTCCAATTCCGACAACATTTTCGGTGTTGGCACACTCTTTGAAAAATCTACTAGCTCTGTCAGCGAGGTCTGTGCCGATCTTGAAGACAATGAATTGATGGTCGGCGCTGCAGGTGGGGGTGAAGGCATCACGCCCGATAACCCGAAATAAGCTTGATACGGGGCTTCTCTCGCCAAATGTGTAACAGGCTTTTTGCCAAGCCTGACCCAGTTTTTTGTTTACCCTTCTTATCCTCACCTAGCTTTGGGCCCATAGAGACTGACCAATTGTGTCAACAAGCCCCTGCTTATCCACTACTCCAGACTTGCAACCCCTCCATCCTTCATTGAGCCCAAGCTCATTTTCACCCAACTTAACATAAAATCGATTTTATCCCTCATGTCCAATATTGTGCACTACATGGACTACAAAGACAAACCCTTTCTGGCCCCTGACATGTAACACCCAAGCCCAGCTAGGCTGCTTTACAAAATTTTGGGTTATAGTTATGAAAAATCGTTTGGGATTACGAGTAAAATTTTTTAGAAGAGAGTTTGGGCCTAAGATATTTTTGGCGGTTTATAATTTTTTTTTAATAGGTTTGATAATTAGGTTTTAAAATCTTTAATGGATCAAGTGGATGTTCATAAAAAAAAATTTATGAGATAAGTGTATTTATTTTAGGTTGAGTAGAGACCCAGAACTTTAGATAAAAGCCATGCAATGATCTCGTTAAGGGTCCAAGACTTGAGCCTAAGTATATATTTTTTTACTTTATGTTATGTTATGTTATTTTCTTTTTTAGACGTAAGAACCCAGTCCGTGGAACCGTTTTCCAGACTCCATCGCACGGTTTGCATCCAATTTCCTTTTTCAGGAAGTCATTTCATCCTCTCCTCTAGGTTTTTTATCTCTTTACTATATATATCTTATATATACGTGTTAAGCATCCTCAACTTAGATTCAGCGCCGCTGCCCTCTCTTCACGCTTTAATCAGCCATTTAAACTCATCTGAGCTTCCACCCCCAACCTCAGTACAGACCACAGCCAGCCATCACTGCGCGGTAAAACACCAAACCGAATGACTCGGCTTGCTTCCAGTAAACCGCCACCCCAAAGCTAATCTGAGTGCCGCGACGCCGCCAAGCACTGTCCGCGTCAGTACCTCAGCCTCTCTCAGTTCACCACCCAGGCCGTGCGCCACCGCCCCTCCGAGTACCCCGTCCGGTTCTCAGCTATCCCTACCCCCTGTTTTTACACCAAGAAATAGAGGAATGTTTT
This sequence comes from Juglans microcarpa x Juglans regia, assembly GCF_004785595.1. Taxonomy (NCBI): domain Eukaryota; kingdom Viridiplantae; phylum Streptophyta; class Magnoliopsida; order Fagales; family Juglandaceae; genus Juglans; species Juglans microcarpa x Juglans regia. Next base: position 4,760,492 of record NC_054603.1, on the reverse strand, counting down.
CCCACCACCGTGCGACATCAACCTGCCAACCCACGCCGCCAGCCATCGTCCCGTCACCTTCGGTCCGCCGCACGCCACCTTGGTCTCTCGGTAAGCCACCGACACCCCCTCGTTGGAGCTCCCGTTTCGGTTTTACTCTTCCCCTCCACCTCTTCTCTCACTTTTGCTCTCTCTCTCTCTTGATTTCAGCTCTCTCTCTCTCTCTCTCCTTCTTTCCCCTTGCGACGTCGTCGAGGACATCACCACCACCTCAGCCCAGCTTTCGTCACACTCCCACGGTGCCATTGTCTCGGTTTTTCGTGGGTGAGCTTTTATTGCCACTCCCGTTTGAGCCTCTGCACGTTGTTATTTTTGGTAGTTGTTGTTAGTTGTGTAAAAAGGAAACAGATGGTATATATATATATATATATATATATATATATATATATATATCGGTGAACCCAGTAGGAAGAAGAGTGTGTTTTGGGTTTTGAGCTTTCTACCCCTTTTTATTAAAGGCATACTTTAATTTCTGGAGAGGCTTTTAATGAACTACAACTTATACCATTAGGCTCAGTTTTATTTGATTGGTGTTTAAATTTAGTGAGTTATTTATTAGTGGTCTGGGCTTAAGATTTATTTGATATACATCATTTTGATCAATCCGTCTATTTTTATTAGACGTGATTTCATTATGTTTAATAAACTGTTTTAGTAATTTTATTGGATTGAGATTTTTTTTTAGCAAGTTAAAATTTCACTATTACAGATATGAGTAGTTGGACTCAAATTCTTTTTATAATTATATTATCTAGTAGGAGATTTTATAGTTACACTTCAATAGTAAGTAAGTTAGATTTTTTGTTATGTTTAGTCGAAGTATTAAAAGGACATCGATGATTTTAGAAAGTGATGATATATTCTGAGGTTATGAGGATTTTAAGTTTTGAGGAATTAAAATAAGTTATTCTAGAAGGTTAGACTTAAATATTGAAATACATATTCAATGAAAATTTATGGGAATTACGTGATTACCTTATAGGTAACGATTGATAATTGTTCGGCATTGGGAGGAAATTTTTGGGAAACGCTAAGAAGTTCAGATAAGCGGGGTTCCTATGCTACACTTTGCATAAAATAAAATGATCTGAAATTGATTTTAGAAAATATGCATTTTTTGTTATGAAAAGAAATTTTGAAAACGATCTTAGTTATTTGTTCTGCATTACTCATGAAATTCTGTATAACTAGGAAATATTTTATGACATGACTAGTGTAGACATGAGCTTATTTTGACATTTTGTTTCCGAACTGTGCAAAAGAGAGCGAATATGAAATTTGTGCATAAATTATAATTTTGTGATCTGATTTTGTTCTGTTCTGAAAATGTTCTGTACTCTGATATGATAAGATGTGATTTTTGAAACCTCTGGCATGACATTCTATTTCTGTTCTGACCTTACCACGGGTGTAAAATTGTGGCCTCTGTTTAGGTTGGTACCAACTTTTCTGTTTCTGGTGTACCCACTTTGGAAACAAAGTGGTTTTCTGCGTGGTCTTTCTTATGTGCACACTCGGGGCTCCGGAAATGATAAGGGGAAGATTCACATTCTGTTTCTGCTCGGTTGGCCGCCGGGGTTTGCACAACCCTATCACGGGAGTTAAACATGGAATTCTGTTCTGATATAACATTTGTCTTTTTTTAGAAACGTTAAGAAAAATTAATCTAAATAAAAGGGATTCGAATCTTGATTCCTTTTATTTTTTATACTATCCATGTGAAATCATTACTTATCCAAAAAGTTTAAGCTAATGGGAAGAGATAAATTTTATTATTTATTTTATATCTTTACACTCCTCTCAATAAGTGGGTCCAATACGTGTAATATTTAATTAAATTGAGTGAAGTGTAGAGTTAGGATTTGAACTCAAAACCTTTGATTTGATACAATCTAAAATCACTATTTATCCAAAAAGTTTAAAGTAATGAAAAAATATAGATTTATTTATTTTTTTTATATCTTAATATTTATTCTCAAGAAGTAGATCTAATATATAAAATATTTAATTAAATAGAATGAAGTGTAGCTACAGAATTTGAATTCAAACTCTTTGTTAAAGATACCATTTGAAATTATCAGTTGTCTCGGAAATTTAAACTAATAAAAAGACAAAAATTTATTATTTATTTTATACGTTAACAATCTAAAAATATGGTGAAGTTAGCACCATTTGAGTTGGAGCTCGTTGGCACGAAGCCCACGTATTCGCGGATCATTGATCAAAGCTTATGCCGCTCAACCCATATCCGCGTTTGATCTTACGCTTCATTTCAAGTTCCCACTTCCCGGCGTATGCTGTGCTATAGCTGGTTGGTAGCTATTCAGTATTCACCAAATTAGAGTTTGACAGAGTATATCATGGAACATAACAACGAAACAAAAGCTCTGATCATATGACCAAGCTAGGAAGAAGTACGTACGAATCCTTGGACATGATGAAACGTTTCTCTCACTTGACGAGGAAATTAAACTAACAACTAATATCTTTATACAACAATGAAAAATACTCATCATATATAAACGCCGTAACAGTAGATGATCACGGCATGTTTACAGCCAAAAGGTTAATATAGAGAGCAGTACGTACGTACGTACGTCCGTATGTATAATCAAATCAGTCAAAAGTGTCTGAAAAGAACAAACCGTATATATATAGATCATGAACGTATTATTGATGAAACAAAACCTGTATCATGATAGTAACTTATGAATGCATGCATGTTCGCTGCAGCTGGAAGCATGCATGCACCTCGATCTGTAAAGTTCAAAAAATAGAACGCCAATAGTATATTCCTTCCCTGCACAAAAGAACTTCAAGAACTGTAGTACTGCTACTTATGGTCAAATTAATCTTCTATCCCCATGTTTCGGAATCCATTTAGCTTATTGATGCCCTTCGATCCCAGCTTTTCACATTGAAATCTCAACCTAATAACTTATTTGAGACTAATATTATACAGTAATATTGATAGCAGCAGCCATATTAGGAGTAGTTGTCATGATTACTATGAACTCATCCAATATTCACTATTTTCTCTCGAATTTTCCTTTGCTTGTATCTGCAGCTAATCGAAAAAACGAAGACCCATCACCTTGGACAACCAAGTTGGGAATTAGTTGTGGTGTGATTTCCCTATTATGGCCCCCTTGATCATAGTTGATAAAAGGAGGATTGTCGTACCCCACAAGGGCAGCATTCTTAGGTAAAAGACTGTTATCATGCGCACTTTGGTTCTTCAAGCGTGTGTCAAACGAATCCTTAATACTCGAACCACATTGTCTAGGCTGGGTTTGGTAAAAAACCTTTGAAACCACTAATTCCCCATCTTTCTCTTCCTCATTATTTCCGAGATGGTATTGGTGCATCACCCAGTTTGTTTTCTCAGGCTTTCTTTGTCTGCCATAGTTGGTGTAGAGAACTAGGATCTTTTTGAACCCTTTAACTGCACCCCCAGTAAAAACTGGCCGAGTCTTGCCTGTTTTATGCCATCTGGTTTCGCTTCCATCTTCATCAGTGTGGACCTTCCTGCGTTTCCTAGTTCCAGTCGTGTATGCCTTTGACGGTCGATGAAAGAAGTGACGGATTTGGCCATCTTTGCCGACTCCTACAGCAAGATTAATTCATAAGAGAGTTCTCTTATTAAGAGAGCTGGCCGCATTGATGATCAGCAATTAAAATACTACTTAGAAGCACAGCTAGAGAATATCAGAATGATCAGATATATACCATCAGAAGAAAAAATGATTTGCAACTCTGCATATCTCACATTTATTATTTTTCTGGCAGCGACTTCTACCAGAGCGAGCATGCACGTGAACGAATAAGCAAAGTACTTGCGCGCAGTTAGACATTCAAATAGTGTCTTTCGTGAAAGATAGCAAGAGTTCTTTGGTGTCGTCACAAGGCCGTGGCCGCGTGTTTTTTTCTTTTTCTTTTTATTTTAATGCCATTCATGATGCTGCTCTTGGAAATTCAAGCTAATTAATTAATGACGTTGATAACCAGCCAGAGCACGCATCAGCATTTGTTTTTCAATACAGAAGCCTGTAGAAGTTGAAAGACAAGGGCCGCTAGAAAACCCTAAAAATATAGGTGGTACTATTTGAAATTAATTTTAAGAAGTGAAAGTGCAACATGCATGCATGATGTCTCGGTTGCTAGCTAGCTAGACCAGAAATGACTTCGTACCGTTTAGACAGTGAGTTGAAATGAAAGATAAAAGTTGAATAAAATATTGTTAAAATATTATTTTTTAATATTATTATTGTTTTGTAATTTAAAAAAGTTGAATTGTTTATTATATTTGTGTAAGAATTTAAAAAATTAAGATGTAATAATGAGATGAGATGAAACTCTAAACGGACGTAAATGAGGAACGGTTGCTTCAACTCTAATACGTGTCAGCTAGCAATACTCATATATAGCCGACTTAAGTTTTTGCTTCTAACATACATAAATTATTCTTTGGTTAAGATAGGTGAGCAATCCACCTTGTGCATGTTTTTTACGTTTCTCTCAAAATGACATATCCGAATGCATAGAGACGTATCCTCAGCAGAGAAGATTTCCATATTTTCAAATAAAAACATAGCAATAAAAATGGCTTAGATTTTGAGGAGTACTTGAGTTTGTGTGCAAAGCTAGTTTGTTCCAATTCCGAGAAAAGAACGGAACAAAAAAATTAAAATATTATCACTGACACTAAATATATATATATATATATATATATATATATATATATATATCGAAGGTATAATTTGAAATCTCCTGCATGGTTAATTTTTCTTCTTCGATCATTAAAGAGATCGAGGTGGCAATTATCATTCTCAAGTACGTACGTAACTTTCTTCCTTAAATAATATCTCGAGTCCCCTAGCCTCCAGAAGAACCAATTCTTAAATTAATAATTAGTTCCGTAACAGATCAGTTCTCGACTCAATGTTTATATATTGTCATTTAATTAATTACGTGATCATGAAAGAAGAATATATGTGATAAATAGCTTGCTAGCTAGCTAGCTAGGGTACCAAGAATCACCTGGCAACTTTTCCGGGTGAGTATAGCAAATTCCATTCTCTCCCTCTAGTGTGGGGATGAATTCATCAATAAGAGGATGAAGCTTCCGCGTATCAGACAGCACCTTCGCCTCTAAATGTTCAAGAATCTCATGGTCTGTCGGATCAAACTTAACCCCCGCTGGTAGTCCCGGTAAATCATGAATTCCCGTCTAATTCACATTAATTAATTGTCCATGACAAACATAAGTACTATAATATTAGTCATGAAATAAATAAAACAAATATATATATATATATATATGAAAACTTCACGAAATATAAAAGGACAAACATAGGCTGAAAGATATATATATATATATATATATATATATATATATATATATAAACGTATATTTTTTTATATAAAAAACAATACCTGATCTTGGAATTCGATGTCATGGCCACATGATGGGCATGTTATGGTCCGGACCTCATCCGTTTTCGTGTCGAGAACACTGCTCTCTTGTGGAGTAGTAGACGTGATTATCTGAAGAGCCCTCTCATCGTCTGAATCATTGCACCATGTCATCTCTCCGGTTTTGCTCTCAGGCCCAATATCCCATAAATGGATTTTCCGTCTTGTTTCCTCCAGTACGTCTCCTGAATAGAGCGAACTCTATACGAGAATACGCAATAGGGTAACTAAAAAAGAATAAAACCCAAAATTAAAGAATAAAAAAGAAAGAAGAGGGAGAAGATCGAAGGAAAGCAAGATGAGTTGCCGCTTTTAGGCACGTTACCCTTATAATAAATTAATTATCACCTTCTTCTTGATGTCAGGGAAGGAATTTAGTTCACCCTTTCCTAAGATTAATTTGTGTTGTTCTTATTTGCTCTTGGGGGCCGGGCTTCCTCAGACAGAACAAAGAGAACTCTAGCTATGAGAACGAAGGCTATAAGAGAAGGGAAAGAAAGATCTCTCGAATTAATAGTAAAGGTTGCTTGCACGTCAAGTATTTTGGCTATGTTCGTGTGGATACGGTTCTAGCTACCGTACGCAAGGAGAGGATAATGGCGGTTTGGTTCGTTTATTTATTTATTTATTATTTTCTCCTTTTATTTGATTTTGTGTCTAAAGAATGTTGAGCTTACATAATAACTTAATTAGGAAAGTTAAACTCGATGTGAAAAAGGTTATAAGCTAGAGTGGATAGGAGGCAACCGGATTCCTGGAGACATTTCACCTAGAGAGAGAGAGAGAGAGAGAGAGAGAGAGAGAGAGAGAGATGGGAGCTTCAGATGCAGTGTCCACCTAGAGTCTACTCAAAGCTGTTGTAAGTAAAAACTTGGGAAATGTACGTACGAACCAACAAAAATGAAAATAACAAGGCACATTACACCAACAACCTGTATATTCTTCCTAGCAAATCCCTTCCGTCACGTAGACTTCTTCTCATGCCAAGCAACGAATCATCCTCTCCTCTAGATCTCTCCCTGTGCATGCTTGTTTTGGCTGGTGTTTACAGAAAAAACTTCCTGCGTTAATTCTTCAATCCAATGTATATTAATTTATTGGTTAATGTTGATCCAGTTATGCGAGAAAAGACCCTATCACAACGCAGCCAGCCTCCATTATTTAGCATTTTTCGTCATGCATGAGTTCGATCTTGTTGCTGTTGATATATGATTTCCACTCACGGGGCGCCACATGCAAATCAACCAAAATAACGCGTACGTATGTTCTGATCAATTAAGTAACGCGGCGCTTTCCTTCCCATTCTCGCTTTTCTCCCTTTTCCTTTAACGGAAAAATACGACGGTCTGCCTTCCTGAGAGAGATTCAAATGCGAATTTTATGTTGAAGTTAAATATCCAAAAAGAAATTAATAACAACAAAATAAATCTTTTTATCGATGATTTTAAGAAATATCTTAGATCTGTGTTGAATTGGTAAGTCTAGGCCTCCTATTGGTGGAGGGTTGGCAATCGCAAGGTATAGAAAAAGAACACGCTTGTAGATAAAAGTCTCTTCCTTTATTATCTGTTGCTTCTAGTAGCCGACATGTCGTAATTGAGCTTCTCAAAGAAGCCACGCAAGTGACGCAACAAAAGCTTAGCCTCCAAGCTTTAACACTTAAAACGTCAACGTATGAATTGGGGACCGTCTCCAACTTGTTTCGTGGGCTTCATTTGTCATTTTCAGATCATTAATACACACTCTGATCTCTCCCTCGAGCGCTTTTGCATGTTGAACAGTATATTATTTGCTAGGAGAAATAGTCAATTCACAAATAGTTTTTGTAAAAGTGAAGTTCATGAATTACTTTACAGTAAAACAAACTTAATTTACCTTATTATGAATATACAGTAAGGCCTGGTTTAGATAGTCAATTGAGATAATCGAGGTGAAAGTTGAATGAAATATTATTTTTATTTTGAGATTTGAAAAAGTTAAATTATTTATTATATTTTATTTAAAATTTTGAAAAATTTGTATGATTAGATGAAATGATTGAGATGATTTCATTATACAAATTGCAAACCAGGCCTAAGTAGTGGCATTAATAGTTTGCGAAACTTACAGTTTTGAGATTTGTTTGTAAACACGATAACACTTCTATATTATTGTTGTGTCTATATATATATATATATATATATATATATATATATATATATATATATACCGTATCTACTTGTTAGGTTTATTCCAAAATATGTAGTTTATATGAAAAAAGAAACAAGCTCAAATTATCACTCAGTTTGTAATCACTCCCAGATCATCAATAAATTGTAATTTGCTCCCTACCTCAGAAATCTGAAAGAAAAACAGATATAAAATAAAAATAAATCAATCAATCAGATACAAAAAAATTGAAAAAAAAATATGAACAGTTTTATATTCTCAAATAAAAACTAGTGTATTTTTTATTTTTATTTTTAAATATATTTACCATTTCTTAACAAATTAATTTTCCTAGAATTGGGAATTTTGTATTTTCTTATAATTTGTAGGGATAATTTTTTCTCTTGAAAAAAAATAAAGATATATATAGCTAATAGCATTATTAATTATTTCTTAATAGGACAATTAATGGTGCATAGAGACGGTTTCCAAAAGCAGGAGGTAAGGATAGATGGTGTATGAGATCTTACCGTTTTTGAAAATGAGAAGCTTTCACTCTTTATAATGGGTTCAGTGGAGTTTCAATTGTATAATTGATTACTTCTTTTGGAGTATAGTCCCAGATGTGGTTTGAGCCTCCCGTAGAATGTTACAAAATGGTATTAGAGTCCATTTGTGATACCGCATACTGAGTGATAAAGGTATCTAGGTGATGTATGGGATCCTATATTGCTTGAGAATTTAAAGTTTTTACTCTTTATAATAGATTCAAAGTGGCTCTAATTGCATTATTGACTGATCATTTTAGAATATAAAACTAGATATAGCTTGGCTCTGAAAAATTAAGAGCAACCAGCATAGACATTGGATGGTCATGTGGTGATCGATGGAGGTGACAACAGTACTACTTCCGACTACATATAGTATAGTGGTGGTAACAATGAGCGAGAACATAAAGATATAATGGTGACAGTGAGAGTTTAAATATCAATGATAATGGTGATGTGAAAAATGGTATTATTGAACAAAGTTTATTCAAAAATAACATCTACAGTTGAATATAGGGTTGAGCAAAAATCTAAAAATCTGACTCCGCCTCCAATTCCACATCGGCTCATCGGAGTCGGAGTCAGAGTTTTTTTAACCAAAAAAATCAGAGTTGGAGTTTTTTTAATCAAAAAAGTTGGAGTCGAAGTTGGAGGTGGCGATGTATCGGCTCCGATTGTCCGACTCCGATATTGTACATATTTTATAAAAATATAAGTATTTTTTTCATATTAATCATATATTTTTTATATAACTATAACTTATATAGTTAATTAAATTCAATAATATACTAATATGAGCAAATTATTATAAAATAATAAGTTTATACTATAATATAAATAGACTAAACTCACTAATAATAGTTTGGTATATGTAAACACCATACTATTAACTATTACTACCATGCATATAAAACTATTAATGTATAATAACATGTAATACTAATGTATAAATATTAACATATAACAACATATAATACTAATGTATAATAACAAAATTTTGTACAATGATTTATTTTTTCAATTTTGATTATGTTTTAATAAAATTGAAATTGAAAAAATTTATTTTTTTAAAAAAGACTGAAATCTAGAAGCCTAAATCTAATTAGTGAGAGCCCATGATTGTCGAATTGAATTTTAAATGGGCTAAGAAAAAAAGCTCAAATCCAACTCCACTCTGACAAGACGAATCGGAGGCTATGTGAATCGGAGTCAAAGTCGGAGTCGGAGTCGGGCACTTCGACTCCGACACCGACATTGTCGGTGCTCAACCCTAGTTGAATATATGTATACATTCTAATTAATTAATCTAAAACGTACGTACAATACATAATATAATTTCGAGAAGCATAAACATAACAAAACAACATGAGATAATTTGTCATCGCCATGGGAATTTGAAGGCAGTTGCAGTCAATTCGAATAATATTGCCATTTTCAGGAGACAACAATATTGGTAATTACGTCTAAAAGATTGCATTGGAAAAGACTTTTGCTCCCAGGGTTACTTTTTGCAACATTATTGCTAAAGTCTCGTGATGAAAATCCATAGAAAATGTACTATTGAATCCAGGAAAGTTAGATGGTTGAACCGTGAACATGACTTTTTGGTAAATATATGATCTAAGCGAATTAAAAGCATCTAAAGATTCTAAACGCATTAACTAGCTAGATGCGTGTGTTGATGCTTATGCACCAAACAAAAGTCCAAAAGATGGGTTAGAGAATTAGGAGATTACGCATCGATAGTGATTTGAGAGAGAGCACAGTAAAAGGTTGGGAGAAAGGGAGGATGAACTGAGATTGAGGCCAATTAAATTTATCACACGAAAATGTTGTTTTTCATCTTGACTTTTGTCATCCTCTGTAATCATATTCTTATAAGTACGTAACTTTTTGTTTACATAATTGATTTATAATAAAGTCATTTAAAAACGCGTGATATCAACTAATATGATTTTAACGAGGTTCAACTCCCTTCTACTACGGGAGAGAGGAGTTTACCACTGCCTACGCCTACATATTCAACTCACTCTATCCTCTTTTATACTATTCCAAGTCGAAGGGAATTACGAGACTTATATCTTTCTATACAAAGAGGAACTTCAATATGAAGCTAACTAAAAAGAGATTAGAAAAGAGTTCCAACTACGGCACATGCCCCTTGGTCCTTTTGAGATAAGATTCTCTATCTTATGTCTATCCACTACAAGAAAATTATTTAATTGTGATCAACTATTTTCTGTGAAAATGATTATTTTTTATTATAATGAGTCTATTTTCATCACAAATAATTATTATTGTCGTAAATAATCTGTCATAAATACTCATTTTTCTTGCAGTGATCTCATAGTCATACGAGATCATCCTAGCATGCATACAAACGCAGGCTAAATAGTATTAGCGATTAATTATTTTAGCCAGTCCATCGTGGACAACTTATAAGGGATTTTCAATTTAGATGTGAATGAAGCAACTTTATGAGAGGTTTGAACAATAAGATGATATGAGATGAGATGAGAGTTGAAAGTTAAATAAAATATTTTAGAAAATATTTTTTTAATATTATGAAAAAATTAAATTATTTATTATATTTTATTTAAAATTTTAAAAATATTATTATACTTAAATAAAATGAGATGATATAATTTGCTCTTCTCATGACTACTTAATTTTTACAAATGCCTTCATGGGCTAATCACAATTGACTAAAGTGGCGTGTGGGTTGGTAGGTGGGGTCAAGGATCGTTGATTGTTAAGGCATATATAAAGCATAAATATAAAGTATAAATTAAGTCGTTAAAGGTGAATTTATAGGAGACTTCCGTCAAGGACTCTTTTAAGTAATTAGTCAAATTAATCCTCTAACTGTTATAAAGAAAACAAAGCATCAAAATAGTTTCAAGTTATAACAAATTATATAAAAATAATTCTATAAACATCTAGCGTGCATTCATATGATTTTTCAAATCTATTTTATAATAAAAATAAATTTATAATATAAATAAATTTATAATATAACAAACCATTTTAATTTATAATATTATTTATATAATCTTTTTATAACAAAAATATTTCTCATATATTTTAGTCAAAATTGAATTACGTGTTATTCTTGGCAATGGGGTTTTGGAAAGTATTCCCACTTTCAAGGTTTCGGAAAGTTGAAGACTTCCAAAATTGAATTACGTGTTATTATCACTAGGGGCCTAGGGCCCATTAATTATATGTCGACTTTATAGATTTTCCGACATACGTCGGCGTTATTATCACTAGAGTTTCGTGTTTTTCAATGGAGTTTCGTGGAACATTGATTATTAAAGAAGTGCTGCCGACGTAATTAATAAAATTAAATTCATAAATTAATATGATGGATAAATTGGTTTAATAAAATTTTTCATCACCTTGAAAACATAATTTGGAATGATATCCTAACCATTTCTTTACTTTTAACATTACTCATATTTGCACAGAAGTGAACACTAACGAATAGCCTCGCTACTCATGCAGTTTTAGGCAGCACTATAAGGTTTCGTTTAGATGTAAAAATACTCTCAACTTATTTCATTTCATATTATTATTATAATTTTTTTAAATTTTTATATAAAATATAATAAATAATAATATTTTAAATTTTAAATCTTAAAATATTAATAATATTAAAAAATAATATTTTAATAATATTTTATTCAACTCATCTAAAATTATCAAATCTCATCTTATCTTACTATTCAAACGAGCCCTAAGTTTATCTTCCATTTTTGAACTACTCAAACATATAGTTGGACTTTTTACTTTGGATGCTGTAGGTATTCCCAACTTCCGACAGTGGTTATGCCTTTATTGGTTCTTCTTGTATTTTCATTCTTCTTAATAATGTTTTTCTTTTTTCATAAGAGCCTGGTTTTGGGATTTAAGATGTTCTAACACACCCCCCCCCCCCCCCCCCCCCCCCCCCCCCCCCCCCCCCCTCTCTTCTTGTGCAATGTATTACTTCACCATAAGTGATGTTTATTAATAAAATTAAGATTCTGTTTTCTTTTAAAAAAAATTCATAAATTGATATGGATTCATGTGATATGTCAGATTTACGTTACAATAAAAATAATTTTATAATCTAATATATCACATAAAATTATGTCAATTTATAAAATAATTTTATAATTTAATATATTACATAAAATTATGTCAATTTATAAATTTAATTTTATGAAATTTATTTGTGAATAAAACAATTATCCTCTTAAAAGCAAATTAGTCTTCCTTTTTATTCAGTGACATTGGAATTTTGCTTCGGCTTCTTGATCAATCCAATGCTGGAAGGCTTTTGACAGACCAAACCAGTTAATAGATATACATTGAATTCGGACTACGTACATATATGGGCTTTAGCCTTGGATTGATCAATTATTGACAACGTAGATTTACCGTATTGGCCCAACTATATCTCTGTTTAGGTTCATTTAGATAGTGAGATAAGATAATTTTAGATGAATTAAATAAAATATTATTAAAATATTATTTTCTAGTATTATTATTATTTTTAGATTTGAAAATTTTAAATTATTTATTATATTTTATGTAGAAATTTAAAAAAATATATAATGATGAGATAAGATTGTTTCTCTATCCAAACAAGCCAATTTCAACTTTCAAATTATATGAGATTTCTACTTCCAATCCCATGTATTAATATTTTATATAAATATATATTTAATTATACCTATCAAATAAACTGACTTCAAAGATCTAGCATAAAAAAATAAAAGGAACAAATATACCTTCCAAGTCCAGGGCGGAACTATGTTGTAGGTTGGGGCCCAAAAATTTTAAAAATTAGTCTCATATATTATATAATTATAATTATAAGTTTAAATATTCTTAAAATATTTAAGATTGTTCTCCCAACACTCAAAAGTATATCACTCAAATATTTTTAAATCTATTAACATAATAGTCTTGATTTGACATCTCTATCTCTCTTTATTTACCTTAGGTGTGCATTGTGCGGTTTGTTTGATTTCATATCATTGATATCATATAAGTTTTTCTTATCTTTCTGAACTAACATATATAGTTACACGATTTTTTCTAATTTTTTTTTCATTTGGGTCATTCTCGACTTCATTAAATTTCTTGTCTATCACATGTACATAATCTTCTTTTACAACCTTTGAAATGTTTTTAATCACATATTAATTACTTAACTAACTAGAAGTTTCAAGAGGGTTTATCTAATAGTTAAAACAAATCTGGAAGATTCTTGCATATGAGAAATAGCAAATTTATCTAGCTAGATGATTGATGAGACGTTTCTAGAGAGATAGAGAGTATGTAAAGAATTTATTTTCTTTTGTGAAGAATTTATTAGTTATTCACATGCTTTTTTTGTTCACTTATTAATAGTAATACAATTATACAATAAAAAAATCTAACGATTTTTATATTATTAAATATTTTTTCAGGTTTATTCTTAATCTATAAATTTTTCTTAAAGCTTAGAAAAATATGAGTAAATCGAGAAAAATTGTATAATTTTATGACATATGATTATTTTTTTATATAGTCACGTGCAAAAAGTACATATTACTTATGCTGACACATACCGCACACTTTGCCGATCGCCCCCCCCCAGACACCAAACCCTAATTCCACCCCTGAACTTCCAATCAAAGATTATAATGTTGGCCCTTTATGAGCCAATATTATATAAATCATGTGAACGCTTAGTTCCTTTCAAAGACCCAAATCTAAAAGATGGCGAAGATGTTTAAAACCAGGCCACAAGAATTCATGACAACTGAGATGGCAATATCATTTGTTCAAAGTCAAATCTCCAAATTAGTTTTCAGTTTCTCCATTTGCACGCGTCTTAGAAAATTGTGGAGAAATACAATACACCAGCAACCTTTTAGACCACTAGTACTTGGGAGTTTTGGTCCCTACCAATAACTTAAAGACACCAATTTTTAAAACATATATATATATATGAATTGTTCAAAATCGATAACCACTGTTTCATTGGTTGATCATTTTGGATAGACTCTGAATCAAAGACATACCTCCATCTCAAAATTGTTTAAGATTGCTACAACTTGACCCATGGATAGCCTGCTTTTTCTCGAGTTACCAACACAAGCTAAAGCAACTTTGCTCAGTCTGACAAGAGACTTGATTTCAGAAGGAATTGCAAGTCTTGGGTCTAAAACTTCATGAAACCTCATGTCCTTAATCAAGGGCAATGCCCACTTAACAAGTAGACCTTCTTCACAGCTTCTTCTCCCACTCAAAAGTTCGAACAGAAGAACCCCAAAATCATAAACGTCACTTTCCTTACAAAAACTTCCCCCTCCATGATCACCCCAATACTCATCATCCGCATACCTTACTAGGCCATTCTTCTCTTGGGGAGTCATAAAATTAGATAGCCCATAATCACAAACCCTAGTGCAGAACTTCGCATCGATCAAAATACTTGGGACCTTGACACCGCCATGGACTATGCTTGGTGCCTTGCCCTCGTGCAGGTACTCAAGTCCTCGGGCAGCCCGGCAGCTGTCCTCAAACGATGGCTCCAATCCAATACAGACGCTCCATCGTTGCTTTGGCGTAAATAGAACTCCAATTTTGCCAAGCCACCAAACTCCATTAATATCGTTCTCTCACCTGGAGCTTCCGAAAATCCTATAATTGGCACTATATTGGGGTGTTGGGTAAAAGAAAGCAACTTGATCATGATCACCGTTGAAAATCAGAATCCTGCATTGCTCATCAACACAAGCTGTGGATGTATTCGTTTAACGGCCAGTGGTCCTCCTTGTTCTAGCATGGCTGCATATACAGTTCCTAGACGGCCCTGACCGACAATCCTGCGGGTGTCAAAGCCATCGGTGCATGGCAGCATCAATATCCGTCAATGTGTATGCACGAGCAGAAAGCTTGGTGGAAGGTGTTTCTTGATATTCAACAGGTCTCTTTTTCCAAATGAAGTAGAGGAGAATACCAAGAACAATGAGACAGATGGATAGCCCTACCAAGACAAAGTAATAAGCTATATTCTCACCTAGGTTCATTTTTGTTATCTTTGTTGTGTTTGATGATGATGATGAGGGCTTTGAATATGAAAAGAGAGAGAGAGGTTGGATTGTCAATATTATAACACGGTGTTGGAATATTCAGTTTGAATTAATCTGGGGAGCAGCCACTGTTTTGGAGAAGCCATTTTGCACACCCTACGTGGCATCATCCAAACCACATATCTCCCACACATCATCCAAACCGAGCTGAGAGAGAGAGAGAGAGATGATGGATGAGAGGTGGAGAGTGAGACAGAGGTGGAGGGCGAGACAGAGAGACCGAGAGAGAGGTGGAGGGCTTGGCTAGCTCGGAGGTGCTCGGGGAGGAGTCGCGGTGGTCCATGGGAGGTGCTCGATGGGGCTAGAACCGACTCACGATGGCGATAGGGTTGTCGGTGGCCCCAAGCTCAAGCTCGTGTAAAAGCCATTTTATGGGTCGTTTGCGTGTGTGCGATGGAGAGGGAATGGGAGGTTCGTGGTGGCTGGGTCTGTGAGAGGTGGTCGTCGGTGTGAGGTGGTGGAGGTGCGGTGGCCTGAGTGGCCGTGTACGATTGCGAAAGTAAAGAGAAATGGGTGAAACCCATTTCGGTTGGGTTATCGCAGGGTTGAGAGAGCGCTGAGCGTGGGGGAGATTAGTGGTGGCTAGCTTGGTCGTCGGCGTGAGGGGGAGTCGCTGGTGGTGGCAGTGAGGCTAGGCGGCGCACGGCGGCTCTGGGCTGGGCTGAAGGAGAATCGGGCATGAGGAGAGAGAGAGAGAGAGAGAGAGAGAGAGAGTGAGTGAGTGAGACTGAGGAAAGAGAAAAAAATGATTTCTTGGTCGGGCGTGCAGCCACGCAGTGTGTGCAATGTGTGCACAGCTACAGTGGCTACTCCGTAGAGAAAATATTAAAATGGTCCTTGAATTCATCCTCGAAACAAAAAGGGTCGATCCTAGTACTTTTAGATGAGAGTAATCTAGTGGTTGCTTGAAAAGAAGACTATAAGGGGAGTCCAATTGTGTATAGTTGGAGTGGGGAAGCGATTAATTAAGAAATTCAGTGGAAAAGGCGTGGACTTAAAAATTATGTGGAGGTTGAATTAAGCCAATAAACATAATCCAATCTCCATTATGTGTCGATATTTTCTTTTGGCAATCCCATTTTGCTTAAAGGTGTATGGACAAGTGAGACGGGGAAGAATACCATGAGAATTAAGGAAAGAAATAAATTAATTAGATGTATATTCCCTACAATTATCATATTGAAATTATTTAACTTTGCAAGAGAAGATATTTTCCACTCACATTTTAAAGTTAACGAAATGATGAAAAGCTAATGATTTACTGGAAATAGGATACATCCATGTAAACTGAGAAAAGTGTTTTACAAAAATAACATAACATCGACAGCCACTTAGAGAAGAAATAGGAGAGACCCAAACATCGGAATGGACAAGTTCAAATGGACTAACAGACACTCTAATAGATTGAGTATATGGTAATCGTTTACTTTTGCCTAATTGACAGGATGAACAAACTAATTCTTGAGAAAAGGACCCAACAACAGCTAGCTTGAAATGAGGAATAATGTGCTTGGTCACTTGAGAGGAAGGATGTCCAAGCCTAGTGTGCCGCACATTAAGAGAAGTTTTGATCCTAAAGAGAACTACACGTGCATGGTAGTTATTTTGAGAAAATTTATTCAACACGATAGGATAGAGTCCACATTCACTTAGTCCCTCTAGAAGTGTTCTTCCCGAGGTCTTGTCCTTGACAAAAAAAAATGAGTGTTGGTTAGAAGAAAATAACACTAATTATCCACACAAAACTTATTGGTAGAAAGAAAGTTAATCATGGCATTAGGACAGTGCAACACATCTTGAAAGGAGAATTGTTTTTTGTGGAGTTTGTATAGAAAATGAGCCAATATTGGAGATGGAAAGACCAAATCCGTTAATTACAGCCACTGAATCTTTACCAGTATATGTTTCCTGTAAAGACAAATTAGCAATGTCATTAGTAATGTGCTGATTTGCGCCTGAGTCAGCATACCACAAGTTCTCCTCTTCATGGACAATGTTGATTTGAGCAACCATGGCAGCCAGTTGCGTTGGCGAATATCGTCCTTGATAACTGTAGTTCATATGATGATAACAATCCAAGGCTTGGTGGCTTGTCTTTCCACAGATTTGACATGGAATGCGATTATAGGAGTTGCCATGGGACATAGAGTTTAAAGAGGATCTGTTACGCTTGGCAGGTTGCTGTTGTGGCTTAGAATAAGTTGGCCTTGCCGTGGTCCATTTTTGGGAGGAAAATTTGAAGGAAAATTCGACTTGTTGCGAAATTGGCCTCCCTGGTTGTGATTTTTTCCTGCAAGCATTGCAAAGGCCGCTTGCTCCATGAGCTTTATTTGGCTTTCAATCATGAGTTCATAGGACAATAATTCTGATTGGAAATCATCAAAGCTCATGGGACCATAACATAAGGCAAAAGAAACAGAAGTGACAAAAGGATTGAATTAAGGATAATTTAATCCACTAAAAACATAGGAAATGAGATCATCCTCACCCACTAGCTTGCCCACAACAGCAAATTAATCGGCAGTAGACTTAGCTGAGGTCAAATAGTTGGTGCAAGTAGCACTCCCTTGCTGAAGAGTTTGTAGGTGTCGTTTGAGACCTTTGACATGTACTTGTGAGTGTGACGCATATCTTTTGGCCAGTGAATTACATACTTGCTTGGCTGAAGTTATGCCAAATACAGAAGGAATAACCTTATCGGTCAGAGTAGCATTGAGCAAGCCTAAAACAAACTGGTCCTTATTCCAAAGAGTATACTCAAGATTGACAGCCTTAGTTGGCTTTCCTTCAGTCACAAACAAATTGCTAAGAGCAAGACTTAGAACCATCCACAAATCCGAGCAAGTCATTGCTATGTAAAACAAGTAGCAACTGGGAGACCCAATTGAGATCATTGGTACCGTTCATCTTAATCGAAACTAACTAGGAGAAGTTTAGTTGAGAAAAGACCAAAGGAACGGTAGAGTTAGCAAAGCCATTGATGAATAACAAAGAGAACAGGACGTTGGAAGCGTGAGCTATAGGGGCTCTGGTACAATGAAAGATTTGTGAAAGGGTATTTGTTCAAGTTACCAATCCCGTAAGAGATATTTCCTTTATATACTGATTTACATTTGGTTACATTGCGATCTGTACAAAGAAGGAATATTAACAAGAAAGGAAAGAATACAACCATAAGAGAAATAAATAAAGAGGAGAAAAATAACCAGCTATGTGCCAGAGAACGTCGAAAAATAAGGCAGCCTAGGCTGCAATCACGTTGCTTCCTCCAAAATAATGTCTTGACTTGGTTCGTTAACAGGAGAGGCTTACTCAACTCCTATTCTCAATTGTAGGACTCTAGGCAAAGTCTCTCAACAGTACCGGCCTAATGTCTCATTTTTATGTTTTTTTGTTTTTAAGTATTTTTTTAGCTTTCTGCAGATATCTTCATTTTATTTTATTTTGCGTTTCATAACTTCACTTTTTACACGTTTTTTGCATTATTGCTTTATTTTTTTTTCTCCTCTTTTTTAAATGGTCTTTATTTGCCTTTTAAACTGGAACCATCTGCAAACAAATGGACATTTTTTTTTTAATTTTCAAGATAAAAATAATATCTCAACCTAATTAGGACGGCTCTTCCATTAGGCAAGTTAGACAATTGCCTAAGATCCCTAATGGAAAAAGCCCCCTCCCCCAAAACAAATATATATATATATATATATAAAGTAGAATTTTTTTAAAAAATATATATACCCAATAAAAAATTTTAATTAACTCCATGAAAATGAGAATATAAATAAGATCAAATATATATTATATAATTTTTAGTTTTTAAAAGTATCACATATAATAATTATTTTACCTATTCTCCTTGTAAGAATATACTTCTCTTTTGTCATTATTAGTTTAATATATAATTAATATGAAATTATAAATAGCAAAATTTAATTTTCCAGTGTCCATAAAAGGTTTTTGTATAATTCTTTGAAGAGGCAATGACCTATTTTTTTTAAAATGTTTAAGTTACTTATAGAACGTTATTCACATGCAATAATGATTATAATTGTGTCTAAGAGTCTAAAGTACTTGTAAAACTAGATTTGATAAAATTATCTGTAAATCAAGAATTTCTTAATAAAGATTAAAGTCAGTTATTAATTGAAAATGTGGTATATAATCTTAATCAATAATTTTACTTTACAAAATATTAGGAATTATTTTTAGATAAAAATATAATATAAAAATAAAAATAAAAATATTTAATTTTACTTAAAAAAAAAAACCCTCACTCAGAATTTAAGCCTTAGCTCCCGGAACGTATTCGAGCCGGCCCTGCTAAATAGCAAGTAGGTGATTTCTGTTCACCCTTCCAATTGTGCCATGTTCGACTATATTTGTCTTGTTTGGAAAAGGTAATAAGATATAAAGAGTAAATTACAAATTAATTATAAAGTTATCCAGCACAGGTGGAGCTTAATATTGGTCATTGACACTGAATATTAAGACATTAATTACTAGTTTTTACCGCTCCATTAGCTATCCTAACTAGTAAATTTTATCAAATTCACCATCCAGCTTGTTCCTCTCTTATGCATGATTGGTGTGTTTCACACACACACGATATGGGTATCGCCGTTTGCACAATTTACATACAACCAAATATCAAATCTGTTTAATTCTACCCACCTGACTACTTTACTGTTTTTCTTTAAAATTGAAATCAACCTAATATATATTTCTATATATACATATAGAGGCACATCCTCTTAATTTACTACTTCATGCAAGTGCACGTTGATTTAATTGCTTTTATTATTGAACTTTATTAGATACTTGATTGGTGTTAATATATAAATTAAATAATAAAGTCTACTTATTTCTATCAACTCAAATTTTTTAGATAAGTGATGATTTCACATAATATCATAACAGATATCTTGAGTTAGAATTCTAACTCTACTTGTTACTCATTTATTGAGAGTGAATCTGACCACACATGAGAGGAGTATATATTCACATGTAAATTAATAAATTAATTAATAAATTTATATCTTTCCATTATTTAGTTTTTGTTTCGTATTCGTCACTGGGTTTTTTTTTTTTTTTTTTTGTACTTCTCAGTCGTTCAATACTCTCATTCCCTCTTTTGTTAACGTGTGTATATGATGCTCTTGAAAAAAAGATGCTTTCTGATAAACTAAACATGACGTAAGGCTTTTAGTTATGACAACCATACTACAAAGTGACAAACCATGCATGCAACTCGTGACGATCCATTATAACTGACATAATCCATTATAACTGCGTGGCTTTGACCAAATATTCATTCAAATGGACATTGCGTTTTAACTTCTCACTAGAAAATTAAATGTGGATTTCTAGATCATATCAAATGTTTAGTATTTGTCCTAAAAACTTAAAAAAAATATTTAATTATTTATATTATATCATGAATATATTATATCGCTTTAAATTGTCACTGAAAGTACTTCATTGTAGAAATCGACCGACGAAGTTGGATCGTGAATAACAATTTTGAATTCTATTAATTAGACGTTAAAAGTATCTCAGATCATCTGTAAATAATAATAAAATAATTTATAAATAATAACGAAATAATTTATAAATAATAGTAACTATATAAATAATAATAAAATAGTCTAAAAATTTCGAACAATATTTTTATTTTCAAACACAGCCTGAAAATATCAATTTTGAACTCTTTGAAGAGAAAAAGCGACAGAATTATTTAATTTTGACCATCACAAATCGCAGGGTTTGACACATCTAGACACGAGTGTCTTGAGAAAAATTAGTTGTTCCATCAAGCAAGAGCTCGGGTAAAAAAAAAAAATCCATAAGAAAACACAAATCAGAACTGGGTTGATTTAAATTGACAACCTCGCGAGAATCATGCAACAAGTCGTATACCCGAGAAAAAAAAAAAAAAAAAAACAAAAGAAAAAAGGTTGGGCATGTAGGATGTAGGAGTCTCCCATTTAATTAGTTTTATATTAAGAGTCACGTTTGAATAGTGAGATGAGATAATTTTAAATGAATTAAATTAAATATTATTAGACTATTATTTTTTAATATTATTATTATTTTAAAATTTAAAAAAATTAAATTATTTATTATATTTTATATGAGAATTTAAAAAAATTATAATGATGAGATGAGATGAATTGAGAGGTTTCGAAACAAGGCTTAAGAATTTATGTAAGGTGACAATAGCATGTCTATCAATACGTAATATGCATGATATTACCTAAAATTCCTATGCAACTCGTCGAATCATAAAATTTTACATAAAACTAATTTTTGTTTGCAAATTGGTATTGAGGATGTGTCGTACTATTAAAATAACAGGATTTAAGTTTTTATTTAAAACTCTCTTATAAACCAATTAATACTTGCATGCCAAAGTGGAGAGCACATACTAGATTCATAGATTAACAATATTTAATTAAATTTTAAAAAATTATATTTATAATCATAAAATATTTAAGCATTGTACACTCTTTTTTAAAAGAGAGAATAAATATAAAATATTTAAAAAATAATTTTTAATAATAAATCTCACATTTTTTAAAAAGTCGAGTGATCGAAATTTGTACAACTCTTGAAAGTATCTAATATTACTCTTAAATTATTTTATAAATCAAATCTCTCACCAATCATATCCTACATAATAACAGTGTAGAGTCTAGACAATGTGTCCTAGTGATCCTACACACTGACTAATAAATATAATTTTTCAATCACGTAAAACAAAAGAAAAAAAAAAGACTGAAATAAAAGAGTAGTACCACAAACCTGATGTGCTGAGGGCCCCAACTCCCTTAAACCATTTGCCTGGCTGCCAAGGAACTTCAAGTGAGATATTAAAAACACTGCACACAAGATCATTTCCTTTCCCATCAGAATACGTATGCATGGGCCATGGTTTCTGCAAGGTGGTCAGGGGATTCAGCTAAGTCCGTACTGATCATCTTGGAATCATGTCAATAAGAACACACCCAGAGAGAGAGAGAGAGGTGTTTGGAAAATATAAATGTATGGCCCGTTGTGCGTGACTCTCCGACCAAAAGACTCGAGAAACGAAGCGTGCAATAAATGGTATCATAGAGAGTCTGAAAGGTGATGTTGACGATTGCCTTCTTCGCAGACTAACCTTAACTGTCACTGTTCTCCCACAGAGAGGGGGAGAGAGAGAGGCATTTATAACGAGAAAACAGCTCAGAAATTCAAAACACACGTCTTTACCAGGAAGGTTCGGGCCAGGACCTGCTCTCCTCAAACCCAAAAAACCCCTGTCATAGAAAAAAATATTTTACCCACATATAAAATCTAATAAAAAAAATTTATAGATGGATATAACTTGTCGTGGTATTATAAATTATAAAATTATTTTAATTATAAACTAACATTTAACATATCATAAAAACTGATATTAATTTGTAAATTTTTTTTTACAAAATCTCTTTATAAAAAAATAACAAAAATTTCACAAAAATAAAATTCGCAATTCAAAATTTTATCTTCTTACCTATTAGGA
The DNA here is from genome assembly GCF_004785595.1 of Juglans microcarpa x Juglans regia. Classification (NCBI taxonomy): domain Eukaryota; kingdom Viridiplantae; phylum Streptophyta; class Magnoliopsida; order Fagales; family Juglandaceae; genus Juglans; species Juglans microcarpa x Juglans regia. Next base: position 4,737,606 of record NC_054603.1, on the reverse strand, counting down.
TATGATATAGTATTATATGAATTAATATGTTAATATAGAATTATCAATATAAAAGTAATTCCTAATCATCCAGTTAGGTTCAATCTAAACCAATTCATTATGTATACGAGGTGCTCGAAGCTATAACATTTCTCTTATACAAAAACACCAGTCTTGTAAAAAAAAAATTACCATTAATTCTAACGATGGAATTGGTTCTATAATAAGTGGTATTTAACAAATAGTATAACCCTATTCCAACATTACGAATAAATTTAGGCAATACTATACTTGTGACTGTTAAATAAGTTTTGACAATGTTTTTCAAAAACTATTTTTGATATTTTAGTCTTGATATAATATTTAATTTCATTTTTACATATGATTTTAAATATGCCTTATTTTTTAAAATTAATTTTGCCAACCCTCAATTAATTCGATTGAGCCGCCTGGGGCGAGCAAAGAGGCAAGTGAGGTGGGCCAACATGCACATCTGGTATAGGAGGATGACAAGAGATGGCTCCCTGCTCAGGCTTCTTTAGATCAATGGGTGAGCCATTGGATTGGGCCACTAATTCGATGTGGCCGCAGATTTTCATTTAAGATTAAGTTTTACACGAGATCATAGAAATTTTTACAGCGAGCAAAGTCGAAATCACAGGCTAGCAAGTAAAATTGAGTAATGGATTGTTGATAATAATGCCAGTAAGTAGTAGTTCACCATCGAGAAACAGTGTCAACATCATTCTCAAGAGGTGGTATTAATGCGCGCAGGCATCTACTCGAACTTGGAGAAACCCATCAAGGAAAGTTTAATTTTAAACCGAAAACAACCCACTCTGTAACTCCCCTTCCTTTTTTATCTCTTTTAATTTTCCCCACTCTTTGAAGCAATACCAAGTGGGTCTAATAATGTGAAGTTAGCTTAATAAGAAAAAGTAGAAGATACATTATCAATCACCATCCCCGGATATGTTTTGTGAAGCAGAAAAAACTTGAAGACAAGCAGATCGGAAGCTCTTAAGCCACACTTCCATGATCTGAGGTATCTTCGTAGTAATAAGGAGACAATTTGCCATCTTTCTTGGCCGTCTTGGAGTGGTTAACAGGACTCACTTCTCGCAACATTTTCACTACCCGTCTCATGGATGGGCGATTGATAGGGAGAGGGCTGGTGCAGAGAAGGCCAATGTTAAGCACCTTGCACATGTCTTCCTTGTAACAAGGATCAAGTTTGGGCTCAAGTACATGGTCCACGCCTTTCTGATCCAAAGTGGTGCACACCCACTTCACCAAATCCTTCTCCCCAAACTCTGGGTCAACCGGCAGTCTCCCTGTGACCAACTCGAGCACAACCACGCCAAAGCTGTATATGTCGCTCTTCTCGTTCACTCTAAGCGTGTATGCATATTCTGGAATAATTTTTTTAAGCAAAAGTGTCACTTCAATTTGAGCTAAAAACAGTTGTTGCATACATGTAAACTATATTTTAGGTGCAAACAGATGCCCGAAATATAAATGCAACGACTTTAACTTGCAACCAGTGCATAATTGAAATTTAGCAGTAAGAGGAAACGTGTGTGAATTATCATGTGTAGAAGTTAAGAACTCGCTAACCTGGTGCAATGTATCCACAGGACCCGGCAATGACAGACATAGACTTAGGTCCCTTTCCGCTAGAATCAACCACCTTAGCCAGTCCAAAATCTGCCACTCGTGCTCCAAAATCTCCATCCAACAAAATATTGTTCGACTTCACGTCTCTATGGACTATTGGAGGAACACAATCGTGATGCAAATAAGAAAGCCCCTCAGCGGCATCCAAAGCAATCTTATACCTCGTTGGCCAATCCAACAACCCACCTTTACTGCTATGCAGCAAATCGCCCAAACTACCATTAGGCATGTACTCATAAACCAAAAGCTTGCAGTCCCTAGTAGTACAGCAACACCATAGCTTAACGATGTTCTTGTGCCTAATCTTTCCCAAAGTCTCAACTTCTGCATCAAAAACATTATCCCGAAACTGACCTTTCTCAACATCGGCACTCTCGGAATCTTTCTTCACCCCTCCTGCCCAAAGTTTCTTCACCGCAACAACCTCGCCATTCCTTAACACAACCTTGTAAACCTTCCCGGAAGATCCACTACCAATCACACTATCTTCATCAAGGCAATCCAAGATCTCATATTCACTAAAGCCCAGTTTATGAAACGACATCAACGTCCATTTCGACTTATCAATTACTCTCTTTGCCTTCTCGAAGTTCCTGTACTTGAAGTAGAACCAAACCACGCCAACAATAAACACTAGCCCAGCAAGCACAAAAATAGTCCGGAGCAACCAAACGTAACCCATGCTCTTAGCTTCGCTTTTTCCATCACACAAACCTTCCAAATCCCCACATAAACCAGGATTACCCACAAAGCTATTCATATACGTTTCTTTGGCAAAAAACGGCGGAAGCTCACCCGATAGACGATTGTATGACAAATTGAGCTGATTGAGCTTCAGATTCTGCAATCCAAGTGGGATGTTCCCCGAAAATCTATTTCTTGAAAGATCAAGGTTATTAAGCAGAGACAAGCTCCCAATCTTCTCAGGTATCTTACCTGAAAACTTGTTATTCGCTAGATTCAGCTCGTTGAGCTTCTTCCAAGATTTAATTCCACTTGGAAGCTCACCAGAAAGCTCATTGTTGTGAAGATCAAGAATCCCAAGCTGCTCAAGGTTCTCCATACTCTCCGGCAGTGACCCGCTGAGACTGTTATCGCTACCAGAAAAATCAAACAGGTTTTCCAACCATCCGATCTCTTCAGGTATCGGACCCGAAAAATTATTCTTCGACACGGTTAAAATGGAAAGATTTGCCGCTCCGGCGATTGTTTTCTCGATTCGACCCGAGAGAGAGTTTCCAGCGAGTTCGAGCAGATACACATGTGGGAGTCCCCAAAATCCAGCCGGGACATCGCCCGTCAAGCGATTGAAACCCAAACGTACACGGCTCAAACTCTGGCACTCGCCAAGACTCGCCGGGATTGGACCCGAAAATTGATTGTTTATCATCAAAAGCTCTTCCAGCGCTCCCTTTTCACACAAACTAGCCGGAAGTTCCCCGGAAAACTGGTTGTTCGAAATATCGAGCCATTTTAGCGGCGAATTTCTGCCAAGATTTTTGGGTAACTCGCCGATGAGTCCATTCCGGAACAGTCTAAGTTCGTATAAGCCCGTCGAGTTGGCAATACTCTCAGGCAAGCTTCCCACCAATCGGTTTTCGTAAAGATTGAGGCTTTCGAGAGGTAACCGACACAACTCGTCCGGAATCTTCCCTGACAACTCGTTCATAGACGCGTCGAGCAGTCGCAATGCGGTCAAGTTAGACATCCCGGGAGGAAAGCCGCCGGACAAAGAGTTGTTGTAGAGCTCAATCTGAACCACGCTACTCAACTCTGTGAGCGACCTCGGGATCGGACCGTCTAAAGCATTCAGCGCCAGGTCCAAGTCGGTAAGTTTCTTTAGTCGACCCAGTGAATCAGGAATTTCCCCCACCAAGTTACAGTCCGTGAGCCACAGAACCTCGAGATTCGTCAAGTTCCCGAGTTCCGGCGGCATCCGACTAGGGAAAAACGGGTTGTAAGAGAGGTTTAGCATTTTCAGGGTACTTATGTTTCCTAAGAATGCCGGAATGGTCCCGTCCAAGAGATTGTAAACGAGGGAGAGAACCTCCAGTTCTCGAAACTTCCCAAAGGTATCTGGTATACCTCCCGAGAAATTATTACCGGTTAAGTCCAGGTACCGGAGGTTGGGGAGATCGGCTAGGGTGTGTGGGAGCGCACCGGTGAGGAGGTTCTGGGCGAGGTCGAGGTGCTGGAGACTTCCACAAGTGGAGACGTCGGGAGGGAGGGTGGAGTTCATGGAGTTGTTAAAGAAGGAAAGGAAAGTGAGTTTGGGGAGGCGGCAGAGGAAGGAAGGGAAAGGGCCGGCGAGGTTGGTGTTGGAGAGGTCGAGGGAGACGACGGAGTGAGAGTTGGGGTCGCATGTAACAGCGGGCCAGTTGCATGGCGTGTCGTCGCGTTCGTTCCATGCAGAGAGGGCAGAGTCTGGGTCGTCGAGGGAGTGTTTTAGGCTTTGAAGATAGACGCCCTCTTGGTTGAGAGAGACGATGAGAGGTGGAGTTGAAAGAAGGAAAAGGAGGAGGAGAAGGAGGTGAGGCATTGTTGGATTGATTCTGGAAAGAAATTGAGTGAATTTTCACGAAGATAAACGGTGTGGTTTGACGTGAATTTATGTGGGACAGAGAGACCGGGAAGGAGAGACATACATTTGAGTGCGTTAATGAAGACTGTAGGGGAGGGAGTTACAGGGGAGGGAGACAGGAGAAACAAGGATGTGGGAAGTAATTTTAGGATGTGGGGAGCTGTGGTAATTCAAACGTACTTGGCAATAATTTTGTTTGCATTTTGTTTTCCTTTTCGGGGAAACGACAGTAATTTGCAGAAGAGGGATTTCAGTATTTACAGCGCTAACAAAGAGGGGAGGAAAGGAGATGATGAATATGGAGCTAGATACTTTGAACTTTTAGAAGCCTAGCTTAGCTAGCTACTATACATATATATATATATATTCTTCAACAATATTATGGAGATAAGTATGACATTTGTCCTCTTGAGCAGGGTTAAATAAATAAATAAATAAATAAATAAAAAGTAGTTGCTCAGAAGCTAGTTAACAGAGCTTGGGAGGATGGACTTAATTCAGACATGCTATACTTCCTTAAGTAACTATACATTAATATAGATTAAAAAATCTTAAATATGAACTTCTTGTATAATTTTAAAAAAATAAATAAATTCAATCAACTAATGGTATCATATAATTTAATTAAAAATAAATCTAATTTTATAAAATTAATATTTTTTTAACCTTTCGAGTTTTAAAAAACTCTTAAAAAAGAAAGAGGTTCATTTATTATATTGATTGAGTGAGTTTATTTTCTTTTAGATTATACAAAAAATCATATTCTAAATTTTTTTTAATCCAAATTAAAAAAGTAAAAGCAAAAAGAGAAATAACTAGATAGCAAAATAATAATAAAAAAAGTGTAAGAATATCATTACCTATCAAATATAATTTACAACAAATGAGGGGAAATAGCCTCTAGATGGTTTGGAGAGATATTTTTTAAAATAACTTGTTTTGCAAATTAAAAGAATAATTATAGTCTTATCACTCTTCTACTACTCTTTTACTAATCTTTTTAATTTTTTTTAAAACTTTTCTTTTACTAAATTATTAAAAAAGTAACTACTAATAAAATTATATATTTTTTAAATTTTTTCTTAACGATCAAAGATATTTAAAAAAATATATACATTAAAAATAATAAAATAATAGTAAAATTTATAAATCTATCATTACTTAAAGGTCAGGTTATTCTACCGTTTAGAATAGTCCGTTCAATTTAATTGATATTTTAAATGTGTGTTTTTATTTTTTTTTCATTTTTTTATATTTTTTTAATATATTTAAATATTTTAAAAAATAAAAAAAATATACCAACACAATAAAAATTATTTTCTTAATTATTAAGTAAAAAAATTAAATATATAAATGATGTAAATGAATAGACAAAATAAGTGTTCAAAGTTCAAACTAACATTTTCTTTATCCAAATTAAAATGGGTACCAACTTAAAAACCAGCTGGACATTGTGAGACTGAAGTTGCGAAGCATCGGTGCGTACACGCGGCAGATCATAATAGATTCGTATAGGCTTTGGTCTTGTCTCGTGTCCTCGATTCGATAGGACCGTAGATACTTCCAAAACCCGTGTAGATGGCATCATGGCAGAGCAGTTCCAAATCCACAATCCGATAAAATCGACGGCGTACAAGCTGACGGGAACCTGCGTGCTGACGTGGAACAATTTAGTCCTAATTTTGAATAATGAAATGAAATGAAATTTTTTTAAAACATATCAAAATTTCTTAAAATATTTTTTTAAATATAATTTAAATACAAAATATTTTTTAAATTTTAGATTTTTGAATTTTTCATTTAATCATTATTTATTTATTACAACTTTTACAACTTCAAAACAAAATATAAAAATCAATACAACTTTCTCAAAATTTAAAATAAAAACAATATTAAAAAATTATATTCTAACAATTTTTTAATTTTATAATTTTCTTATTCAAATATTTTTCTATCATTTCTCAAAATTCTAACAAATTTTCAACTCAAATTATTTTAATATTATTCACAAATCATTTTACTACTATTTACAAAATTTTAAATTACTGAAAATATCTAAACGAATCCTTAAATTTTGGTATGTTCTTTTTTCATATATAAATGATATAGTCAAAAAATGTAATTTTACGTTTTTACAAATTGAATTGTAGATTCAAAATCTTAAAAATTGATATTTAAATTTTAGAAAATTCCTAATTAAATAGTTGCACCAATCTCTTGTTAAAAAAAATATACAGTGTTTCCATGTGGATAATATTATTATTTATTTAAATTTTATCGTTCTAAATCCTATTTATTCATGTGATGCAGTTTAAATTATTTTGTGTAAACTGCTTAAATAACAATTACTTAAAATATATCGTATAACATTTGTGATTGGAAACAATAAAATCTTAAAAGAAGAATACCAACTATATATATTCGAAAATGTTATTCAATAAAATGTTATAATCATTTGTTAATCATCTATTAACGTGACATCTAATAATCCTATAATAACTCTAGAATAATAATAAATAAATGCATACACCTATATATTATAGAACTTAAGCAAAAATATTTACAGTCTTAAGGTGTGCAAGTCTCATACATTCTCTTTAAAAAAAGTTAATAAATCTGAGATCCATATTAAAAACTATTTTTTTAATAACGAATTTCACTTTTTTTTAAAAGGAATGCGCAAGACTTGTATTCTTAGAACTTTATCTAGCATTACTCATTTTGTATTTAACTTTACTAATTTTGTATTTGACATTACTCATTTTAGTCACTTCATTGACCTAAAAAATGATTGTATTTTTAAGCCGAAAATCCCTACACTCAAATAGTATCCACAAAAAACTCGTCTTGGGCATTTGGATGGGGTAACCTCTTCAGATTCTTAGGAGTTCTAAGAGATTCCCCACCCCTTTTTAAAGTAAATGTGTAATACTTTTATAAATAGATGAAAATCCACATTCACATCTCTTGGAATTAGGATTCATAATATGTGACACAATTCATGAATACAACACGAAAACAATATAAAATTACTGAATTTGAATTTGATATAAATGAATTCGGGTCAATACAAGTTTTTAATATTTGCTTTATTATAAGTTAAAATTTGAAAAATATTGATTTTTTTTTTGTTAATAAATAGTTTTATTATTATTTTTTAGATATTGTAGTTACTAATAAATATAGACTTTAACTTTTATGTGAAATTATGTTAATCAGGTCAAATGAGTTATGCGTATTAATTCAACCCCTTTACATTAAACGGTTAATCGTCACGTTGACCTGTTTCTAATTAATTATTAAACGGATTAAAACAGGTGACATAATCTGTTATTTAAATGTGTCTGGTTAGAGTTTGATACGTTTGACACGTTTACCTTAACGAGTATGGGTTGGGTGGACCTATATAGTCAAGTGTCCATGACTTTACGTGGCCAGTAAACACGAATTGCCACCCTACTTGGAATGTCTATTTTTATATACAGACAAAAATCACATTTCTAACATTTTGTAATTACATAAATAATTTTATTTATAAAAGCATTATACATATCACTATGATGAGGTGACATTATCCATTAACCTGTAAATTTTCTTTTAGGAAAAAAAGATGATCAAAAGTTTTTTGAAATGTCACATTTACATAATGACATGTTGTATGTACCACTACTTATTTATATGTATAAATAAATATGCTTGCCGTTAGTGAATTTTGATAGATGGTGAATGGATAGAGTTAATTGCAAAAAATTGTAAACTCAATAAGTTAATTGCTAAATGAGAAACCTAATCATCTATTTGCAAATTTTTGAAAATTCAAAGCCTAATTTCGGAATTAACAAAAAAAAAAATGTTAGGGACATAAAAAGATTTTACAAATTAACGTGTCAACATGCCACTTGTCCAGTGTTTTTCCTTTTCTTTCACTAGTATTGTACCATGTCAGATAAGAAGCAGTACTTGTCGATCTTGTCAAGTTATGCGCACACATGCTATGATGAATTTTGATAATGGACAGTGATAGTCAGCCGCCCAGCGTTTACCATTGGGTGTAAATTTTTTTAAATTATTTTTTAAATATTTTTAAATATTTTAAAAATATATATATACAAATATATTAATAATTATTTTTTTAATCATTAAGTACAAATAAATTAAAAAATAAAATAAAATACATAAACAATTAAAATGAAAAGATAAAACCATGAAACAAGATAGCATTTTCATTTGTTAAATTGATAAGAAGAGAAAAACACACTAACATCTTGGCAAATGTGAGTGACCAGGCGAGATCAAATCATCCAATTTCTTTGAAAAATCTTGATTGGACAGTGTAAGTACCACTTGGGGAGAGCCTCCTTAATTCCACAATGGCATGGCAAAAATCCTTGAGCCTCAGACGACATAGCTAGGGAACCCTCTCGCAAGGATTTCAAATGCAAATTAAAAGCGTTGTCTCGGGGTAAACAGCTCATGCATAGCAACGTACCAACACCTTAAAAAAATAACAATAAAAATCCCCGGCCATTTTTGCAACGATTCTTGTAGAGTTCAATTTTCAATACTTTGAAGTTTGAAAGCTTTTAAATTTCTTTTCGTTTTACTAATTTGCATCCTCAGTTTTTAAATTTCTTTTCGTTTTACTAATTTGCATCCTCAGTTTTTGCAGAACAGCATGACAGTTTTTTTACTCAAAATGATCAGTACTCTGTGAACACGTTCTAAATTAAACTGCCATGGAGAATATCAATTATCAATTTGACCCATGCTATTGAAGCAACAAATTCCTCAGAATTACAGCAAGGCTGTAACCGCACCATGCCAACACATCAAGCACCATCTGGACAGAAATAACAAACACTTACCATTGGAATATTCTGGAATTCTTTGCATAACAGAAAGATGATGAAGTGTACAGTGGAGATTTAATCTTGTATTTGGTTGTTATGATTTACGTATGTACTGTTTTGCTATAAATAGCTCATCTATACGAGTATCATTGTATTGAGGTAGTATAACATTACTTAAGATATATTTCAGAAAGGTCACCTTCTCCTTGACATTCTATCGAGCACATTCTGTGCTTCTTCTTTACTTCATTATGGTATCACGAGCCTAGAACAGGACTCACATCCAAATTCCTGACCTGCAATGGCTCCCAATAAGCATTCCGCTCCCATCACCTTCCCCAACCACACTTCAAATTTTGTTACTGTTAAGCTCAATATTGATAATTTTCTTCTTTGGAAAGCTCAAATACTACCCTTTCTCAAAGGCCATCGCCTCTTCGGCTACATTGATGGCACAATTCCCTCCCCGCCACCCACTGTTGATGAACAACCCAACTCAGCTTACACGGAATGGGTTCTCCAGGATCAACTTGTTCTTTCGGCCATAAACTCTTCCTTGACCGACACTGTTCTTGCGCAGGTTCTTGAGTGTAAAACTTCGAGGGAAGTTTGGAATACCCTTTCTTCTCTCTTTTCGGCACAATCTTCCGCCCACATTATGCAAACCCAGTTCCAGTTGGCTACCTTGAAGAAAGGTTCTGAATCTATTTCCGAATATTTTCACAAAGCTACAGCACTTTCTTCCTCTCTTAGTGCTGCTGGTCGTCCCCTTTCCCCATCCGAATTTATCATCTACCTCTTAGCTGGTCTAGGTTCGGACTACGAATCCATTGTCACCTCCATTACAACTCGTCCTGACTCACTTTCTCCTGCTCAAGTTTTTAGTTATCTCCTCAATCATGAGTCACGGCTGGCTCATCAAACCCACTCCCTTCTCTCTGCCAGTCCGATTTCAGCTAATCCCACAGTCACTCATTCCTTCTCTGCATCTCCTTCCAACAGAGGCCGTGGTCGTGGTCGACGAGGCCGAGGTCGAAGTCGTGGTCTTCCTCTTCCTCACTCTAATTCTTTCCCTGCTCATTCTCCTCAACGCCCAACATGCCAGATTTGTCATAAGTTTGGACACTCTGCCATGTCTTGCTACTCTCGGTTTGATCATGCTTATCAAACCCCTCCTCCTCCCACCCTTCATGCCAACTACACTACTTTTCCCTCTGTTCCACCCTCTTCTTCTGACTGGTTTCCTGATACCGCTGCTACAAACCACTTTACCTCTGACTTTGCAAATCTGAACCTCAACTCTACTCATTACAATGGATCGGATCAAGTGAGCATTGGTGATGGATCTGTTCTTCCCATTCAAAACACTGGCACGGCTAAGCTTTCTTTCTCTTCTCGTCAATTTTTTCTCAAGAATTTATTACATGTGCCCTTAATCACTCGCAATCTACTCTCTGTTAGACAATTTTGTCATGATAATGCTGTATTTTTTGAGTTTCACTCTTCTGGTTTTTTTGTGAAGGATCTATGTACCAAGCAGGTTCTACTTCAAGGCCATGTTAAGGATGGGCTATATGTTCTTCAAGCTGATGCAGAAGCTCAAACACCACCATCTCTACCTCTCAAACACGGCTGCTCCACTTCCCCTCATGCACTCATAGGAGAACGAACTTCCACTCAGATTTGGCACTACCGTTTGGGTCATCCCAATCCCCGCGTTACCTCACTCACCATTCGGAATTTTCATTTACCTATTTCTACTACTATGTCATCGTTTGTTTGTTCTGCATGTTTACAAGCTAAGTCCCATGTTCTTCCCCATCCCCCTTCTCCTTCTCGTTCTTCCTTCCCTTTTCAACTTCTCTTTCTAGATGTGTGGGGACCAGCACCTGTGCTGTCCACCAAGAGTTTCAGATATTATCTCTCTATTGTAGACGATTTCACTAAATATATATGGTTTTTTCCACTACATGCTAAGTCTGATGTTATTTCCATTTTTCTTGCATTCTTACGTTACGTCAGCAATACATTTTCCTCTAATGTTATCTCCATTCAGTCTGATTGGGGGGGAGAGTTTCGTCCCTTAAACACGATACTTAAACAATTCGGCATTTCTCATCGAATTTCCAGCCCCTATTCTCATCCCCAAAATGGGAGTGTCGAGCGACGTCATCGACATATTGTCGAGACGGGACTTGCACTTCTTGCCCATTCCTCCGTGCCCTCGGTGTACTGGGCTGAAGCATTTCAAACAGCAACATTTCTCATTAACCGAATGCCTACCCCTCTCCTAAACAATATCTCTCCATTTCAGGTTTTGTTCAACCAACTACCAGACTATTCTTTTTTAAGGGTTTTCGGGTCAGCTTGCTGGCCTAACTTAAGGCCTTACAACAAGCATAAAATGGATCTACGTTCCCACCAATGTGTCTTTGTTGGATATACACCTGATCACAAATCCTACAATTGTTTACATGTTCCCTCTGGTCGTGTATATATTTCTCGGGACGTTAGATTTGATGAAACCAAATTTCCGTTTGATTCTCAGCCATCCACCTCTCACTCTGGGCTTTCCACTCAGCCATATACCTCTAAGCCCACTCCCCACACCGAAGGCCTCTTTAACTCGTCTCAGCCTACCTTCTCTCCATTCATTCGGCCCACGCCTATCACTATTCCACATAACCCAGCCCACCCAACCTTCCCTTCTACCCGGTCCATCCACTCTTCTTCTCCAGCGGACACCTCCCCTGTTTCTTCCCCTTCTGAGATATCATCCTCTAACCTCACCTCTCCACAACCCACGGCATCTGCACCTTTCTCTAATTCCCTAAGTTCATCTTCAGCGGACAGCTTACCTCCTTCTTCTCCAGCGGACAGCTTACCTTTCTCTACTTCAAACCCCACCTATCAGCAACCCACGGCATCATCTGTACCCTTCGCCCCTTCTCTTTTGCCTCCGCTCGGCATCGTCACACGATCCAAGACCAACACACATCGTCCTCTGGTTCGTTCCGACGGTACCATTCCCTGGCCGAAATCCAAATCTGCCTCTCTCACTATTTCCGCGTCTCCTTCCATTCCAGAAGAACCCACTTGTTACACCGAAGCTGCCAAATATTCTGAATGGCGGGATGCAATGGCCCTTGAATTTCACGCCCTTCTTCAGACCAGAACATGGGAGTTGGTCCCGCCCTCTCCTCACATCAATATTCTCGGGTCTAAGTGGGTTCTCAAGACTAAACGGAAGGCTGATGGCACCATCGAGCGACGGAAAGCTCGTCTTGTTGCTAAGGGGTTTCATCAGCAGCCTGGTCTTGATTACTCAGAGACCTTTAGCCCAGTTGTTAAACCTGTCACAATAAGGCTTCTTCTGTCCATTGCTGTCACCCGAAACTGGCCTCTCCATCAGCTTGATATACAGAATGCTTTCTTACACGGTGACTTGGAGGAGGATGTCTACATGCATCAACCTGCTGGGTTCATAAATCCTGACTTCCCGCACCATGTATGTAAGCTACGCAAATCCATTTATGGTTTGAAACAAGCCCCACAGGCTTGGTTCTCTAAACTGAGTTCTAAATTGCTTTCGTTAGGCTTTCATGCTTCAGTTTCAGATTCGTCCTTGTTTATACTCTCCCATGGTTCTGATTCCATTTATGTTTTAATTTATGTTGATGATATTATAGTGACTGCATCTGCTGTTTCCTTAATTCATGACTTTATTAAATCTCTTCGTAGTGAGTTCCCTGTCAAAGACCTTGGTAATTTACATTACTTTCTGGGTGTGGAAATCTCTCGTGTATCCTCTGGTTTATTCATGTCTCAAAGCTCCTACATTTCCACTTTGTTACAAAAGACCAACATGCACAACTCTAAGCCCGTGTCTACTCCTATGTGTGCCAATGTTAAACTTTCAGCACTTGATGGACCTTCCTTTGAAAATCCTCAGCTTTATAGGAGTGTAGTTGGCAGTCTCCAGTATCTTTCTTTTACTCGACCTGACCTGTCATTTGCAGTGAACAAAGTGTGCCAATTTATGCATTGCCCTCGTGTCTCCCATTGGCAAGCCGTCAAGCGTATTTTACGCTACCTTCGCCTTACACAAAATTTTGGCCTCTATCTTTCATCCTCTTCCTCCTTCAAACTTACTGCCTTCTCGGATGCTGACTGGGCAGGGTGTCCCGATGATCGCAAATCCACGGGTGGATTTTGTGTATACTTTGGTTCACACTTAATTTCCTGGGGATCTAAGAAGCAGCCCACCATTGCCCGCTCTTCAACAGAGGCTGAGTACAAGGCAGTGGCTAACACCACTTGTGAAATCCTTTGGATTCAGTCCCTGTTAAAAGAATTATCCATTTCTTTATCTGACCCACCAACCTTGTGGTGTGATAACTTAGGTGCTACTTATTTGTCAGTCAATCCTGTGTTACATTCAAGAACTAAACATGTTGAGCTTGACTTCCACTTTGTAAGAGAAAGAGTTGCAGGCAAGACACTCCGTGTTGCATTTGCTTCAAGCAAGGATCAAGTGGCTGACATTCTCACCAAGCCACTATCTCCGAATCGATTCAACTTGCTTCGCTCATCCTTGACTATCTTCCCTGTGCCACTTGAATCGAGGGGGACTATTGAAGCAACAAATTCCTCAGAATTACAGCAAGGCTGTAACCGCACCATGCCAACACATCAAGCACCATCTGGACAGAAATAACAAACACTTACCATTGGAATATTCTGGAATTCTTTGCATAACAGAAAGATGATGAAGTGTACAGTGGAGATTTAATCTTGTATTTGGTTGTTATGATTTACGTATGTACTGTTTTGCTATAAATAGCTCATCTATACGAGTATCATTGTATTGAGGTAGTATAACATTACTTAAGATATATTTCAGAAAAGTCACCTTCTCCTTGACATTCTATCGAGCACATTCTGTGCTTCTTCTTTACTTCATTACATGCACTCAAAACTTGGTTTTTTTTTTTTTATTTTTTTTATTTTCTCCTTACAAAAAAGTAAATAACAGTCAGCATGATCTCAGCTGATGTGAGCACTCCGAAAGTTATGATTATGAGATCAAAGGGTCCATGATTATGAAGCGGCTTTAAGACGCGAAATTCATGATCTAGCTAGGAATTAAGATGATCAGAGGAACCTAGTACACGCAGGATTTCATTAGGTTCGGACACTCAATGCCTGGGTACTGCAAAATGATTGATCCAAATGGGTCTGCTGGTATACGTACGCACATGATTAGATATTAATCACGTTGTAGCAGTTCTTATAGGGCATACTTTGTAATTTGTATATAGAGCTTGCGCAAGTACTGTACGTAAGATATATAATGGCGATGGATGATCTGTATTGATGGAAGACCACCAACTTTCCCACTAATCTGTGTGTATCTTTAAAGCCAAGTTTGTGATCAAATGCATCAAATACCAGCTTGAAGGGTGTTCATTCCAGTCCAAGTATAATGATTTCTGAACATAATTAATGGATGGAAACGGCCATACACCCAACTCTTTTGTTTTTTAAGTCAGAGAATTCATGCGCGCTGCATGTTTGACGAGTTTGTGGGGGAGTGGAGACGAGTTTTTTTAAATCATGATGTACAATATAATAACGTTACCTTCCAATGTCATGTAAGCTCTGTACGTGATTTATTATGATTTGGTCAGAAAAATAAATTTAGATACTTATACATAATTAATAAAAGTGTCGGCCATGTACGCCTCATTAACTCATTGAAAGTGAGGCTGCTGGCATTCCCATGCATTGCTGAGCCTCCTTAATTAATAGCTGTTGCATTTGATTTGGTTTCTACGTTAATATGCCAACTAACAGATTTTGCAGTACTTACTAGCTATCTACCATGATACCTTCATTTACTTCTGATGTTCTGACTCGATTCAGATGCATGCATTAATTAGCACAAAAAAACATTAATTCATACCTAGATCTTTAATCATAACATTCTCGATAAACTAATTCACGTATAGAAAGATGCCTTTTTGAAAAAATAAAAATTATAAAAGAGATAAAAAAAAAAATTATAAACTGATGTAGTTTTTTATTATTTATATGAGTTTAAGATTTTTTTTATAACTCTAACACTTATAAAAATATATATATATATATCTTGATTATGTGCAGATTAACTATATACGGTCCATTAATATTTTACATGCACCGAATAATTAATAGCAATATATAAATCTAGGATTATTCCAAGAAAGTTATTGTAAAGTGGAACTTCGAACTCTTTATAACTAATTACATGTATCCACTTTATACCCTATAATATTTATTAAAATGCAATTAATTACCACTTTAAGGTACTGGTTGTACTTATACGTGCCTGTCCCGATTAACCTCTTTAATTCTGGACTTTTCACCGTTTCGATAAAGCTGGTCCATGCACACAGATACTGTGTATTATTTAAAGAGCAGAGAAAGGTCGCATTAATCGAATTAACGGTTCAGACGGGGTGGGTGTTTCAATTTAAGATGAAATTCAGCATTCACACATTATCACACGGCCCCAGTACTAGATCATCGAGATCGTACAGGTATTCCCACCCAAGTTCCAAGTCCAACCCAAGAAGATTTGTCTTTAAACATCGTTTAGAAGTCGACAGACGTGCGCGGAGGGTAAAAAAGAAGGGTTCGGTGTGACTTGTGAGGACACTAATAAGCGTGAAGAAGCAGCAAGGTCACCTGCTTGAAATTTGGCATATTAATATTAAAAAAAAATATCTATAATCGTGAATTATATATTTATCACGTAATCATTTAAAAGAAAATAAATAAAATATAAGATTTACATAAAAAAATATAAAAAAACTTTTAATAATACATTTTTTTTTAATCGATTACGCAACACTAATCCTGAATGAATAATGAACTTATAACTAGGGACGTGTTGATTTTCTCGAGCATGGCCGCATGGACTTTGCCAGCTTGTAATTGGCTCGATGTCTAAGATACAGTCAAAATGATTAAATGGCTTTGTTTGTTTTTAAAAAATATCTCATCTCATCTTATTTTATTATTATAATTTTTTTAAATTTTTATATAAAATAAAATAAACAATTCAATTTTTTCAAATTTTAAAATAAAAATAATATTAAAAAATATATTCTAATATTATTTTATTCAATATTTTAATTTTAATCTCATCTCATCTCTAAAAACAAACCAACCCTAAGTGTCTGCCTACGGAGTGAGTACTGCTGCGATTTTGGAGGATGCAACGCGTGTGAACATTAATTGCGTGTAATTTATTTTGAGTTGTTTCCGGAAACAGTAGGTACACGATGATTGATATTAATCAGTAATCACTACAAAAAGTCAAAAAGTTATTTTACGACGTGCATGCATGGAAAACAAACAAGTAATTACGACTGAATTTCCGCGATTCCAAATCCAAATCAAATCAACTACTGTTGCCGTGTCTTAAATACATTGAATATTAACTGCATGGCTAGCTAGCCAGCTAGATCCCTGTTAACGTTATATATAAAATATTAAACAGTTATTTAATATGTAAAATGATAAAATGACATCTATATTATAATTTAATTACATCTGAGAATGAAAAATTAATAATTTTTATGTGATTTAAGGTACTGATTCGTTTGTAATTTTGATTTAGAGTGAAAAATATTAATTTTTTAATGTGAAATGGTGTTTGAATTGCCAATTAGTTGTTATTATATAATTTTTCATGTCAATAAGACCTATGACTAAAAAGTAAGTGTTTGTATGTAAATCTTAAATTTATCTATTTTAAATAAAAAAAATGTATTAATGAACATGCACAGTTTAAAATTTTACAGATTATTTTCCAATAATATAGATGGTAGGATCTTATTTATAATAATATATACCAAGTAATGTAAACGACAATCAATTAAAAGATTCTGAAATGTATAAATTCATAATAAAATGGCAGCAAACTTTTAAATCAGTAGTTTAACTCATTTGCCATTCCGTTGCCTTCTTTTCTCCGAATATTGGTTATGTATGGAAAATGATTGATTTAATAGAATCATATCTTCGTTCGTGATAGATTTGATTTTGTTGCTACTTCGCTATATATATATATATATATATATATATATATATATATATATAATAAAAGAGCCTATTTTCAGATTAATATATCTTCATAATTGAGAAAAATAGTCTTTGAAAATATCTTCACTAAAAAATATCTCAAAAACACACATTTCTTTGATGTCAATCAGAAAAATTCTTACTTTTAGATTTGGAAAAGTCTCTCAAAACAAAGACAATTTCTTCAAACAAGCTTTCGTTTTCAGATTAATAATGGTGTCAAAGCAAGAGTTTGAAAAGACCCTTGGGTACCAACTCTTCCTACCTTCAAACCAACACCAAACCAAGATTGTTTGCAACTGGATCATAATCTGACTATCTTTGAACTCACTCTTAAACAGTCCAGAAGATGGAATAATCTTCTTCTAAATGCTCTTTTTACCACAAGTTCTGTTGAAGAAATCCAAAAAATTCCATTGTCAAATTGTAATTTTCAAACTCTTGAAGACAAAATCAAATGGATGCACCATTCTTCTGATAAGTTTTTAGTCAAGTCAGCTTATGTTGCACTTGTGAAACTACAAACTCCTCACCAAAACAATGTCTCGAAAAATTTGTGGTAAATCAAACTTTAGGACAAATTAAAATTGTTTTTTGGAGGGTTAGTCATGATATTCTTCCACCCAGGACAAATTTAGAAAAAATTATCAGGTTAGAAAGTGACCAAATTATTTGCCCTCTTTGTATGGAAGAAGCTAAAAGCATTGAACACTTATTTCTCAAGTGTATGTACACTAGGATCCTTTGGAGAAGCTCACCATGGCTCCTGTACATGACATGCTTAGCAACACAAACAATCTTAGACTGGATAGGAATCATTATAAACCCATCATTCTCTTAAACATTCCTAAAGAAGAGTATCACAGATTCCAAACTTTTGCTAAACTTGCTATGGATAATTTATAGTTCTTTAGAAACAAGGTAGTGCATGACCAAGAAAAAATTCCACCGCATATATTTGTTTCTAAACTCAAAAAGTCTTATTCTGAACACAAAAAAGCATGGACTGAAATCCTAAAAATCTTAGAAAAAATAGCAAAAATCCACCTACAGGGTTTCATCTTCTATCCTTTGATGTGGCGGTTAGAAAATAAGGCAATACTCTTGCTGCAATTTGTAGATCTGATTCGAGAAGTGTAATAGTGGTAAAAACAGATTTCATTCAAAGCACCAACCCTAACACAGGGGAGTCGGCTGCAGCCTTGATGATCATAGAAGAAGCTGAAAAATTAAAGCTCAGGAAAATCATAATCCAAGATGATTCAAATCTAGTTCTTCAAATAATAAACAACACGAAACAAACTTCATATTGAACTAAGCAAAACATTATGAGAGACGTCAGGCATCTTCTTGGCACCTTTGAAGCATGGAAAATTGAAAAAATACATCGAGACAAAAAGTGATGTGCACATAATTTGGCGTAATGGGCAGCTTCAACGCAGGCTTATGGGAATATCCCTCTTATTTTAATTTCTAATTAGCCTATTCGCGTATGAACAATAATTTTTCTCCAAGTTTTGTTTTCCCATTTTGTCCTTCTTTGATCTTGCTTTTTCTCCAATTTTTTCCCCCCATTTTGTCTCTCTTTATTCTTACTTTTCCCTTTTTATCCTTGTCATTGTATTTCTTCTATTTAAAAAATTACGTTTTTATCCTTTTTATTTTATTACTTTTTGACTGAGTTTATCTTTTTTATACTCACTCATTCTCTTCAAATCGTTTAAAATTTTATTTTATAATTTTCTTAATACAAATTATGAAACAACTTATTTGAACTAATCTATTATTCTAATAATCGACTCCAATAAATGTAAACAATTTGGAATCATTTTTATTACGATCTTCTATTATTTTATTCAAATTTTATTTACTTATTCTCTTTGGGGACAAGAGGAACATTCTAGCTATTTATTATTATTATTATTATGACAATATGTGTTATTTCAAATTGAATAATCTTTTTTTGAATGAATCATTCTTCCTATTTTTTATACTTATCTTATTTTACTTCTATATTGATGATGCAAATGCTCTAAATTCATTTCATACAGGAGCATCTACCATACTTGCAACACATGGTAGATAAAACTTCTAAAAAAGAATAGATCATTCAACTCACTGCAGACATGGATCAATGGAAACAACAACGTCACAAAAAATTGAACATCATTCCATTCATGCCGTAGAAGAAACAACAACATAGCTCTTGAATGAATGCATCCTCCAAACTACACAACAGCCACTTTGATAGTCCTATAAAATATTTACACCTATGCACAACTTTTAAGATAAAAACTATAATTTCACTTCCTATATGTTGCTTATTTTGCTAAACTTATGTTCAGTTATAATCTATTTTGAACTATTAGTATTTTGCTTAGTACTCCATAAATAGAATGTAATTATTATGTATCTTCATACAATAATTACTTATTGCTCAAACATAATATTCTCACAATATTTTTTTCTCAACTAGAAAAACATGCCTTGCATGTTGCCCAATAACTAGTGTGTGTGTGTCTATATATATATATATATATATATATATACTAAACATGTCAATAATCAAAATTGACTTTTGGGACTTTATTTCTGTAGCATGAAAGAAAAACAAAAAAGAGAAAGATGCCTTAAGAGCAATATTTAGCAGACTATATGCATGGTTCAATAGTTTATTCAAGAGCTTGGCTTGATCTAATTTATGTTAGAACTAAATTCGTTGAATGTGGGACACGTGCGAGTCTCGTAACGAGACAAAAAAGACATTTGCCCGATATCTATAGATCAGTCCATTAATAATTTTAATATAAACTAAACCGATGGAAACCTTGCTCAAATGAGTAGAGGGCTCCTTTAGGTTAAAAAAACTTTATACTTTAGTATTATCAAACGCATGCTATAACTTGTAATTTTATAGTCTAATAGGTTATCTATATAAAATGATGATGATATATATAATGATCATTAAAACCCATATTAATTTATGGTCTATTTAAAAATACCTCATGATCAAAGCAAGTGCTTTTCTTACTCTTAAGATCAGCCCAGGATTCTGTCAAGATTGGGTGCTATATGTGGGGTCGTAGTCAAGGGTTTTTCCTACAAACTTTGAGCATTTATATATATATATATATATGTGTGTATATTGCCCTGACCAATATAATAACACGTTGATAAAGATTAAAAGCTCAGTAGAGGCAACGGTACTGAGCTTCTATTCCCATTCTGAGTGACCTTCTATTGATCCCAACCAAAAAAATCATGATTGTGCGAGTACGCTTCAACTAGATCTCTGACAAGCAGCTTTCTCCTACGCCGCTGACTCTCACTTTTCTCGGACCTTTTTCATGTGAACAAGAAAGTTTGCAATGCATGGCTATTCCTTAATTTGTGGATGTTACTTTCTCTTAATATTAATATTAATATTATTATTATTATTATTATTTATCGAGAGAGCGTTGGGCTTTATTTATTAATTTGAATCCCAATACAATATAGTAATTTTATTATATATTAATTAAGAAAAATGTGAAAAGAGCCAAAAAGGCCAATGGACACGAGTGATTGATGATGAATGGCTACATAATGAAATAAAGACTCTTGTGCAAGAATGGAAAATGTTCTAATGATTTTCTCATTAACTTCTTTCAATACATTTGACGATATTTATAAGCAAGAAAAAGAAAATTCTTCATAACAGAATTTACAGATAATGATGGGAGAGAGTGACACGGGGATTGCTGGGACCATTCTCGAATGTTCTTGATTCGGATGCAGTGTAGGACCTTGTGCAGGACAATGCTTGAGGTGGAGACGTGGTGCAGGACAGTGCTTGAGGTAGTGCTTGAGGTGAATTCTTTGAGGTGGTTGATGCTGTAGACTTGATATTGTTAACATGCCCCTATGAGCCAAGTAGTCGTGGAAGGACAGTGAGGCTCGACCTTAGAACACAGAACCTGGAAATTGATAAGGGCTTGGTGAAGATGTCTGCAAGTTGATCCTTGCTGGAAAGGAAGGAAACTTGAAGAGCTTTTGCATGAATCTGATCCCGTACAAAATGATAGTCAATGTCAACATGTTTCGTGCGAGTGTGCATCACAGCATTTACAGTCAGATACGTGGCTCCCAAATTATCACAATAAAGAATAGGAGGCTTTGACAGAAAAATTCCCAATTCAGATAAAAGACCCTGCAACCATATTACTTCACAAGTAGCATGAGCCAAAGCTTTGTATTCAGCTTCGGTACTAGACCGAGTAATGGTAGCTTGCTTCTTGGAGCTCCAACAAACCAGATTTTTACCATAGAAAACACAACATCCCCCAGTAGATTTCCTATCATCTGGACACCCGGCCCAGTCGGCATCAGAAAAAGCAGCCAAGCCAGAAGAAGAGGACTGAGTAATAGACAAACCAAGATCCACCATGTGCTTGAGATAGCGTAAAATACGCTTAACAGCTTGCCAATGAGATAAACAATGAGCATGCATAAACTGATATACCCTATTCACAGAAAAAGCCAAGTCTGGTCTGGTAAACAATAGATACTGTAGGCTCCCAACTACACTTCTATAAAGAGTCGGATCTTCCATAGAAGTGGAGTCAAAAGCTGAAAGTTTTGTGGAGGGTGACATAGGGCTGCTCACAGGTTTACAATTACTCATATTAGTTTTCTTTAGCAAATCAAGGATGTATTTACGCTATGATAAGGTAATACCAGTAGAGTCCCAATGACATTCAATACCTAAAAAATAGTGTAAGGCTCCCAAATCTTTGAGAGGAAAATCCGCTCTCAATAACTCAAGAAGGTCAGTTAAAGCAGTTAGATGTGACCCCGTGAGAATAACATCATCCACATAGACTAGAAAATAAATGGTCACAGAATTATGACGATAAATGAACAAGATGTATCAGATTTGGAGACACTGAACCCAAGTTCCAGAAGACGGGAACTAAGTCTTGCATACCAGGCATGAGGTGCCTGTTTAAGATCGTATAAGGCTCTGTTGAGCTTGCAAACATAGTGTAGAAACTGTGGATGAACAAATCCAGGTGGTTGTGACATATATACATGTCATCCAAGGTACCGTGCAAAAATGCATATTGCACATCTAACTGATGAATATTCCATCCAGAAGATACAACAATAGAGAGAACCAACCTGATGGATGTGGGTTTTATTACCGGACTGAAGGTCTCTGAATAGTCGATCCCTTCAAGCTGGCTGTAGCCCTTGGCTACAAGTCTGGCTTTTCTCCGTTCTATCAAGCCATCTGAAAAATGTTTAGTCTTGAATATCCATCGACAACCTACAAGATTTTGGTTAGAAGATGGTGGAACCAAAGTCCAAGTATTGTTAGTCAAAAGAGCATCAAACTCTAGTTGCATAGCCGTGCGCCATTCCTGATGTTTTGAGGCTTCGATCACAGAGGTGGGTTCTTCAGGTATCTCGGCAGAGGTAGCATGAGCTTGAGGAGGAGGCCATATACTGGTGCCGTCGGTTCGAAGCTTAGGAAAGTAAAGATGTGATTTGGAACGGGTTTGCATTGGATGGACATTGAGAGAAGGCGGCAGGATGGGGAGGATGGAAGAAGAAGACGATGCCCTAGGCAGAGTATGCGTTTGAGATGGGGGCTGGAAATGGATGTTAATGTGTCGGGTTAGAGATTAGAGGATGCAAAGACATTAGATGGGCTGGTTGTGGATGAATGAGATGGGCTTGATGTAAGAGATGGTGAAATGGTGAGTGTCGGTGACTGGGTTTGAGATGAATTGCGCTGGAGATGCAAGGATGATGGCCCAGTAGAATTGGTTGTAGTTGGAGACACGATTGGAAGCAAAATTTCGCTCGGAATGGGCTGGGAGTGGATATTCTTACTGGATGCATAGGTAGGAAAATAAAATTTTGATTCATCAAACAATACATCTCTAGAGATGTACATCCGTTCAGTTGGTAAATGGAAACAGAGGTATCCATGGTGATCCGAACTATATCCCAGAAAAATGCAAGGAAGTGAACGAAAATCCATTTTATGTTTATTGTAAAGTCTGAGATTGGGCAAACAAATGCAACCAAAAGATTTTAAGAATTTATAATCAGGTGTCTTTTTTAACAATATTTCAAATGGAGATTTAAAATATAAAATAGAGGAGGGAAGTCTATTAATCAGAAAAACTACAATAGTAAAGGCATCAAACTAATACATATTTGGAGTGGATGAGTGAGCAAGTAAAGCCAAGCCAGTCTCAACAATATGTCGGTGTTTGCGTTCAACTGACCCATTTTGGGAATGAGCATATGGACAAGAAAGACGATGAGAAATATCAAAAGAGTGCAAAACAGTATTTAAAGATCGATATTCACTAGCCCAATCGGATTGTAATGCACGAATTTTAGTATTAGAAAGGGTCTCTACATGACACTTGAAAGATAAAAAAGTAGATGTTACATCAAATTTACATTTCAAAGGAAATAGCCACGTAAATCTACTATAGTCATCTACAAAGGATAAATAGTAGCGAAAACCGCCATGGGAAATAACAGGTGCAGGACCCCAGACATCAGAAAATAAAAGTTGAAGTGGTGAAGTGGAATGAGAGGTGGAATGATTGTATGGAAGTTGATAAAGCATGGCCTGACAGCAAGCAGAACATAAGTCAGGCGCAGAAGAAGACTTCACTGGGAGAGACACTTTTGAAATGATTCTTTAAACGAGTTGCATAGAAGGATGTCCAAGCCGTATGTGCCATTGTTGAGGTGAAACTCTAGTACCTGTGTGAGCTTAAGGAGAAGAGGGTACTGAAGGAAACACATACATGCCATTCTTAGTGCTGCCTTGGAGCAGAGTTTTATGAGTAAGAGAGTCCTTCACACAAAAATAATTGGAATGAAATTCAAAAAAGATATTATTATCAACCCAAAATTTTTTAACTGAAACTAAATTTTTTGAAATGGAAGAACATGACAAAGCTTAGAGAGAAGAAGATTGCCATTGCTTGAGGGCACTTTGGTGCTGTCAACATGTTTTATAGGAAGGGAGGTGCCATCACCAATACACACTTGATCCTCTCATCTGTATTCTGTTGGGCTTATAGAGAGATTAGAAAAATCATATGTGAAATGGTGTGTTGCGGCTGAGTCAGGGTACCAACTGGAGTCAACAAATGAAACCAAAGCATGAGGAGGAGGAACAACAGTGAAGTTGGCCAAGAGAGAAGAGGGTGGAGGAGATTGGTAACCATGATTAAATCTGTGATAACAAGTGAGTGCTATATGTCCAGATCTGAGACATACTTGACAGGTGGGACGATTAGGAGAGAAAAGGTTGGGAGAAAACAGACCTCCATTACGACCTCTACCTCGACCTCGATAGTTACCTCTGCCTCGAGACATCCCATGACCACGATTAGCAGCCGTTTGTTGATTTTTGTAGGCAGTATTTGCAGAAAATTCCGTAGCAGCATTCAAAGCAGTATGTTGATGAGATAGTCATGCTTCATGTGTAAGTAGGTGACTGTACACCTGAGGAGGACTAAGAGCATCCACTCGAGTAGTAATAGACGTAACCATGGACTCATAATCTGATCTCAAACCAGCCAAGAGAAAAGTTATAAAATCAGAGGATGACAAAGGTTTACCAGCGGCAGACAGTGTATCACGCAGTAGCTTTGCTTTTTGGTAGTACGTAGCAACGGAGTCAGATCCCTTCTTCAGCGTTGCCAGTTGATATTGTACTTGCATGGTCTGAGCTTGAGACTTTGCAGCAAAAAGATCTTCAAGGATAACCCATATCTAACGAGATGTAGTTGCATCTAAAACATGAGCAATCAAGTTTTCAGATAACAAGGAAATAAGAACACTCATGATAGCTTGGTCTTGTTGTTGCCAAAGTAAAAAATCAGGATTGGATTTTGTAGAATTTTCGACAAACAGGTAAGGGGCATTACTGGTGCCATCTACAAAACCAAATAAATTTTACCCTCTGAGATAAGGCATGATCTGAGCCTTCCACAAGAGATAATTCTCATGATTTAGCTTTACGGTAACTAAGTGTGAAGAGAACGGAAGTGGATTAATGGAAGGTTGAGAAGTAGGAGGAGGAGGAGGGGGATGCGGATTTGAGTCTGCCATTTTTAGACATTAGTCTTTAACCTGGCGCTCTGGATACCATAATGACATAAAGACGGTTGTGCAAGAATGGAAAATGTTCTGATGATTTTCTCATTAACTTCTTTCAGTACATTTAACGATATTTATAAGTAAGAAAAAGAATATTCTTCATAACAGAATTTACAGATAATGATGGGAGAGAGTGACACGTGGATTGCTGGGACCATTCTCGAATGTTCTTGATTCGGATGCAGTGCAGGACCTTGTGCAGGACAGTGCTTGAGGTGGAGACGTGGTGCAGGACAATGCTTGAGGTAGTGCTTGAGGTGAATTCTTTGTGGTGGTTGATGCTGCAGACTTGATATTGTTAACACTACATGTGCAGTATGGGATTGTTGTTGATCAGAGTCATTTGTTGTGGCGAACTTATTCTCTCGAATCAGGAGAAGAATCCTGTGATCAGGTACTGGCAATGAGCTGCACTAATCTCATGGCCAAAAAAGGAGCTATATACATTAATATATGCTTGTTTTTCCTAAGCTTTTGGCATAAACCTATCTATATATAAATTATTTTCAAGAGCATGCATGTTGGATTATTCTAGGTCGGATTTTATCCCATTTTTCATGCGGGGTAATTGGAAGACCCTTTTCCTCGATAACATGACAAAATTTTTATAAGATATGCGAGCTGGGAAGAGATCAGAAAGACAACAATGTTCTGAAAACATCCCATCATGCAAGCAGCGGCGTGAGTGATCATGGATGTATGTGAAATCATTGACATTTTCCCTACCTGTCTTTTGATTGAGGGAAACTTGGCCAACAAATCAATTGGAAACAGAAACAATGGGAACCGATCGATCAATATAAATTTAAGGTTCAGGTTCTCAATTATTAGTGAAAAAGGGTCGTAAAAAGATCTCACTCGTATCCAGTCAACGCCCATGCTTGTCTGTGCAGATGAGCTCTGAATGAGCTGTATGCAAAAGCTTGGCTTGATCTCCTTATTGCAATTGAGTCCATTCATCATCATCAACCCCACCATGCGCTCTCTGTCTCTCTCTCTCATGATTGGTAATTGAATTGAAAGAGCTTTTGTGCTGTAAGAAATGTAATTTGTAGATGTGGGTAACTATTAATATTTCCTAATTGGTTAAAATAAACGGAAACCATTTTCATGGTTTTGCATTAATCTATCTGCCTATAATTTAGCTATTCTCGAAAACATGATTTTGAAGTAACTAATACGGTTTGCAGTCATAATTACTCTTGAAATTCAGTGTCAAATCAACGTATGAAAACAAAACAGCAACACGACACAACATGATTATTATTATTATTATTATTGTTATAGGTGACTTTGGATTAACATCACCAGCACGACAGCACCAACATTGACAAGTCAGATCTCTCTAACAACATTAATGGCATATATATATATATATATATAATTATTAAATATATATATATAAATTCACTAATAGTATTTTTTTTAATTATTAAAAAATAAAAAAAAATTAAAATACACGAGTGAACATATTTGATAGACACATTTGAGACTATAGTTTTTCTATATAAAACTTGGGCAAAGATGTTGCAATCAAAAGAACACATTTGTGTGGCATTTGGTGGTGCAAATGACAGACTCTGAGAGTACTCTTTCTCAACCTAAGCTTTGGCTCTAGGCAAATATACTTAGTACTGTGTAAATAAGTTTTTTTATGTGATTCTAAAGAGACTCTACGTAATTTATACATTCTTAAAGCAGTACAAATTACTTTTCCAAAAAAGAAAAAGGGAGAACGTAACAAAATCCCACTTAAATATATGCTTTAACCTTTTTAATAAGTTGATAAGTCCAAAACGTCACCGGATTAATAAAATTGACGGATTAAATTTGTGTTAGGCTTTAGCTGGAGACTTTTGGATGGGTTTTACAAACAGCTCAAATAAGCCCATTGAAACGTATTTAGGCGTAGGGCCTCGTTTTGGAATTGTTTCGTGAGTCATTGGGTCAGTGTTTCTCGAAGATAGAGCGAATCATTAAAATGATTACTTTATCGAAATGAGAAAAAACAAATAAGGATATTATGAAAGAGTATTGTTAAGTACAAACGAGTTCGTACATTACATCGCGTATTGATGATTTTTTTAATTTAAAAAAAAATGAAAAAATTTTGAGAGAAGAAGAAAATCTCCTATATCATAAAAATTATTTTCATCTTTAATTCACATCATTTCATTAAACATATGTATTATATATCAATATTAGTGCACGAATTGGTGCACGAACTTACTTGCAATAAGATTTTTCCATTCTGAAATCGCCACCCCCATCAAATAATTTTAAAAAATATTATTACTTCTTTCTCATCCAACAAAAATAGTAGTTATTTTATTTAAAAGTCGGTACCATCCACATCATTATTGTGGCATGATTGAATTGCAATAGTCAAATTTGTAATTTTTTTAACAAATTAAAGCATGATATATTAGGGGTGGGCAGCGGGGCTCCGCCCCCGCTGCCCCGCCCCGCTTTCGCCCCGCCTCCGTTAGGCGGGGCGGATCACCCCGCCCGTCAGAGGCGGGCTGGGGTGACCCCCGCCCCAGATATACCCCGCCCCGCCCCACCCGGATATTATTATATATATATAATTATAATTATATATAATTATAATATATACGTTATTTACATATATATTAAAAAAAAAAAAAAACCCCAGGCATGAAACGACGTCGTTTCATGCCTGGGTTTAAAATTAAAACTGAAACCCTAGTTACCCAGCCCCCCCTTCTTGCCTCTGCCGAGCCCCGATTTCTGTTCTTCTCACTCTCGCAGCCTCGCTCTCGCCTCTCTCTCTCTCTGAGTTACTTCTCGCAGCCGTGAGCCGCCGCCCGGTCCATCTATCTGCATCGCCATCCCCGTCGCACGACTCGGACTCGCACCCGGTTCCTCTCTCTTCATCTCCGAAGGTAAGAAACCCAAATTCGACACTTCAATTTTTTTTGTGATTTACATATTTAATGGAGATTGGAGGAAGGATGGGGTTTATCGGAGATGGAGGATGAGATTTTGTGAATTGTGTGCTATGGAGTTTAGATTGTGCATGTGGTTTGATCTTTGAAATTTTGAATGGCTCCCGTGACCCGTGAATTGTGTGCTGTGAATTGTTTTTTTTTTTTTTTTTTGCATTATATAATGTGTGTAAATCACTGAATTTCAATATTATTGTGTCTAATTAATTCGGATTGGAGCCCTAAATTAATTTAGGGCTCCAATCCGAAACCCTAAATTAATTTAGGGGTTTAATCTTTAAAATTGCTATGCACTAGGGGTTTAAAGAATTAATTTAGGGGTTTAAAAACAGAATTTGATGTTCCCTACCAAATTGAACAAAAAAAAAAGAATGCACTAGGGTATTTCGAAATTCAATATAATGAATTAAGATAAAATATATATATATATATATATATATGAATTTATGAATGTCAAGTGGTACTTTTTTTTATTCTACTTTTTTTTTTTTTTATGTTTATTATAATTTATATAGTTGCTATGCTTATGCCTTATAGTCTTTCAAGTTATAAATATATATATATATATATATATATATATATATATTATGAATGTCAAATTCATTTGAACACAAAAGAAAATTTGCATAAACATGTTGTTTTAGTAAAAAGAAAGCATTTAGGGTGACAAGACAAAGCCCTCAACAAATTTGGAACATTCATACTAACACAATAATTATGGTGCATGCCCATTATCGATATGGACATCCATCCTTTTGTAAAGCGACCATAATCATTATTATCCATTCATATCAACATCTCATCCCTTATTTTGAGTTGATTTCTAGACGTTTCATTTTTATTGTATTGTATTTAATTTCTTTATTTAATTTAATATGCTCGGATGTGATCATTTTTCTTAATATGTTGGTTCAAATTTGTCTGTTTTGAGTTCGGAGAAATAATTAAAATAGTACAATAAAAATAACTAAAACCACTATAAGTCTTTTTATAACTTGAATAATTAATGTGTCTTTTTAATGCCTAAAATTTATGACTTTAAATTTTTTACAATTGTTTGATGAATTATATGGTCTAATTTTTTATTCTAATTTTTTTTTTATGTTCATTATATATTTGCTATGTTTTCTATAATTTCAGATTTGTTGTTTGCTTGAGTTCATAGATATGCCAGCAGATTCTAGTGCAAGCTCTCCTTTCCAGGCCGAGGGCACCCCTACCCCTACCCCTACACATACACCTACACCTACCCCTCCTACTCAAACCCCTACCCCTAGCCCTACGGCACCTTGCCCCGCCCCCAAGCCCAACAAGAAACCTGCTTCAATAGTTTGGAGTCATTTCACCAAACTAGAGGGTGATGACTCAAGTAACCCCCAAGCCAAGTGTAACTATTGTGGAAAACATTATGGATGTCACTATAGGAAACATGGCACCTCACAATTAAAGGTGCACTTAGAAGAGCAATGCAAAAAAAGTCCAATATTAAGATCATTACAAGACAAAAGCCAATCTAGGCTAGAAATTGGACTTAAAAAAATGGCGGATGAGACTAGGGGGATGCAACTTTGAAGGGGTATACTAAGTATGATCCCGATGAGTGTAGAAGACACCTAGCACGTATGGTCATAATGGACGAGCTACCTTTTTAAATTGTTGATGGGAAAGGGTTCCAAGCGTATTCTCGCTACTTGGAACCAAGGTTTAATATTCTTTCTCGCCACACGGTGGCAAAGGATGTAAAAAATATTATTACATTGAAAATGAGAAGTTGAGGGGTCAATTGGCGGATCAATTTGTTTGTCTCACCACTGACACTTGGACATCGATCCAAAATTTTAATTATATGTCTTTGACTGTGCATTTTATTGATTGTCATTGGACATTGCAAAAGAAAATTATAAAATTTTGTAAAATCACCGATCATAAGGGTGAGACAATTGGAAAGGCCTTGGAGGCCGCAATAAAGGAGTGGGGGTTGACCCGAGTGGTTACAGTCACAGTCGATAATGCCTCGTCTAACGATGTTGCATTGGGACATCTAAAGACCTATCTTAGAGAGGCAAATAAGACACTCATGGGTGGTGAGTGTCTGCATGTGAGATGTGCGGCACATATTCTGAATCTGATTGTCACTGATGGTTTGAGAGATCTTCATGACTCGATTGCTCGGGTTAGGACTGCTGTGAGATGGGTGAGATCTTCTCCTTCGAGGTTGGACAAATTCAAGGTTGCTGCGAGATCTGCGGGCCTAACATCTAAGAGGGGCCTTTGTACTGATATGCCTACACGATGGAACTCAACATTTCTGATGTTGGAGGCGGCCCAAGATTATAAGCTGGCATTTACATTATTGGGTGACGAAGACATCCAATATGTTAAATATTTTGATGATCACGGGGGATTGGGGAAACCTGTAGAGGATGATTGGAAAATTGTAACTAATTTTGTAGAGTTTTTGAGGCTTTTTTACGATGTCACCATGAGGCTATCTGGAACTTTGTACCCTACATCCAATATTGTATGTCAGCAAATATGTAGGGTAAAAGAAGAATTAGATGACATGGTCGCGGGTGGTCATATTAGGATGCGGGAGATGTCATTGATTATGAGGACAAAGTACGACAAGTATTGGGGAGATTTAACGAAGGCTAATATTTTGTTATATGTAGTTGTCGTCTTTGACCCGAGGTATAAGTTGGATGGCATGATATTTGGATTGGGCCTTACGTACGGGCAAGTATGGGCAGAGCTTATTGCAACAAGGGTTCAGAAAATCCTTACTAGATTATTTGATGAGTTTTCCACCCTGCGAGGTGGTAATATTGCGGCACCTACACTTACCCCCTCAGCCTCAAGCTCAAAGTTTCCTGAAGTCAAGGTTGGGAAAAGACGTAGATTGGAGTGGGGTGAGAGGTATGAGCAGACCCCCTTCCTTCGGAGTTCTATAGAGGCTCAGCTAGAGATAGACAGATACTTAACAGCAGAGATTCTACCATTTTCACGAGATTTTGATATATTAAGTTGGTGGAAGGTGAATGCCGTGAAGTGTCCCATCCTTGGAGAGATAGCCCGCACACTTTTGGCCATCCCTGTTAGCACAGTAGCTTCAGAGTCGGCCTTTAGCACGGGAGGACGTGTATTAGATTCATTTCGGAGTTCATTAGCTCCTGCCACTGTGGAGGCTTTGATTTGCACGCAGAATTGGATCAAGGGAACTCCAATTCATGTTCTGGATATTCTTGAGTCTGAGAAGGCCCACGTCGAGGAGGATAGTGATGATCAGTTTGGATCTGGTATTTATTTTAATTTCATTTTATAATTTCTTATTTTAATTTATTTATTTTCATTTAATTGGTATTCATTAATTTGATTTCAAATTTAATACTTATAGTGATACATGAGACGACGTCTACGGCTACCTCCGATGCAGTATGACTTTGTATTGGACCCACCATTGTCATGGTTTGCACAATTTCTTCCATAATTGTTTTTTGCATTTAAAATTTTGTTTCATCTTTATAACTTTTTAATTCTAATTTGTTTTATTTTTAACTTATTAATATTTCAGGTTTTATAACTTATTGACTTTTATGATCTTGATTTTCAGTCTCACAGCAATCGACATAACTCACCACTCAGTAAACTCACCGCTACGGCTCCACCCCAAAATCAAATTGATCAAATTGAAAAATTATGATTTTGTTAATTTATAATTAATTGTAATGTTGCTACAATAGTTAATTGTACAATTTGTAATATTTATTTCTTTTAGAGGAGTTTGTAATAGTGTAATAGTTTATTAGTTCTCTTAATTTGTATAATTGTGAACAAAATATTTTAGCATAGTGTCTTACTGTCTTAGTGATGATTACTACTTAATTAGTTAATAACGTAATAGTTCAATCTATGATTATATATATATATATATATTTTCCTGTTTTTAAATCTATATACTTTTTAATCTAAATAATGGGCTCAAATGGCCCAAAAATGAATTCCGGGCCCAAAGTGGCCCAAAAACCGATTCTGGGCCATTTAAGGCCCAGTATGGGGGTGAGGGGTGCTGACGGGTGGGGGTCCACCCCCGCACCCCGGCCCAACGGACGGGGGACCCCGCCCCGCCATGGCGGGGGCGGGGTCCGGGGAGAAATTCCCCACCCCCGCATATGCGGGGGCGGGGGGCGGGGGAGGGGTGGCCCCGCCCCGTAGGGGGCGGGTATCACCCCTATGATATATATCAACAGAATTTGAACGTAAGAAGTGTGTTTTCTTCTCAAAGTAATATTCTTCCTACAAACATCTTTTTTTCATAAGTTCATCTAAAATGATATTATTGCACAAGAAAATAAAGCAATGCTGCAAAAATGATGCAACAACACCTTCCATATTTTTTTTAGTAACCTATATTTTTGTATTTTTGAACTATCATTTTTTTAAAATTTGAACCCTAAAGTTAATCCCAAGGGGTTTGTCTAAGTGGTGAAGGTCTTGGTCTTGCAGTACCACTCCCTTCAAGGTCCAAGATTTAACATCTCATGGATGCAAATAATTCTTTAAAGCCACACTTCCTAGTGAAAAGTCAGCGATTTAACCAGTTTCGTATAGGGAAACTTTCAAAGGTGCGTTACATGAGACCGGAATTTACTCTGCATGGGTGGATCCGAAAGCTCCTACCTTGGAGAGGTTCCCCGACATTTAAAAAAAAAAAAAAAAAAAAAAAAAAAAAAAAAAAGAACCCTAAAGTAATAAGATTGACAGCAGACATCCTAAGCTATCAAATTTTGATAACTTACAAATTTGATTAAGATGTAAATGTTTAAAGAGACTAAAAAAGGACACGTGGTATAATCTCAACAGTCAAATTTTAGTCGGGAAGTAAATTGTCAATTTTCAAAGTTCAGGACACAAATTGTAAAATTGGTGATAATTCAAGGCTATAAAAGTGTGTGACACGTACATGATCTTATTTCATTAATTTTATTTTATTTTAGGTAACGTTCATATCTGTTCATAAAATTGTGACGTACAAGAGATGTCAATGACCGATGATACCATTCCATAAAAATATACCGACTCT
Source organism: Juglans microcarpa x Juglans regia (assembly GCF_004785595.1). Taxonomy (NCBI): domain Eukaryota; kingdom Viridiplantae; phylum Streptophyta; class Magnoliopsida; order Fagales; family Juglandaceae; genus Juglans; species Juglans microcarpa x Juglans regia. The sequence goes on along the minus strand of NC_054603.1, from coordinate 4,704,162 downwards.
ATGTTTGTTATTAAGGTAGTGGACAACGTCAGAGGCAAGATCTTCCCTGTACGATTCACGAAACCAATCGCGTAGTATACACCATACAGCCAAACTGGTTTAATTTGCCAACTAAATAAAGTGAAAAAGAAAATGCAGCCTCCCAACTCCCAATGTATAGACTATTATCTGGATAATTAGGAACTTTGGTCGATCGTGACTTGTTCATATCCATTTGTGTTTTTTTTTTTTTTCTTGAAAAATAATTAGCTCCCATCTTTTAAAAATTCTGTCTATTGTAGACAATGGAGAACGTGTGATTATCCATGATGGTCTCAGCTCAGCTACTACCATGGGATGGCAAGGTTGACCAAAAATTCCTAGTCGAAACGCTGGGGTGGTTGACAAAAATCTCTAAAAACTACTTACAAAGCAAAGTTCTTCCAAAAAGCCCGGTTTTATTCATTGCGTGAAAGCAAAACAAATGACCTGAAACAAGCAACAATACTCTCTGGATAACTGGAACCGACCCTTGGGAAGCTTACAAGTTTCATAATGGTAACTAAAACTTTGTAGACATTAGACGGCCTCTATAACTCTTGTAACTACTAACTCTGCATTCCCCATGAAAGAAAACTTTACCTCCCAGAAATCTGGAGAGAGCTTTCTTTATCCTCATCTCAGTTTGCTGTCTTGGTTTCTCTTTCTTGCAAGGCATGCCAAACCAACCTTCCCAAGCCTTTGCCTCCCCCTCGGCTTCCCTTTCTTTCAACTCTTATAAAGCTGTGCCTCACAAGAGGCATGCTGAATGAATGCTGATACAAATCCATATGAGATCAAAACAAAGGGAAAGGAGAAGTGAAAGATTCTGTGATATGGAGATTAAGGTACAATCTGATTCCAAGAATCACGATGAATCAAAACATCCACTCTTGCAAGATGGATCTGAAACAGAGGAGAAAACACCGATACAGAAAGCCATTAGCCAGACATTTCAGAGCACAGCTCATTTGGCCAATCTTTTACCGACTGGATCAGTCCTGGCTTTCCAACTTCTATCACCAATTTTCACAAATGAAGGCAATTGTGACTCAGTCAGCCGGTTCATGACTGCTGCACTTGTGACTCTCTGTGGGGTCTCATGTTTCCTACTATGCTTCACAGACAGCTTCAAGGACAAAAAGGGAAATGTTTGTTATGGGTTTGCCACTTTCCAGGGCCTGTGGGTCATTGATGGAACAGCCAAGCTTTCACCTGAACTTGCTGCAAAGTACCAGCTGCGCTTCATAGATTTCATGCATGCCTTCATGTCAATACTGGTATTCGTAGCTGTAGCTCTCTTTGATAAGAGTGTGGTGAGATGCTTCTTCCCAATGCCATCATATACGACCCAGGAGATTCTTACAAGACTGCCGGTAGGAATTGGTGTCATTTGCAGTATGATGTTTGTTGTGTTTCCTACCGAGCGCCATGGAATTGGCTTCCCCCTCTCTGTAAATTAACAAAAGTTCACCAATTATAGGCCTTCTATCTCCATGAGCATTGCTCAAGGGATAGAATACTAATTGTGAATCACAACACAAGCACTGTTGTATTAGAACTTTTGGGCTTTAATACAACTTCCATGCCTTTGAAGTACATTCCTAATGTTTCCCTGCAATTGAACCATCATTAAGGAAATGTCCTGTTCATGCTTGTCAATGCTAATATTGACAGTGTAAGGTGATCGAAACTCCCCATAAAAATCAAACATGCATTTGAGCATACTGAAACTAAAAGGATTGTGATAGGATTTTAGAATAGAATTACCATTCCAAAGCAAATAATGAGATGTCAATGTGTGCAGTGCGAGTTTGAACATAAATAATTTTTTAGTCATAGATAATTGCAATTAATAAAAATCTTGAGTAAAACAACGACTCAATACTGAAGGATATTCCAAATTTTAGTTCAAATAATAAGATGACGGAATCTCAGTAGTGTAAATCAAAATTCACATGCACACGTATATGCATATGCAAGAACTCATAAAAGCCAGTGGAAGTATTTTTCTTGAATTTACTATTACATCTTATGGTTGGGAAAATTGTGTGCTCACAATTGCTCCAATAAGGACCTTCATAGTTCATATAGCAATTTTCAAAAAGAAAGGAAAAAACAAGTATTTACAAAATGATAATTTGGCTGTGTCAATACTCGATACAAAGCCATAAGCACAGAATAGGACACTGAAAATTATTTCACCGCATTCATCCATGGAACTCTATACAATCAACATAAAGGCCGTTTCCATAGTCAAACATACCAAAGTGATAATCTGGATTATCAAAGACAAAATATAGCAGTTAAAAGAGTAGGTACGAAGGCAAGATTAGCAACATGCCAGATACATTACACTAAAGATTGGTTTTCAGAAAAAAGGAGCAAGAAGCTAGCTCTCAGCTCAGTGCGGAAAAGGCAGATTTGATTTTCAGAATTCAATATACACAAATATATATGGATATCATTCCCATTGATCAATGACACATGCCATCACTATTTACTAGATAAGGACGGGAATATCCCAACTACCTTTTTAAGACCTCATGGGGAACCAACACTAACTAATAGCCTCCCTTACAGCTCTATGGGCTATAGTGCTCCCTTGAGGCACGTGCCCTGAATTCTTTGAGGCACAGCTAACCTGTCCCACCATCCTCCCCTCTCAGTCATTATGAAATTTTTATAGACACTAAGTTGCCTCTGTATATTTTCCAACTACTTTTCAACATTGAACATGAAACAAAATTCTCCTTCCAGAAACCTGAAAAGGCTTGCTTATTTCCATACGCTGAGTTTTGGGAGATTTAGGTACATTCCCCGCATCACGATGAATCGAAACATAAACCCTTGAGAACCATGACTGAAACAGAAGAGAAAAAACTGATAAACCTAACACATCGTTACACAATTCTAAGTCCTTGATCAACTATTTTTCCCAAACCTAAAGCCCACCAAAGAAGGAATGAAGAGATTCTCTAAATTTGTCCTGCTTCATGTAACTTCTTGTATACAGATCCTACAATGCATTCAGCATTTAAACTTCAGAAGTTTATTCATCGACCGAATGAATGATACAATTTAACTTAGTCAGAAAATTCAAAGTTCAGAAGGAGACACAATATCCTGAGCCAGTAAATTTACGCTTTAATTATAAAAAAACAAAAAATTATGTGATTAGAAAGAAAAGAGTCCATAGACCAAGAGCACTTACTAACTCATAAAACTCAAGCTCAGAATTGTAATTCTGGCTCAACAAATTCACTCATTAGCTTGTCTTGCAAAAACTCGGCATCTTCCCGCACCTTCCTTCGATCCCAAAATCCACCAAAAACTGCACTCCACGTTCCCTCAGTTGGAAGACACCCATCGATCACCATTTCATCAATGATGCGAGCAGCCTTATGTAAGTCTCCTCTCTTAGAAAAACACTTAATCAGAAAATCAAATGTTCCAGTATCAATTGAGATACCCCTAGTCCGCATACTAAGGTACAACTGAAAAGCTCGATTTGGATCACCATTAGTACAAAGGCCTTGGACCACCATGTTATAAATCTTAACATGAAGGCTCCAAGTTAATCGGTTCGGTGAGATTCCCCCAAGGACCATTTCATCAAGGAAGTTTGCAGCTTCCTGGAACTTGCAGATGTCACAGAAGCCACTAATGATCTTACCATACAACCCTGCATCGGGTTTCAATCCGTGAAGTTTCATCCTGTCAAGAATCTCCAAAGCTTCTCGAAGCTTTCCATCTTTACAGAGTCCATGAATTAAAGTGCTATAAGTTATCATATTGGGCCTATGCCGTTTGCTAATCATCATCTCGAGGAGCTCCATGGCTTGTGAAGAACGCCCACCCTTGCAAAGACCATCCATTAAAGCACTGTAGGTAAACACATTTGGCTCAATTTCTCTGATCTTCATCTCTTCGAGCAATCCAACAGCTTCATCCAAATTTCCAGACTGGCACAAACCATGAATCAAAGAAGTATAGGTCACAACACTGGGCAAACAACCCTTTGTCTCCATCTCTTTTAATAACTCCTTTGCTTCTCCAATCTTTCCCACTCGACACAACCCATTAATCAGGGTACCATATGTATATGAATCTGGAGTACAACCACGATTGGGCATCTCTCGAAATATCCGAAAAGCAGCTTCCATTGTCCCGCTGTTCTTGCAAAGGGCTTTAATCAAAACATTAAGGGAAGCAACACAAGGACGTATACCCATGCCTCTCATATGCCTATAAAATTTTATAGCCATCTTTAACTGGTTTTCTTCAACAAGAATTGCAAAAACTGTAATGTAAGATCTCTCACTGGGGTTGCACTGAAATTCCTCCATCTTGTTAAAGACCCTAATGGCATCCAGGGGCCTGTGAACCCGACCGAAGGCTCTGCACAGGGAGAGGAATATATCTTCGGTAATACTACACTTTTCCTCCTTCATTCTATTAAGGAGCTCCTCTGCTGGTCTGAACTGATTTGCGGAAACCAATTTGGAGATCATTGCACCAAAGGTATTATGATCATGCCGAAACCCATTAACGTACTCAGCTGTCCCCGAATCAAATATTAGAGTAGCTTTCTGTACGTCCTTTTCTGCCCGTATCAACTGCTCAACTAGGGAAGGTGTGATTTGTTTCGGCCATTTAAACATACTTTTACTACCCATTACTGGGAATTCTCGCTTGTTAATATCACCAAACTTCAAAATGACGCGAGCTTCCCAATCTTCAAGAAATTCTCGCCAAAACCAGCCAAACAGTCTGTATACGAACTAATCAAACTGTCAGCAATAGTTTTTTGCAGTGCTAACATCCAGATTAGAAAAACAAATGTGTTCGTGTGTGTCCACGTGATCTGTTGCCCATTCCATCAAGCACATGGCGGCCGCAGTGAAAAGGCAGCCTGATACGAAATAAAGGCAATGCGAGACTCGATTTCAAGAGGAAAACTTGAAAACAAAGGGAAGTAGTTGTGCATATATCGGATCAGTGTGACATAGGCAAGAAAAATTACATGAAATTACCACTTCCCTCCAAGAGCTTGAGATTAACCTGCAGAGCGGAAGCATCATACTCGAGTAGTGGTGTCCGCTGCCCAAACTCAAAAGAAAGGACTTCAAACTTTAAAGGGGCATTTCTTTGGGCTTGCATTGTGGAGTTTTTAGCTTTAAAGACTTGAGAGTGGTTTCTGGACCTGGGTTATTGGGCTGCTAATAATTGAGTCTTGTCTGTTATGCCAAGCCCACTGTGACGTGGCCAGAAGCATCTCAAACTGAAATCAAACAAAGCATCTCTAGTATCTGTATTTTTTTTTATAATTTTACTTTACATAACTCTGTCAAGAGCTTATTGCCTGATAAAATACAGCCCAGTGCTCCAAATATAATTTTTTTTTTATCCGTATTATATAGAAAAAGTATTGATGTTTCAGTTATTAAAAATTTTAAAATTTAAAATTCAAACTAAAAAAAATACTGATAAAATAAAATTGATATGTATAATAGTGTATATAAAATTATATGTACGTGTAACACTGATCAAGTGTGTCTATAAAAGAACTTGCAAATAAATTTATTTTATAACTCAAATTTATACAGTCTGTCGGAATTATGCTTGCATTATTTCCAAATTTTGCTCTTCATACGGTGTTCTTGACCTTTTTTCTAACCATGTAAAGGTTTAAACGACGCTAGGACACGCCGTTTTGAAGTAAAATGGTGTCGTTTAACCTCTAAAAAGGGCGCCGTTTTACTTTGGTTGAGCCATTTTCACCGTTTTGTGACCCCAAAAAAAAAAAAAAAAAAAGTATTTTGGCCATTTTGAGCCCATTCTTTTTTTCCCTAAACTTAGATCAAACTATAAACAAATTTTAATCTATTACATGTTATTAAATATTAACTTAGTATAATATTTTATAGTAATGTTTAACTTATTCTTATTATAATATTATACATTAGCTATTATATATTAGTATTACATGTTATTACGCATTAGTAATTAGTATTAGATGTTAATATGTTCTTACGCATTAGTGGCTTAGTGCTTATACATTTTTAGTATTAGATGTTATTATAGATTGATTACTATTAAATGATATTATACTTTAATATTTATACATTAGTGTTATATGTTATTATACATTGATTATTATACATTACTAGTACATGTTATACATTAGCAGTAAATGTTATTATACATTAATTATTATATATTAGTATTACATGTTATTATATATTAGTAATTAGTATTACAGGTTAATATGCTATTATGCATTAGTGGCTTAGTGCTTATGCATTAACATTATTAGTATTACATGTTATTATAGAATGATTATTATACATTACTACTACATGGCATATTAGGTACATTAGTGTTACATGTTATTATAGTATAAGTGTCAAAGGCCTGTGGCCTGATTGACATAACTCCCAGCTTTCAAACTAGAGGTCTGGAGTTCGAAACCTCTCTCCCCAAATTAATAAGAAAAAAAATGTTATTATAATATAAGTGTATTATTTTATGTACATTTGTTCATACTAGTATTTAACTCACTATATAAGTTATAGTTATATATAATATATATGATTAATGTATAAAAAAATAAATGTATTTTTTTTTATAAAAAACATGTAAAATGTCGGAGTCGGAGTTGAAGTCGGAAGGTACAATCAGAGTCGGAGTCTGTACACTACCACCTCCGACTCCAACTCTGACTCTAACTTTTTCGAGTGAAAAAATTCCGACTTCGATTCCGACTTATCAAAACTGAAGCAGAGCCGAAATGGAGTCGAGGACGGAGTAGGATAGTTGGAGTTTTGCTTAGCCTGACTGAGTAGCAAGACAAGTCCTCGTCCCCAAGCCTTTCATTCCTGATAAGACTGACCCACCCTACTTTGTGTCCTCTCCCTCCCTTCCCCAATAGTATCTATTTCTTCATTTAACCATCATCATCCGTTGATGGACCACACAGATGCATACTCCACCTGATCTCCCCATGTTATTACGTATAACAGTTCAAATGCCCTCCCATGTTATTGATTCCCTTTCTATGGACCATGGTGTGCGTACTGTATTAGAGTGGTCTGCCATGTATGCAATCCAGAATCTAAAGACTACAACTCTAGGACCAAAGTTGATGAACCGCTTGGCTTCTGTCCACCTATTGTGAGTTATATGATTCGGCGCAAAATAAGTCCTCTCTCTAGTTAGTTGTGATAATTAGATTAGATTAGATTAGATAAATGAGTTAAGATAGTTTGTGAAAAAAACCAGGCCTAAGAGCTCCGCATAGCTACAGCAAGCACGTTTCTTTCTCTTTTTTCCTTCTCTGTCTCTCTTATCTCAGATCATGGAATCGAGAGTCCCGTTATGCTCTGTAGTACTTTCGGCTCCTCTCCCACCTCCGGAAGCTACCGAGAGAGTGCAACAGCAGCTGCAACAACAACATCATTAGGTTCGTCTCAACAAGGCCAATGGGAGAAGGTGGGAGTCGCATATGGGGGAGGTAGCTCCAGCCGACCCTGTTACTCAAGAGCTCGAGCCTTAGAGGGAAGTCGGGCCACATCTAAGCAACTGCTTCTTCATCGCCCGCTGGGGGGAGCGATTCCATCGGGTGAGGTCCGTTTCCTCTGACCCGGAAGACCTGACCTTGTTAGCCTTTCCGACTTATAGCCTCCGTAGTTTCTATTTTTTCTCTAGTCTGACACGATCATATTCTGATGCACAGGGAAGCGAAGATCGCTCCGGTTGAGTTCGTCGAGAAGTACCTGGCTCTCATCACGGGGTTCTTCTTTTTCATGTGCTAAGGTCATTGCGCTGGTTCCACACCGATGAACTCAGGCTCGAACTTTTTGTCGGTCAAATAGTAAGACTAGTATGTTAAGTGTCGTAATGCAACTGTGTATGTGAAATTTCCAAATTATCACTGTGCAGGTACTTAAACGCCCCATTTGGATTTAAAGACGAGTTGTATAAAATATGGTTAAAATATTATTTTTTAATATTATTATTATTTTAAAATTTAAAAAAATTGAATTGTTTAATATATTTTATGTAAAAATTTAAAAAAAATTATAATGATTAGATGAGATGAATTTTCGATTCAAATCGGGGCTTCAACGTGATCTTCAACATAATCAACAAAAAGATCTACAACTACTTCCCGTATCCTTAGTAAGTACTAGTGTTTGTTGTCCTGTGTTCTTTTGAACGCGTTGTATGACATCATGGGTATACTTGACCAACGTTAGGGGTAGATCGATCAGCATGAAAATTGGTTTTTCTGGTGGTTTTGTTGCAGCTTTGTTTCGGTTGTGCACTTGTTCGTCGGGGTGGTATGCTGTTTAGTGAGCTGGGCCGTGGGCCTTCCCAAGCGCGCTGTAAGTGAAACCCACTCTTCAAGCCCGGCCAGTTACTTTGTAACAATTAGTTGATGTTCATTTTTCCGGATCTGTTTAGTCAGCTTGTCGCTTTTTCATTAGCTTAGGTCCATAAATGTCTATATGCTATAGATTTTCTACTTTTGACATGTTGGCAATGGCTCACAATCCCCTCTAGATAATTAGATTCCTTCCTCTCACTTGGTCACGTGACCAGCAACGTCTCTTTTGCAGTCGTTGCTGTCTCTTTCACTCATACAATCAAAGGTGAAAGGAAATTTGATGCTCTTCGGCATTTTAGCTTTGTATTTTTTGGCTATTATATGACCAACACCAATTGATTCAACTGTTACTTACACTTATATGATATTTATTTGTTGCATCTCTTGAGCCCTTCTTTAATGCTGCTGCCTCTGATCAGTTCATTCTAGGGCAATCAATACCTTTTACTTCATGGCTGTCTCTGGCTCCTGTCGTTCTTGGTAAGCTCTTCCCTTTACTGCTTACATGCGTGTTTCAGTTTATATGGTGCACGTTTAGATGTCCCTAATCTGTACAGCAGACCATACCACTTGACTACAGGACTGATCTACGAATTCAATATCCCTTCCATCACATAATAGATAATTTTTTTTCTTTTGGCCCGTTTCATTATAATAAGTAGCATTTGTAAACTTTCGTCTGCTATGGAGGGAGATAGAGTGGTAGTTACATACATATGTATACAATCTGTTAACGTCGCAAATCATGAAGACCAGTCATTCTTTTTATCTTTGTATGTGTTTAGAGACATATGTTGCTGTCTATAATAGTATGTTTGCCTTTGATTTGACATGCAAGTGTGTCAATGGCATCATTGACCGAGCTTTCATTTAACTGCATGGACTGGCTTCATCAGTGCTATGATTTCCAATATCTCCTTACTTACAGGAGTCTCAATTCTAAGAAAGCCATGGTTATCTTCTATTAAATTCTTCTCAACTCTTTTACCTGGAACAAAACAAAACGAGTTGATCAGACAGTTTTTAACTTCAATGACTAGAAGTTTTGCTAATGATCTTTTTGTTTCTATATGTCAGTTTGCAGACTGACATGGATAGTACCAATGTCTATGCTTATATTTCCCTCATTACCCTCTGTCTACATTCCACCTGCTATCATTGTGAGTGAACTTCACTTGCAACCCCTAGAATCTTGATGTACGCAACCTAAATAATGAATCTGACAAGTCCATGTTCTAAAGTCTTTGATTGTTTCCATGTCCTTATGTTATTTTACAGGTAGAGTGACCTCAACTGATGAAGCATGGGTTTAACGATGCAATTGCAAAAGTAGGTCTAACCACGTTCCTCTCAGACCTTTTTTGGGTGGGGATGTTTTACCACCTTTACAATCAGGTAAATTGTTTCTATATATCCATTGGTAACTGATGTTTTCTTGCAGTTATGTGAGCTCCTCTCTTTTTTTCTTCCCCGGCATCCCTTTCTTTGGATAGCTTCAACAAAGTGGTCCCTGAATTTCATTGATTGGTAATTTTCACATCAGGAGTATCATCTTATAAGCTGACAAGAACTGTGTTCTCTGTTGTTTTTTTGGCTTTTGAAAACAGTTGGCCACCAACACCCTAGAGAGGGTGGCACCTCTTACACATGCAGTTGGTAATGTGTTGAAACGAGTATTTGTGATTGGATTCTCGATCCTTGTCTTTGGTAAGTTTTTTCCCTTCTTTTTCCTTTCTTCGGACTTTAACTTGCCTTGAGAACTTGTTATTAATTTGTGGCTCCTGGCAGGTAACAAGATTTCAACACAAACTGCTATTGGAACAGCCATTGCAATTGCTGGAGTAGCAATCTACTCTTACATCAAGGCCAAGATGGAAGAAGAGAAACGAGTTAGTTTGTTACCTTAAACTTGAAAAGGAAGAGAAAGTACCTATTTTCTATACCTTCTCTTTAAGCTAAATTTGATTGATCTGATTTTCCTTTTGGCCGCAAACAAAAGCAGCATGAGAAAAAAAAGAGGTGGATGCGGGGCAGAATCTTGTCATGTAAATTTTTTAAAATTTCATCCATTTTTCTTTTTAACTCATAGCACAGATAGTTGCTAATTTTGCAATCATCTGGTGTTGAGTGAAAATAATGAATCACATTGTCACTTGAATTTTGATTCTCCTTGTCTAATGGTAATTTATGTGTTGAAATTCTCCGTGTCTAATGGGAAAATCCCACCTTCCTTTTCCCTTTTTTCTTTTTATATCTTAATGATTTTATTTAGGCCTCATTTGGTTACACAACATAAACTATCCCATCTCGTCTCATCTTATCTTACCTAATCATTACAATTTTTCAAACTTCCACACAAAATACAATAAACAATTCAACTTTTTTAAATTTCAAAACAAAACTAATATTAAAAAAATTATATTCTAATAATATTTTATTCAACTTTTAATTTTCATCTCATCTGTATAACCAACCGATATCTTAACATCTCTAGAAATTGTGGTTCTCATCAATCGGATTGATGATCTGTGGGCGAGATGAAGACAAAAGACATTGAGTGATCCAATGAAATGTTCATCTCAATAAAAACTGAGAGATGACTCAATAAATAAATAAATATATATATATGCGCGCTAAAAAGACAAATGATATTTTAAGTTATAGAATATGTAAGTATCGCGTATTTTTTTTAAAAAAATGAATAAATACGATACTTATATAAAAAATTAATTTTTTTAATAATAAACTCTATTCTTTTTCAAAAAAATGTGTGATGCTTACACTAATCAATAACTTTCCAGGATTATTGACTTATTTAGCATTACTCAATAACTTTCTATATCAATTATTTAAAAGAGTACATCGTCCGCTTCCTTAAAAGGTAAGATCTTATTTGTATTATTCAAAATTTAAAATTTATCTTCTAAAATTAAATTATGATGTGTGAAGTGTGCTCTAGAGACCGACTTTATAATATAAATTTTCTATATTTATTGTGTGAAATATTTATTAATGTATTCTTATTCTTATTCTTATTCTTATTCTTATTCTTATAGTTAATTACAATACGATTTGTTGATTGAAATAAATTTAAAATTTTTGAAGAAACCAAACTGGAAATGGTTATAAAAAAAAACTTGAAAGTTACACTTTTTAAAATTTTTCCGAAAATTCGTAATTTGTTACATAAAAAATCTAAAACTATTAAAAAAGACAAAAAAACAAAACAGCATGGCCTTACCAAGATAGAGAGTCAGAGACTTCATGTGGTCGTCACCACGACATCACCCGGCAGTTAAAACGACGCCGTCGTTGTCCCATTAACGGGCATCACTAGTATCCGCGAGCAGAGTGAGACTGAGAAAGGGAGAGAGGTCAGCGCAGAGGCCGACGGGGACGGCCTACATCGGATTTCCGCAGAGCTGAGCAAGGCGGGCAACTATGGCGGTTCATTTACTTCCATTTCTTTTTCTAATTTCCGGCTTATTCCCCTCTCTCTTAGCTCTCTCCGATACCACCACTTGTTCAGCATCAGCCCCACACTCCCACCAGTTGATGTGCGAATTGCGCGACCTCAAACTCAAGGTCTCCCAATTAGGTATCGAATTAACTTCGTTTTGCTTTGTACTTGAATATCATCATTATTTTCATATTTTCTTAAAGTTTCTTGTACGGTCTTAAGTTGTTTCATACGGAGGACTTGCATTGCATGTAATCTTGCTTACTCTGATTATGACCATTGAAATCGAATAAAACAGAATTGATTCTTGAAGACTCCATGCAAAACCTAAATCAGAAGAACCTTTACATTGAGAACCGCGAGAACGTGATTGAAGACTTGTCACGTAGGATCCATTCTCTGCAGTCTACTCTCGACGGTTTAAAGGTTCATTTTCCGTCATGAAGATGAATCTTATGTCGTTTTAATGTTATACTTCGCATATTTATGGGCCGGATTTAAATTTCAGGGGGAATCATCGCGGACTGATGAGAGACTCAGTGCTCTAGAAAATGAGGTTTAATTTGTTTTTGTTTGACTTGCATTTTCCTTTATATTTTAATTCTGTTCAAGAAAAAAAATATTATAATAGAAAGCAGAGTTGGTCGGTTGCTTATGTGAAAATTCAACTGATTCGAGAAGTAGATTTGGGGATTCAATTAGGTACGGCGTCTTTGGGCTGTGTCAAGAAAGAACAACTTCGATATTCATGATTTAGAGTCTAAAGCACGGGATGCTGAGGAGAGGCTGGAAAAGATTACCTCACAAGTTGAAAATGTCAGTACGTCAACTTGTTCCATTTATTTATTTTTCTTGTTTTCATAACTGAATAAGTTGAACTCATCGATCTGTTCTTCTTTGAATGGCTATGCTGATGCTTTTAATCCAACTATACTCACGTTTTGGGGTGTGATGAAGAACTGTGTTTACTTGAAATGATTCCACACTAGTAGTGCTTCAGAAAGGTATCCCGTTTGTCTTGATTGGAGGTCTTTCAGTGGATAGGAGTAGTACATGTAAATCATATGAATGGGCTAGCCAGCTTGTGATAGGAGAAAGAGTTCCTTGATGTTGAATTCTGAGGAGTTGCAGATAAAGGAAGAAAATACCAAGAAAGAGCAAGGATGGAGAGAAGGCATTCTCATTCAATTAATACATCTGAAAGCTTACAACGACAACTATATATACACAATGAATCAAATAATAAAACAAAGAATAACAAACTAATTCTAGAAGTAGCTACAAAGGGAATATTCTAACAAACTTTTGCTAAGGTGTCAACAAGAGAATATTCTGACATTACGTGGGAAGTCCTCTCTGTGGTGTGGCTGTAGGTAGAGTCAGTGCATCCTCAAGTAACTCCTCTGATCCTTTTGGTGAAGTTTGAGACTCCCCTCAAGATGGGCATAGATGTTGAGGATGCCCATCTTGGACAGCAAGAAATGCAAGGTAGCAGCAGGTAAAGCCTTGGTGAAAATGTCAGCCAATTGAAACTTGGAAGGCAGATGAACTGGCATGATGGTTCCTGCTGTAACCCTTTCCTGAATAAAATGACAATCTAGCTCTTATGTGTTTAGTCCTTTCATAAAAAATTGGGTTCTTTGTGAGGTGTAGAGCAGATTGGCTATCACAGTACAATGTTGCAGCTTTAGTATGATCAATCTGGAAATCTTTTAATAAACAAATGATCCAAATAATTTCACAACTTGTGTCTAATGCCTTATACTCTGCTTCAGCAGATGATCTAGAAATTGTTGCTTGCTTTTTAGACCTCCAACTAATCATAGAGTCTCCAATGAATATGCAGTACCCAGTAACTGATATTCTTGTCTTTGGGCAAGCTGCCCAATCCGAGTCACTAAAGGCCTTCAAATGCAAAGTTGACAAAGCAGAGAAGAAAATACCTTGTCCTATAGAACCCTTCAAGTATCTCAAAACCTTGTGAGCAGCTTGCAAATGTACCTCTGCTGGTTTGTCCATAAACTGGCTAAGTATATGAACAACATAAGTAATGTCTGGTCTTGAGATTGTTAAATAGATCAGTCGCCCAATCAACCTTCTGTAGGTAGTAGCATCCATTAACAAATTTGTAGAAGTTTGACAAAGCTTGTGATTAGTTTCAATGGGAGTTTGGACAGGTTTGCATCCCAAGAAACCAGAATCTCAAGAGTATACTTCCTTTGACATATATGTATTCCAGACCTTGATCTCGCAATTTCCAAGCCCAAAAAATATTTCACCTGCCCCAGATCTTTGATCTTGAATTGTGAGTTCAAATGTGCCTTGACAGCATTGATAGTTGACAGATTTGAACTACCAATAAGTCTGTCATCTACATACACTTACTTATAATAAAAAAATGTTATCTACATACACTAATAGAGCAACAAAACCATTCTCATCTAACCTTGTAAATAAAGAATAATCTGATTTAGATTGTTGGAATCCAATAGAAAGTAAGAAAGAAGAGAATTTTGAATTCCATTGTCGAGAGTGAGGCCATATAATGACTTGTGCAGCCTACAAACTAACCTCTCATTTCCATCATGATTTTCCCCCTTGATCTGATAACCTGGAGGTAGGTCCATGTAACACCCCATTCCCGTAGGATAGAGATATTACCAACATTTAAAACATAATGCCCGGTAGAGAGATTCATATCCTGAATTACCTCATTTATTGAAATTCATCAAAACGTTAAAACTGAACTGAACATGATTGTTTTGGAAACTGAACGAAATATAAAGAAACATAACTAATCCTATGCATGACATAAAAGAAATCTAATTCTGGTGATAAAATCACTTATTCATTCCTAAGTCTTGGTACTAGATCTACTCCTGGCCATTCCACTCTTCATCATCATAGACATCATCTGCGAGAATCAAACATGGAAGAAACAAGAAACACACAAAAATAATGAGTTGAATACTCAGTAAGTAGTACATCGTATCGTAAAATATAGTCCTTGCCTAACATACAATTCATCTCTAGGATACCCTTACGAACGTGCATACAACTTCATGGATTTCAATCAAATACGTAACATGATCTTCTGGAAGACTTTACATACATATATCATCACAGATTTACATGGCACACATTTTCATTATTAACATAAGCGGAAGCATATATAATCAAAACATGTCATTGTGAATGCATAACATCCTAGTTATCTTGTATTAACATGGAGTGAAACACGCTTGAGTCCGTGTTTCACTTAACTTGCATCACATGGAGTGAAACACGCTTGAGTCTGTGTTTCACTTAACTTGCATAACCTGGAGTGAAACACGCTTGAGTCCGTGTTTCACTTAACTTGCATAACATGGAGTGAAACACGCTTGAATCCGTGTTTCACTTAACTTGCATAACATGGAGTGAAACACGCTTGAGTCCGTGTTTCACTAAACTTGCATATCATGAAGTGAAACACGCTTGAGTCCGTGTTTCACTAAACTTGTGGTTAACCACGCTTGAGTCCGTGGTACCGTTACATTTCTTATCTTTCTTAATGCATGGGATTTGCTTCATGAACATCTCTAACATGGCATAATCTTGTACATGGTATAGCGTAACATGACATGGCATGGCATATTCTTGTACATGACATATTCTTGTATGATTTAGCATGGCATATCTTTGTACATGGCATATTCTCGTATGATTTAGCATGGCATACTCTTGTATGATTTAGCATGGCATAGTATAACGTGATATTACATAACATGCTATGAATGTTTTAAGACGATCCAAGGCATACATGATCCAGGTATTACTTGAACATGGCATACATGGTTTAAGTATTACACAAACATGGCATATATATAATCTAAGCATTTCATGGACATGGCTTGCATAATCTGACTATTACATGGCATACTTGACTTTGAACTACTACTTCAACATTTCATGTCTTTCATGTGCATTTAGTAACATTAAATCAATCAACAATAAATTCATTCACTCAAGTATAATCTCATATTTCATCAAGATTGAAAAGTAAACTAACCTTGACTTGCCTCTTAGTGTAGCGTAGTTAACAATCATAAGCACATCACATTTTTTTTTATACATAATAATAATATTCACAATACGCATTTATTAATATGATCATACTATTTACCTCTTAGCGCTGCTTCCTGATTTCCAACTTGTAGCGCGTTACCTAAACGAGATTCTAGACGTTAATAACTTCCTAGCAAAACGTGTCGTAATACTCTACGTAATTAAATACGTATAAGGAATTTAACTACTAATAGACTCCAACAAATGCTTTGAAATCCTTTAAAAATCTTTTATAAAACTTGTGTCTAAATGCTGATAATTGTTCAATTAGATAAAGCCCATGTAAAGGTAATGTATTTCTGAAAAATATACTATCCTTTTTTTTTTAAATTGTAAACCAGTTTCTGTCAACCCAGAGATTAACCACTTAAAGAAAATACTATCTGACTGACTTAAGGCCCCAAGAAGTCGAGGCTCAGGGAATTACATCCTCACGGTCAAAAGGCATGCATGGAATTACCGAATTAAAAAGGCTTTTTGGGAACTGAAGCACACGGAATAAAACAAGAAGAAAGAAAGAAAAAGAAAGAAAAGAAAGAAAAAGAAAAGAAACGAGAAAGAAAATAAAATAAAACAAAAGAAGCAGACGTAAAAACAGAGGCTTACGGGAGAGAGAGAGCTGCGCGATGCTCACCGAGGGAGAGCAGAGTGCGTCGGCGGCTCTAGGTGGCTAGAAGCGACCGGCGACGAGACTGGGGGGTCCCTATGGTGGTGCGACACCGAGAGAGGGAGAGAGAGAAACAGTGAGAGTTTAGAGAGATATGGGTTTGAAACTCAAACAACCGAAAGGGAGGGAGGTGGCGTGCGGCGGCAGGGGCTTACCTGAGAGGGTGGGTTCAACGGGGTTGAGTTGGCCGGCGTTTTCTGGCGCCGTGGGTAGGGCTCCGACGTCCCGGGGTGGACGACGATGGTTGGGCAGAGGTAAGGTTTAAGCGGGAATGTTGTTTCTCTTGATATAACACTGTGTGAATCACAGAGGCTTGAGGGTCTTTTTATAGGCGATGGGAGGAAGCGACGTGGAGAGATTGGTTGAATTTTGAAATTGCCTAAACTTTAGGAACCTATTCTCACGTGGATACCGTTTCTGAGAGAGTTTGAAAGGTTTGACTTGGAGTTGCTCAAACTCTGGAAACCGAAACTAGCATGGGGACTAAGTGGATAGAATATTCGAAGTTTTTAAAAGGAAAGGAATCACTAAATCGATCTATCTGTTATCACAAAAAAATCTAAAATAAATAAATAAATATAAAGAAATTAAAATACCAATAAATGAATAAGTAAAATACTAGTTTTAAACCCTAAATTTAGACCCGTATGTTACAGTCCATATATATTCCTCATCAAGATCTCCATTGAGGAATGCATTATGGACATTCATTTGGCTTAAATTCCAATTATGGATGGCATCTAGGGCCAGAAAAATTCTAACAGTGGTAAGCTTAGCTACGGGACTAAATGTTTCTTGATAATCGAATCCCTCAATTTGAGTGTAGTCCTTGGCCACCAACCTGGCCTTATATCTTTCTATAGACCCATCTAAATTAAGCTTGATCTTAAAAACACACCTGCACCCAACTGAGGTCTTTCCAGGAGGTAAACTAGTGACTGTCCATGTTCCATTTTCCTCTAAAGCTTTTAATTCAGACTGCATTGCTGCTTGTCAATGCTGAGACATCACAGCTTCTTTGTAGGTTTTTGGTTCATGCAAGAGGGAAAGTGAGAGTGCAAAAGTTTTCTGTGATGGAGAAAGATGTGAGTAGGACAAGTGTTTGTGAAGTGGATGATTAGTGGAAGATAAAGATGATAGTTGAGTGGGGCTACTAGTGACTACTTGACAGTGATAGTCATGCAGATATGAAGGGGGTTTTCTAACACGATCAGATCTCCTAAGAGGATTGATTTGTATTTTGTGGAGGAGTTGAGAGAGGATCAAGTGGAGTTGTTTCAGAATGCTGATTATCAGAAAAAGAATCTGATTGAGGAGGAATAGTGTGAGGGAGAGAGGAACTAACAGGTGAATTTGAAATGGGAATATGAGAGGAGGAATCAGATTGAGATGTTGAAGGAGTGGTAAGATTATTTGTGAAGAAATGAGATTGTTTGGTGATAGGTAAAACTGGAGGTATGATTTGATCATTAGAGGAGGATGTGTTGAGATCAGATTTTTGAAAAGGAAATGTAGACTCATAGAAGATCACATCCCTAGAAACAGAACATGACTGACTCTCAATATCATAAACCTTGTATCCCTTGACACCAGCTGGATACCCTATGAAAATGCATTTTCGAGCACGAGGGTCCAATTTGGATCGATTGTGTTTGTGAGTAGAGACGAAACATAGGCAGCCAAATACTTTTAAATGATCATAAGATGGTGTGGAAGAGAAAAGTTTCTCATAAGGTGATTTATTATTTAAAACAGGTGAAGGGATCCTGTTAATTAAATATGTCGCAATGAGGACTGCATCACCCCAAAACTTCAAGGGAAGGGAGGACTGAAAAAGAATGGCTCTTGCAACAGAAAGGAGGTGTTGATGTTTCCTTTCAACAACTCCATTTTGTTGTGGAGTATAAACACAAGACTTTTGATGCAAGATTCCATGAAGATTATAGAAATCTGTCATATTGAATTCAAGACCATTATCTGATCGAATTTGTTAAATTTTAACACCAAATTGAACCTCTACCATGTGAACAAATGATTGTAAAAGAGATCTGACTTCAGTTTTAAATTTCATAAGAAAAACCCAAGTCACTCGACTGTAATCATCAACAATTGTTAAAAAATAATGGTGTCCTTGATTGGATACTTGGGAATAAGGCCCCCATATATCACAGTGAATTAATTGGAAGGGAGAATGAAAAAGAGATGTACTCAATTGAAATGATTCTCTCTTTTGCTTAACCAAATGGCAAATAGTACATTGAGTTTGCTCTCTACACTTTACATTAGGAACTTGAGAGTGAATTAAATTCATTCTCTGATTGGATAAATGTCCTAATCTAGAGTGCCATAGGTCAAACTCTTGCTGTCCATTTGCATTGAAAGCTTGACTGTTGATTGAAGGCTTGAAAGGATGATTGAATGGAAGGAGCTCTTTGACTGCAGTACCATGAAGTGAGCTGAGAAGGAGGTAGTAGAGTCGATTGTGGACCTTAGCTAGACCAATCGTTGTCCATGAATAAAGGTCCTGCATAACACATAATTTATTCAAGAACAAAAGGCAGAGAAGAGGATTATCTGTGAGTTTATTCACAGAAATCAGATTAAAGCTGAATGATGGCACACATAGAACATTGGTAAGAGTTAATGATCCTGAGAGTTTGACAGTTCCAATGTGAGTGACTTGAACTTGTGTCTTATTAGGGAGCTGCACAAAAGCTTGCGTAGAACAGATTATAGAAGAGAAGAGAGAGGTGGAACAGACCATATGGTCTGTAGCACCAGTGTCTAGAATCCAAGGTGCCTTTTGTGCATCTTGTGTAGAGATGAGATTGTGATGCATTAATGAATCAGGAACAATAAAAGCACTAGAGAGGTAGACACTTTTACCTGCCATATTAGAACTTGGTGAAAATTTGGTCACAACATCAGTTGATTGGGTGGGGTTAGGCAGAATTGATGAGGCTTGACTAGAAGGTTGATGGTTCTTTGGCTCATGTACGTTCAACTGAGATGTCTGAGCTTTGATCAAAGCAACCAATTGCTGAATCTGAGCTTGATTTACTGTGATAAACTTCCCAAATTTTTCTCCTGGTTCAGAGATGTACCTGATTTGCAGAGTGACTAGCACCAGAAAAACCATTAGAATACCCAGTTTTAGATTTAGTAAATTTGAAATTTGGTGGAAAACCAACCAATCTAAAACACTTCTCCTTAGTGTGTCCAACCTTACCACAATGATAACATGTTACATCGGGTTTTTCTTTCCTCTTGGTGTTGTGAAAAACAGCAAGAGCTGATGGCTCAGGTGAAGGTAGTGTTACAGTACGTATTTGCCTCTGCCTTTCCTCTTGCAAAACCAAGGATAAGGTCTTGTCAAGGGAAGGCATGGGGCTCATGAGTATGATCTGCCCCGATACATTATCATATGTATCATTTAACCCCATCAAGAATTTGAAAACATTATCTAATTGCTGTGTTTTGCCAATGCTATTCAAAGCATTACAGGTACATTTTCCACATAAACAATGAGGCAAAGGTCTGTAGCTCTTCAACTCTTCCCATACAGCACTGAGTTGGGTAAAGTTTTCACTTACAAATAAGCTTCCTTGCACAATAGAACTCAACTGCTGCTGAAGATGATAGATCCTTAAGTTGTCAGGTTGTGAAAAACGATTTTTGAGTTTCTCCCAGACATCCTTGGCTGACCTCATGAACATAACATTTGAACCGATCTCCTTTGAAATGGAGTTGAATATCCAAGTGAGAAGAAGATTGTTGCATCACAACCAGGGAATATGGAGAGGGTCAGAAATATCTGGTGTGGGAACAGAGCCATCTAGAAAACCTAGTTTATTTTTAATGGAAATGGCCAGTGTGAAAGACCTATTCCATGCAAGATAATTCGAACCTATTAAAGGTGGAGTAACTATCACAGTGTGAGCATTGTCACCATGGTGTATGAAGAAATGACTATTAGGATCTTCTGAAGGAGAATCATATCTGGGTGTTTTGGGTTGAAATTTTTCAGCCATTGAGACAGAGAAATGTAGATATGAAAGATTAAAAGAAGTGAAGAATGAAACAATAGCAAAATGAATTTTCAGGCAACCTGGGCTCTCGATACCATGTTGAATTCTGAGGAGTTGCAGATGAAGGAAGAAAATACCAAGAAAGAGCAAGGATGGAGGGAAGGCATTCTCATTCAATTAATACATCTGAAAGCTTACAACGACAGCTATATATATACAATGAATCATATAATAAAACAAAGAATAACAAACTAATTCTAGAAGCAGCTACAAAGGGAATATTCTAACAAACTTTTGCTAAGGTGTCAACAAGAGAATATTCTGACATTATGTGGGAAGTCCTCTCTGTGGTGTGGCTGTAGGTAGAGTCAGTGCATCCTCAAGTAACTCCTCTGATCCTTTTGATGAAGTTTGAGACTTGAGGACACAGAGCTCGTTAAAGCAAGTAACGAATTGTTACTGTTGTATATTACTAGCATTTGTTAAAAAAAAGTCTCTACTGCATAACTGGTTTCAGGACTGTGCAGCAAAAGAAAGATTGTTCAAATTAGAAACAAGAGGCAACTCTGCAATCATGTCATTTTAGCTAACTGACATTGTTTTCCACGAGTAGAGTGTGGGTGTTGAAGTTGCAAATCGGCAATACTGCATAAATATTGGAAGATTGAGGATTCCCTCATTGATTGTATAAGATGTTTATGTTGCAGTGATATGTTGTGTTCTAAATAATAAATGAACCAACTCAAAGAAGCATGGGTGAGAAGTGTGGTGAACTGATTTCCTAGTTCCTGAAGATATCAAACCCTGCATTTGTTTTCTTATTTTTGTCAGGGGTTCTGCTGAAATGGTAATATGTTAAGTAACTTCTGTAGGTCCATTGAAGAAGAAAAAAATATGTGCTTGACTGTGAAGTTTGTCTGGTCTCTTTTGCTTGTTCTTTCTGAATATTTTTGGCTTATTATTTCATTTGCATTTGCTCTAGATGGCTGACATTGTTACAGAGCAATGGATTCAAATTCAGCGGCTTGAGCAGGCTCTTCAAATCATGGAGGTATATTCCACCAAAAGTGACTCTATTTATAGGATAAAGTCATGAGTTTTCCAAAAAGCCTAATTTACGTGGAAACGTTTTGTTCATCCCTGACATCTTTTTTTTTTTTTTTTTTTGGTGGGGGGGGGGGGGGGGGGGGGGGGGGGGGGGGGGGGGGGGGGGGGGGGGGGGGGTGTTAAAAGAGGACTCGAAGGCAAGTTCGCGCTACAAGATGCACATTCTTGAAGGTAAAGTTGAACATTTCTAAGTGGTAGTTTACACTTTGCTCTGTCAGTGCATTCATATTCTGAAATTGCTTGAGATTTGACTGAAACTTCAAATACAACTCATACAATAATGCGACAAGTATTTTCAGCAACCTGAAGAGCTTCTTGTATTTGCTTGTATCTTTGCTCGTCTTGGTCTTAATTAAGTTTTTTATGCGTAGTTCATCAAGAACATTTTTGGTAATCATCATCAAAAGGTTTTTGGAGTGCTTGATCCTTACTTATTTGGTGAGGGGCCTACCGTGACTTCCTATATCTCTCAAGCTAAGCGCCAGCTGAAAAGACTATTCATAGCAGCTAAAAAGCATCACCATCAGGTCTGTACCAAGTTTTATATTTCATAATGTTCACAAAAGAGATTTCAGTTTATAATAATATTTCAAAGCAGTCCATAAAATGAAATGCGTAAGTGTTTACCATATATGAGCTCCAAGTCCTGCATTATTCTTGTCATTGAAGCAAAGTATGAAGAAAAATTATCCATACTCTCAAGGCCCAAACTACTTGACTTTAACAGTAATAGGAAGGTCTCATTCCAATCAATGCTAAGTGGTACAGCTCTGTGAAACAGTGGCCATAAGATTGCTAAGTTTGTCCTATATTTTCCCTTAAAGCCATGGGCTTTCACGGCACAAGTTCATAGAGAGAGCCTGTGATGAAGGTATTTTCCAATAGGACTTCAGATCTAATCTGCAACGTGATTAGGCCAAAAGCTAAAACCATGTATTGCTAAGCCTTGTACTGTGCTATTTGATCTCATTCTGCTGGCTCACACACACCATGATTTCATAAACTGATGTATTAGGCATGCCTCATTGTTTGAGATTCCCACGCCACAGAGTGGACACTGGCTTGTTTGCTTGTCATTTAGTTAAACTTATTCCCTTTACCTCATCTTATTTGGACTCTTCCTTTTTTTCCTCGGGTCATCTTATTCAGAGTCGGGTCTTAATATCTTGTTATCAATAATAATCATAATCTAGCTGTATGAGGCAAATGAATAGCACGAATACAGTACGTGAAAAAAGGAAGAAATATTTTGCTCTCTAGATGAATCAGCATATCAATTATGAGGACCTGTATGGCATAACATTTTCCTGGCATTTCAAAGCCTTATACACCTGACAAAATTGTACCCATTTGATTTCATTCTTTCACAATGCATCCATTGTTTGTACAAGTATATACAGATATATATATATATATATTTATAAATAATCGATTGATTGCACTAATATTAAATATATTTGATGACATATTAATAAATATTAGACATATATGATATTAAATGCATAAGAATACTCTGTTTGCCAACAAAGCAGGCATTGTGCCATCTGTATACAGGTTATCATTGCTTAAGCAAATATATAATCGTGGAGATGGATTATGAATTAATAATTTCCTTTTGCAGTTGCAAGGATTCATCAAACAAGAAATGGAAAGAAATGAATTCACTGCAGCTCTTGCCAACAGTGAAGTGGTTTTCATTTTGGTATGTTTTTATTGCTTCCTCCATCTTGAAAATTTTCTTAACATGAAACTTTATGGAAGTCGAGACATATTCTTAGTTTTTGCATGTGATATTATTACCTTTCTTAATCAAATTTGCAAATTTTCAGGCTTCTGCTCTAATTACTTTCCCAATAATGGGGGCTTGGGTTTTCCTCTCATCACAGTTCAGTTAGTTGGGGAACTCCATGCCTTGAAGAGGAGAATGTGGTTAATCCCTGTTTTACTACTACTCTTGGAGATATCTGGTTTCTGTTTTGACAAGTGCCGACCGAAGTGAAAGCTACGTTGATGAGGACGGATGATATAACTGTCTGAATCTCGATAGCAGCTGCAGATTTATGATTCTGAAATACAAGTACAGCAGCTTTATAATTCGAGTTGGATTCCACCAGAAATGGTATCTAAGGATATTCAATGAAGCTCTCTTTTTTTGAGCTCAATAAACATGTACACTGCACTTCGTTAGTGGGTTTACAGCCATGCCATTACCTACTGGCCGTATTTTAACTTGTTACTGTCTTGTGGGCAGTAATTCAGATCTGAGATGGTCTTAAAGAAACTGCTTGAACTAATGTTTTGCTGCATTTTTGCAGAACTACTATTAAATTCAGTAGAAAAGATACCCTTGTGCTTTAGGATTGCCGAAGCAAAATTGATCCTTCTCAACAAAAGAAAAAGGAGTAAAACCGATGGGATAAGTTTGATCTTCTGTGTTTCAGAAAAAAATTGTAAAACCCTAAAAGTTGGATGTCATCGTTGTAATGCAATCTGAAAAGAAAAATGTTAGTATGCCGCTTGATATTATCTGCTCATTTTGACTGTTCATATATTTAAATTTTTTTAAATTTTGTTTTACTTAATGATTAAGGAAATGATTTTTAGTATTTTTGTATATTTTTTTATTTTTTAAAAACATTTAAATATGTTAAAAAAATATAAAAATAAAAAAGTAAAAAAAAAAATGAAAAGGGACGCACCCATGCCTGCCGCTTTCGACTGGGTCAAAGGAGGAAAATTGTTTAGGATAAAGAAGGAGATTATGCATTTCTGCTGTGGTTAATTCGCAAAAATATTCAACTTTGGGCCCTTTCAGCAATTTATCTTATCCCGACGGTCCGACCATTTCTCAACCTCATCTTGTTACACTCAGATGGCGAGAAGATAGCCATCCATATCAATGGAAGAAGACACAACATGGGAGCAAAGAATCCAAGCCTTGACCCATATCCTAACCAGCCCCACAACCACACCATCTCTCTACTCTCAGTTCTTCATTTCTACCCAAATCCCTTGCTACCTCAACTGGGACTATCCTCCAATTCTCTGCACGAAGTTCTCCTCGAGCTTCCCTCCTCTTCATCTAAGGTGGGCTTTCGCTCTTTTCCTCAAAAGGGTCTCCAGATTTGGGCTTCCTGAGACCTCATGGAGATCCAAGTGCCCATTCCAACAGCCTCCACCATTGATTCTTGCCAGGGGACTGGAGGAAGCTCAGTGGGGAGAAGAACAAAGGAGGAATTACGTCAGGAAGAGGATGACAAGGAAACGTATAGGAAGTAATGTTCATCCGCTGATTCCTATTTTGGTTCCAGATCTTTTGCTGTTTGCTCTCTTGATTTGGAACCCTTTTCCTGATTTAGATTCCTGAGAGTTTTTGAAGCAAAATAGTAACATGGGTTTTTGTAAGTGTAGAATCTTCATTGATTATTTGCATTAAGTACAGCCACATATGGTTGCTTCGAATTTCCATAATTTTGTTCACAAATTCTTCTGTTAAATCCAAATCTGATAGCGAGATGCCGTGAGAATGGGGGAGGGTCGATTGTCTCCAATAGCATGTGGCGTACGCGATAGTGGGGAAGGGCATGCAACTTGAGTTTTATAAGAATTCAAGACGGAAAGCAAGAATATATCCAGATAATATGTTGTCGTTAATGAAGAAGTGAGATTTAGCAAGCCAAAACGTTGTGGAGCAGAAGAGGAGTATATATAGTTACATCATTTTATAAAAATATTCTCATTTTATAATATTATTGTGCAATATATTATATAATGTATTGTGTATATATCATTACTCGATGACGAGAGAAAGATAAAAATTGATATGATGAATTGGTTTTTTTCTCTTTAAAACCATTATAATTTTAAACAGGAACACAAGATAATCGAAGAAAAAGAAAACGTAAACTGGTAAATAATATGGAGTTCACAGATAAAGACTTTGGATGCTATGAAACAAATCAACTTTATCTTGGTTCTTTGCCTTCTTTATCTTCTTTTCCTTTCACTTTATTTGTTTCTAGACAGAAGTACAGAATCAAAACTAATCCCTCGAAATACAAAATGAAAGATTGAAAAAAAAAAAAAAAGCAAAAAAAAAAAAAAAGTTGAATATTGCTGATTGGTCGGAAACATTGCTACATGGTTTTATCTTCTCTTTATTTTTTTTCCCCCTTCTTTTGGTTCAAACAACTAATGATATGCACAATGATTATGTAATTCATTAAGTTCCGAATGAGGAATATTTTGTGTTTTGTAAATTTTTTAAAAAATAGTCCTAATATTTAAGTGCCTAGCTCTTCTATATATATGAAAGGTGAATATAACATAAAATTACATTATTATAAACACACTGACTCACCATAGAGAGTGGATTGTCATAATTCGGAATAATTAAAATGGAAGAATTTTCTCTCAGTTTCTTTTATGAACTTTTTTAAATTCTCTCTTTAATTTGATTATATCTTAAAATCTATTTTGGGCATACAGTGGTTAAATCCTACTTGTCTAATGATGGATAAAATTAAAGCAAAATTGCATGTTTTCTTTTGGGGAGCCACTCTCATTACCTTTGTTTTTTTTTTTTTTTTTTTTTTTTTCTCCCTAGGGTGCATGTCCGTACGTAGTAATAAGCTTAACTTTGCTTTAGGATTTAGGAAAACCAAAGCTAGCTCAATATGTTTGATATTGTTCCTATTTACTTTCTGGTTCCATCTCTCTTTATGGGTGTAATTGGTAGTTAAGTTTTAGGTGG
Organism: Juglans microcarpa x Juglans regia; assembly: GCF_004785595.1. Taxonomy (NCBI): domain Eukaryota; kingdom Viridiplantae; phylum Streptophyta; class Magnoliopsida; order Fagales; family Juglandaceae; genus Juglans; species Juglans microcarpa x Juglans regia. The sequence continues at coordinate 4,677,630 of NC_054603.1, read as the reverse complement.
ACAGTTGGTAAATGCACAAACGCATCCAAGGAAGTTTCTTTTGCACCTTTCAACGATTCAACGCTAGTCAGGCTCTCATGTAACTTTAATTCTCTCTTTCTCTTTACTTTTTTTTTTTTTAATTAGCTTATCGATGATCAATTTCGTATTTTTTATAGAATTTTAAAATTTTCTAAATTAAGAATATTTGAATTCAACAATATGCCTTAGCTAGCTAGCTAGCTAGCTTTTGAGGCTTTTGACTGACTTTGTTTGTTTGAGATAGAGTACTAGTAGAAGATATTTTAACAACATTTTTATAGATTGATTTTTAAAAAAAAATAAATAAATAAGAAAATCTCTCATCTTGTATGTTGAGAAATCGACATGGAACTAAATATTGTTTGATCGTTTATGGGGGCAAAATGCATGCCACAAGAAAGCAATATTATCTCATCGATCGACAAGTTGATCAGCATGCATACATGCCTAGTCATGATCAGCAAATGAGCTACTGCATTCTCATCTCCATGTTTTTTTTCTTTTCTTTTTCTTTTTTGCGTGTATTATCTTTTCATGAATGATTACAAACAAAATATCCATGCATGATGACCAATCCCAAACATAAATGCAAAACTTAGAACAGGCGCCAAGAAATAGGCCTGTGGGTTTGGGTCCCCATACAATTAAGAATTCATGTGTTTTATGTGAGGGTGGGAGTGGGGGGCCATCGTTCCTAAGGATTATATAGGCGAGTCCTTTGCACCATGCTTGCTATTATTCTACATAGACAGACGGCCACATGCTGCGTGCACTAAATACCATTATTTCCATGTCCCACCCACTCCACAATCTACCCATGCATTATTACTCTCTGCCTAATTGCCATTGTTTTCTCTGTAAATTTGTGTCACTTAAGGGCTTTAGCTAAGAGTAATCAATCTAATCACTGTTTTAATTTTCTTCATTGTAAGTGAGAGTTTTTCAAATAAAATAATGGGATACAGTCTATATAATATGCATCTTATAATCAGTGCATGCATGTGTAGATGTGAAATCATCACTTTTCTCAAAAGCTTAAGTTGATAAGAAGATATAGATTTTATTATTTATTTTATATCTTAACACTCCCCTCACATGTGGGCCAGACTCTTTCTCAATGGGTAACCTAACACGTAGAATATTTAATTAAATCAGATAGAGTGTAGAGTTAAGATTCGAACTTAGAACCTCTGCTCTGATACCATGTGAAATCACCACTTTTTCCAAAAGTTTAAACTGATGAGAAGAGATAGATTTTATTATTTATTTTATATCTTAACAGTATATGTACCATGTCTGTGTGTGCTTCTCATTGAAGTCTGCATAAATTGCAATCCATACAGATACAGCAACTGCATTAGTGATATTAGCTTCTCGATCCCTTTTTAATTCATGGCAACCATCCAACTCCATTTAAGTAACATAAAAAGTGATAGTAGTGAGTTGTTTTAACTCATTTAATGTTTGTTTGCTTGGAAGAAACCAAATAATATATCAAGATCAAGCCGATTAAATAGTTATAGCTGTGCCTATTAAAGTATTCGGTTAGACATGAGCGAATCTCTGAGTAAAAAGATTTTGCACACAATTATGTTGATGCCATAATGGAGTACATATAAAGGTTCAGAACAGTAAAAAAAATAATGCAATACATTAAAGTTCTGCCAAAAGTAATGTTATTTTTATTTTTTAATCTGATGTTCTGAGACAGTCGGTAGAAAGGAAAGAGCTCTTTGTTAATGCTCACCCATTCAAGGGACCATAATCATCGCAATCCTTACAACCATTTGCACCTAACGAGTGGAAAAAACTGGGTAGAGAGAGAGAGAGAGAGAGAGAGAGAGATCTCTATATATTGGCCCTTAACAAGCCTCACTAGCTCAGTACTATACAATCCTTAATCAATAGACACAACATTATCTTTATCTTCCTAGCTCTTGCTATCTATGGCTCCTGCAAAAAACATGATCTCTTTTCTCTTCCTCATAAGCCTCTTCTTCTCCATGCAAATTCATGCTAGAGAAAGCCAGTTTTTCAGCAAAGTCCCAAGTGTCAACACCAATGCCCAAGAGACAACAGTCATACCCAACAAAGAACAAACTCTGAGCAAACAAGAGCAAGAGCCAACATTCATTCCAGAGAGCAGTACCCAAGGCAGCTACGGACTGTACGGCCACGAGTCCAACCGGCTGCCTCCCACCACCACCCTAACCAATGTCAATGGCGCCCCCTACACCTCCAACCCCATCAATGTCCCATTCCAAACGGAGTTTGAAGATGATGAGTCCTTGAACAAGTACCTCGACACCAACGACAACAGTTACGACAACAACCAGAGGAACTATAATAATTACTACAACAGCAAGAACAGCTATGAGGCCAACCAAAATGGTCTGGTTGACACAAGGCTGACAGATCAGAGAGGCCGGTACCCCTCCACGGCCAACCAGAACAACTACTACAATGGTGCCAACCAGTACTACAATGTTGAGAAGCAAGGAATGAGCGACACGAGGTTTCTGGAGAATGGCAAGTATTATTACGACATCAACAGCGAGAATTACAATCCAAATCAGTATGGGAACTCAAGATCAAGTGTGAACTCGAGGATTTGGTACGGTAATAAGGGTTATTATCATGGCAACAATGAGAACTCCTTCGAACACAATAAGCACTCCATGGAAGGGTACCAAAATGAGGAAGAGTTCCAGCAGGAACAAGACGAGTTCGTGCCTTGATCAAGATGCTTGTCGTGACAATATTAATGGAGTGCAAAGAACGAGATTGGTTCAAAGCATCTTCAGGGGTCATGTGTTTGATACTAGCTACTTAATTCAGTACTGTTTGTTTGGGGAGATTAAGTAGAAAAATACGAAATATAGGTTAATTTATGCAGTGCTTGATCTTATTCATGTTATCTTGTTTCTGAGTTTGCATAGTCTTCTTCATGCTTTGAAAAGCTAAAGGTATGAAAGCATAATTTTGCTTTTGTTTATGAAGACATAATCAATAAAAATGTATATTAATTGCAATAGTTGCCTCTCTCATGCACGCTCCTCTCCATCCTACAGCTTATGGGTATTTTGGGGTTGCGGTAAGAATGTGCCTAACTAGTTTTAAAAATTTTTAAATGAAAAATTTTAATTGTTTGAGAGTTACGTATTAAATCATTTTTAATCTTAAATAAGTTATTTGAGGAAAATCATCATTTTCCTAAAACGTGATTCTCTGCATAATGCGGAACGTAATTCAAATTTTAAAAAGATTGTCAATTGATGAAAATATCCATACAATTTTCAGATAATTACAACTTTCAAATTTTCAAACATGTAGTCATAATTTTTAAAAATTTAAATAATCGTTATTCACTCAAAAAGTAATTTTTTCATTTGTTTTCAAACAAAGATAACATGAAAGTGTTTTAAACATGATTACAAATAGTAAATAATTTTTTTAATAGTATAACTTATTAGTTCAGTAATTATAAGCTATAAATCCTAAAACTATAAACTATATTTGATTATTTTACACCGCAATCATGCACCATTAATCAAACACACACACATATATATCAAGAGTTCAAGTTCAGGCCGAAATGTGAGCGAAATTACGAGGGTTGCTAGTTTCTTAATACTTTGTGGGGGCCCTACAATGCAAATTAACTCAAGTATTACCTATCAAAGGGACAGGAATCCAAGCGTGCCAGCTGATGAAGCCAATTACCATTGTGGTCACGAGGCATCCATGCATGGAGATTGATAATGCATGCACCGTGCATGGGAGAAGAGTAGGGCTGTACAGAAACCGATGGCTCCGGCCGCTATCGAAGTGAACCGATCGGCCACGTCAGGAACTGGCCGAAACCGATGGAGAACCGGTCGGCGTGCGGTGGAAATTTCAAGAAACCGACCTTCAATAGTTCGGTCTCGATTTGAAGCTGGACCGGATCGCTGAACCAACCAATATAATAAAATCTTTTTATTTTTAATATACTCTTATCGAAACGATGTCGTTCCACTTAAGTTTAAGTGGAACGGCTTCGTTTTAGTTAATAGGTATTATAACAGATGCTGGAAACGACGCCGTTTGGCATTAAACCGAACGGCGTCGTTTTATTAAGGATGTAAAAAAAATAATAAGTCTGAAATGACGCCGTTCCACTTTAACTTAAGTGGAACAGCGTCGTTTCGATAATAGTCTTCTTTTTCTTTCCGAATTCTCTTATTCCTGAATTTTTTCCTGCAACTCTCTCTCTCCTATGTAACTCTCTCTCTCTCTCCTATGCATCTCTCTCTCTCAGTCTGTCTCATTATTCTCTCAATAGAATTGCCGAGAACCGATGCCGACCTAGAATCATCAGAGAACCGTCTCGATCGGTGTCCTCCTTCCCATCGACTGGTTACGGTCGGCGCCTTCCCCATTTTTCCAGATGTCAGTCAGCGTCGATTTTGCCCAAAAACTATACTGATGACGTCGGTTTTCACCCCTAGAGATGAGACCAATTAAGCTGCGTTTGGATATTGAGTTGAGTTGAAATGATAAAATATTGTTAAAATATTATTTTTTAATATTATTATTATTTTAAAATTTGAAAAAATTAAATTTTTTATTATATTTTGTATTGAAATTTAAAAAAATTATAATAATGAGTTAAGATGAGTTTAGATTTTAAATGAATATACAGTAGTAAGTGGAGAATGCATTCATGATAATTAACTTAACTACAGCACATGCAATTATATATGGGATTTCCTTAATCCAGATTAATTATCCTTAATTAATTAGCATATTGCATGTCATGGCGCACTGCTGTCAGTCATCCCGTTAGTCACGTAATAATCAAAGATGACGTAAATGGCAAATAACGAGATAAAGATAAAGATAAGATAAGGAAACCGAAAGAGTATAAAAAAGGAAACAGTATCATCTGCTGCATTAAAAAGGATAGAGGAGGAAAGTAGTCCTAAATTATTTTATTTTTCAAAATATTAGTTTCTTAATTACGTACATTTTTAGGTATGTTTAAAAATTAAAAAATGATATATACAAATCTTAAATTTAAAAATTTGCATAAATATTTTATAAAAAAGTCAATCATATTATAAAAAAATGTAGAAAAATTACTTTTTTCTTGACAGGATCCATAATTTTACAAAAATCTTGCGTAATTTAATTAGAATTATATTAAGAAAGGGGGGACGGGTTGAGATTTGAGATCACAGCTCTATATATCTATTTCTTTTTGCATGCACTGTTGTGATAAATGATACATCACAAAGGACGCCTCAATGACATAAGAAGACAACGTATTTATTATGTCGCTGGCCCATTTGAGGTAGCTTCATCCGTTTGCTCTATTAAATGACCCAAAAAAAAAAAGACTACACGAATCAAAGACGTGAGGTCGAAAAAGCTCATAGTATAGACCGACATCATATATGGAGTCAAAGATTTTTGAAGTGTTTGTTTCAATTATGTATAGAACTCAGAGCTAGCTAGCGCAAGGAAAATAGACAAATAAATGAGTCTATCTATATTATTAGTTCTTATAAGAAGAATTTACGTAAATAATAATATTATAGGACCTCGGATAGGTTTGGTAAGTAGAATGAGATATAAAATTTTTATCTTATCATTACAATTTTTTTAAATTTTTATACAATATAATAAATAATTAAAAATTTTTAAATCTTAAAATAATAATAATAATATTAAAAAATAATATTTTAAACTTTCATCTAAAACTAAAAATTCTCATCTTACTACAAAAACATGAAATATCTCAATCACTTCATAAAAAAAATAATTGATAAGTAAAATGATAAAAATACACTATACTTTATAATAGATAAATTCAATTTAAATCCTTATCCAAATATCGCGAAACCTTTACGTGTGTGTATATTTATCTCTATGTCGCCTAGTTTAAAGTTTGATCAAGTGATATTGATTCCTTTGCATGATATCATTTACAGCTTACACCCATTTAAAACCCTATTCCCACTTGTTGACACCCTACGTACCCATAGAACCCAATCTAAAATACTCCATGCATCGATCGTCCACCCATTTTCTCCTACTCTCCTTAGCTACTCACCGGCCTCCCCTTTCCGGCCACCAGCTAATTCAATGGCCTGGTTAATGGTCGGTAACCTACTGGCACTAGGATTAGGTAGGGAGTAGGAACTATAGGCATTGATTAATAAATAAATAATGATACATACAAACATCAAATATCTCGTAAATCTTTTATAAAAAATTAGATTTCATCATAAAATAAATATAATTTTTTTATGAGATCTATAATATTATAAAAAATTTGTAAATTTAAAACTTATACCTCTATATATATATATATATATATATCGACAATGTTACCATAAATGTTGAAAATGACCCATCATGGCATTGTGCCGACTTGGATTGTCTTCCAAGTGTTTCTGGATTACAATTTCTCGGTATTGATGGATGCCATTTATCTTAATTCTTGGTTTTGTTATATCGCTGAGTGCTGATCCCGTCAATTTTCATAGCCACAATATTTCTCATTGTGGTCCGTGCAGCGCCCTCTTTCCATCTTTGAATTACAGCACTTTGTCGGTAATTCTCAGCCCCCGTCGCACCATCTATTGTAATATAGAAAACACGTGATTTAACGTGATATATTAAATTATAAAATTATTTTTATTATAAAATAAATATAAGAGTATTTTCGATGCATAACTTATGTATGATATAAAAAAATATAAATTATTTGAAAAATTATCTATAAAATAAATTCCATCTGATTATATAAAAGAACATATAAAATATAAATTATTATATTAACCCGCTGCATGTAGCGATATTGTTCATCTTTCAAGCAATTTTTTAATTTTTTATATTTTATTTACTCCATCATTTTTATTTACTTTTACATTTCAATACAATTTTTTTTTATTCATCATTTAAAACACTTATATTTTAATTTTTTGTAAAAAATATCTTGGAAATATTATTTATCTAATTTTTTCATACTTTGATTTTTTTTTTAATTTTTATTTGGTTTATATAGGACTGAATTATATTACATTATATATAATAATATATTACAAATATAAAAAATATATAGATATTATAAATTTATTGGTAGAAATGAAATATTTAAAAATTAAAAAAAATATTATTTAAATGATATGAAAAAAAATATAAATTAAATCAGTTGGTATATGATATAATATAAAAGTTAATATATAAAATAAAAAAAATAAAGTTTGATAATATATTTTAAAAAATAAAATAAAAAAAACTATTGTAAAAGCTCTAACGAATCAATTGCCATCAAATTTTAATAAATAATACTGATAACTTTATTGTAATTAAATCCTAGCACGTACCATCTCCTAGTAGAGGTACCTCACGTTAGCACGATTGTATTAAATATACGTGTGTGGGTGGACATGAGACTGGGTCCACATGTCACTAGGGGTAGCAGGATACAGTAATGGGATATAATTGCTGAAGTGCTACTTTTGAAGGTTTTGCCGGGGGAACTATGGCAAATAGAAGGAAAAGTACCCATCTCATAATCACACCCACACCTACTTCTGATCCCCACATCACCTAAAATCACTTTTCATTCATCATCATGTCTAGATCAATATTTTTTTTTTTTTTGTTTTTTTTTTTCTGCCATCTCGTTTGTTTTTATTATTATGAGAGGAAATGAATTAGAATTAAAATTAAAAAATAAAAATTAAATAAAATATTATTAAAATATATTTTTTAATTAATATTTTTGTTTTTAGATTTAAAAAAATTAAATTATTTATTTTATTTTATATAAAAATTTAAAAAAATTATAATAATTAAATGAGTTGAAAAAAGTTATGAAAATAAACGAAAACCTACACCCACAAAATTCAAGTTGCCTAATATTCAAGTTGGTTGATCTAAATGAATATTTAATATTAATTTGGTAGCGAAATAGTTCCACAATTCAAATAGAGATCGAGAGAAGGTATGTGGATTCTACTGTAAATAATATTAGGGAATATATTGTCTATTAGTTAAATTTAATATTGTGAGGTTAACAAATTGTGTTTATCTCACTTCAAATTATAAAAAATATTTAAATAAAAAAACTATAGAGAATCTTAGTCTATCAATCTGCACATTTAAATTTTTTTTTTTTTTATTGGCACCCGGTATCGTCGGGAGTGTACAGGACATTGAAGCCAGATTTACTTGCAATGTATGCCTACCCATTGCTAACAATAGCAGCACGTGCATGGAAAATAAATTTGATTGATGATTTATTGGATTCAAATTAATAAAGCATTATTGATAATGAAATGCAGCATGCCAAACAGTTGGGTGGTGGCTACCTTTAACCATTGATCAGTGCTCAACAAATTAAGCTAAAACTCTCCAGAAGTGGACTCCCATTACCACCTAAACAAGGTTTTTTTTTTAGGGGGGTGATTGAAGAAAGGTTATGATCATAAATGCATGGGCTCTGCAGCGAGGTTTGTCTCCTCTAGAAACTTAAGGCCCTATCAATAATTAGTTTGAAATGAATTGAGTTTAATTCAACAATCGAATATAGCGTTATGTCATTTTCTAGAATAAGGAGTCACTCCTTAAACTTGAACATTAATTGGAGTCCAAGCCAATGGAGCTTGAGCCTTGACCCATGATTGAAGAGCCCCTTTACTAGCAAGGGCGCACCCAAGTTGCAATTTTTTTACATAAACAAGCAACTCAGCATGCAAGAGAAGAATCTCTAACCTAAAATGTTGTACATTCACAAGGAGCAGACTAAATTCCAGATCTTCCTTCATTTTGCTTTTTCCGCCAGTTTTTTGCTTGAATGGTCTCAAGGTTGAGCTCCACGGGTCTTCAAACAGTTCAATGGATTTGAAATAACGATAAAGGCCCGTAACAACGTCTGCATCATAATTGGTATAGATTGCCCAGATTCAGTGGGGCCGAGCAACACCAAAAATAGCCTGGCCATGCATTGTGATGGTTCAAAGCCCAATGAATTTGCATCCACTCCACGTAGAGAAGACAACAATTACATATACAAAAAGATCATATAAAATATAAACTCATAAATTAATATGATTTTATGGAATTAGTTAGATCTACTTTATAATAAAAATAATTTTAAAATATAATATACTACATCAAGTCACATTAATTTATAAATTTACTGTCATGTAATTTTTTTGTATCTAAAATATTTTCCCATAAAGAAACACACACCTCTTATTCTTCAAATTTATTGTTATGTAATTCTTTTGGATTGGTCATTCTATTCTTCAAATTTTAACTAATACGTAACTTTTTCACTTTTAACTAATCATTCAAAACTTAAAATCTATATTAGATTAGTCATCACACTCTCTATAATAATAAAATATTATTTTTTAATTAATTTATATTTTATTTTTATAATCTTCAATAACCTCCAACAATCATATTCATTTTCATTTTCATAATCTAACATTTTATAATATAATAATCTCGTATGTATATAGATGATCAAATCTCATATGAATAAAAATCTTATATCTATAATATAATAATTTTAAAAAATACTTTTAGACTTGCTATAGTTCTTTTCATATTTGAAAAGAAGAATAGATTTACTGTAACTTATAATTTAGATGAAAATAATTTAACTAATTTATTGTGGAGTAAATATAGATGATATTTATTAAATTTGAAAATGAAAAGATATTTGACTAATTCAATGCCAATGATCTAAATAAATAAACAATTTGAAAAATCTTTGTTATTGGCTGTGAAAGATAGAGCGAGACAACGAATGTGGCCGGCCTAGTGCTGAAGAGCATGGAGTCCAGAGAGCATTTAAATGTAATCTAATGGACCTATCTTATTGTTCAAATTAGACCATAAATTTCATATATAAATTGGTATTAAGAATTTTTAATTATCGTCGTTGTTAACATCATGTTTCGTACAATCTTTAGATCAAGTTCTGACAACTCAATTCTTTCGAAACGGGCCCTACAAAGGATAAGGGAGAAGGTAACTTGGAGAGAGCGGCCTCGGGGCCAAGGAGTCTCCAATATCAAAGTTAATAAGTGTTATTGAAAGTTTATAAATAAGCAAAGCAGTCTAGAGATCAGAGAGATGTATTCTCTTACTTGAGATATGCTATTTATACTATAAGTATGGGGGATAGATTTTGATTGCCCCCATGAAGTCTACGCCGTCGTACTATTCCCTATGTTAGAATTATTTAATGCGGTGTAACTCTGCAACAAAATTATTAATGTAGCGTGTAGCCCAGATAGCAGCGCTATTAATGCAATGTGGTTTTTCGATTTCTTTTTCTCAGATAATATCCTTAACAGTCCGTTGATGTATTTACTGTAAAAAAAATTAAGAGTTTCTCACATATTAGATTTATTATGTAAACGAATACTTGAGAGCTGGACACTACTTGAAGAGCCTCCTTAAAATGGCTGGTTAAACATAATAAATATTTTTTTAACTATTTAATTTATATTAAAAGATCATGTTCAAAAAAAAGGAGGATGATGAATTGGAGGTGCCGTGTCGGTAGGGATTGAAGAAGGGGGCGGTGTCGGCATCCATAGGTGAGGACTAGGAGGATAGGTAACGACCAAAACCATACTTTTCTGTGTTCAACATAATTAATTGCCACGTGGTGAAAGGCACGTTTCACTTGTCCAACCAATCTTGCTTTGTGTTTATGGCTATGCGTACTGTCTCTCTTTATTTGGGGAGAAAGCTCTCTCAACTAAAGTTAGTAGAAAGCAATGATTGCTGTGAAGCCTGTGACGACTCAGTTCCACCCTTTCTCTACAACAGTCTCCATCTCCTGCTCAATGAATGAGGTGTAATCCACGTCAGCTCCTCACCCTCTCCACGCATTTCCTATCTTGTTAATGTGAGGTGAGATAGTTAGTTGGCCACTATTTTGTAGTGACTCTAATTAGTCAGCCTCGATCGGTTTCAATTACAATGACAGAATGATTAGAGAGTGTGAAGGAGACAAAATGCTTTCTAATTCTCCTCGAACAAACCATATAAAATTGGATCTGAATCCTTGTTCTTTGGCCGAGTCTAAGAAAATTAATGCCAGAAAAATTGTTTATACATACTCCAACTGGTTGATTATAGAACTGTTATTTGAGACTGCAACCAAAAGGAGAGACCATCGTAGCATGTTATTTTGTTGTTGTTGATATAGATCTCTTTTTCTAACCATAATTTTCTCATATTTAATTTTTCAATTTGGTAAAGTCACGACAGTACATGAGATTTACGTATCAATCTTTTGACGGCTCTTCTAGATTGAACGATTAATGATGGCGGAGGTGAATGATGTGGCACACATGAGCATGAGGTGCTCAGAAATCAGGTACCCATGTTCTTATATTTCATATATCTTGTTTAGATACATGTTACTCATAAATCAATCAGATACACTCCCTTGAAGAAAACATTGTACGTTTCAAAGTCAATATCAGTGACCATACAATTTGACACATTACACGCTTAAATTATTTCGGGAGCAACAAGAATCTGTACCCATGTCACAGTTTAATCAAACCTTTAGAAAGAAAGTTTAATTAAACCTCACCTGCCACTGATGAGTTAAAAAGATGTACGAGGGACAGCTGAAAAGTCACATCACCCTTCATGTTTTCTAATAAATATTCCCACTCTTATTGATCTATCTGATCCCACCTATTAGGCTTTAGACTGTTCTGAATGCTCAAAATCTAATCCTGAGAGCTTGTTCAATAAAGATCATTCATTTGAGAGCTATCAATCTGGTGCCCCTAATATGATTTGAAATATGGCGGTAAATTAAAGGTTAAAATGTTGTGGTTTGTCTGAACACTAGTAGTTATCAGTTGCTAATTAAAATCGTTTTCAGAATTTCTCGACGACATTTAAGGCTAAACGTCTGGGTGGGACCCAAGCTCAAAAAACCGTGCCCTGGTTAAGGAAGAACATGAAAGACTCCTAATTTCTTCAATATGATTTTCCAGAACATGTTCTTGCACTTTGTGGGTTCTCCTTGATCATCAATTTTACCCACTTCTTTCTTCTGGAAGCCGTTAACGCCATGATCGTAGAGGTAATGTTCATTGTTGGTACTCTTTTATGCTAAGAAAAGCTAAATTTGGTGGTTTTCTTGAATTCTTTGTCTGTTTTCACATATTTTTTTTTTGGCGAATGAAAGATCTGTTCCTTCTGGGTTTGTTACCTTTTCTCTTCTGGGTCTTACTCTACACATTTGATTTTCATTGTTTGGATTGGATTAACTGGATCGGAAGCAGAAGCTTTTTTCCTCTCGTTTTTCTAGTTTTACTTAATTTTGTCGAACACTGTTGGATTGTCTTTTGAGTGAAAGGCAGCTCTGTTGTCTTTTTATCAGGGGAGGTTTCTTATAGTTTCTCCTTTGGTTGCCGATAAGTGTTCTTTCTAACCTCATCATAATGGAAGTACAACTGATATATGCAGATAGTACTGAATTCTTAATGTTCTTGGGGGTTTAGTCTGCTCAGAAAGTGATCGAGTGAATCAAATTGCTCAATCATCCTTTCCGTTGATAAATAAAACAAAGCAACCCCAATATCTCTTTTTGTAAAATACCAAGAAAAAGGTTGAGGGTTATGATGCATTTGCCTTTAGATGAAATATATGCAGAGGAAATTGTAGTGGCGGGAATTGCTAGCATGCCTGCAGCCCAAATCTCAAACCAGCATGTATATATACTTAAGAGAGAATTATCACTTTCATAGAATCTATATGCAGATTTCTTCTTCTTTTCTTTTTTATATTTTATAGAGACAGAGATAGTACAATGATCGGAGAACAACCATATACATATTGCAAAGAGTGGAAAATTATAGAACTTTTTATCAAATACAACAGAATGGACCCTCTCAAAAGGTATGGTATTGACCACCAAAAAGCAATCATATCGGTACTTTAACCCTCTGATCAGTTCGCTTTTCTTTACTCTCTCTCTCTATCGCTTTTATATATATATATATATATATATATATATATATATATATATATAATTAACTGATTTGCTTTCTCTTTGTTGGCCGAGCACTGCAAAATAATGATTCTTTCCACATTATGCAAACTAATCATCCTTTAATGGGATTGATTGGTCTCATAGTGTTCTCGGGTTATTAGAAGATATTTTTTGCTTTTGGCTAAATTCCGTTTACAGAAGAAGTTGAACTATTTTTGCTGGGACTTTTTTTGAAAATCCAATGGCATGATGCGAGTAGCAATGTGAGGGTTTGATTTCAGCACCAACCACTGACTAGCAGTCATCTTGTTACAAATCCAAAACCTCTGTCTTGCCTTTGTTATTCTCTTGCAATAGACATGCCCCTCGTTCAATATACAGAGTCTTGTTGCAATCTTTCCGTTCCTTGAAAAAGGAGGAGGGCTCTCTTTTTTGGGGTGATATATGCAGGAACTCTTGATTGCAATAACCCAAAGTGCTTTGGTTTTTGCTCTTGAAAGGAAGGAAGGGACTTCTTATTTGTGAACAAAGCTGTATCAAAGAGCAGACTTCCTATTTGACAACTATTCCCTAAAGTTAGAGATGCAATGCCTTTGGCCATTATCTGAACTGCCGAGTTTCTTTTCTTACCAAAACTTTTTTCAAGATTGTTCTGAAACTAACTGATCACCACTCTTTTTAGGAGCATGAGATACCCAATGGATGGCCGCTCGGCCTTGGGACAGTGAATAGACTTAGAGTAGTGGAGAGCTTACCGGCTGCTGGAGTTGAGCCCCACTCTTCACACATGCAATCGGCCAGTTTCTCTTCATTGTCATCCTCCAACCTTGATACTGAGGTAACTAAACTGACCTCTGACCTTATCCTTTTCTTGCTCCTCCCCACCTCCCCCCCCCCAAAAAAAAAAAAAACATATGTTTGTGCATGCATTTGCGTTTTTTGTAAAATGCTTGGTTGAGACATGAATAACATGATGTATACCAGATTGTCCTTCTTTCAATTATTGAGCTTTGCTTTATCCACAGACAATCTCGAGCTTTGCTCGAGTCTAACTTGAGCAAATTTGCAATATGAGCTCTATGAGCTTAAAGCAGAAGGTTAGCTTGAACCTCACTTGAGCTAACTTGGTTGGTTCAATTAAATTTTTGAGCCAATCTTGTGTCAAGTGTTTGGCAGAAAATTCCCTCAACTCTCATTCAAGTGAAATTTTTACTTTTAAATTGGCAGTTTGACCTCCCAAGTTATTGTCCATCGATTTTTCAACAAGAAACACTCAGAGATTTTGCTTCAACTCCTATATTTCTAGACTTGATGTTTAGGCTTATAGAAGAGTTGTGAGATCTACTATTTGGAGATTCTGCTTTGCAAACATGCCATGTTGCATCAATACACAAGTCCAAATAACCATTTGATGAAAGAATTTTCTAAAGTCTGCTTCAAACTAAAGTAAGTTTTCTGCTGAAATTTATAAATGAATCTTCAACCAAACCGATCACTAGAAGAGACAGACAGACAGTTGCAGCAACTGATGATTCAAAATTATCTTTGATTAATTCATGGAGAGAACCTTGCATTTTCTTCTCATTGCCAGAGCTGGAGTTGCCTCTATATGTGGCGAAAGCAATTAAAACATCTCTGATAAGAAGTGATTATGCAAAATGTATGAACGATGTCGATTCCTGAGATACCCTTAGGCCTTGGATGCAAGCCTGTCCAACTTTCCCACTAATGATTATGCTTCTGCTGCGAGATCAAACAGTCCACAGCATCCTTCTTTCAAGACCATAGCGTGACGCTGGGGCGGCTCATTGGACTTAGAACAGGTGAAAAAGGAGGCTTCTATTTCCAAAACCCAATCGGAGGTTTCGAAGAGCAGGAAAAGATATGTAAAAGGGATGCACAATCTGAGGTCTCTAGAGGACAAAGAGTGGATATGTCACAGGGAATTTGCATACCGCTGCTACTTGGTGCACTTGTAAAGATGAGCCGAAGTAAGAGCAAGGCAAGAAAGTAATGCTGGCCGGCACTGGCAAGGTAGCCAATCACATGTTTGTTTGTTTCTGACATGAAAGGGGAACAAACTTCCACGACATGGAACGATGCTGTTATTGATTTGTATGTAAAAAATGAGATTTCAGTGTAATTTGACAAAGTTCATAATGATTGAGTTCATAATAATTGTTTCGTCTTTGGGTTGCAAGTTGAACTCAATTCGACGTTGGTTGGAAGGTCTTCCAATTCCGCCGGACCTCCTCGACCCTTTTGAAGCAAGTCGACTCTTGATCCTTGGGGTCCTTGAAGGACGGAAATCAGGTCAAACTACAAGATCTTTTTAAGCTTGTACTTCAAAAAGTATAGTTGAGAATTTGAATGGAATTAGTTCTAATATTATAAAAGACAAAAATTTCTTTCTCCTAAATAATTCATAATGTAAAAATTATATTCTTTAAATCCGTAGAGCACATTAATAAAGTAGTTTCACGATATTATTTGATTTAAAATATCGATTTTTAAATTTAAATCTTACAAATTAAATATTAATAATTAAATAATGTAGATAATGTATTTTATAATCTACACATCAGATTGATAATAGAATAACTTCACATCTTAAATTTTAAATCTAAACAATAAAAAAATTAATAATATACAAATGATGATTTGATAAATAACTTTAAGCATAAATTTATAAGGACTTATATTTTAATATGATAAAGATTTCAAAATAACCTATAAATATATATATAATTTTTATATTTGGGAGAGGAGTGTTTCGAACTTCAGACCTCCATTTTAGATGTTAGAGATTATGTGATTATGTCAATTAAGTCACATGCCTTTGACAATTTTTTTTTTTTTTAATAAAATGATAATCTGTTAAGATGTGGTTTATGAGATTATAAATTTAATTTTATTATAAAGAATTTTGCAATATCCTTTGGTAAACCGAGGATCTCGCAGAAATACGCATTCACTGGCGTATAAGGCAAATCTCGTGGGACTTCCTAAAGTTCTAAAACCCCCCAAGACGAAAACGCAAAACCCTTAAAACAAAACGAAGCCCCTCATTGTCCCTGTTCAACCCAAAGCCATGTCATCAGCCGCCGCCGCCACAGCCGTCAGGTCCGTCCTTCGCTCCTCCTCGTCCCGAACCGCCGCAGCAGCGAGGCTCACCGCTGGCGCTGGAGCCAGAGCCAGAGCTAGAGCCAGACCCACGTGCTCACCATTTCGCATCCCCAAACAAAACCCTCTCGCACATCGCATTTTCAGGTACACGCTAAATACATAAACCCTTTCTGTGCAATGTGTGAAATTTTTTTGTCATATATATGGATGTAGATGTCTGAGCTAATAACCATGTGTTTTGTTGCAAAAGATCGCCTGTGGAGATGAGCTTCTGTGTAGAAACGCTGCTTCCGTATCACACCGCCACTGCTTCCGCATTGCTCAACTCCATGCTCTCCGTCTCTCGCTACGGTTGGACCCCTGAAGGTAATTTCCCATTCATTTTTCTGCACTATATTTTACTCATTTCCATTGAATTTGGACTTTAAATTCTCTATGGCGTTTTATTTGATTGAGTATCGTGTGGCACTGAACCTGCTTTGTTGAACTATGATTTGTCTACTGCTTGTCGTGCTGGTGGTGTGGTTATTGCTTTTTTATTTATATAAGATATGCCGTCGTATGAGTTTTTCAAGTTACAATCTCGTTTGCAGTGTCGGTGTTCTGGGACCTCTGGGATATCAATTTCCAAATTCATGGTTGTAGATTTGTGTATTGCTAAAGAATCATATATGAGAATTTTTGCATGGTTTGACCTGAATCACTTGATTAATTAATCTATGAGGGGAATCGAGATTTCACTAGGAACAAAAATATTGGCTTTTGAGAACGAATTCAGATCTAACCATTGAAAGGGTTAAGTTCTTTTTGGTTTATTTAAGCATCACTGTTTGTCAGTAGTCACACCAGCGAATTTGGGAGCCCAGTGGCCTTTATCAATTCATACTTTTCTCCAAGCTTGTTACTTTGCCGTCTTGTAACTTGAAAATCGATAACATTAGGAAGTCTTAACAGATTTATTAGGAAGATGCTTTTTAACATTTATGGGCTATTCGTATGAGAACCTTCTGGTTAATAATGAAGCCTCTGCTGCCCCCATTATCAGTTGAGTGATAGCTGGGTATCAATACCAAGGCCTAAAAATCAATAGTTTTTGTTATTGTCAGCAACTAATACTTGATAGTCTCCATACTTGGAATATGCGGTCTTGATATGGATTGGTTTTTTTCTAGCCTTGACAGATTAGTTGCAAAACAATCAATGATGATATTGTTTGGCATAGAAATAACACTGTTCATGTGAATTGTCACCGTAGTATATCAGGACAATGGCATCAACTAGGTGTATATATGTCATTTGAATATCATTTTAACATAAGATGTATAGATAATGGGAACTTTGTGGCACTGAGATGTCAATCCATTGGCACTTACCAGGATGGCCATATGTAATGTGTATTTTTCCCCTGGTAAGTTTGATGCATCTTACATACTTTGGATGGAGATTTTGGGTTTGAAATCAAGTAAATTTTCTGCCTTATTAGTTTCCCAGTTTTGGGTTGTTATTTTATTTATTATATTCAAATTTTTTTGGTAATCCCATCTCTCTCTCTCTCTCTCTCTCTCTCTCTCTCTCTCTCTCTCAATGAAAGAATGCCTACTCTCTTTCCTTTTGTAGGGCAAGAGAAGACTAGATGAAGATCAAGCATCAAATATGGATTTCCTTGGATTTGTTTTTGTTCTGTACTTTGAAAGTATTGGTGAATGTTATCTTCGGTAGATTTTGTGAGTGGAGTCTCATTTGAAATTCATGTAGAGAGATGAGAATTTGAATGCTAATGTTATGAAGTTAGAGAAAGTAATAAAGTTTACAGAGTTCCAACTAGATTCTTGAAACAAAAATCTCATTTGCTCCATGTGTACTTAGGTTGTTGCGCCCTCTGTGCTCTTATAAAATTGACTTCCTTATCAATGAAAAAAGATTCTTGGAACAAAATTATGTTCAGCATTTCCTCATCATTTTGACAACTAGACCAAGCATTTATCTTTTTTTTTTTCTCCCCCAGAAGAAGCCCATAATAGATGGGGAAGGATCAAAAAGCCGCAATGTTTCATATTATCTTGCAGAAATGGCTGCTGTTATGCATCAAATTTGCTTGTTCATTTTTGTAGTGTTGCTTGTGTATCTGTTATGCATGTAATTTTCAGTTATTTGGTAGTAAGTTAATTGGATTATTTTGGTTGCTATAAACTCTTGAAACAATGAATGGAAAGAGAAAGGTGTTTCCTCATATTTAATTTAGGCTGAACCATGTTTTCATTGATATTAATGTTGATAGGATCATGAGGATGGTACTGATTTGTGGTGTTCACTCAGATTGCAATGATGATGTATGATGAACGTCAGAGGGTTCGAGCAAAGTTTTATGTACATGCACTCTAAGGCAAGGTGGTGAAATAAAGCATTTTTAGTAGGGATTCTAGATGCTTCTTGCCTGTTTACTAAGCCAGCCAAGGTGTTGAAGGAAAATTTTAATAACTCCAGTAGGAAGTAACTGAATTCATAAATGTGTGCTTACAAAATGATGTTCCAATATAAAGAAGTTGGATCTGTTTGGGTATGACAATGATAATAGTAATGCTCCCTCGTCAAGTAGTTCCTTCATCTTTATGATTGCAATTCGATATGCTTCTTGCCTTCTGCTTTCCATTTCAATTAATGGGTTCCTAATACTTCCATGGATCCAAAGAAAATGTTTTTTCTGCTAATGATAATGATCTTGTAGCTTTACTGGAAATTTTATTGGCATTGGTGTTGGGTTTACTTTAGTTAACCAGCCTAGTGTCTACCAAAATTTCTTAAAGAGTCATAATAGAGTCAGGTCATAGGCCACCTGTATATGCAAATTTGATATTTACAGTTAAGGTTCTTGATATGTATGGTAGTGCCAAAAGAACACAGAATTCTTGGAAAGCAAAAAAAGTTAAGATTGTTATTGGCGAGTTGAAAAATAAGAAAGTTTAAGAAAGTTGTGAATGTTTGCTGCAACTTGTGGACACATGCAAAGACGATCTTTGTGCTGACATGTAAAGGAGGGAAAGGGTGAGGAGAAGCCACATGAGAGAGTGTCTTTAGGTGGTGAGATAGACATTGTGAATGTTCAAATCAGTATTTTAGACAACTGCCCCTCCCCTACTGTTGTTTCCATAAATTGATCACTTTTGCTATCAAGTCTCCAAGATAGAAATTATAGGCAGAATCTGCTACCTAATGAAGTTTGCTTTAAGGATGATGTGATTTTGCTCCCACCTTTGCCTTATCCTTATCTACTATTCTCGGCCTAGATAGTGAAGTTTAGTCTTTCTGGCCATGCCATCGCCCATCGCCAGTTTCTGCAGCCCCTACATAATTTATTATCGTTGGCTTGGGTTGTTGCTTTTTTAGGGTGTAATGGTTGTCAATTGTGACTTTCAGTCTAGAGATTTGCCATGTTCCCTCTGTTTTTGTTTAGTTTGCCGGAAGTTTCTCTCCGGATATTGTATCCATATTCCATACTCTAAAAAGAAATATGCTGTTGTTATCAAGTTAATCAACCTTTTTCATTCTTGGTTGTGAATTGAAGGTAAAGTAACTAAGCATTTTGCTCTACCTTTGATTAGTATTTTTCTTGTTCTTTTGTTGTAGATGGGTGATTGTTGTTGGGGTGCCGAACATTGATCATAATTTCCTCGAGTTTCGATGGACTTTGCAAGACTTGATTGGGACATTATTCTCGTTGGCCGGATTTGAAAAACACAAGGTTAAAATGTTGCTCATCATAATGAGATTAAATTGTTCTTATATATTCAAACACTTAACATACAGGCTTGATGAACTTTTTTTCGCTATCATTTTACTGCTTATCGTTGTAATCCAGTAATGTCTATTAGCATGCCATGCCGCCCGTCTCATAAAAGGAAGAGTTGACTTTTTATACAGCACCTCGTTCATGCCTGGCGCTGGTAGCTTCCCTTATGTAAGCAATGGTCTCTAAATTCTAGCAAAGCAAAATTATAAGTCACAAATTGAGGCGGTTTGATGTGATATGTTAGATCTTCTTTACAATAAAAAAATATTTACAATTTAATGTATCACAAAAAACTGCGTCAGCTTCATCGCAAGTATCAATTGGGACAATGGAGTGATTCATTTTGGAGGATATGTGAGGAAAGAAAGCTAGACAAACTAGGAAGTTGCCTTATTTCACTCTTCGGTTACATGCACAGTTTCGTGTCTACCAAAAGTTCATCACAGAGTAAAATATAGAAGTATTAATAATCAAGCAACCAATCTAGTACCGGGCAGTCTGCTGCGTTAGGTGCCCTGTTACATTGCTTAAGCCTTAATGACTTACCACCAAGTCCTGAGTAAGTCGAAAGAAAAACAAAACAAAACATCTACTCCTACCATTATGACTGTTACCTAATTTCTCAGTTAACCAGCTCAACATTCCAAGTTAAGCAAAGGCAATGATTTGTTTACAAACTTTGACTGCTCGCAAACACAGCAACACACTCTATCAGTCTATTGTCATGAAGAAAATGCAACCCCCATGCCGCAGGACTATGGGTAAAAATCATTGGACTTCTAAACTACAGAAAACACTCAAAAAAGTATCATGCTACTAATTTCACAACAATCCCACTTCAATTTCTTACATTCACCAACTCATATTCAACCAGGGAGAGATTGTTGTCCTCTTTAACTTTGAATTTAGCAGGTTCAGTAACTTCAATGCCCATTTGTCAACAGCTAGTAGACTCATAGATCCCTTAAACATGTCAATCTTTGCGTTATGAAGAATTACAGTGGTGCCCGGCTTCATCAAGTTAACTGCAAGAAAGATGCAACCATCATTGTCACAAACAAGTAAAGAGATGGCTGAATCAATTCATTGTGGTTTGCCATTTTTCCTTTCCATTTTTCAATGGGGTGGGGGTTGGAGAAGATTTTGCTTAAGGATTTCAATCAAATGAATATACATATACATGATCTACATGGACTCCAAGACACCCCTACAAATCCCAGGATATTCTAAAGCTGTCACACACGCTCTTGCTCACAGGAAGCTGATAATCCGGAATCACACAATAGGGATCTTGAAGAGTACTAACTGCAAGAATCATTATCAAATTAAGACAAATCAACTTTGAAAACGATAAGAGCTAGAAGAACTGATATAATCTCCAGCATGTAGTTCTAGATGTACCTCCTACGCTAGTGTGGATTGTGGAGTAACAAATAGCATTATCTAAGGTTAATCAATCAGGAATTACTTTCCAGATAACTAAGAGTGTGAAACGTAAGAGTATGGGAAAGAAAATTGTGGAAAAAAATCTCGACGAGAAACAAAATTCCAGATCATAAAGACGTTACAAGGAAAGAAATGAAAAATATTGCCGAGAGTTTGTGCAATTCCGAGATTAGTTGTTACTCTGTTATCGGACACAGGGTGCCAATCATTAAAAAGAAAAGAAAAATATCTCAGGCTTCATCCTAGAGAGCTCAAACATAGCATTCGAAGATCTCAAACCAGTGCGCCTTTCTTCGATTACTCATGACACAGGTTCGGCTTGGACGGATACACCAGAGAAACAAAAGAGGATAACTGAGGATCTGTTTGTAGACTCACCCCCCCCCCCCCCCCCCCCCCCCCCCCAAACGAAAAAAACGCAAAACTATGTGTCCTAAGAGCAAATTAACAAGCACATCATACAATAACCAATCATTTCCATACACCTAATTGAATATCCATAAATAGATAGAAAGAGGTTACGGTTAGTGACCTTGATCGTTGCAAGCGGTGATGATGGCGGCGGTGTCGTCTCCGATAAGGCACTAGGAAATGCGGGTACGGCGGAGGTTCTGAGAGGCAGCGCGGCCCTTCTGCAAGACTGTGTATGACCAGTCGTTCCTGGTTTGAGATGATCCACTTTCAAGAAAACCGGCTTTCTCTTCTCCGGTTTGCTCACGCTTCCTTGTTCTTGTTATTGCTGTTGAGTAGTCGCCATTGACAGAATCTGAAAGCTTCTGTACTCTGTAGAAAGGAAAACGAGCCGTAGCCCAACAGTCCTCGGTTTGTACTTTGATTCGTGTTCTTTGTTTTCACGCCCGTCGTCGTTTCGTTAAGATTTAGGTTGCGTTTGGATATTGGAGTGAGTTGAGTTGAGTTGAGTTGAGATGATAAAATATTATTTTTTAATATTATTATTATTTTAGAAACTAAAAAAATTGAATTGTTTATTATATTTTGTATTAGAATTTGAAAAAGTTATAATAATGAGTTGATATGAATTGAAATAAGTTATAATTCTAAACGAAGCCTTAAGAAGGCAAGATCGACGTCGTTTTTTACTTTCTAGAGCCCTCAAATTTTTTAGTTTTGATACTCATCATCTCCATTAGGGTGGAACTAGGATTTAGTTCGTGGGGGGATGATTAGCAAAGTGTGTCATATGTAGGGGTAAATAGTAACTAATATTTAAGGTAACAAAGTATGTCACCGACATTTAACATTAACCATATAAGGTTGTTATCTAGGGATAAATTAAATTATTAAAACCACCCATCTAAACATTTCACTTGAGCTTCATCAGACTCAATTAAAAAATAAAAATTAAGATACAAATAGTCATATAAGATTTTTTGAAGCAAATGATAAAAATTAAATAAATAAAGATATATTTTTTTATTGAATCTAAGAGTGAATATTGTAAAGTCTCTATAATATAGATAGAAATAGTTATGTGAGATTCGTTGCATTCATTCTTAATTGTTAACTTGATGGTAGTATATATGTACTTACTAACAAAACTAATCCAAACAAGCTAGATAGTGGAAGACTTAAAAGGAAAAATGTAAATAAATAGAAAAAATGAGGTTGTAAATTAACCAAATAGCTTATAAAAAAATATCAAGATATTTTATTGCCTCTTATGAGATGTAAAAAAAAAAAAAACTGAGAATGTGAAATTTTGACAAAAAATAGATATAATTATGAAAAAATTATTAAAAAACTAAAAGAAATGTAGACAACTAAGTACTAAATAAGATTTTTAAAAATATTTTGGGGGGTAAATTATCTTTACATTAAGATATCTTTAAAAAAACCATATACTAAAGCATATTTTTTAAAATATCGCCGCCCCAACCACCAACATAGGTCCGTCCTTGATCTCCACACATCACATTTAAAAAAAAATGGTTTTATTCTTTTTAAATTTATTAAATTATTCTACTCATCATTCATATACTATATATTTAATAAAAGAAAAAAATAATAAGAAGTGTGATATGCGGTGTGCGGTGTGTGAAGATGATGAATATAATTTTTTTAATTTTTTAGAGTCTTTAGGGCTCGTTTAGATAATGAGATGAGATAAGATGATTTTGGATGAGCTAAATAAAATATTGTTATAATATTATTTTTTAATATTATTATTATTATAAAATTTGAAAAAGTTGAATTGTTTATTATTTTTTGTATGAAAATTTAAAAAAATTATAATAATAAGATGAAATGAATTGAAAGTATTTATAAATTCAAACTGGATAATTTTTAAAATAATTTTTAATAGTGTTTTGGATTGAATATTTTTGAAAGTTATATAATGAAAATAAAAGTAGAATTTTTCTAGAATATATAGTACGAACAAAAAAAAAAAAATATATATATATATATATATATATCTATATATATATATATATAGTGGCCTGCTGGCCACTTGTGACTCGACCAAAACAGTGTCATTGCAATGTGCGTTGAAAGGAAGTAAAAAGGGCAATAAATACGAACAGCAACCCTACGTTTCCTCCCACAGCGTTTACGTCACCTCCGATCTTCACCACAAACACCCACCTCCCATCTCTCTCTCTCTCTCTCTCTCTCTCTCTCTCTCGCCTTAAACTAATCGTCATTTATGAAGCTTCCTCCCATTAATACAGGGCTCTAAGAAAAAGTCAAATTCGTAGCTCATTGGAAAAATATTCATCGAGCTTTCAATAAAAAGACTACACCCTCTCCGTTTCCAATTTTCTGAAGCTTCCTACGATCAACTTGAACAAATATCTAGCCAAAAAGTCCTGATTTTTCAGTACAAAAGCACCCAAGAGGGTCTAGATCGGAGGCCAGTTTTTTATTTCTTTTTTCCTCTTTGGAGGTACTAAATAAAGGTCAATTAATAGATAAAAAAGTGAGCTTCATCTTTGATTCCATATTTTCAATGGATTCTGACTTCTGGACCTCGCGTCTCACCGCCGCCAAGCGCCAATACACGCATCAGCACAACCATCAGAGTTCCCACTTAGGTATCTTATCCCTCCCCCCCCCCCCCCTTCCCTCGGTTTTTTTTTTTTTTTTTATTTATTTCTCAGTCTAATTAAATATGCTTTGTGTTTGGATTAGATCGGTTGAACATCGATGATTTTGAGCTAGAGGACGATGTCCGACCTGATTTTACATGCCCGTATTGCTACGAGGACTTCGACATCGTGTCGCTGTGTTCGCATCTCGAAGATGAGCACTCGTACGAGTCCAAAGTCACCGTACGTGTTTCTTTAGATGCACCTCCGATTTTATTTTATTTTTTCAAATTTCCTCTAGGATGCCTGTTATGTTATTCGATCCACGAGAGTAGACGGTTGGTTTCCTCATTAGATTCATGTTGGAGGGTTACAATCTCCGTTGGTAAAAAAGTTGTGTATGCCTTTTTCGGAGCAATTGGTTGATATATCTTGTTTCATCGAGTGTAGGTAAAGACTACGCAGGGACCAAAATAATACTTCCTCTTATATATTTGTAAAACATACATATGTTTGTGCGTGTGGAATAAAACAGATACGGTGCTCCAATCATATAAATATTGGCAGTCTTCCTCAAATTATATCGTTCCCTGTTTTTGAGCTATATTTGTATTGCCAACTTGTCGTTCTGATGTCATAATCCTTCCCCACTATATATTGCTGAAGAAGCTTATAGATTGCTGTCTTGAAAACTTAGATTTTAGTTGCTGCAAAGAGGAACCCGAAAAAGAAAAAACCAATAATATGGAAACTATTGGTCGAATTGGTTGGCTGCTAGAAAAATGTAAGAGGCTTTCAGGAGCTGGTATGGTGAGGTTTGTGCAGGGAAAAAAGAGCTCAAGGTTGCAATTGATATACTAGTGATTTGTGAGAATTTGTTACTTATAAAGTTGTTATTATAATTTTTTTTTTTTAACTTCAGGAGCTTCCTGCAGTTACTGCACTAGGAACATTTAAAATGAGGCTGTAATTGCTAGATGGTTCATCTATCTAGGAAGATGTTTTATCACTAGAGGATGCCATTTAATTAAGTCCAAAGACATAGTGCTGATGAATTCAAATCTTGGATCATATGATTCATATTTGTGCTTGATGCCCTCATTGTGATGGAACTTATTTTTCCTTGTACCAAATTGACGAAGAATTATGTTGGTTTCTTTGATATAGTTACACATTCAAAATGAATCAATGGAAATTAAGGGGAGGGGGAGAATGGAGGAAGGGAAATGAACAAAATGAAAATCTTGTTTTATCTAGTTATTTATTGTCGATATTCATATTCCTAAGAATTGAGGGTGGGTGATATTGAAATTTGAGTTGTTTAGTTTCTAGTTTTGATTGGCAGTTCATGAGTAGAGCCTCATTCTGCCTCTTTCCTTGCAGGTTTGTCCTATTTGCTCTGTTAAAGTTGCTCGGGATGTGTTAAGTCATATCACACTGCATCATGGGCACTTGTTCAAGATATCCTTTAGACTGAAATTTCATCACTGATGTTTTATCTTTATACGACGTTGAAGACAATATGCTTGTTTATATTCTTGGCTATTTATCGACGACAAAACTGAATTGTTATATAAGTTTCCCTTAACTGAGGATTACTTGCAGAGACGTCGCAGGTTACGTAGAGTAGCAATTCCTAACAGTCAGGCACTATCACTACTGGGCCGGGATCTTCGTGAGGCTCATCTGCAGGCACTTCTAGGGGGTGGTGGACATCGGTCAAACAATTCTAATGTGTCTGCTGCAGCTGCTGATCCATTCTTATCATCATTTATTTTGAATTTTCCTGCATCTGAAACAGAAGAAATATCAAAATCTGTGGTAAACGGTGCTGAGGACACTTCTGCCAAACATGCTGCACCAGCACATATATGGAAATCAAGGTACTGGTTTAGATTTATTTTCTGTTAGAATCTTTGGAAACCTGTGATTTCCATTGAATTATCAACCCCTTGTTTACTCATTTCATTTTTTACTTAAGATGCATTAAGTAAAATTTCTTTTGAGATGTATTACCCTCCTATATGTTATCACTTTTTCTCCCTTGTTTCCAAGATTCTCACTTTATGTTCTAAAAAAAAAACTGAGTTCTTTATTCTCTTTTATATAAGATTTGAAAATTGTGGTGGGAAACATTGTCCATGTGGATTAGGGGTTTGGATCGAGATATTTGGACCGTCATATGTTGGACAAGTTTCTCTATGAGAATGCAGTATATATTTTGATCTCTTAGACAAGGCGGTCCATCACTTTTGTATTCACCAAGGAGCACAGACCATTAGATAAATTAGGAAGTAACCAAGTTTCAGTCTTTGATGGTGAGGAAGCACTCACTGCATGCGCAACTGTTATGGTCCAATTATTTATGCTCTATGCACACCTAAACCCCTGTAAAAACCCTTCTCTGGATCCAACTGTTAACTTCTCTCTCCCCTTGCAGTTTTGATCCTTCTTTGAGTTACGAAGAACGGGAAAAAAGGATGAGACAAGCTGCTGGGAGAGCTGGTTTTATGCAAGATCTTCTTTTCTCGACTCTGTTGAATGACTAATAGAAGCGGTATGTTGCGTCATAAATAACTGATTGAGTTATTAAGAAGTCTTGATAAGAGGGGTGCCTTTGGATGCGATGCTAGTAGTTTACATTGTTTGAAGCAGCATTGTTATGTCTGGTGATTGTATCCCATTCTTGTTAATACATCTCTCTCTCTCTCTCTCTCTCTCTCTCTCTCTCTCTCTCCCCACTTCCTAGTGATGTACCTCATGAAGAAATATTTCAAGAAGATCTCAGTTTATGAAGAACTTTAATTCATGATATGGTTATGGTGTTGCCTTGTAGAAACCTTTTTTTAATGCGGATGAACTCAGGAGGGAATCTATGATCCAGCTCATTTGATTTCTTTCATCCACGACAGCTGCGGTACATCAACCTCCTTTTACCCACTCCACCTATCCAATTCCAGTCCACGCAAGTCTCTCAGCTACGCCTAAAAATAAACTAAAAATGAAAGCGTGCCCAGGGTGAAACCACTTACATTCTGGATCAGACACGAATGACAACATCAAACGCCGATGTATGGATGTATTCTTTTCAGCGCTTCATGAATCTTGATGACTGTTTTATTAGTGTTCCAGAATATGTTTGATCGGTAGCCGGTAGGCTTCACAAGTTATATAATTTTCCTTCCAAATTTAGAACTTGTTAGTAATATTTCACCTCCGGTTTGAATAGTGAGATGAGATGAGATGATTTTAGATAAAAGTTAAAGTTGAATAAAATAGTATTAGAATATTATTTTTTTAATATTATCATTATTTTGAGATTTGAAATCTACATAAATATCTCCTTTGTACATGAAGTGGAAACTTCAATAATTTATATTAACCTCAGGAATTTTTTTAGTTAGAAAGTTGGGGAATAAGATATTTGCCAATATTTGTTTGCTAACCTTACAAAATGGCAAGAAGGTGGTGCTTTTTTCGTGTTTTGTTTTATGCATGCAATGAGTTCATAACCATACGTAAACCCATCAATAACGGAAATACAAGACTGCATATGGTTTCAATTTTTCTGTTATGGAGGTGATAACATTTTCAGGAACGCAATGGGTCATCAGGAAAGAAGTTGTGCCAGCAAGATTCAGAAGAAGAGAGGTGGTTTCCTTGGAATGAATATTTAACATTATCACGTGAAAAATGGCTTTGGGCTAAATAATACTAATGGAGCCGATTTAAATACATGTACACTATCCATTTGGCATTTACAGCCGGGGGGGGGGGGGGGGGGGGGGGGGGGGGGGGGGGGGAAATCAGTATACTCACATCATCATTATTGAATCCTCTGACATTATGGTCAACAGTGAGTATTTCACTTTGATTGAGATTCTGCCACCCTCTACGCAGAGCTTGGCTCCGGTGACCACCCAATATCCAGGTGGGTCCTCCGGGCCCCTCACCATTTCCTTCGTATTAACGAAGATGGACATTTTTGGTGCCCTTGGTGGTAAAGGTGGCCCCCCTGGATAAACTGCTGAATTCATATCCACTTTGACAGGCTTCTCGGGTGGATTCAGTCCTGCACTAAATCTTGTGCTAATCATCATTGAGATAAATCCTGATTTTCGAGATGAAGTTGTAGATCCTTCCCATTCTGATCTACGTATTTTTGCAGATGCCACCATGGAGTATCCTAGCCTCAAGAACAAAACTTTCCTCATTCCAATAACCTTAACTTCAAACCAGGCCTTTGTCACAATAGAAGCGGAATCATCAATGTGTGCACCATTGTATTGTACTGGGGCAGTGCATACATGCGAGAATATGCTCCATTTGACAGGTTCAAAGTAGGCCCGATCAGCTGGTTCCTCAAAGGGCTCGTAGCTGCGGTCATCTGAGAGTTGGAGAATCTTAGGAAGAGTTGAGAGATGCTGAAGATGAATTGCAAGATGGTCACTTTTCTTGCCTTCCAAGTATAAACGGACCCCTGTCACTGGCCGATTTACAGAGTCGACCTGCAAATTTAAATTTATTGACCAGAATATGACTAGCAATTTATTGCTTCTATGGCAACATGCTTGAATACTAGAAATATATTCATAAATTTGTTTCAATAATGGTCTAAATGACCAGCATGCAGTCCTTGATGAGGAAAATAGCATGTAAATATAGAGCAAATATTTTGTACGGTTTCTTGTATGTAAGATCAATAGCTTTCCCCAAACAAAATTAGCTTTTGATAAAATAGAATAGCATACTGAACTAAGTCACAAGTTTAAAATTTTTTTATGTCTAGGCAGGAAGGATCCAATTTACATGACACAGAGCGACAAGAGCCATGCAGCACCTGCATTAGAGTTCATCATATGATTTTGGTCCTAAGCTTAAATCAGCTCTTAGGAACGATATGCAGCTGTCTTGAATCCCTAATGGATTAAAAAAAAATCAACCTATAAGCATTAATTCTTGCTAGAAGTGAAATGCACCTTCGCATGGATTTGTGAAGTACACAGATAAACTTATCAACTCAGAGAAATGATGGTCACTGTTATCATTCTCCAAGACCAAGTATTCTATCACGTATGACAACAGTTTCTGAATGGTCCTTTCTAAAATTAAGGAGTCCCAATAATGAGATCAAGGGAAATTCGAGAACTTAAGCTTAATCGTATTATTACTTCTATGAGCTGCAATGGAAGGAATTACCTGCATGGTGTTGACATAAAGCCTGGGGCCCATTAAACTAAACTGAAGGGATGGAGACATTTGTTTTCTGTGCCTAAGAGTGAGAGGTAAATCACCATACATTGGAGCCCATTGCCGAGGCAATTGAAATTCTAGAAATTGATGGAGCTCCTCAATTGGGGGTTTATCTGCATGATTTATCAACCATCAGAGACCAATACAGGTACTACACATATAAGACTTTCAGAGTCATGCACAGGTTACGACCAAAACATAGCAGAAACAAAATAATAATAATAATAATAACAACAACAACAACAACAACAACAACAACAATAATAATAAAGCTATGTTGAGTGCAATAGTCTACTAAAATCTGCAATAACATATAACAATCCTATCTGCCATCAAGTTGGATGTATGGGCATCAAGGGAATTAAGAGATGAATTCAGAACAGCAGCCAACAAAGCAGAGAGCATTAGCAATATAGGAGAAAAAGTTTTGGGTCTATCTAGTGGAAAAGTGTCCTCCTCACACAAACTTTCCAGAGAAATCAAGAATTAGGAGTCACCTCCAGTGCATCCAGCATTGTTTATCTTGGTGCCATAAGTAGTAAGTTCAATAATATTCCACTAAATATGAAATTAAAAAAATTAACCTCTTTCTGCGGGTATGGAGCTTAATACTATTCCATCGAATATAAATAGTATCAACCCCTTAGTTTGCACAATAAGCAGAAAAACAAATTCAGGGATAACGATTGCACCATCTTACAAAATTGGAAGATAAGAGTGCTCTCGTGAAACAGAGACTAGAGTTACCATACTCACATCTAAGGTAGAGATTTACTGCATGCATTAGGAATCCATTGCCTAGGACACCACTCAAGAGTGAGGTTATGGGCACAAAGGACATTGATATGACATTAGGAGATTGTGATATGGTTGAGAGCCACTGCTTATGACTTTGATTGACATCAACACCTCCCTTTCGAATACAGATGCGCACTATATCCTGCAGAATAATAAATACATCTCTTAAACACTTTTAACGTAGCCTGTTTCCCATCATGGTCAATAAAAGAAGCAGGGCTAAATTAGATAGCAAAAGGCTTACATCGTTCTTTGTGTATGTGATATCTGGTGGCCTAACAGAGGCAGCAAAAGCTGCTTTACGGAGGTCCAAGGGGATAGAATGTTCTTCCTGCGCAATAAATAGAAATATTAAAGCAGAACAAGGACTCTCCTTATTTCTCAACTTCCCCTTTCACATATCCGTGGTTTAAAATTTTAATATAATGGAAGCCTGTAATTACTATAGAGTATAAAGTAGGTTATCTAACTTGGAGGGAATAAATGTAAGACCCATTTGATGCATAAAGTCATGTTTTAAGCTTCAAAGAAAGGGGGAAACCAATTGTGGAAATTAGATAGGGAAGTGATGACAAAAAATGCCCTATGCTATCTTAGGAGTCAAGAACTTATTGAAGAATTTAACCATTGCCATAGGTGCAATAGAAATTTTCTGAGGATTCAGGGAGCTGTAAAATCTGCTCTTTGATAAGTGGGAGTGGCAAGAGTCAAGTGTCCAAAATGCTTTAGAAACTAAGAAACCTTATTTGGGATTTTTTTTCCAGAAGTTGATTTTTCTTTTCGAGTGTACGGTATTTTTCTCATTGATTTCAGGATAATGCAAAATGCATAAACATCACCCCGTGACTGGAAACTTGGAAATATTAGAATTTAGAAATTAAGTGGTTTTGCTTTACTTAGCAGTCAGACATTACCACGTCCAAACCTTTGGAAATATTCTCTTGCTTCTTTTTATTACTCACCGTTGCAATGCATCTTAGAATCAGTTTTACAATAAAGATGATGCTATCAGTTACCATATGGTAATGATGTTGACCTCAAGATCATATGTACCTTTAGTTTTCCCGATAACTCAGCAGTGTTTGGTAAGAAACTTCCATTCTCATCTTCAGAAAATCTCTGATCAGCAAATTTCTTTAACAATTGCTGTACTTCATTGGGCTGAAGATTTGATTTTTCCAACTGCTTTATGCTAATTACATCCTTACCTCCCATCTTTACCCCAACAACCACATGAGTACCATATCTTTCGATGAACCTGAAAAATTATGTTACTAAGCATTATAAATTGAAATATTCTTGGGAAAACATTCCAATTAGAAGTTTAAAACCGTAATCTCAAAAAGACCATTATGCCAAAGACCACAGTGGACTTCCTTAAATTACCGGCGTAAAGCCATTCATTCTTCGAGCTTGTGTTAACTTGAGAATCTTTGGTCCTTTGAATGCAAAAAGTTCTTATAATAAACAAATTGCGAGTCACTGATACATCAAGCATTTTCAGTATAAAAGATCTTACTCGGCAAGGGCCGCAGGATCCCATGAAGAAGGCACTTCTTGCTTGACGTGATTGGATAGTGTCATCTGGGATCTGTCTAGCTCAATGTTATATAGAGCTATGAACCAACCATCGAATGCAAGACTCCTTGTGGCAGCTGCATCCTTCTGCCAGCACCCCTTGAAATCAAACATTGCATTGAACAACCCAGATGGAATTTTGCCGGATAAAGACATTTCTTGATTAAATTGCTCCGACATCTGGCATAAATTAGCAGATAATACCCAAACTTAGACAAAGCAACAAATCCTCGCATACCATTGTAATAATTGAACTTGCCCGATATAAGGCTAAAAATAATAAATAATAATTTTAAAAGCATGACGATTTCAGCTCCTTCGCTTTCTATGTTTTTCAGTACTTAGTCATCCAGTAAACAGGTGCGTTCGTTGAGTAAGAGAAATTCTATATATTTCTTAGCATATTTCAGCTCCTTCGCTTTCTATGTTTTTCAGTACTTAGTCATCCAGTAAACAGGTGCGTTCGTTGAGTAAGAGAAATTCTATATATTTCTTAGCATATTTATAACAATTCTCAACACCCTGCATAATTTATGACGCAAGTAAGTTATTAGCATCTTTTTGTTAAAGATATCTATAATAATATGAATTTCTAAATTAGGAAAACAAAACAAAAGAAAAGAGGGTACCTGATGAAATGAAACGACATCGGAGCGAAACCTGGTGCGCTCGCCCTTGTCGCACTTGATGGAGGTACAGACGTGAGGGACGAGCAGCCCGCCGGGAATCACGAGGTCTCGAGTCTCCGTATGGTCCAGCTCGATCAGCCTCGTCCCGGAAGGACCCGACTTGCATGACGACAGCCGGATATCGTTGCAGAGATCGTAGCCAAGTCCGATAGCCGCGACCGCCTTTTCGGCCGCGAAATGGGGGTTCAAGCGAGGGCCGTTGAGAGCCATTGATGCCCAAATGCACGGGAGAGGTTGTGCGCCTCTCGATTAATTTCTAGGGTTTTAGTTGAACAAAGAAGAGGAAGACGACGACCCATTGGAGTGGTCTTGGGGTTTTCAGCCTTCACAAAGCCTCGGTTTTTTTTTTTTTTTTGAGTTTTTACTTCATTTCTTTATTACTGATAGCGACAGGTTTTTTATTCAAACGGTGGACTTCGGACAAAGCTAATGTGAACAAGGACTAGGACTGGGACTAGGAGGCGGCTGTCGGCTGGCAGCTGTCTCAACACGTGTCAACACGTTATGTGCGATATCTACTTTCCTTTCTCTTGTCGTTTCGGTTTTTTTTTTTTTTTTTTTTAATCAATTGTCGTTTCGGTTTTTCAAGATGAATAATCAACAAGTTATCGTTATCCAATTTGTAAGAATATTATATTATACGAATGCTAGAGATATTATGCTGTCGAATTTTGAAATTATTTAATATTTGTTTTTTAGAGATATTATTACTATTTTACTAGCATTATTGATTAAAATCTTTTTTAAGCTTTTTTTTGGGGGAAGTTAGTCTTATAATAGCAAATCAAATAAAATCTTTTTATTGTTTTTATTTTTTAGTTTTCGTCGTTCATATTGATATGCATATAACATTTTTATAACTATTTTACAACTCATATTAAATCAAACAATATTATTATATAATTTTATTAAAAAATAATTTTAATTTTACTTGATTATTCTTCATTTTAAGTATAATTATAAAATAGTTATAGACTAACTGTAAGTTTATTAATTTTCCTTTTATTTTAACAAGCTATGGATGTATGCATAATTATCAACGCTGCCGTCTATGGATCATACGATTAATTGTTGGCCAATGCATTGAAAAAATGAACCAACAATTGAGACATCAACCAAGAATCATGCCATGCATAAACCTTTCTCTCCAATTAAAAAGAAGAATCGGACATACAAAAAACACAAATAAAGAGCTTAAGGGTATGTGTAGGAGTATAACTGTTTTCAGGTTGCTTTATTATGATTCACAAACAGTTTACTACTATTTTATTAGTATTCATAAACTATTTCACTATTATTTACATAAAATTTAAAATACTTTTAACATCCAAACAGAGTCTAAACTTACTGACCTCACCCTATTGATTATGGCCGCGCAACTAGAAGAGGCCAAACCCGACATGAAATGGTAGCAGCATAGTAATCTTAGAAGAGGATGGCCCTAAATCAAATAGGGTTGTGCTACTATTCCATCCAGATTTGTCCTCTAGATGTGTCCCTAGTGCAAATTATATTTTTTTTACTTTTTGTTTTAAATATTTTTTAAATATTTTTAAAAATTTTAAAAAAAGCATTAATACCCTAATAGTCACTTTTTTATTCATTAAGTAAAAAAAATAAAAATAAAATACATAAGCAGTCAAATTGAGAATACAAATTTAGACAACATAATGTCATTTTCATCCATTTAGAATATTAATGAATGAAAAAAGTGTCTACCCATAAATCCTCTACCCATAAATATCTATTAAGGATATTTATGGGTAGACGATTAGGATTAATTAAGGTCCAGTTGAACAATCCTAGAGAATATAACATTAATTATAGCAATAATTAGCAATAACATTATATCCTATAAAATAGAAGTTATAAGATTATCATTACTTTATAAAAATATTCTTCAAGTTGTAAAGAATTATTGTATTTTATATTAATTTTGGTAAAACTATATCTCTTGAGTGGTGTGTCCGCCACGTTACATAAGTTAATATATACCCAACTTCTCGTTCTTTACGCGCTTAACAATGACTTCGATCAAAGTATGTTAATTCAGCTTATGGTAGACTTCCACGTCCGACGACAATTGCGCCTCTCGCTTTGGTTCTTTACGTGTTTGCTAATGACTTTCAGTTTCTCACAATATATAATTAATGAGAAGTACTATATATAATTCAATAATATATAATAGAGAAATTATATTTACAGTTCTATCACTTATTTTAAAAAAGTGAATAAATATAAAACTCATATAAAAAATAAAAATTATTTTTTAATGACACAGACCTCACCTCTTAAAAAAACAAAAAAGTGCGCGTAATTTATACATCTTATAACTATATTAGCATTACTCATATATGAAGGGACTTTCTTTGAACCATCCTACACAAATCGTGCATGCATGAATTCCTAAAGGTTACTTTTTTGGAGTACAAATGGAAAACCATTATATTGGGCCACTGATCAGGTTCAATATATTCATGTGATATAGGCCTGAGATAGAGTGGCTTCTGAAATGGACTCATGATTCAATTGTTTCCCTCATTTATAACCCAAAAACTATGTGGGTAGTTAAAATATCCACGACTGAAAAAAAAAAAAAAAATAGAGAATATAACTTCATATTTTTAACTAATTCTCTTCGGCAATAAGTACATATTGTAGGAAAGCTTGAGCTGGACATTATATATAGAGATTAAAGTCTCAAGTCGATCTACGGCGCTACGCTATGCATTTAAGGATATGTTTAGTCTCAAGTGCGTCACGTGAAAGTAGTCTAAGGCCCGTTACAATAAAA
Organism: Juglans microcarpa x Juglans regia; assembly: GCF_004785595.1. Classification (NCBI taxonomy): domain Eukaryota; kingdom Viridiplantae; phylum Streptophyta; class Magnoliopsida; order Fagales; family Juglandaceae; genus Juglans; species Juglans microcarpa x Juglans regia. The sequence continues at coordinate 4,642,052 of NC_054603.1, read as the reverse complement.
CTGTTTATTTATAACTAGTTATTTCTTGCGAAAATTACTATTTTTTACTAAAATCAGCATGTTTCGTCACAAATATATATATATTTTTTTATAATGATGATGTGTTTTTAGAATAACGCAATATATAAGTTTAAGATGTGTCAGTCCCACTTTTTCTCAAATAATCTGCATAAGACTTGCACTTCTAGACATGCACAAATGATTTTCTTATGTTTTTTGTTTGCTATGGTTTGCATTAGACTATATATTTATTATGCCTACGTGTTATAGAGTCTTAACATTTATTTTGCAAAAGCATCACAAGTTACACTCTCAGCTCGTTCCTATCTAGTGTGTTGTTGTGTATCGCTCATCAATTATTGCTACTACCTTTTTTCTAAAAAAGAAAAAAACTAATGTCAAATTATTTTTTAAAAAAAAAGTGTTAATGCAAGGGTACTTGATGGTTAGTACAACATATTATATTGATAGAATGTGAGTAGGACATCAATAATATTTATTGGACTAACTAATTTTCCTATAATTAAATTGGGTTGGTGGAAAATTACTCTAAACCATTTAGAAAACTGCCAAGTGTATATATATGATCTCCTAGTCATGTTATTAGTTGGCCACCTTTCTTTAATGAATTAAAGAACATATAATATATGACAATTTTTAACTTATAATTTTAAAAAAGTATGTGCATGTCGCATGCGCAATTAATAGTTTCGTCATTTTTATAATTACTTAATTTGAATAAATTAGTTTCCTTCAACCATGAAAAATGAAGACCTATTCAACGGTTGCTTTGCATGCAAAAGTTTTTGTCTATAAATTTACAAAAACTCTACTAGTACACGCCAGGAAACCTCCCACGTACCCGTCCATCCATATGTACAAATGAAATGGTGCGTTTTATATACACTAAACGATTGCATCTTTGCTTTCTCCCTCCCTTCCCTTCGTCTACCCACATAGTAATATGAAGTCCTTCGAAGCCTTCCTCCCAAGCAGAGTCCTTCATCTTTGCAGCTTCAAATTCGTAGCTTCTTCGCATCTTCCAAACAGAGTCATTCGTCTTAGCAGCGTTGTCTTCGCATCGTCTTATACCATGTGAACAAGCTCTGGTTTTCCACTTCGCATTCTCCTTCATGTTCTAGATCTGCGATTTCATCTCCCTTTGTGATCTCATTCTCAGCCTTCCTACCCCAAACGCCTCCACGAACCCACAAAAAGCCTCATACCCCTCCTCCGTCTTCTCCACGAACCCACGACCACTCCCCCCTTCTTCGTTTTATGGTGAAGTCAAACGTTGGTCTTCTGCTTTTTAATATTGTCTTCTCATTGTCTGAAAAGTACACACTAACAAATAAGACACATCTCTTAACATCTCATAAGTAGCAGATTGATATGTAAAAATATATCAAGAAAGAAATAGAAGTATAGTTCGCATAAATTTGAGGTCAAGCTCTTGTTTGTAAAATTTATCTTAAAAAATTATTAATAGCTTATTTGACTACATTTTCCTTTCTAAAAATCTTTCTTGGTATAAAGGGATGGTTAATCCACAAGCTGTAAATTGATGTACTATAATTCTATCACTTGTTCAATACTCACAATTCGCTCCCCTATGAAGAGTGAAGGAACATTTACTCATTTAGTAGAGGGGGAAAAAAACTAAGCTCAAAGTATGATAATTTACTAGTAAAATCACTATTGTAGATTCATACTAATTGAATTAATAATAATTTAGGAGGTTCTCACTAATTTGGAGACTCCCAGATCAAATCCCAAAAAATCCCAAATTGTATTCAACTAATATAAGCTAATTTCTCGAGTGACGGCACTCTCCTTCTTAGAAAAAGTTTTATTTGTTGGATTTCTTGAGAGATGCTAGATGTTTTTCTTATTGGACGTAAATTCGGCTGGATTTTCATCTGATTTTATTTTTGTTTTTATTTTTTTTAATATATTTACTACGTGACAGCTGATTCCCGAAAGGTTCCCAACCCCGGGTACCAGTAGCAGTTTTGATAAATTTAATAGGTGGTCTGTCATGTTATTATAAATATATATTTTTTGATGAAAAAGAAAACGTGCTTGAAATAATTTCCTCAAAACAGTTAAATAGGGTACTAATTACTATCTAATTGGCAGCTTACTCTTACGTCCTGATCTTGGCCCCTTGGATTATATATATATTGGGGACCGGAACTTCATGATTGACATTAATGGTACCAAATGCCAATATTTTTTTTTTTTTTTTTTTTTTTTTTTTTGGTGCGTGGGTTGAATATATCAAAGACGTGGGCTTAAAGTTTTTTCAAATCGTAGTTTCTTTTCCTTTTAATTAATCCGAGCCAAAAAAAATACGATAACAATATATAGCAAGTCCAAGGAAACTTGAGATGAAGACTAAAGTAGTCATGACTTGAGAGTCAACACGCTAACTAAAGGGCTCTCCATTAGAATAAAGAAAACATAAATCAACATGCAAAATGCGCATTTTGACTACAGCCAGCGATCGGTTGCAAGAAAAAAACGTACGTAAATGCAGATCCCTCCCGCCTCATCTTGTTTTCTCGGTTTCACACCCTACATTCAATTTGTTTGTCTCGGAAACTGCCAAGAATATATATTAGTACTGTGCAAGACTGCAAATACTGTTCATTCAGAATACAGACGTCATTCCATAAAAAAAATAAAAAATCTTCTCACAATTACCTTTCACCACCTCACACCGGCCCACACTCTATATTTTATGAAAAAACACTCACATGTTATATAAAAAATATCTTTACATCTTATAAAAAAATTATAGATACGAGATGTGAAAATAAATAATAACTAATACATAATAATTTAAAAAAATAAAATATAGAGACATCATCATGCTTTTTATCGATATTTTTATTAGTTTTGAAAGTACTAACGTTTTGCCACTACTCTTTTTCCTTTAATTTGTATCCCTTTAATTTGTATAGTCAGATATCAAAACTAGAAGATGCAAATCAGTCATTAGAATCGTCATCATAATTCTCTATTTTTTAAAAATTATATATATATATATGCATATTATAGTCAACAAATATTTAATTCATGTACTAAAATTCGAGAAAAATATATATGTTTATTTGTTGTTTGTTATTTTTTATTAAAAAATTATTTATTTTTTATTAAAATTAATGAATCTATTCTCATCACAAACAGTATTCATTCTCATCATAAATAATTTATCATAAATACTGATTTTTCTTATATAAATGCTAATCTAATCGTACAAATAGTTTGAAGTTGAACAATCCTGCATATATAGACGAAGAAAAGGGTAAAAAAAATAGTACTACACAGACAAAGTTTCGACGTTATAAGCTGTTATAACGACAACGGAATCCTCACCGGACTTCAACTACTTGCAAACATGCCCAGGAATTGCACGTGGTTTCCTCCATTTCTAGGATCGGTCTTCTAAAATGTCCCCCCTTTTCTTGCAATGGGATCACAGTACGTATGAACGCTATATATGATTCATGTCTACAGCCACATATGTCTGATGAGGAATGGACAATACATGCACATTAATTTCCTGATCAATTAATTGTAGTACACACAATCAGTTTAATAGAATGAAAAAGCTGAAATTGACGGCGACGGTAATTAGACTGCACTGCTGTGACTAATTGGCACATTCATACATACATATATATATATATATATGTATATATTCATGTCCACAAGTATGCATGTGATTCAGATCGTCAACACCTAAAGCGAAGGACACGCGTACAGCGTTACTCCGTCCAACGTGGTTCATGTTAAATTACTACTACTGTACGTACATCTTCCTGTCAAAATCTCCCCCTCCCCTAGCTAGCTAGCTAGCTTCCCTATCTCCATCATCATGAGTTCTTCCATTCATTATGTGACACGTTTCTGATCAATTGTTAATATTATATATAATCTGTTTAGGTTTTATTATTATCGTAATTATTGGATATCTCAGTAAACTTAATTAGAGTCTTATGGACCTCATGCATGCATGGATACTGCAGCAAACAGATCTCCAAAGTCAACTTAAATCGATTCCGATCGACGCGGATACTTTGTGGGGTCCTTTCATACCAAACCTCGTCAGGGAAAATATATATAAATAATGTTTTGGATTTTCTTTCGGCATAAATCTTTGAAATAAGTGACCCCCATTGAATATATGGTACGTAGGGTCATGGACTCGTGTAGTTAAGATAAATTATATGTACTGGTACTGCTTGTTATATGGGAAACATATATCAGAGAGAAATGATTATATATATATATATTCTGTTTTTATTTTATTTAGTTTGTCAAATTTTTGTGATATATATGTTGGTAGAACTAGATAGGGGTTGATAATTGACTGATACTGTGTATACGAGTGCTGTCCATTCAGATTCGGGTCAGGACATCCGGTCTCAGACCCAAGTGTTTAATGCAGCTTTAATTTGGTATTTGATAACCAAAAAATGTTTATAAAAATAAAGGATTAGATGATTTTTTAATGATTACATTGTCATTTTGCACGAGTATGATTGGGGACAAAATATTAAATCCAAGCGACGATTGAGGTGAGGGAAAAAACATGAGTATAGAATATGATTGAGGTGAAAGTTAGGTGCAAAACATGATACAATGACCTGAGGCCAGACGAGTGCGTTTATTTTATTAAACTTGTTACGCGGACATGATTTTTTTTTTTTTTTTCCTGTCTCTTTGGGTCAAGTGGGCAAATTTCTTATTTTTTTTTTATTTTGATTCTACGCATACTTATATGATCCAAGTAAAATAAAAAAGAGAAATGATAGTTACAGTCGTGAGTACACAAACGTCATACAATCACTTTTAAAAAAAATGAATAAATACAAAACTCACATAAAAATAATAATTTTTTAATAGTAGACCAAACTCTTTTTTAAAATAATTACATAATATTTATACATTCTACTACTGTATGTAACATTATTTATTTAAAAAAAAACAAAACCATTGAAGTAGTTTATAAAACTTGCTAGTAGAAACGAATTTTGTCCAATGCATGCGCATTAAAAGTATTCCTAAGTTATTGAGTAGCCCCGATCCATTGCGTGAGATTATGTACTAGAACTTCGATGAACCTAGCTTCTAAAAAGCGATACGAGTAATGATGAAAACTTGAAAATAAACTCATTTTAATAAAAAATTATAATTTCCGTAACTGACCATAATTGGACAGAGATAAAAGGTTTGAAATAAATCTTATAATATTTATTATATTTTATATAATATTTTCAGATAATATTAAATATTCAATAAATATTGTAGAATCAACTTCAGTGTATATATCTCTCAATTATAATAACTTTCCATTATCGACTAAAAAATTGAAGTAATTCCTTTAAAACTATGCTTAATTTGACCAGTTTACAGGTAGCATTATTTTTCATTATAGGGACCATGATTAGTAATTATCTAAAAAATTAACTAGATGATCATGAGGACCATGATCTCCATCGATCGATCCTCACTTCCATTCCTAACAAATAATTGAAGTACATCTTTTATTGAGTACGTAGCAAGCTGCCGTAACGGAAACATGTATGACCGTAGGGCGGCAACGACTCTCAGTCAATGTACGTATATTGCACGTATTATTAAGCACATAAGTACTGTAAGTACCATGCACTGTACCATGCATGCACGCGTCCCCGATGATCTGCAGCATTAATTTTTGGCATACATGACTTTTTAGACCATCGTGGCCTCATGTCTCGGCACAAAGGTCAAATTTATCATTTATTGCTGTTTTTTTTTTTTTTTTTCCCCAAGTGATAATTTTAATTTTATGGTCAAGAATTAAGAAATTAAATACATCCTGAAACTCTGGTATATGACAAACCCTACGGGCTACCGCCAAGAAAAAGGACTTGTAATAAAACTTTAAATGTTGGGGAGATATCAATAGCTATCTATTTTCTTAGCCAGAAAGGTGTGTATTGCTATTTTGCCAATCGCAAATCGATATGCAGAGAAGGAAAACAAAAATCGATCGAAAATACTTTAGTCACAAAATTAAATTTATAATTTGACGTGATTTAATGTAATACGTTAAATTATACAACTATTTTTTATTATAAAATAGATCTATAATATCAAATAAAATTATGTCAATTTAAATCATTCCATATGTATTTATTTTTGAAGCCATCCAACAATATTGAATCAATAGGTCATAAACAATTCCTAACGCATGCAGATTTATCGAGAAAATAAAAAATGTAATGTCTAGATAGAAAATTCAAATTATACGGTTTATATTTTAAAATGATTAGTCCATGATACAATTAGAATCTTATTAGACCATTATAAAGAGTAAAAACTTCTCATTTTTAAATAATGTGAGATTTTATATGCCACATATTCTTATCCTTATCATATAACGTATCATAAAGAATGTCGGAATCATATTAAAGTGATGAAAACTCAATATATACATATATATATATATGTGTATGTATGCAAGCGTGTGTCAATATCATGTTAGTTGAGAAGGAAAGTATCTTAATACATGTAACGACATTCTCGTCTATTAGTAATTTTCCATTTCGTATTTCCTTTCTTTGCCATACCATGAACAAATGTACAAAAGCTCCTTCGCACTCTCGTTCCTCCAATGTTTTTTACTTGGTCAGGGACGGACGCGCGTGGACGAGAGACCATACGTGAGTTAGCCTTGTTTATTGCAAAGAAAATCGCTTTATTGTCACTGGTCCCATCACATCAAATTAGCTCACTTTTTTTAATATAATATATATATATTAGATGAATAATCATACTCGTTATTTAGTTTAGCATGTATGATATGATATTAAATTATTTTACTTGCGTATCTATTATTTAATATTAGATGGATGGTTTATCTAAAAAATATATATATATATATATATTAGATGGATGGTGAAATGCGAGTAGAGGAGAGCAGAGGCGCGTGATAGAGAGCCCGTTGGTGCAGAGAGCCGCACGCGTAAGTAAAAGACATAAAGGATGCGCGTGTCGAGTGATGAGTGGGCAGGGGTGATAAACACCCGTTGGTCCAAGCGAGCGATTCAAAGGGTTGATAAATAAAGGCTTTTGGAAAGAGAGAGACTCCGAAGAAAAGCCACCAAACAGCAGCCCCTCCCGGCGAGAATGCAGAATCTTATGCCGACAACTTGTTCAACCGGCTATTACCAGTTGCCCCCTCCCCCTCTTTCCTTCCACATACGCTCCTAAATCTCCTCTCACGCGACCCACGCACGCAAAGAACTGTGGATTTTACAGCCGTTCGATAAATGATCATGATACGGATACGGATACCTTCAATAGTTCTAAAAAGAAAAAAGAAAAACCACGTGCCGCGTAATTAGAAGGCACCGCCACGCTCTCCATAGCAGCCGCCCCCGCTGCCTTTAATTGTTTTTCCTCCCTCAATTTTCAGTCAAAGCCCTCGTTGACTGGGCCTTCTCTCTCTCTCTGCTCAATTCCTCGCCGATTCCTACCTGAACCTCTATAAAAGCAGGCTGCCCTCCTCTTTACAAATTGGGTCACCAGCCCTTCAGTAGCTCGTTCTCTCTTCCTCTTCGCTTTCTCGCTGCGTAATTCACAGTTCTTTCTGGAATAGAATAAAAAAATATGGCTCCGAGGGGGAAGGCGGCTGCCGTTAAAGGTAACGGAAACAGTAATGGGAAGGAGGTGCATTTTAGGGGAGTGAGGAAGAGGCCGTGGGGAAGATACGCGGCCGAGATCAGAGACCCAGGCAAAAAGAGCCGTGTCTGGCTTGGGACCTTCGACACCGCGGAGGAAGCCGCTCGAGCCTACGACGCTGCCGCTAGAGAGTTCCGTGGCGCCAAGGCTAAAACCAACTTCCCGTTTGGCTCCGATAATGTGGATAACAAAAAGAACATTAGTATTAGTCATAACCAGAGTCCGAGTCAGAGCAGCACGGTGGAGTCCTCGAGCCGTGAGCCGGCTCTGATGGTCGATTCCTCGCCGTTGGATCTCAACCTCGCTACTGGTCATGGAGGCGCATCCAGCCCTGCCAGCTTAAGGTTCCCCTTCCAGCAGCACCACTGCCGTCAGGTTCCGGCTGTCCAAGTCTTCACCGGCGCTATGCCGGCAGCAAACCAAATGATCTATTTCGACGCGGTCGTTCGGGCCGGGATGGTGCAGGGTCAGCCCTATCAAAGGGTGAATTTCGATCGTGCTCATGCTGCAGCCAACGATTTCCATGTCTCGGCCTTCGCCCGTGGTTTCCAGAGCGACTCCGACTCCTCGTCCGTCGTTGATTTGAACCATCAGGATCTCAAGCCTCGGAGAGCCCTCGATCTCGATCTCAACCGCCCCCCACCACCCGAAGTCGCCTGAGTTATTCAACGTTAACAAGAGTCGGAAGTAACCTATTTTCCCTTCATTTCGTTGATTTTTAGTTTTATTTTCCTTTTCCTCTCTAAGTTAGGGAAAGTATCAAAAAATACGTGAGAGCAAGAATCAGAGCTAGATGCATGTGAATACGTTGCTGATCTCCTTTTTTGCAACAGCGATGTTGCTGTTGTTCGAATTTATTCAGGAGTCTGCTTTTTTTTCCCCAGTTGTAATCTCTCGTTTTTGCAGTATTTGTTTTTCGCAGTAAATTAAGACTGATAAATTGTTACATTACGTGCAATTTTCCACAATTTTTTTCTGTATCTGATTCACTATGTGCCGGTGGATCTGCCGGAAAACTTCGCCGGAGAGAGAGAGATCAGGGAGTTTCGGGTGGGGTTGAATGGTACGTGGGATCCATGTTAGTACGGACTGCGCACGAGTGTCGTTGTTTGCCTGTGAAGAAAATACTGCTTTAGACTTGTGCCGTGTGTCATTGCATTCATTTTTACACCCCAAATGAGTAACGTGAGTACAGGTGTCCATCATCCGCATTTAGTATGAGTTTTATCCTTTTTATTCTTTTCCGTGGTAGGTATTTATATTATTATTATTAAAAAAAAATTAAGAGTAATACTATTTATTATTTTAAATTTTATAATTTTTTTATTATCTATAACGTGATATTAAATGATTGTAAATTATTTATTATATTTTTTAATAAATTTATTATTTAATATTATATTATAGAATGAAGAGAGAGATAAAAAAATAGATAATGAATGAATTTCTTATTATGATTAGTTTGACGTCGTTTCGTCAATGTTCGTTTGGCTTTAACATCGTAGTGGATAACAGAAATCATATTCTCGCGGTATATATGCTGGATATCTTAAGTTGAGCTTGTATTTATAAACGATCTTGTGAAAACATGCTCGAATTCTAACACGTTCTCTCTAAATAGATAAATTCACATATGTATATATTCTCGAGCAACGTGAGGATTCCACTTTCGTTTGGTTGGATGTAAATGGATCATCCCTCGTGATATTGTCGTACATATGTTCTGTTTGGATATAAATACAATCTCTTCTCATTTTATAATTATAATTTTTTAAAATTTATATATAAAATATAATAAATAATTTAATATTTTATTTAATTTTTTAACTTTCATTTGAAATCACTTAATCTCATTTTACTATCAAAACGAGACCTAATTGATCGTTTAGGCAAATAATTGAATCAAGTGGATTAAACACGCATAATGTATAATATGTGACAAAACCATCAATAATGAAAAAACCTCAAGCAAATTTTTTTTATAAACATTGGTAACGTCATTTTTCATTTTAAGTTTATCATTCCCAATTCTACTAATAATTAATAACTAGTTATGTGATTTATGATTTTTTTTTTTAAATTGAGTGACTGACTTATAAATTTATTTAAAATATATCTCATTAGTTGGTGTGACTGAAAATGATAAAATGAAGAGCATTGCTAGATACAATTTTAACTTCTCTAAAATTAAATATGATGCATAGTGATATAATTTTGTAAATAAATTCTCTAAAAATCAAGATTATTTTTAAAGGTAATTTGTATACATCAGGTGTAAGTTTCTTCAAATTACCTCGTACTGCCATCGTAAACAAATGAAACTGAACGCATAGTCCCGTTTGAATACAGAAGTGATATATATCATTTTATTTTATTTTATTTATTTTAATTAATAATTTTATTATTATTTATAAATTATCTTATCTCATATAAAAAGACCCTAATCATTTAATGCTATATAGGAAGACTGGTGTGGGAAATAATAACAAAAATAATATTGAATAGAGACAAAAAGTAAAGCTAGGTGCAGTATTTTAAATTGCAAAAGATTGTACGTGTTGTTGATTTCCCAAATCCCATTATATTCAACTGTTTTTGCTAGTAAGTGGATTAAGGAGACGAAGACATCATGAGGTGACAGTGAATTAACATATATTGACACCAAGATATCATTAATTGTAAATTGGACAGCGAAAGCAAAAGGTTCTTTGAATGGGGGAGAAAGCAGGTCCTGCAAATGGAAATTTCATCTTCAATAATTTGAACTTACTGTGACAACTACCAGTAATTTAATTATAAAGATATATGTATTCTTTTGGACTCAGTCCCTACACGGATATTGTTTTTTAACCAGTCTTAACATTGGATACCTTTATCTCGTGTTGTATCTTTCATATAATAATGGCTCATTTTTAATTGAATAGTGATATAGCTATAAATAAATTATATAAAAATAATTTTATAAACTAACATGACGTCATGTGATCTGTTTGATCGTAATAATCTGACAAACTAAATCAAATCACATCAGTTTGTAAGATTACTTTTGTATAATCACTTTTGTGATTAGAGTATTTTTTTTTTAATTAGATAATGTTCTATACAGTTCTATATTGTGTAGTCATTGCGTATGTTTTTGGATATTTATCAATTAAATGATTGGGTATTTATCAATTTAAAAACATTATAAATACAAGGATCTTAAATATTAATTTGCTGGAAATTTGATAATTAATACTCTATTAACATCAAATTAATTTCTGGATATTCTACCCATATAAAACAAGCAGCAGTGGATCTGCCAAGATTGTCACGCTTGACCAGGATATTGCGCGTAGTGCAGAGAAAACACTAATGCAATGGCTGCTTCGCCTTTTAAACAGCAAATTAATAATATGCTTTCTACAAAGGGCACTTTTTCTTTTGTTTGGGGGCGAAAGAAGGAATAATGGAAGTCATAATATACATGCTATGCTATGCTATGCTATGATGCTTTCAAAAAAATCAGCTTTTTTGACCAAAATAAAAAAACAGTAGGCGGCCAGGCCAATTCTAGGATCGAGACCTCCCTCGTTAAGACATTACAAGTAGTTTAATATTATTGGAGTGCATTGCCAGGAAGCAAGAAGCACCTATCCATGTGCTAATTAGTCCTCCACATTGAATCTGGTTTTCTGGACTTGAATTATTGATCAAAAGGCTTGCTTATTATTCAAGAAATGATAGTTACAATCGTGAGTGTACAAGTATCGCATAGTCATTTTGAAAAAAATAAATAAATACGAGACCTACATGAAAAAAATTAACTTTTTTTTCATAATAGACCATATTATTTTTTGAGGTGACTGCGTAATACTTACACACTCTATGATTATATGTAATGCATTCTACAGAATAGATACTCTCCATTTTAATCCTATTTCAAGTGGTACATAAACTTTGGTCTCCATGGTGTATGGTATGTTTCTTCCAAAATACAAGATTCCAATCTCGCTAAATAAATGTATATAATTTCTAAGGGTTGTTGAATTGAATAAATTTTTTTCTTTAATTATTTGACGTGCACTTGTAAGAAATTCTTTACGTTGAGTTTTTATACTTTCAAATTAGTTGAAATGCTGTTCTCGAACTTTTGGTATTAATAAAAAAAATATTCTCTATTTTTACTATTAAATAAAAAAATGATAAAATTATTTTTTATATGGGTGCAGCTACTATGTCATCCAAACTTGACCGTTGAACTTACCATCCAGAGTAAAAATATTTTTTTAATATTTTTAATATATTTAAATATTTTTAAAAAATAAAAAAAATATATCAATATGTTTAAAATTATTTTTTTAATTATTAAATAAATAAATAAAAAATTTTTGACCAACTGCCAAATAGATTGAACAAAATAGAGAAGCAAAATAGCTTTTTCATTTCTATATATTAACAACGTGATAGTGATAAAAGTGATGGAATTTAATCGACAGGTGATGTTTTTTCTTTTCGTACAAATTCGCTTTATTCATTAATTAATTAATTACCTACGCCGCACGGAAACTTCCGTGAGAGGGGCAAGTGTGTGAAAAAGGAAACCATGGAGTGGCAATCGCGTAAAAGTTCCGGACGGGAATAGGAGGGTGTAGGGCGCGTGAGATCGGAAGAGGTAATTCTACGTTGACCTTGGGTTTGCGTAGTTGCGTACTCCCGGAAAATGTGGGGCAGGAGACACAAACGGGGCCCGCGTGGACGCGGGTGCTGGGACTGGACGTGGGGGATAAGCACGGCTGCCGCTATTGGGTGGGCCCCAGTCTTTTAGGAATTCGATTTCTATTAAAAAAAATAATAATTTATACGAACCTCAGATACATAAATCTCATCCAATTTATAAGTTCTTGTATAAAAAAAATTATATTTTATCATTAAAACTTATCTTTTTATAAAAAAAAATTATATGAGACTTATCTATTTAAAATTTATATCTAATTTTATTACTCATAATCTTGCATACTACACATAATATTTATTTTTATTTTTATTTAATTTTTTTAAATTTTTTGTTTATTTTTTTAAATTAATTGAGTTTTTTATTTATTTATCATTCACTTCACATATTTTATAAGAAAAAAAATTAAAAATTAAAAAATTATGTGTAAAATAAAAATAATGAATAAAACTTTTCTATTTATTTTTTATAATAGTTGGTGTCTAAACCAACTTGCACTAATTTATGGGGCATAATACTTTTCTATTCTTAATGTTGAAAAGAGAGAGAGAGAGACAGAAATTGGTCATAAATTCTGAATTATAGGACCGGATTTTCTACCTTAATAGTAGTAGTCGTTGTCTCTTTTTATATGAATTTTAAATTTATTTTTTTAAAAATAATATACAGCATTTGCACACTCTATTATTGTAAAAATTATTTTTTTTTACGGTGAAAGGCAACTCTTAATATATACTTAACATTTAGCACTATCATACAAATTTCTTACGGCAACCATAAATGCTGTTGAGCCTATTTTATATGTATATTTCTCTTCCAGTCTAAAACTTAAAAAATAAAACAGCAATTCATAGAAATTCAAATCCACTATGTCTCCATGCGTGTCTAGTTTCAAAGAATCACGCTACCCAACATTTTTATAATGAAAATTAATGGCTTTGCGGATTTGGAAAGACTACTAAGTAGGAAGGTCGAAAAGGAAACATCCGAATAAGAAAAAGAGTAAAAATAGTGCAAGTGCATTTGATGTCATGATGGGATACCAAATACATATGGTAATAGGAGGAGAGAGAGAAGGAAAATGTATGAGAATATGAAACTTTCGGTCAAATTATTTGTTGAGGAACAAGAGAAACTTGTAATCAATGCTTAAACAATATAGCTGGCCGTGGTGGCCTAAAAAAAGTGTGACAAATCTAAGGGTAATAAAGAAACTATTTTCTGAATAATTTGTATTTACAAACATATATAGCCGAAAAACATATATTTTTTTCATACGATTGAACGACTATTTCATCTCTAATGCATAGAACAAATTCTACCAAATTAGGGGTGTTACCCGCCCCTAGGACGGAGTCAACTCCTTCAGCATTTCGCCCCCGCGTGGGCGGTGATGGGGTTTGCATCTCTGCAATCTGCACCCACTACCCTACTTTTAAAATCTTTTCAGTATATTTAGGAATGGTTTGAATTCAGAATTATCTCAACTTATCTCATTTCATATCATCTAATTATTACAATTTATTCAAATTTTTAAATAAAATATAATAAATAATTCAAATTTTTCAAATCTCAAAACAAAAATTATATTTTAATAATATTTTATTATATTTTAAAATTTTATTTTATTTTATTTTATCTCAACCTACCGTACAAACTCCTCTTTAAAGTTTATAAAATTTGTACCAACATGACTTCTAAAAGTGCGGCATAACATACACGGCGTTGGGCATGTGCATGTGCATGTGCAAAAGGTATAGACGAAGGAAAATGGTAGACATGCTATATTTTTAACAATTTTTTTTTTATAATTATATTTTAAATGAATGATATTTTTGTAAAGTAATTTATAAAAATAATATTATTTTTTAAAATTATTTTTATTCTAAAATTTAATTAAATAAAAGATTATAAAAAAACCGTACATCTATCATTACTTATAAATAAAGATGTCCTTTTTGCCTATGAAGGTGAGGTGGGGGAAGCTGACGTGCGGGAAAGGAGGGACAGACAGTTGCGCCGGCGGGTCGGCGTGTTTTGCATAAAAAGATTCATTGCGGGTGGCGGGGTGGGGAACCCATCCTTCCTCTCCCAGAGACAGAGAGAGAGAGAGCAGAGATGCGCCACGTTGCTCTAAAAAACACAATTAAAAAGAAAAAGGCAACTTCCGAATAACAGGTAAGTTAGGTGTGGGCGGCTGCTCCATTTATTTAGTTTAAGTTGACTATTGCGTAACCTCTTTCCTCTTCTCTACTCTTCTAGATTCGTGTTCTGCACGCGCAAACGGCGTCGTGCGGTCCCGTCTGAGGGGTGGTTTTAGGTCATTTCATAGAGTTCGAGATTATGGAATATTGTGGTTTAAAAGGAATGGAAAATAGATTGATTTGAAAAGGATAAGGTTAAAGGCAGTGTCTGTCGCGTCAGTCATACACGCTAAAGCCAGCCGTGTGTGGTATGTCAGTGTTCCACGTGATGAGACGCTGTTCGCACGTTCAAGTCTCATCTTTTTTGGCGCACGAGTTTTGCATGATTCTATCCGATGGAATATTTAGAAGGCTAAATAGAATAATAGGTTGTACTGGGTATTCATTTTTGTATATTATTAAAAAATTAATTTTTATCTAATTTTTTATATTTATTTTTTTAAAATAATATATAATATTTATACATTCTATAATTATAAATATTATTTTTTTTATTATAATTTATATTCCCTCCTAAAAGATAACAGTATAATGACAGAATTCAACCATTGATTGCTATGCTCCATTGCTAAATCAACTTTCTCTTTTTCTCAAAAAAAAAAAAAAAAAAACTCTCTCTCTCTCTTTTTAAATGATTTATAAAGTATATAAATCTCAGCACTTCTTAAAAAAATAGATAAATGCAATAAGATTCACATAAAAATAAAATTATATTTTTAATAATAGCATCATTCTTTTAAAATAAAAGTAAGAAGAACTTGCATATCTTAAAATTATGTCTAGCATTGCTATTCTTTTTTTCCTATTACATTAAACTATCATCATCATCTGTTAGAAAGTACAGTAGAAAAAATACCTCAAGCTCAACTTATAAAATTGCTCCACAAGTTTTTTCAGATTGACAAATCACAAGCTTTTCCTCTTAGTGGCGAAATGTACTACGTAGTATAAAATTAAAGTAACACTTAACAAATTCACAGTCTAAATATCTTATCAAGAGAGAACAAAAAGAGAGAGATTTTTATGTATTTGTAATCATCACAAAAAAAACAATTGAAGAGGACTATTTATAATCCTCCTATACACGGCTGGCCTTAAAGGCCAGCCTTCAATTGTCGTAACGCATGGCTTTAAGCCATGCGTTACTTGCTTATAACGCATGGCTTAAAGCCATGCGTTACACTTTGTCTTTAGGAGGGGTCGGTCCCACGTGGGCGCTCCTCTATCTTACATCATTATTATGTGTGTATTTGAAGAATTATGCCAGCTTATTTATTTTTCAAATATTTTGATGCTCAGATCAAATTGAGAGGTAATTAAAATTAAAAATGAAAATTTATGATTCGATTAATCTTAATAATTTAATGTTCGTGTTAACTAAAAGATAAGTGATACTTTTAAAGGAGTAAAGTTGGGATTTTCCCAAATATAGATGAGTTTAAAGTTGTTAACATTGTGTGGTAAAAATAAAGGATTTTTACTTTTTATGTCGCTGTGCCACCATTTAGATTATATGTTCATAAAGACAATTAAATCAGTAACTTAAAATTTACTTTTTGAATAAAAAGCTTATTTTCCAGTCTCTTTTTCAAAATTCTGTTTTTTTTTAATTAAATGAAAAGCAAATGGTTAGGGATAATAAATTTATTGATAAGTAAATATTTTTTGAGGCATGTCATTCCAACATTAATTTTACGATAAGTAATATTATATACAAGATCAAAATGTATACACTTTTTTATAAAAATTAAGCTCCCATCAAGAAAAATGAATTTTTTATACTTTTGTATGGTGTAATTCACTTTTCTTTATAAAGTATTAGCAAGTTACGTAGGTTGATTGATATAATTTATAGCCTTTAAAATGGAAGTACGGAGTTCAAAATTCCCCTCTTATAAATAAAAAAAAAAAAAAACTTATATCATTTATCTTAAATTGAGAACCAAACATGTATAGACTGTCCAATAAGATGGCAACGAAATGCACTCGATCGCTATCGAAAAGAACACATACGAGTGGTATGATATGCTTTTACAATTGTACATATTTATTTTATTAATTTTTGTTTTAAATTTTAAATTTTATGATTTGCGGTTAGGCTATTGACACGTAGAAAAATAATTCTTTTTATATAAATTTTTATTAATTACATTTAACATTTTCGAAGGCGCAAAGGGTAGGCACGTGAATTTCCCGGTTCCGGTAGCAGAAACGTCAACCGCCAAACTTGCGAGAGATTAGTGGTCTGTTTTCGTTTTGGTACAGAAATTGTAATTCGGAGTTGGGTTGTTGTATGCGAGAGCGGACTTCGGGTGCCGGCGGCGATGGGCAGGGTATTTCTGGTGGACATTGACGGCAGGGCTTACCGATGCAAATTCTGCGAGAGCGCTCTTGCTCTCGTCGACCACGTCCTCTCTAGGGCAATACTCTCTCTCTCTCTCTCTCTCTCTCTCTACTTATTAAACACATGCACGGAAGTTTGTACCTTTGATCTGTGTTAAATATCTTACAATAGATCAAAACCTGATCAAAAGAGGCATACTGTCAAACCATTTGGTTTTGTTTTGGTAGTTTTAGACTGAAGGGTTTGTAGAGCCTTACTAGGTGCTAATTGGGTCTCTGAAACTTGGTTGAAAATGGGATAGTATTGGATTAATTACATGCTTTATATTTTGTTGAAATTTTTTAATTTTGAGTTTGAATTATGTTTATGTGGAGCTGAGAAATAAAAAAAAATAAAAAAATTGTTTTGAAACGACTAGTTTAGGTTGTGTTTGGTGTTGTTGAACTAAACTTAACTCATCTCAAACCAATGACCGACTACCTTCTCAATTTTTTATAAAAAAGTTAAATTCATCTTAACATAGTTCATATATTTCAATTTAAAAAGTTAAACTTATCTTAATGAAACCTACAAAATACTGCTCTCCACAACTCAACTTATCTCAAACGTAATCTTAAATTATTCTGGATTACCAATGCATTGTCGTTTGCTCGCAAGTGTTCGAGACTTGAGTAGTGGTTACTGATATATTAAAAAAAATTATTTGAGTAGTTTAATAATAAGAATGGAAAAAGGGGACAAAATTAAGTGGTTACTGTCATAAAATCAATATACTATGTTTTCATTGGAGCTGGACTTGAGGATCCCCCTTCGTCGGCCTATTTCCCTTGCAATCGGCTTGTTTTATTTCCATTTTTTCTGCTTCTGCTCTTGGAACAGTTGTTGAGTTATTAGTAATTCATAGTTATTAGATACATAGCTTTTGTGGTTTGTCCCATCCACAGACACAAAGCAGAGATAGCAGAGAAACTGAGCCCCTTGGGACTGTTTAGCAGAGATTCTAGTATTAAGTATACTCCCAACTTTCCTTTATAGGACAAGGTTATGAGTCAGAACAGGTAATTAAGGGTGGTTGGGGCTGAGGGAGAAATTTTGAAGCTTCGTTTGAGCATCAGAGCTAAAAGAGTTTCTCTTTCATTTTGCCTCACAATGTTTGAGTTTTTTAAGGTATATTTTTAATTTCTTATTGATGTATATTTAAATGCTAATGAACATATTGTTTTTGAAATAAAATGCGCAGAAGGGTATAATGTTTCTGACACTATAAAGAGGGTTAAGACAATCAAACCTGCTTTGGGATTGGAATGCAGGTTGTATCAGACCTGATTAGTCCCAACATTCTTTCCTATTTTTTGCCACTTCCAATCTCCATATCTGTCTCCTTTCTCCAGATTGTATTTTTTATTTAGCATTTTACATTGTAGTGACTAATAAGAAAAGATATATATTCTACCTGACATTTTCCCAGGTATGTAAAAATAAATGGAGTGGTAGTTTTCCTTGGCAATTAGTAGAAGTGTTAGCGTCCTCCGAAAAACAAGAGAAATAATATTTGCAGTCGTGAAATGCATTTACACACTTCACAACTGTATGTAGCATTACTTGAGAAAAAAAGAGAGGCAGAGGCATGAAATTTTACTCTGGATGCTTCTCCATTGACCCAGTCCAACTATTTGCTCAGTTCGCTATATTTTCATAGAATTGAAAATGTGCTCCATGCATTTATCTCTGCTCCCTTCTGCAATGAGGCTACCTGAAGTTCAAACGATAATGTTAGAAACAAATTCTCCAGTTTGAATGACTAGCTACATAAAGAACGGAAATATGTAACAATATGGGACTTTAGTGCTAATGATGGATGCAAATTACCTTTGTTCATGGCATAAGTCTGATTTTTTTTTTTTTGCATATAGTCTCTGCTATTTTATTTCTGGAATGCAAGTTAATTTGATATGCCTTGCTGTTCAGCAATCTGACTGACTCTAGCTTGTTGCTCTGTTATGTAATCAGTCTTTCAATTGCAATCATGGGAGGGCATACCTTATCAGCAATGTGTAAGTTATCTAGTGTTTGTTCTTTATCTTGCTTTTATGTAACTTGCGGCTGCATTAATTAATGGATTTAATGACCTGTCTTTTTTGCATTGTCTCTTATTATAATTGATCTCTGTAAAATCACGGGCTCAATTCCACGTCCCTCGACCTTAGACTTGATTTTCATGAGCCAGTTCCTGAGCAGTCTTTCTACTATGATGATCAGAATAACACCACATTAGATTAACGTTGACATCTGCCATTGCCAAAGGGGGTCGCTTTTTTCCTCACCAAATTTTACCCTTCTATAAATGTTTCCAAATCCAGTCTCATTAACCAAACATGCTTCTACCTTCAAGTTAGCATGCCTCTCCAACTCTACCCCAAGTTGCATGCAACTGTGGTAATTTTGCAGATGCAAATCTTTCATGGGAATTGAGGAAATCTGAATGCATGTATAGTCCTTCAAAATTTCTGAACTTTGGAAGTTTCATTCAGGGTAAATATAACACTTGGACCCCAAGAAGAGAGGCTGATGACTTCTGGTATGCATACTGTAGAAGACATCTTTTGCTGCTGCTGTGGGCAATATGTTGGTTGGAAATATGTAAGCTTCCCTCTTTCAAGCTATATGGTCTTTTTAATAGAACTAGATGGCCTTCTTCTTCAAAGTCAACCACCATGGAACAGTTGGATTGTTTCACCATACATTGTGTGTGTGTGTGTGTGTGTGTGTGTCCCTTTTTTTTTCAAGCTTTTCAATGGAAGTTTTCCAACTTCACAAGCTGAAAAGTACTATTTTTTTAATATTAAAAGCTTAGATGAGAAATGGTGGGACGGATACTGATGTTAAATTCCATTTAGGTGGAAGTAAGTGACAAGAACCAAAAATACAAGGAGGGAAAGTTTGTTCTTGAAAGGTAGAATTTCTAAATTTCTTTGCATATCTATCAAGTTCTACATATAAACAAAATACCTGCTCATACATTTAACAGATGGAGGATAGTTGAAGAGGCCACCGAGGGATTCAATTCGGATGCCCGCCCTGGTTCAAGTGACCCAGAAAATCCTTAGAAAGTTATTTTATTATTATTATTATTATTATTATAACTACTACTAAAAAAACCAAATAATTAAACTATAGAGTAGATAGTTATATGACATTGCCAGAGTCTCATTGCTAGATTCAAATCATGACAATGCTAGATCTTCTTGTATTTATGTCCTAGCTAGTTATTTTAATGATTTTATCTTGAGAGTTATAGACAACATATCTTCAAACACAGGTCCTAATGTTCAAATCTCGATCACTAGGGACCTTTTCTTGTTATCCCACTTATGCTGTGTTTGGAAGATGAATCCAACTCAACTCATTTCAAACAAATCATTGATGAGACTCACTACTTTTTCAATTTTTCATAAAAAAGTTAAACTCATCTCAACCTAAAAAAGTTAAATTCATTTCGATGGAACCAACAAAATACTATTATTCAAAATTCAATTCAACTCATCTTAACATCCAAACACAATCTAAGGGTCAAATTATTAGGCCTCTGTACCCTAACGTACCACAGTACCATTCTTTTGGGTCACCAAAACTTATCCTACCATATTTATTATTTGATCAGTAGCACTCTATCCATTAGAAACAGGATGGAAGGCTTAAACAATGGGAAATCGTAGGTACTCTCTCAAGTCATTAGGCGGCTAATATCAATAATTTAAGGTGAATTCATATTTAGATTCGACTTCAAGATCTAGCACTTGTTGAACCACTTGACAATAATCTGAAGACTATTGACCCACAACCCTTGATAATAATATTTTATTCTACGAAGTTAATTCCAAATGGGTGGTTATTAAAAGGCCAGACCTTTGAGTACAGTTTATTCCATAGGATTCGTAGATGTAAGAACAATGGGATTTGATGAATTTTCCTTAATCCCAACCCCATCATATGCACACGAATATTCTATCTAGCCTATATATGGGGCGGTCTGGACCACAGTTTATTTCAGTACTATACTAACCAAAAAAAGTCTGTGGACGGGTGCCATATCACCTATCGTTCTCTTTATTTTTTATTGAATTTTATTTTTATATAATCTCTTTATGAGTATAGTATTTTTCGTTCTCTTTATTTCTACTTACAAATAGTAATTGAGTTTGACGAATTGTAATAACGGAAAGCTTAAGAACTTCTTCAGAACTTGGTTTCTTTTCTGGGCTTCATTATTTATTTTTATTAACTTTGTTTGGATCCAATTGAAATTTATCCACTACCAGAAGCTTTGGATCTGTCTGGCTGTCTCCATCCAGTTCTTATTAATACAGTTACAGTATTTTTTTTTTTTTTTTTTTTTTTTTTTTTTTCCGTAAAATGAACGTAAGAATTCGATGCATTTATATATATATATATATATATATATATATATTTAAAAGAAATAATAGTTACAATCGTGAATAGATAAGTATTGTATAATTATTTAAAAAATTAATAAATATAAAATTTATATGAAAAAAATTAATTTTTTAATAATAATTTTTTTAAAAAAAAACGATTGTATAATATTTATGCCCTCTAAACTCTCTATTATTATTATTGTGTAAGAGCATCTTCATTAGCTTGGTCAAAATTCAATGATAGTTAAATTTTAGCCAATATGTGCCAAAAAATCACCATATTGAATTGGGCATCTCTATAAAATTTTAAATTTTTACTACAGTGATTTTTTAAATTTGTAGGTGAATAGTAGGTTAGCCAAATATTAAAATATTTAATTCTTACTCCTCTCACAAAATATGTAAATATTTTTTGTAATTAAGAAATTTGGTTCGATTTATTATTATTAAATATAAAATGTCATAAAAATAAATTAATTAGTTAATATTAATTAGAATATTAATTATTAAGTTAATTATAATGATAAGTTAATTATAATATAATAATTATTAATATTAATATTTAATGTTAATTTAATATTTAATAAATATAATAAATATTAATTTAATTTTATTAGAATATAATTATTATTAATATTAAATTAGTAGAATTATAAAATGTGATATAAATAAATTAAATATAAAAATTATTAAATTAATAATATTCTATTATTATATAAAAAGTAATGTAGAGATTGAATTTAAATAAAATAGATAAATATAAAAAAAATGTGATATTATTTAAATTTTAAAGATGAATTTAAAGATGTTCTAAAAAGGTTAAAAAAATAAAAAAGCAGACGTAGACAATCAAGACTTGGGAAGAGAGAGAGACCCCTCAATAATGAGAGTCTGCTGCTTCTGCCACGTATATTCTGCAGACTGCAGTGCTTTCACACATTCATTATGCATGATGATGATGGCTGTAAGATACATCCATGCACCATGATGATTGATTGTCACGACAACATGTCCCATGCATGCGCCAAAAAAGTACTGGTCCCGTATACACATTCGTCACCCAACTTAACGGTGCTTCTTAACACTACTGTATGGTGGGAGTCTGTTCCCAACTGTGTTCAACCAGTCCTTTGGACTGATTTTTATGTGGAATGCTACCTTGGCAGTAACTAATGGAAGCGTGCTTTACTATCAAGAAAAAAAAAAAAAAAAAAAAAACTTGATTGGACCAACACGACTTCGAGAACGACGTCGGAGCGTAGCCGCCGTCACCGACAAGTGTGACAGCAAGTTTCTGTACCAAAAACGACACCAACATGCATCCACCACTTAATTTTCTTTTTCGTTTTTTTTTTTCCTCCGTAATGTTGTCGTGTAACGTTAGACCGCCGTGACGCCTCTGCTGCCGACAAGAATCGATGGTGGATGGTCCCCACTCCAAAGCCTGACCAGCCGAGCAGTTTCGCCACGTGCAACCCGTGGGTCCCAGTCCCTCATCGCACGATAAATTGAGCAATGTAAAATGTCACGCATTGATAGGTTTCTTACAAATTTTACAGTCTAACTAATAAATAATAATTTTTTTACATAGAGTCTATTTTATAAATAAAGGATTGTACATTGTAGAAATTATTTCTCTTATTAAACTCCTTGCATATCATTCTTCACGTACTTGTTGAAATATCGTAATTTTTTTTTGTTTTTTAAAAAATATTTATTAAAAAAATTTCATGAAAAAATATAAAAATAAAGACAATTTGACTGAACATGTTAAGTATAAATATATTTTATTATAAAATAACCCAACATGTTATATTAAGGGCATAATTGTGCTTACGCTAAGAATTTTAAAAAGTATTTAATTAGCTTTAAAATTTCTTTAATAAAAAAATTAGATTGTTTAGGTGTTATATATTAAAGTATTTTATAATTTCAAATAAGTTAAAAAATATATTCACATAAAGGCATATTTTGATGCTTTTCCTTGCTCGTATTTTTTTTTAAATAATGTAAAACGTAATTTTAATTTTAAAAAAAAATTGTCAATGGTAAAAAGTATCCATAAAAGTTTAAGATAATTATAATTTTTAAATTTTAAAAAATATGATCATAATTTAAAAAATAATCAAATGTTCGTCTTTTCGAAAGTATTTTTTTAATTTATTTTTAAATAAATATAACATATTTAAAACTACTTTAAATGCATAGTTTTCAAACAATAAATAATTTTTAATGATACGGCTTATTACTTAAACTATAAGACCTAAATTTTTCACTGTAATCCAAACATACACTGTGTTTTATAAATTTACTATAAAAAAAATGTGGAGGGAGAGTGGGACCACAGGGTCAAATCGATCGTTGTAAGAGGTGAACAGACGGCCGGCTAGTTGCAGGTGCCAGCAGCCCTAATGATGTGAGCAGAAGCAGCAGTGACGCAAGTATTAGGTGAAGTTGTAAGAAAACAGGCCAGAGAGGCAGTTTACGTGTGTGGGTGTTCGTTCTGCTCCTTTCTCTCTCTATTTTACTCACTGCTTTTATCCCTTCACCCACCACGTTTTTCACATAAAATGACTGCGAACTTCCCTATCTAAAATAAGATTTATAAAGAATAAGGTGAGATAATAGAGCAGATTTAGATCGAGAGATCATCTAATTATTATTTATTATTATTTATAAATTTTAATTTATAAATCTCACAATTATTTATAAATTATCTCAATTTATTTTATTTTATCTCTTAATTTAAATGGAGCCAAAATCTTACAAATTAATGGAGTAAATGTTTATTTAAAAAAAATCAGATTTATTATTAAAAAAATTAATTTTTATATTTATTTTTTTAAAAATATGTAACACTTATGCAATTTACAACGACAAATATCTATCATATATAAATAAATAAATATAGCAACCTGAAAGATAAGATTCTCTTGAGATATAC
Source organism: Juglans microcarpa x Juglans regia (assembly GCF_004785595.1). Lineage (NCBI taxonomy): Eukaryota > Viridiplantae > Streptophyta > Magnoliopsida > Fagales > Juglandaceae > Juglans > Juglans microcarpa x Juglans regia. The sequence continues at coordinate 4,617,673 of NC_054603.1, read as the reverse complement.
TTTTTTTTAACAAATTCTTGAGTTTCGATATTCAGCAAAAATATTACGTTATATCTCTCTTCCTGCTCTGTATAAACCCCCTTGAAAACTTTTATAGAATTTTTATTAGTGATAAATCTGGTTTAGTAACGTAATATAGACTTGATTTTTGTAAATAATTATTGCTTTCATTGCTCATATATTGTAAAGTTTAGTATATAAATGTTTTGAAAATCTTGGTTAGGGACTTTTGTAATTCCTAAATTTGTTTGTAATATGGTATGCATATGTTTTAAGTGAAGATTATTAATAAAATCAGAGATTTAGAGTAGCATCCTTTAAAAAAAAAACGTAATGACCATGCTATCTATAATGATCTCAATTACCTTTTAAGATAGTATTAATTTTTTAATAAATATTATAATCTCGCAGCTTGGTACGCTTCCAAGAGATTTCTCAACGGCAGATCTGGTTGACAACGCTTAACAATAAAATAAATATTATAATCTCACTTGCATGGTACGTTTCCTAGAGAATTCTCAATGGCAGATCTGGTTGACAACGCTTAAAAATAAAATAAATATTATAATCTTACTTGCATGGTATGCTTCCAAGAGATTTCTCAAAGGCAGATTTGGTTGACAACGCTTAAAAATAAAATCCACAGTGCGCGCAGGCTAAAATGGAATATAAGCGCATATATACATACATACATATACATATATATATATATATATATGAAAATGCCCATCCCACATACAAAAGCCACCGATTATGTGTTTTTATTTATTTATTTAGTGATTAAGGAAGTATTTTTAATGATGTTGTATTTTTTTTTTAATATTTAAAGATATAAAAAAATATAAAAAAAAGTAAATAAATAAAAATAAATAACCTATTCGCTGGTTACCATCGGTGACTTTTGTTTGTGGCTGTAGCAGGAGCCATATATATATATATATATATATATAGAGTCATGCTAGCGTGCTTAACCGCTGGGCGTGCCTGCTAGCACAAAGTTTTTTTTATTTTTATTTTTATCTTTTTTATATTTTTTAAAAATAAAAATATATTAATGCACTAAAAATCACTTTCTTAATTATTAAGTAAAAAAAATTAAAAATAAACTTAAATACATGAGTGGATAAAATGAGAGGACAAACTTAGACGGTATACTAATATTTTTCATGTATATATACACACACATGTATGTTATAGGTATAATTCTTTGAAATGAAAGTTTATATTTAAGCTAAGGAGTCATGATGGGAGTGGAGAATTTCGCTTGTCGTTTTAATAAAAGTCATGTTTACATCCAAAGTCCAAACATTAAATCAAGGCAATGTCCTTGACATCACATATCGCATATATAATAGAATACTAGAGTAGTACTATATAAATATAAGAATAAACAAATCTAAATGAAAGAATGAACATTTGCTTTTGCTTTATTTGAAAACGACACCAAATTAAGTTTAGAATATTGGGATTCTGATTTTATATAATTCTGTATTTTGTAACAGCCGCCGTCTTAACAGGAAACATTAATATTTATTTCCAGCTTCACCCATCTCATCAATTGTTATCTTTATCCAAAAGCACGTTGCTGAATGATTAAGATAATAAATTAACATCAAACGGATGACATAAGCCATATAAAGATATATAATATATAATATTACCCAAAGTTTGTTCCTTTGTTTACTTTCATAAATTAGCCGCCTACACTAATTCAACTTCCTAAAATTCGTGTTTCATGACTTCTTAGGTTCGTCATATATATATATATATATATATATATATATATATATATATATATATATATATATAATACCTTTATAAGTAGTTTGAGATTACTAGATCGAGAAAAATGTTAAAAATGGAATAAAAAATAATAGTAATTTATATAATTAGTAATTAATCATTATCAAGATATCATGATGTTTGGAATCATTTTAAATGGAAGGCTAGGTTGCATTATTCTTATTAGCCTGTTATTGGAGATTTAAGCTGAATTTTTATTGAGAGGTTTAAGGGTATATGTGTGTGTATATATATTCACACACATATATATTCAAAACGTGCTATTACATTATTTCTTTAATTATTATCCTTTCACGTGGCCTCTTCTAATAGGATATTAAAAAAAAATTATTTATTATTTATCATTGACCATTTGATGTCATGTAAAGAGAAGGTGAGTGAATGGTAATTAAGAGTTGAATAGGATTTATTAGGCCTAGTTTTTTTTTTTTTAATGTTTTGATTTTTTGTTTTTAATGTTTTGAAAACACGGCATTTAACACTCTTTGCAATTGCCTAACCCGTTTTTCCATCGATATCTAAATTATCTACACATAATTAACATTAATATGTACTTGTGCTTATAGTTCATACATACACAAATATATATATATATATATATATATATATTCAAGAGTTAGGATTTCTTATAGTACATATGAGATATGAAAGGTACATTTTAATTAAAAACAATGAATGACTAGTAAAAGTTAAAAATATGTACGCAAATTATATTATAGGTGTCAAATAAATTATATTATCAATGGTTCGATCCATCCTTCTGATGCACCTAACAATATAATTACCATCGTACCGAAGTCTATGTATATTTACATATATAGACATACAACTGGCATGTAAGATCTACAGTACCCAACTTTGATTAACATAGACTGATGGGTGTAATTTTTCCTTATAAGATGAGTACTAAAATTGACAGATTCTTGCATGCCTCGGTATGTACTAAAGCTGTCGACCCATGTCTCATGCAATTAATGATCCAAATCTTGATTAATCAATTTTTTGTGAATTCTAATGTAAAAATTAATTAAAAAAAGATACAATCCAGAAGGATCAGAATTTTTTTAACTCAGTTTCTTTCGAATTTCAATTCAGATCTTGTTGAGATTGAGTTTCGGTCTAGATTTGAAACTAGAATTTCAATCCCGATATACTTGAATTCTCGAGTCAAAATTTAGATGAACAGTACTAAAATTGAGGATGGTGGTTGGCCGCGTTAGCCTAAGGGTTATAGTCTGTAGAAAAATAGAGAATATATATTATATATAAGTAGTTACTAAATGTGATCTACCATTCTTTTTAATTTGATAGTCCATTAAAAAAATAGTACAATATACAACAAAACAAAACATGTCTAGATTGGGGTAATATTGAAGTTAACAAAGGGGAAATGATAAACTAGTTGAAATTTTAGAAGTAGGTATCGTCTTGTACTTCAAGTCATTGCGTGAATTAAATAAAGAACAAAATTTCGCTTTAAATTTTCGTGTCATTTTCTTGGATCCAGTTTCTTGCACTTTTTACGTGTCATTTTAACATATGATAAGTCCATTTTTGTATTATGATTACTATATTTATTTAAAAACAAATTCCCTTCACGATTTAAAAGACACATGAAAATATGGCCATTATATGCAATTAGAATAGGCAACATCAGTTTTTGGGCTTTGAGATTCCCTTTGATTGGAAGTTGGACTGAAACTTACATACAAAGGATGAAATATAAGACTCTCACCTTTCTCTCTGATGAAATTGGACGTACATGTTTGAGGAAGTATACCTAAAGTGGGACTACACATTCCGAGAAGACAGAAAAGAGGACCGGAGGGGCAAAAAAACAGGAAGTAAAAGCCGGCAGAAAGCCCGAAACATGAACAATGCGTCCAAGTTCCTAACAAGGACAAGGAATAACGTCGTCGAAACAACAACCAAACTTATCCCAAAAACTTTATTAAAAAAAAAAAGTAAAAATAATAAAATATTATCGTAGGGCCCGACCTAAGTAGCAGTATGCCAGTTATCTCCCATACAAAATCGAGTTTTTTTTTTTTCTTGGTAGCATTTTTCTAATCCTACAATCATTTAGCTGGCGCGTGCTAATACGAGAGCATGGGTCAACTGCTCTGGTAGTTTATTACGAGATATCGTATAGGAATGCCAGAACGAGGATCCCGCATTATCATCGTTTGATTCGGTTTGGGGTCAGTGGGACAAACCGAACGTATCAACCGTCGGACCGACAAACGTTTCGCCGATAACATATTAGCGTTAAAAAAAAAAGACCAACTTTCTAGAATAAGAAGATAATCGGAACAAAACAGAAGTGGAACGTCGTGTTTCTTGGAAACAAAAACGAAAAACATATACTTACTGATCATATATTCACATATCCCTTTTCATTTCTTCGTAATTTTTCCTTTCGGTTGCTACCTCTCAAAGTCTAAACACAGAGCTAGAAAAGGGGGACTAGTCGCTGGTATTGAAGGATCAGAGGAAAACCAGAAGCTAGGAATGAAAAAACTCGGAGATATCTAAGTCATGCATGAGAGAAGCACAACGATCCTCTTGAGTACTGAAGAAGAAAAAGAATCCTAGGGCCCTAAACAGCTCTCGCGCATTCCTTCAAAGCCACAACGGAGGAGGTTCGTTCAAATCAACGGGCAAACCGCGGCGTACGAGTCCAAGAAAAGACGCCGTGGCAGAGCTCTCCGGCAACGGAACTACGCCCACGGCGGCAGTAACAAGAGCTTCTCGCCTATGTGGAGATGAAGAGTCCGACTGTACGCCGCCGCTCATGTCGTTGAGGACGTGGCCGGGCTGCAAGAACTCACCGAGGGCGAGACGACCGGATTGGGAGTTCCAGTGGCCAGGGGAGGGGAGGTTGAGGTCGAGGGGGAGGCCCGGGGTGACCGGAGCAGGGAAGTTGGTCTTGGCCTTGGCTCCACGGAGGGAGCGAGCAGCGCCATCATATGCGAGAGCAGCTTCTACGGGGGTGTCGAATGTACCCAACCAAACCCTGGTCTTCTTCCACGGATCACGTATCTCAGCAGCGTAGCGACCCCATGGCCTCTTGCGTACCCCTCTATAATGTCCCTCACGAGCGGACGCCATGAGAAACGGATAAAAGCTTCACACAAACACGCAGAGACACGAGAAGGAAGGAGCTAGAGAGAGGGGAGAGGGGGGTGTAGGAGATTAAACGGAGAGGGACCCACTTAAGTCTCCCGTAATCGTCGGCTGGACAGCATGACCTCTCGCTTATATAAGCAAAGAATCGGCCCTGCACTTGCGTTACTCGCATTGATAATCTCCCCCGTTCTATATATATAATACGAGTAGTAGTATATTCGTCATCTTAATTTTTATTTTATTTTTATTATTTTATAATATAATATTAAATAATTAGAAATTATTTATTATAATTTATTTATAAATTTATTATTTAATATTACTAATAAAAGATGATAAGATGATGAATAAATTTTTTCGTATTATATATGCGCCGTCGGATACTAACTCGACTCGCACACCTTGACAAGAGAATGATCGGACGGCTGAGAAGGTGGGAGAAGGAACTCGTGGAAAACAGGGAGAGAAAAGAAAAGAGAGGGAAAAGGGCGTGGGACCATGAAAGCACAGAGCCGCCGCCTGATAAGACGTGTGCGCTGGGAAGGAAGGGGCCGGGTGGGAGTAGGGCCATGAGAAGGTGCTGACAGAAATTTGTGTGAAAGGGAGAGAGGGTTTTGAGCATTGACGTCAGCCCTATCCGATTTTGTACGGCGCATGCATTCGTTTCTTTTCTTTATTAAAAGAAATAAGCGGTAGAGCTGAAGTCAATTGGGGGTGATCCTGGATGAGATATTGGGGGGGATGTGCTGGGGGATTATAATTTAGAGGAGAGGGGAGGGGCGTGTCAGCGAGTCGCCACGTGGAAGGTAGATAGGAGGTGTCTGAGTTGCAGGGGACAGGGCGAGTTATGGGGGAAGCTGAGTCTTATAGTTGGCGTGTTTGACTCGGTTGGATGCAGCTAGGGACTGATCAGGGAAGAGTACCTGGAGATGACTGAAATTAATTTTACGGGGAAGGGGGGTAGTAGTGGTGGTGGTCCAATCCAAGTTCTGGGTTTTGGGACCGGAAGTTTAAAATGTCAAAAACCGTACGGTTGTTTCTGGGATGTTTTGGGTGGTGACGTAGTTTAATGACTGAACACTATGCTGCAGGCTGCAGCTGCCACACCCCATTCTTCACGTGATTGTTTTTTTTTTTTTTTAAATGAAAAATGATAGGATTAACCTGTATAACAACTTGCTTATAATAAAATAATATTATTTTAATTTTAATTTTTACTATTATTTTAATTTTAACTTTTACTTTTCATTTGAAGGGTTTAAATTTAATAAAATATATTATTATATTTAAAATTGTATATAACTTATAAATAAGTTGTAAATCTATCATTATTTTTTATTTTATTTGAACAATGCTTGTGTCCTTAGTTGTTTGCATTCTAATTGTTTTTCAATTTTTTTAAATGTTTAAAATAATTATTAAAGTTTAATAAAGAATTTGTGTATTTTAAAAAAATATATCTAAACTTTTTTTTTAATTTTTTTAAAAAAGAATGAACTAGTTTTCATGGCCCATGGTAAGAGGTTGCCGGCAACTAGCATAATTCCTTTTTCCTTCTCTCAAATTTTTATATTTTAGATATTAGTTTGCTTTTAAGATTAAAACTTGAAATTTTAAAAACTTCTCATTTTATCATAACAATTTTTTCAAATTTTCACATAAAATAAAATAAACAATTCAATTTTTACAAATCTTAAAACAAAAATAATGTTAAAAAATATATTATAACAATATTTTATTCAACTTTTTAACTTTAATCTCAATTTATTTCATCTTTAAAAATAAACGAGGCCAGTTCATTGGGCTCAAGCCTCTGAGATTGGAGTGTGAATATGAGGAGTACAACAATGAGCTATCATCTGTTTTAATTTGCCTGTTTAAAAGTATGTTTTTGGTAAGAATAATATTTGATATAGTTATTAAGTGTGTAAGCGCTGTCCATATTCTATTTGAAAAAGAACGAAGTCCATCATTAAAAAAATAATTTTTTAGGTCCAATATTTATCTACCTTTTTTCAATGTAAGTGCACATCGATTGCACACTCTATGGCTATATATAACATTTTTCTATTAGTTTAACATCATACGTGAAAGCATTTTCATTCATTCTATTTCGCCCCCCATTTTCAACTCCAAAATTACATTTAATATAATCTCTTTTTTTTTTAATGGGAAATAGACTTCATTCATTCATGAAAGCGAAGTTACAGCTGCGACCTTATACCTACAGGGAAAATCCTAGATTACAAGCCAACTACTCACGGTTGGGGCTCCACCAATACACAAATTCCTTTGTGACTGGTATGGTCTTAACTTCTATAACTCTCTACAAACAAACCACCTGAAAGACCACACCCTAACTTAAACAGAGATTTCAAACCCCACCTCTAGAGGAGGAGAGGACTTTCACTTTATGGGCAAAATATCCAAGAGGCTATTTCTTTTTTATTTTTACCTAAACAAAAGAAAATAACAATAAAAATAAATATAGATGTGAAAATGACGGATTACAACTGTAGTTCCGAATTTTTAGCTTGAAGGAAAAAAAAAAATACAAGAAACAAAGAGATTGTAGTGGTGCATGAGGGACACACACCACGTTAGGAGTGTGGCGGCCAATTGAGTCTGAAGAAATCGAGGTCCCTAGTTCCAGAAATGCCATGCGTGGCGGCAGTAGAAGTTTCTTGGTGCGGTGACATGTGGATTTCACGCGTTACTATTGACCCGCATGTGTGCCTCACGCGCTACTCAGTTCGATGAAAACCTTCGGCCGTCTGAAGGATCGGCAGCCCGGCAATTTTGCAGAAAAGCGTGTGGTGGTTGTTGGGCTTCAAGAAACAGCAGATCGGCGTTTCGCCATACTTTGGACTGAAAAAACAACCAAAAACTGAAAAATAAAAGGCTACACAGTCTTTGATCTAGTCAAATGGGAGGAGGGAGGGAGGAGCCGAAACTCCACCCCCATAGGTTGGGTTTTTGCTGGGGGAAGTCTTTGGAGGGAAAGGGGAGAGAGAGCTTTCGATTAGGGTCTTCAATATGTTTTATCGGCTGCTTAGCTTTCATACGATCTTTGTTTGTGTGTGTGTGTGTGTCTTAGATTATACCTGATATTCTTAAAATATTATGGTAATATTCTTAATTTCCTATAATTACTTTAGGTTAGAGTATTTCTTCACTGTATTACCTTATTTACTTTGGCCATATTCAACTATATATAAGCCTACTTTGTACAGTTTTAGATGCACATAAAATATACAAGTTATTCTCCAAAACTCTCTATTTTTCTATCTGGCATCCCAGATTTGGTGTTTCTGATTTTTCTTGTCCGTGCAAGCTCGCTTTTGGCGTTCCTTTTTCTACAACAACATCAACTTCCTCTACACTTGAGAGTAGTCTTCTCATGTATTTACGTCTGTTTATGGCCCAAATTTTCATCAAATCAGATCATCAAGGGAGTCCTGAGAATTTCCTCAGCATTTCTATGCAAACAAAATTCTCATTCCGGCCTTGCACGTGCAATCCCTTCAGTCGATGTGTTTTCTCACTCGCAGCAGGTGCCACACGCACCAGACTCATTCCTTCAACCCGGTTTGCTCCAACCCAATCCAAGCCCAGTTTTGCCCAGTCCAAGTAAGCTTTTCCCATTTATTTTTAATTTTTTTCGACCCACGTGGTCCAAGCTCAGTCCACACCAAATTATTCTCCAAAACTATATTTTTCTACAATCTTGAACAAAGGTTGTTTTCTAAACAATATATCTACTGATAATCAAAGTTTGTGTTTGATTAAAAAAAAGGTTTTTCAAGCAAGTTTTACCCACTCTAAAACTGTCTATACACAAAGACTTTTACATGTATTTACATTCAGGAAGAAAAAAAAATATAAGCAATTTTACTATCCCATTAAAATTTGTATATTTTTTCTTACCCAGTAAGGCAAAGGAGGAAGGTGAGCATAAAGGACGAGCACCTTCTTAAAGAGTGACATTTTCTTGTGATCATGTCTTCCTGCAAGGTCCCCTTATGAAGCTTGTTGTTGATGGATGAGGTTTATCGTTTGTCTATATTCCTACACGTGATTGAAAGACTACCTCATGAATAAAAAACATTCCCAACTAATTAAGCCCGATCGAGAGTAATACTGTTTTTAGAACAAGTCTTATTTGTATTTGTATTTTTTTTAAAGAAATATAAAGGTAACAAACAAGAGTTTTTCTTGTAAGCAAAGATGTATTGGTAATCAACCAAGATACAAAAGTAGGAGTGTGACTTCAACAATTAAGCAAAAATAAAATAGTGCAGTGGAGTGCAATTAGAAAAAAAAAAGATTAATGGGATTAAAAGAGAGGGAAAATGGACCACAACAATGATCCTGATCTAATCTGATCTGATGATTTCTTAACTTTGAGGCTGCATTCATTACCAAGAAAAATATGCTCGCTTCCGAATATTTCATTAGTTTGGGATACAGTCCAACACATGGACTATGAAATTTATACAACACTTAACAAAGTATCGATGATGCAATAAGGATGATTGGGAAGCAAATGAAAAAAGCTCTTATCTTTGTACGTAAAAGTACATCTAATCTCCATATATTTATAAAATGCCACCAATATGGAAACTGATAACTTAGATTTATGAGATGTGGACTTTTTTTTTCCTAAGCAAGTTTCATTCAAAGAACCTAACACAAAGTCTAGGAAAGTTTTAATTATACAAAACTCTTGAGAGGGTCTTTCCTACTATGAAAATCTAAAAGTACTGGGGGATACATATAAAAGGGATGTTTCCAATGCTATTTTGGAAGCTACCCATTGCGCCAAGTTATATGCACATCGATTATGTGATCGATGAATTTTTTACACTTTCCATTCTTCAAAGTTGCGTATATGATAGAGTATGTCTCGTCTAATTGATTATAATGTCCAATCTGATGTTGACTTTAAATTGGAAATTGCTTACACTACTTGTTTGGAATCTTCTTCAATGATAATCTTTTTTAGATTTTTGTTTGTTGCTTCTTGAATTTCTATTAATGCAGCTAATGCTTCCCCAATATTTAGATTGATGTTGTGAATGAAATATGTTTGAACAAATATTGGGACTTCCCTATTTGATTTGCATATAGATGCAATAGTGTTGTCATTATCTCTGCCTACCACATCAGATGAGAGTGAGTAGAAACCTTATGGTGGAAGTTGCCATCTGATCTCTTGTTGTTGAGTATTTGTGTTCCATGCTTTGTTGTGCTCATTGTGGAGTTTTGAAACTTTTGACACAAACCATTCTGGAGTTGGCCAGAGACGATTGTGGATTACTTGATTCCTCAATAACTAAAGATTATCCATGGCTAATGTGGTAAAGAGTTGAAAAGAATGATTATCTTCTTTAGGTATTTTATTTCAGAGGAAGGATTGAGGATGATTGAGATCCAGTTTGAGATTGGCTAATTGGCAAAAAAGGAGATATTGATGGGCCATTTGAATTGTCTCCATAAAATCCTAGAGAAGGGACAATTGAATAATAGATGTGAAAGATTTTCTTCTTTCGTGTTGCATAAAGGGGCATGAAATTTGATCTTCCTCTATGGGTATTACTCTATTTAGAAAGGATTTGGTGGGAAGGATATTATGCATGACTTTCCAAAGAAAGAGTTTAAGTTTGTCTTGCATTTTAAGTTTCTAGAGTTTCTTCCACGTATCTACATTATTGTGGAATTATGAGTGTTGGTCAGTGCAGCATAAGCATATATGGCCAAGAAATTGCCACTATTGTGATGTATCCAATTGATCTTATCTTTGATGGAAGAATAATTGTGATTTGAAAGAGGGATCTTTAAGATTCCATTGACTAATTCAAAATTGAACAGCATTTGAAGGAGTAGGGTATTCCATCTTTTTGGTTCTTCCAGAGTTAATTTTGACACTCTCAAGTTGTGATCAATGAAGGGGTTATTCAGGTTAAGTTGTGGCCTTAAAGATGACAAGATTGGAACCGAGGGGTCAACCCAAGCTCTAGTTGAGGTACCATTATTAATTGGAAAATACTTTAGCCACAAAAGAATTACACAAAAGTAAATCTATAAACTGATGTGGCTTGATGTGATACGTCAAATTGTAAAGTTACTTTTATTTTAAAGTAGATCTAACGGATTTCATGAAATCATATCAGTTTGTAGGTTTACTTTGTATAATTTTTCTTTTTTTGTGTCTGCAACAATTTTCTTATTAATTTGGACACAAATACCAGTTTTTATAAAGTCTCTTTGCTTCAAGATACTTTTCCAAAATCAAGAATTTGTAGGTTTTGCACTAACCTCAAAAAAAGGTGTGTTCCTAAGGTATTTGGAAGTTAAAAAAATGTTTCTAAAGACTGTTTGTGTCATTAATAAAGTGCCAAGCAAACTTATATATGAGTGCCTTATTGAACCAAGAAAGTTTTTTAAGACCAAGACCCTAGAGATTTTGGCATACAAATTGAGTGTCAAGATTTTGGGGCATATTTGTGAAAATCATGAGTATCAATTCCCCACCAAAATCTACAAAAGGAGTTATCCATTTGCTTTGTTACTAAATTAGGGAAACATAGAGTGGACATGATATATGAAGGGATTGCATTGGCAACAGCCCTAATTAGAGTGGTTCTACTAGCTTGGGATAGAACTTTTGATTTCCTACCCTGCAATCTATTCTGGATTTTTTCCAAAACTTCTTTTCAAAGATTTTTCTTGGCCACACCTATATAGAGAGAGCTAGTACTAGATATCTAAGTTTTTTCATAGGGGGAGAGACTTTAAAGTTCAAGGATTCCCTTATCTCCTTGATAATGTTGGTGGGGCCATTGCTGCTGAAATGTATGGAGGACTTTGCAGAGTTAATTTTTTGTCCAGACCATGAAGTATAAGTATCTAAGCATTGTGCAAAGGCTTGAGCATTTTGGGATGTGGCTTTGCTGAATAGGATGAGATCATCTGCAAACAGAAGATGTGTAAGGGAGGGCCCTCTTCTTGAGCTACTTATACCTTATATTTTGTTGTTCCTCCCTAAGAATCAACCTAGAAAGAACTTCACTTCCCAGAATAAATACGAATGGAGACAGTGGGTCACATTGTCTTATACCACAAGATGGATGTAGGAATCCAGTTGGTGAACTATTGATAATGATGGAATATGTCACAGAGGTGATACATTTCTCAATCCAATTTGCCCAAGTTTGATTAAACCAAGATTATGGAAAATAGAAAGGAGGAAGGACCATTCCATATAGTCAAAAGCCTTTTCCATATTAATTTTAATGGCCATCAGACCTTTCTTACCCCTTTTTCTTTAGCTGGTGGAAGACTTTTTGAGTCAAAATTGTGGTTTCTTGTATTAATCTCCCAGGTAGAAAAATTGTATGGTATGGAGAGACAATATGAGAAAGAACACTCTAAAGTCTGTTGGTCAGGATTTTTGCTATAATTTTGTAAAAAATATTGGCAAGACTAATAGGTCGAAATTGATGAACAGTATTGGGGCATCACTCTTGGGGACAAGAGCAATGTTTGTGTGGTTTAGTTCCTTTAATAGTTTTTCATAAGTGAAGAAACTATTTATAGCAACAATAAGGTCTTCTTTAATTAAGTCCCAATAGAATTTATAGAAGAGACCAGTAAAGCCATAGGGACCAGGAGCCTTTGTAGAGGGGATTTGACTAATTGTGCTCATGATCTCCTCCTCAGAAGGGATCTTATAAAGGTATTCATTGTCAGTGTTAGTAATTTTATTGGGAAAGAGATTTTCCATGTCGACTAAAATTTTAGGATTAGTAGTTTTGTAGATATTGTGGAAATGCTCTTGAAACTTAGACTTGATGGTTGATGGGTCAGTTGTCTATTGTCTGGTGCCTGTTTTGAGACTCTCAATGTTATTCTTTCTACGTCTTATTGCAGTGGAGGCATGAAAGTATTTGGTATTGAGATATGTGGTTGTAAGCCAAGTAATCCTGAATTTCTGGCGCCAGAGGGATTCCTCTCTCCTAAGTTGCTCATCAAGATTTTCTCAAAGGTTCTCTTCCAATAAGATGGAACTTGGAGTAAGAGGCTGAGATTGGATTTCATTGAGGGAGTTGCTAAGACTTTTGATGTTGGATTGGATGTGACCAAAGCAATTGATGTTCCACTATTTTAATGCATTTTTTTGTAGCTCTCAATTTCCTGGTTAGAATATAAGTAGGAGTCCCCATGAATTGAGAGTTTCAAGCTTTTTTTACCACCTCAACACTAGTGGGGTTCCTAGTCAGAATTCCTCGAACTTGAAGGATTTTTTTGAGTTACAAGAATTCATTGTGTCCAACAATATTGGAGAGTGGTCAGAGAAAATTCTAGAGAGATTTTTATTGAGGCATCGGGGAAGAGAGTGTTCCATTGCAAGTTCACCACACCTCTATCTAATCTCTCTCTTATGTTATTAGGACAATGTCTATTGTTGGACCATGTGAATTTAGGACCTGAAAACCCCAAGTCTATCAACCCATGTTTTTCTATGAAAAGGTGCAATCCCTTAGGTGTTGATGTATTCGCTACTGGCCTACCTCCAGATTTTTCAGATTGATGCAGAACCGAATTGAAGTCCCCTATAGCTATCATAGGTCCAGGAAATGCTTCTTTGATTAAGGGTATCCAAGAATTTTTTTTTTTTTTTCCGCATTTTGAGCAGGGTAGTAGACTAGATTTAGAGAAAGAGAGGGGAAAAATTCTTATGAGATGTGGACTTGATTATACAGATCAGGCATATTGCGAATTAAACATCCCGTAGATTTAAGAATAAAGTATATTTTCAAGAAGTATCGTGCTCAAAACCAGCAATAATATTGGGGAAGAGGAATAATGACCTTTTCTTTTCTTATATTATTAGGATGAATAATGATTATACAACACATCCAGTGAGAAGAAAGGTTCACAGTAGCTCAGTACCATCTCAGACTTCCAATTAGATCAGATGGTTACTTTCAAACCACAAAAAACATAAAAACGGAAGGGAAATTATTTGTAAACATTGTGAATTTCAGTGTCTATTCTCTATTAGTTACAACGTTTTTCTTTCACAGCTGGGAACAAAAATAAAGGGAGAGATTTACAAGATTTTTCATATTAGGGGGTTTGTTGCCACTAAGGTGATATCTGGATTCTCTGATCTGCAAGGTGAGTTTGAAAGGACAAGAGTAGCATAAGGTAGTGTCATGAATCGAGCAAGATCTGCAAGGCTGAATCGACTAACCGGTCAGTGAAATTTTAGAAGCGAAGTAAAGGGTCCAGGGAGCGCATCTTGACTGGATTATAGAACCCACCCAAGGTGAATGTTGTCTCATCATGATAGCAAAATGGGCCCAGTTTCAGCAGCAGTCCGAGCATGGCCATGACTGTTATGCCTTGTCATCTGAATATCACGTGTTACATGCGTCCTAGCCTTAGCGTAGGGAGCATCTCGTGCTGTACAAAAATTAAAGGAGGCAGAGTGTAAATTTCCCTGGGAGATAAACAAAATACCTACAAAGCATGCTTGCGAGTGCATGGAATTCGTACAGAAAGTTTTGACATCACAGAGAACCAGGAACTCTTTTTAGAGAGGGCCAAATAAATAACCAACAATCTAAGAATGCCAAACAAAATAATCTCTATATTGTTAGTAAACCAGGATTTTTTTTTTTTTGGGGGGGGGGGGGGGGGGGGGGGGGGGGGGGGGGGGGGGGGGGTAAAGTATAAGGATGCATTATTTTTGGATATTAAATTCTTCTCCTTTCTGTTATTTTGGCCCTACAATGCCAAACCATTATAAGATGAAAAAAGCGATACAAAACTTATTAATGCATCGACATGGCAGTTTATCCTCCATTATATGCATAAAAATGCATACGAAGAGTATATGTATCTGAAGAAAATTCTGCTAACAATCTTCTCTACTATAATATGAATATCCTTACCGACAAGCTGTTGTGCTCGGTGGATATTTTGCCGCCTTTTCCACCAACACAGCGAACAGATAACAGTTAGAAGTAATGACAGCAATGCACCTAAAGCAGTGCCAACAATTGCACCTGTAGAAAGATGGTGCCCACAGGTAGGCAGTCCATGTATGCCGCAAAGACCTGCATTATCTGTAAAACTGCAAGTATCTACAGTAAGTATTTGTAGCAGACTTCTGTAACAATACTACTATCCAAAAAGTAACAAACAACGTGCATGCACATTATTGAATATAGAAATTTTTATGCCTGCATGTTATGTTAAGTATTTTCTCAAAGCATTAAAAAAATAAAGACTAACAATGGTTGGAACATCTAGTAGCCAAAAAATTTGGAGTTAAAAAAAGAATGGGACGGGAAGGTTGTTTTGTAGTGGAGCCAATAGGGAGGAAGGGAGGATTGGTGGTGTTGTGGAGGAAGGAAGTGAGGTTAGAAATTCTGAACTTCTCGCAGCATCATATTAGTGCATATATTGAAGGGGAGATTAGGTGGTTGTTTACGAGGTTCTATGGCCATCCTGAGGTGAGTAGAAGGAGGGAGACTTGGAGGTTGATGTCACTGCTCAGACCCCAAGAGCAGATGGCATGGTGCTTGATAGGTGATTTCAATGAGGTGGTCTGTCAAGGGGAGGAGTGGAGGAAGGCCTTGACCTGAGGGGCAGATGAATGATTTTCGACAAGCTTTGGAAGATAATTCTGTTTTTGATTTAGGATGGAAGGGGTATAGATTCACATAGAGTAATCGGCACGAGGATAATTCCTTCACCAAGGAAAGGCTTGATAGGGCTGTAGCTAATTGCAGCTAGACAGATTTCTTTAGATGTCATGAGGTGGAGGTTTTAACAGCTTCACAATCAGATCATAAAGCTCTGTTGTTGAGCATAGAGAAAGGGAGTATGGGAAAAAGGAGAGGTCAAATAATCTTTAGATTTGAAGCTAAATGGGCCAAGGATGAGGAAGAGGGTGCTGTAGTTGAAGGAGTGTGGTCGAGAAGGCCTGGTGGGCAGGGCCGTTTAAGGGTGGTTCAGAATAAGCTCCATAATTGCAAAAGGGAGCTGTTATTGTGGAGTAGACAGAAAGGGAAGAGTGATAAGCTCCTTATCAAGGAAAAAACAGAAAGCCTGAAAGAGGAGCAGGATAATGATGGTCCTCATAATGCTGATATTGTTAAAAGGCTACAAAAGGAGCTGGGGCTTTTACTTGAGCAAGATGATATGAAATGGAAGCAAAGGGCCAAGAGGAATTGGTACCGGTTGGGGGATAAAAATACAAATTTTTTCACTCTTGTGCTAGCCAGAGAAGAAGCAAGAATATGGTGAAAGGGGTTTTGACTGAGGAAGGAAGGATGGTGACTGAGCATGAGAAGATTGAGCGGGTATTCATAGCCATTTCCAGCAGCTGTTTGAATCATTGGGGCCTACTGAGGAGAATATAGATGAGTGTTTGAGAAATGTGGTGCCAAGGGTCACATGTGATATGAATGTAGAGTTACAAAAGGAGTTTACTAGAGAGGAAATTGAGGTTGCCTTAAAACAGATGGCTCCTTAGAAATCCCTTGGACCTGATGGGTATGGGGCTTGTTTTTTTCAAGCCTACTGGCACATTGTGGGAGAGGTCAGTGAGGCTTTACTCAATTTTCTGAATGGTTATGGGGAGCTGAATGGTACCATTAACCATACTTATATAGCACTTATCCCTAAAGTGAAGAACCCCTCGAAAGCTAGTGAGTTTAGACCCATTAGTCTTTGTAATGTGGTCTATAAGTTGGCTTCAAAGGTGACGGCTAACAGGCTTAAGAAGCTGCTTCCTTATCTGATTTCCAGCAACCAAAGTGCCTTCATTCCTGGGAGACTTATAACAGATAATGTCATGATCGCTTATGAGACTCTCCACATGATGAAGACAAGGCAAAAAGGAAGGGTGGGGAGTATGGCTCTAAAGCTGGATATGGCTAAAGCATATGATAGGATTGAGTGGAAGTTTTTGGAAGGAATAATTAGTAGGTTGGGGTTTGGGGAGAGGTGGATAGGGCTCATTATGTAGTGTTTGAATTCAGTTTCTTACTCAATTTTATTGAATGGACAACTTGGCAGAGTTATTAAGCTAACTCATGGGATTAGACAAGGGGATCCCATATCCACTTATTTGTTCATCTTGTGTGTTGAAGGACTTAGCTCCTTAATTAATATAATTAATATGGCTGAAAGGTCTAAGAAGATAAGGGGGGTTGCAGTGGCCAGGGGTGGAAAAAGGGTAAATCACCAGCTCTTTGCAGATGATTATGTGATTTTTGGGAGGGCACTCATGGCTGAATGGCATAGGATTCATGATTTGTTGGAGCTGTATGGGAAGGCCTCGGGACAGTTGCTCAACTTACAAAAGTCCACCATATTTTTCAGTACAAACACAGCTACTGCTGTGAGAAGACAGATCCAAAGGGTGGCAGGGGTTCCTGTGTGTGGGAGTTATGAGAAATATCTAGGTCTATCTGCCATGATGCGTAGGTATCGGTACAACACTTTCAGATCAGTTAAGGAAAGGGTATGGGCTAAGCTGAATAATTGGAAGAATCTTTTCTTATCACAGGCAAGGAAAGAAGTTTTAATGAAGCTGTTGTTCAGGCTATTCCTATATACTCAATGAGTGTGTTTATGTTGCCAAGGAAAATTTGCAAAGAGATCTCTTCCCTTATGGCCAAGTTCTGGCGGGGGCACAAACAAAAGGAGAGATACAATGGAGAAGCTGGAATAAGTTGGGGGATTCAAAAAGGGTTGGATGTTAGGCTTCAGGGATATTGAATGCTTCAACCAAGCAATGCTTGCTAAGTAATGCTGGAGAATGCTTACTTCCCCTTCCCTGCTGGTTGCTCAGATTATGAAGGAGAAATACTTTAGAGGGGTTAGCTTGAATGATGCAAAAATGGGGTATAATCCTCATACATATGGAGGAGCTTGTGGCCTGTCATTGATCTTGTCAAAGATTGGATTTTATGGAGGGTTGGGGACGGCAAGAAGATTAGTGTCTGGCACGACAGATGGCTCCCATGTCCTAGCTCATACAAGGTGCAATCTCCTCAAACTTCTTTGCCTCTTGATGCCAAAGTTAACTTGCTGATTGATGTTGAGACTGGATGTTGGAAAAGAGATTTCATTTTCGAGTCTTTCAATACAATGGATGCAGAGCAGTTATGCAAGTTACCCCTTAGCAGGTGGGGTGTAGAGGATAGGATGGTATGGGGGCCAGCAAAGAATGGCAGGTTCTCTGTTAAATCTGCATATTTTCTCGGAAAAGAAAGATTTATGAGGATCATGGGGGAAGGTTCAGGAAAGGATAAGGTGGAGGGGATGTGGAGGCAAATATGGAATCTGAATGTGCAAGGTGTTGTGAAGTTGTTTTTGTGGAAAGTGGGACATGAGCTCTTACCTACTAAGACCAATATCTTTAAAAGGAAAGCTTTTGTTTCTATTTTGTGTCCTATCTGTGAGAGGGGGATTGAAACAGCAGTACATGTGGTCTGGGGATGCCCTGTAGCTTCAGACGTATGGGCAGAGGATGAAAGTCCTGTAAGGAAATGAAGTAATGTAGAGCTTGGCTTTGCAGAGTTATGGGCCACTATGTTTCTGAAGTTAAGTATAGAAGAGGTGGAATTAATGGCTTACACCATGCGGAAGTTGTGGCTCAGGAGGAACTTGTGTGTATTTGAAGATCAGTTTGATGAACCAAAGAAAGTTCTTAAAACTGCTAAGCTAGCTTGGGTAGAATTCAAGGAAGCTAATCTGGTCCAGAGAGGCTGGGTACTAGAGCTAAGAGAAGAAAAGATGCTAAATGGGAAAAGTCTGAGGTGGGGAGGCTGAAGGCAAATTGGGATTCTGCAGTGGATGCTACCAACAGAAGAGTGGGGATTGGCGTTGTGGTGAGGGATGATCAAGGGGAGGTGCTAGCCTGTCTGTGCTCGGCTGTTGAGAATCAAGAAGGGGCTTGTGCAGTGGAAGCCATGGCTGCTAGAAGAGCTGCTCTATTGTGCTTGGCACTGGGGGCTCGGCAGAGTAATGCTAGAGAGGGACTCTAAGGTTGTTGTGAAGGACTTGTGCAGTAGTGAGGATGTGCTAACAGATTATGGGGTGTTCATAGAAGATATAAAAAAAATTCTTAAAGGTAAGACTGATTGGTCTACAAGATTTGTTTATAGAGAAGCTAACAAAGTAGATCATATACTTACAAAACTAGCTTTATCTAGTATAGAAGAGTGGGTGTGGATAGAAGAAGGCCCTAGACAAATTACAAATACCGTGCTTAGTGAGAAATACTGTATTGATTGAACTTTGTTTCAGGTTTATTCAATAAAGAATTACACAGTTATCTTAGAAAAAAAACAATGGTTGGAACATACTTGAAGCTTGCTCTATGCAAAAGCCTTCCTTCCAGTGCATCTGGGACTCTTCCAGATAAAGAGTTGCCATTAAGATTCCTGCATCATTATGACCTAAATCTGAGTTTTTTGTGAATTTCAAAGCTCGTGGGTTAATGAGATGCTGTAAAGATCTTACAGTATCTGTAATGATGTCAGCTGTCCAAGGCTTTCAGGAATTGATCCGTTAAAAAAATTGTAAGACAGATCCCTGCCATACAAGCATATGCTTTCAGAAATTAAATTTATGGAATAATGCAAAGAATAACAGCACAAAATAATGTTGACTTGACAGCTCAAAAGGTTCCATATTTTGACAGCATTGGTGCATAAAAATCTTCTCTATTTTTTCGTTATCAGAACCAAGCAAAATAATGCTTCTCCTAGTATAACTGGTCTTTGGTCCATAGATAAGGTATTGAGTAGTTGTTTGGATGGTGCAAGTAAGGCCTCGTTCCATCACACAGATGAGATGAGAAATCTATGAATAGTAGTGAGATAATTTGTGAATAGTAATGAAATAGTTTGAGTTAAGATTTTTATGGGTTTTGGGAAATGAGATAGAAAAATTTTAATAAAAAAATTATAAAGTTCAAAGAGGAGACTATAATTTTTTAATATTAATTTTCTTTTGAGATTTGAAAAAATTAAATTGTTTCTTGGGTTTCGTTTGAAAGTTTGGGAAAGTTGTAATGATTAGATGAAAATTTGAAATTGGTATTTGAATGTTCTTTTTTTTTTTTTTACAAGTAAACAAGAAATTGGTGTTTGAATGTTAAGATGAGATAAGATGGTTTCAAAGGTTTGTGAAACCAAACCAGGCCTCAGAGTTTTGAAATTGGCATTTTATTGCAATGTCACCCTTTTGGATGCCTTAACGACAGAAATATATTTTGTATCGTGCCTGCATTTATGTTTTCCCTAATGAAAACGGCATTTCATACCAGACAAAACAACAGAAATTAATTCCCTTACAAAATATAAACAAAGTCGCATGAGCACCTTACTAATGCGCTGAGTCTGTAGTTTTAGAAGTTGACTAGATGATACAGCATGATTCATTACAACAGGAAAATAGAAACAAGAGTGCAACCAGAATACATACCGATTCTGTTGTTTAAGATCTGACCTAATAGTTGACAACAAGATTTTTTACAAAAGTTAAAGCATAGAAGAAGATTGTTTTCTTACAGGATAGGGTAGGCATAAATTTCAAAATTCTTTTGAGCACAGTAGGAAGGTTCTACACGCAAGCTAGCTGAAGATCATAGCACTGTTGGGTTTTATTAGCTACGTGTAAGCTGTCACTGAGAAAAGAGACAAGCTAACTTGACTGTGCCACATCATTACATTTCATGGTTTCTAGATGATGGTGCCGTAGCAGTTCTTTCCACAGTAAATAATATCAATTGCAGAGAGTTGTATTTATTCGGTAGAAACTAAAAAGTTGGAAGTATCTGACAAGAGAAAGTAATGCACTTACAATTTTTCTAAGCTAGCTATTGTTCCAAGTGAGAATGGAATGAGACCACGAATGCTGTTTCCACTCAAGTTTCTGTACATGCACAAGCCAAACTACCATTAGAGATACATAACAAAGCTAGAAAGATGTTTAGACTAAATTTGAATCACTCATGTTTGGGAACCAATAATTTCTCTAAAGTTTCTCAAAATTTTCCTACTCTCAAACCAAACATCTTTACAACAAAATAATCTCAATTATCATAATATCTTATCTTGATTTTCTTAACAAACAAAAACCAAAACAACTTTCACAAAACTAAAAGAACAAAAATCTCATAAAAATTTTCTTCCTTTCATATTTTCAATGGGTCACGCCACTTTTAAAAGCTCCAATAAAAACATATCTAAAAAGCTTTCTCAATCCAACCATATTTTTACTGGCTCCCACCACTTTTAAAACCTCATAAAACTCATCTTTAAAAGTTTTCTTAGATTTCAGAAACTTCCAAGAAAATCTTGCATCCAAACATCCCCTTGTGTCAGTCATGATATTGCAGACTTTAGGAAATAGAAGAATTTGATAAACAATTTGAGTGAAGACATAAAAATGATCATTGCACAGAAATAAGCTATTATCATCTCAGCATTTCAAAACTATCAGCAGTATATTGCCAAAACTTGAACCATTTAGTTATAAAACTTAATATAGATGCAGCTTTGGATGTCAAATTCTATCAATTAAAATGGAGGCCAACTTTTAGAAACTTACATGCTATGTAGATGACGCAGACTGGATATATCATCAGGCAAGAAACCCCTCAGACCTTGGTTGTCAAGACCACTGATCAGGCAGGGGAAACCAGTAATTACTCAACACTATACTACAATAGAAGATATTACTGTCTTAGCATCTTAAAGTCTTAAACATCAAATCATCTTTAAAAAATGCAATATTCTTTGGTCATGTATGTGTGTATGAGAGTGAAAAAGAATGGTCCTGAATTTACTCTTCATCGGGAATTGATATTTTTGACTTTCTTGCTAGGAAAATATGGCAAATGCCATAAAAAATGGCCAAATCCAGCTTAAGTTGCCCAGAAAATACATAGAAAAGTCCACAAAAAGGTAAATGAGCTGTGTTTACTTGTCAAAAAATTGTAAGCAATATAGGTGGTCCAATCGCCTTAGAGCCAATCATTGAGGTACAACTCCTTACCAAAATCTAAATGCATATGACTTGGTAAGAAATCCAAAATGTAAACTTAAAATCTTTAATGAAAATGGAAGCTGCTCCCACAAAAGTAGGGATGGCCTTCATCAGTTCAGTCACTTTTGAAACATATGCTATTTTTACGAGTGCACCAAGAATTTACTCCATAAATTTCGTGGACTTGGAAACATTTAACAAATATGAAAGGCAACATTCTGGAGTATACAAAATATGGATCAAACAAAAATTAAATGGGAAACTGTACATTGTATAAAGGTCAAGATAAATTCTTTTGCCAGAACATATGTCAACCCCGATGTTATCCAGGTCATATCTATTGACGGTTGGATATTTAATATGAACTTCTAAGGGTCAATGTCTTTATTGGAACTAGTGTAGCAGCTTTTGACAAATCAAATTTAAGGGAGTAGCATAAGCAAGAGCCCTTAGTTTTATTAGATCTCAGCTTGGCAAGGATGGATTATAAGGACTTAAAGATTGCTGTCGAATAAGTTAGAAAGAGATTCAGAGTGTTGCAAAGGCTAGGAAATTGAGCATTTTCGATGGATCTGTTCCCAGTAAAGGACATGGGGGAGTTGTTGATTGGCTCGGTTAACTGGTCCACAAGCTTGAAAATTGTGGGATGGTAGCTTTTTTTGGCAGTTACAAGAGCCAAATACATTAAATACGAGACAAAGATCAAGAAAGTACAGTCCATCAATGACCCATTTCCCGCTAGTACTGTCAAGTTGGCAGTCTGCCCCACTCCACGGGTGTTGTTGGGGAACACATGGATCACCATTCCATCCTAGTCGAAGAGGAAGCCCCAATGCTTTCTTCAATGCTCGTAGAGCCCTAACTAGAATAGGATAAGGACAATCAATTTAGTGACACACTATTTACACACCAACTTACAATATGCTTTATTCATAAAGAGAAATAAGTAAGCACAGCAAAAAAAATTCATGCTCACTCCTGCCAAATATGTCAACAAGATTGAGTGGATAACAAAGTGGGTTGATATTAACAAGCAAAGACCTCACTAAGTGATAATAGAGGAGAATATCAAAAAGTTGTGGTCCTAGAATTTTATCACTCAAGTAGTGCCAGTATTCAGCAATAACATACCAACGTACTATATAGGTTGCTCTGTCTTACATACATGAAAGTGCATATATTTGGGCCTCATTCTAGTACTATATTCGAAAATTTTAAGCAAACTATATATATGGTATGGACAATAAAAATGTGGCATACATACCTTCATCTGGTAAGGTTTTGGGCTCTGCTATAATAACCTCAAAGACCTCAATAGCATTGATAATGGCACGACCTTCTTTAGGATGCAAGGTTATTGTCAAAGTCCTTCCATTAATAGCAACAGTTGTGTTAAGAACAATAGCGGTATAACGACCCCCACTCATTTTGATAATGTCTACATCTTCAAATACAACATCGCCATTTATCAGGATATCGAATACCCTTTGCCCTACTTTAGTCACTGAAGAATCAATCTCTGCAAAGTGTAACCAAATTGAGTAGTTTCCATTGGGCTCCACATCAATAGCATATGTTAAATCAGGCTGAGTATCAGTACTAACAAGAGCTGACTGATAAAGAGCTTCAGGATAAAAGTTTGGTGAAATTGAAGCCTGCTTAATGCTACTTTCAGTAGATCTAGGTCGATCAGAATTCCGACCGAAAGTTGGTATTGCTTTCCAAAACCTATCCCCACCCCAATGATCACCACGATAATCAACACCAAACTTTGACTTCCCTGTGCCACAACTCAGTCTTGTGGCTGTTCTAAAAATTGTTCCTTGACCCCACTGTTGACTGGAATAGTAGGCTTTATCATCGACTTGAAGAATTTCAATTGCAAGAATTGCTGGATCTCCATGACCAGTACTATGAAAGCAGAGAGAGACCGTGTTATTAGTAAGAAACACGAGGGATTCGGCAAATGCTTGGTCATCCTGGTTGCTCCAACCTGATTGCAAAGAACATATTTGAGTGCCTTCAACAGAAACATCAAATAGAGGTTCATAGTCAAAATTAGGCTGCGCAACCAATCCAAAGAATATCCTGACAGAATAGTGTCCTTTTGGCACTCTATTAATGTTGTAACAATTTTCGGGACCTTCAGATAGGGGGAAGTAGCGAAGTGTTTTAAGATGAGGAGAGACAGAGCTTTTAACCGTTGCATTTGTAGGTACCCCTCCTGTATATGCAAAATCCTTATACCAAAGTGTATTGGTAGGCGGTGTATGGACATTTTGGCGAGCTCCACAGCTTATGCGCATAACAAATGGTGCTGTAGTAAGAGAAAATATTTCACATGTTCAAACATCACCATTAAAATCAAGTAGAAGGAAAAGCAGCTAAAGCACGAGAACTAATTATAATTCTCTAATCCTCAAGTATGTGCAATCAGTCATGGTGGTTCATAAATTACGCAAATTCACCCAGAAACTGGCAATTACCACATAAAGATGACCTGCGTCCATACTTAACATGTATCTTGCATGCTGCTAATTGATTTGTGAAATGCACATGCTGCTTCACTGAAATGTTGTTGTTGGTTCAAGCTAAAGGTATGCATCATTTTAACTCATGATCACCTTGGTAACAGATTGGTTCATTTATTTTTTGAAGGAAAATTCAAAATATTAAAGAGAAATTAGCAATAGTTTATCGCTATAGATTCTGCGACAATACATACATATCTATAGACTCCGAGTATTCAGTCATTAACCCTAACATATTGCATAACTCTTGGGCTAAAAAAACCTGGACAAGCAACACATACTGGGGAACTTGAACGCGTGGTTATGTTGCAAAAAAGAAGACGAAAGAGAAGAAAATAGAAGTTCAAATTTGCTTTCTTTTCCTTTCCAGGTTTTGAAACTCAAGTCAGGTGCAGCTTAGTGACTTCTTGCTTTCTGATATCTAAAAGAGCAAAAAGTTCCTACACATTCAGAATGTTGATTTATTACTTTTCTTTTATAAAAATATTCACAGGAACCAAACGGATTCAAAATCATTCTTTCATTTTAAACCGAACAAATATAATTAAAAAACCAATAAAGAATATCCATGGAAACAAAGAAAAATTTGCATACTCATATGCAGCTTCTGCTCTCTGATGCATCATTTCACTTACTTACTAACATGAACGCTAGCAAATAAAGCATGATAGAAAATAAAATATAATATAAAAGAAGAGGGAAAGAGGGAAAGAGGCCTTGAGGGCTACATTTTTGCTTTCTCAATTGTTATTGAATACAAGGCATACATCCCTATTTATAGGGAAATTACGTTGAGATAAGATAAGGTAAACATTATGAAAATCAAATCAACATAATATCAAATCAAAATGATTTGATAATTATGAAAATCAAATTAATATAATATCAAATCAAATTAAATTCTTCAATATTCTCCCTCAAACTCAAGGTGGAGAACTTTGGAATCTTGGGTTTGAAATTTGAAAGTAGCCTCCATATTCATTAATTGATCGTCGATAAGATGATGGTGTTGGTGATGAAGTGGCTGGCAACTGGACCATCAAATCTGGAGTTGTAGCCAACAATGGGCTATATATGGCCTTGGTCAACTATTGGACCAAAATCAAAAGGCTAAAATTGGATCTGAGGCTTCAAACAATGCTCATAACAGATCAAAACCCAATAAAAAATGTCTCACAGCTAATATAGATACTCTAAATGCATTAATTTGAAACGATACATAATTAAACGGCGATAAAAAGTTTGTGAGAGGTAAATCTAGCGGAAGAAAAAATATTCCACGGGATCGAGCCTAGCGTTAGCTAAGAGCTCTAATACCATGATAAAAAATAAAATATAATATAAAAGAAGATGGAGAAGAGAGAAAGTGGGAAAGAGGCTTTGATGACTACATCTTTACTTTCTCAATTGTTATTGAATACAAGGCATACATCCCTATTTATAAAAAAATGACATTGAGACAAGATAAGATAAACATTATGAAAATCAAATCAATAGAATATCAAATCAAATTACTTAAAGGCATCGATTTGTGATCAATATTATTGTGAATATTGTGTGCCAATTATTTTACCATCTTTATATTACTCTAACTGATGTATATGCAGCCAATAAAAGTGGGACACCTGGTGATAAGCAGCAGCCCTTATCAATATGCAGTGAAGTGAACATGTGCTGGGCACGTGAGCAATCTTTATACTCTGATATGATGAATGGAAGCCGCTGGATCAAACGCACATGTTGTAATCTGTTGCGCATGTATATATATGCATGTAGCTATGTTAGGGTCAGATGAACAGTTTTCATTTGGCATTTCTGCCGTCTTCGAGAGCTTTGTAAGTCTGAGAGAGAGAGTTCATGCTAGGGTTTTACTAAGGGAGAAAGAAAGCTATATTGTGGCTTGTTTTGGCTCGGTATTGGCTTGATCTTGTATATGATACATTGACTTTGAAGATTACTCAATGAAGAATGATCTCTGAGGCTGATCCTGCCGTGAATGTAGGCCATTAGGGCCGAACCACGTAATCTCTGTTTGTATTCCTTATTCTTTATTCTTTTATTATTTCTTGTTGATTTACTGTTTGTTCTTGTTGTTCTTGATATTTTATCTCCAATACTTGTAATTGTTGAGTTGGATTTCGAGGTACTGAGTCTTTTAGGCTATAAGGGACTCTGGTTGTGTTTCTCACAATTATCTTCAAATTACTTAAGATAAACATTGTGATTTGATATTATCTTCAACAAAGCACAATATAAGATCTATCTCAAACCAAACCCCGAAGAGTCCAAAAACTACTTAGTTCTATTTCTCAATCTTTTCGACCTTGGTTCCGTAAGGCATCGATTCGTCGACTAAATACTCAATCATTATTAAACAAATCAAAATGCAACAAAAAATACTTAAGAAACGCTAACTCAAATCCTCTACCACTCCAGCGCTCGAATTCCCCACGAAATTGACTACACAGTGAGTGAGAGAGAGAGTAGCGGAAGCTCACCGCGTCGAGCTTTAGACGAAGACAAAGCCGAGCAGAAAACGAGCAGCCATAGCAGACGAAATCTGAGCATCGTAACCTCGAAAAGCACTTCTCTTTCTCTCTGTGTCCCTGTCTCTGTCACCACTACAGCCTCCTCGTTCTCCATCTCTCGCTTTTCATCTTCCCTTCTCTTTAGAGAGGGAGTGACTGTGAGGTAATACACAGTTGGAGATTCTAGAAGTACTCTTCAAACTAGTGGACGCGTGACTGTGGAAGACATCAATAGTACAGGTGAGCTTCATGGCAGTTGATGGACTTCTTTAATCGGACAGTGCAGCTTCTTTGACCATTTGTAATGGATTATTCATCTTATTTTTTAAAATATATAATTAAATTTTATTTTTTTATTTTATATATTAATTTTTACAATATATCATACATCAATTTATTTATTTTTTCTTCATATTATTTAAATATTATATTTTTTAATATTTTATAAAAAAATACAAGAATAAAGAAATTGTTGTGGGAGAAAAAGTACAAGAAAATAAATAAAATAAATAAAAAATATTTATATTTGTGCACTGTCCACACTGCATGTAGCGACAACACGATAAGAAAATTGAAAATAGATATGAAATGTATCATTCGTTGGATGCACTTTTGGCATCTTTCCTCCACATTTTATATAAAAATGGGTTTTACAGAACCATGCTCTTATTTCGTCGAGTTTAAATTTTAAAATTTATTTTATAAATTAAATTATGTCAAACTATAATATAAATAATTTTAAAAAAGTTATTCATTATCAATTGCAAAGTGGCTTGAGTTCTAGCCTCCGGGGCCCAGCTGTGGACGGTCATGATGTACGGTACATGCAGTTACCAATCAGGAGGGTAGTTATAGTTATAAATTTGACTGACTTGATCAGACTCAGAAAACATTTTATAACATTCATTTTAAAGTCTTTAATTTTATTATAGTAATATTATCTTCATAAATAAATAATTATTAAATAAGTTTAGAATATAAACACGTAATATTATAGTCTTATCATAACATCTCGTCTTAATTAAAAAGTAATATTAATTTTTTTAATTATATAATATATTGCCATAAAAATGAATAATATATTATGAGAATATTTATATTGAACTTTTCATCATCTATGATATCAGTTAAATAAGACGATGGCCCACGGGTGTTATAAAAAATAATAATTATGGCCATTGATGTAATTTCAATCATTGGGAACTTAAAAATTAAAATTGACTTTCCCTTGAAGTTTCCTATCTTGGTTCTTGTCCTGAAACAATGAAACCATAATTCCATAATTTTATATGTGGGAATAGCAATAGATATTGTTAAAAGAAAAATAGTATATTTGTCTTCTTTAGTAGTAAATCGGACGGTCCAGGATAGTCATAGAATTCAGATGAGTGGACCTTCAGATTTTTGTCGGCTTTTGTTTGGGCTTGGATTATTGCGCAATCAGCGGGCAGCACCTCGGCAACCTGTGCCGGAGTAGCTTGCCTTGGAAACGGATTAGATCAGAATTAGGATCTTCCAAACTTTAGAAAAATATTAGTAATTATTACTATAGAGCAATAGTTCAATTTTAGCTAAGATAGCACCTTGGTTATTTTATACAATTTAGTTGCTATGTATTCCGCATTGAATTATCTAAAAAAGTTTGGTTAAGTTATTAAATCTTTTTAATATTTATTTATTATATTATTTTACATAGTATTAATGCTTGATGAGTTTGAGTAGGCTTATAGCAAAGACTCGAGAACACATTTTTTTCTTAAATATTCTTAAATATTTTCAGATATTTCATTTCTAAATATAATTCAAACACAAAATATTTTCAATTTTATATTCTTAATTTTTTTAATTTAATAATTATTTAAATTATAATTTTTCCAATCTCCAAAACAAAACATAAAAAATAATACTACTTTTTCAATTTTTAAAAGAAAAATTATATTATAAAATTATATTTTAACAATATTTTAACTTCATAATATTCTTATTCAATTTTTTTCTCTCTTTTCCTAAATCCAATAAAACATATTAAATTAAACTATTTTACTATTATTCATATATATATATATATAAATATTCTAAATATCAAAACGGACTATTAATCATCAGTATGATGCATAACCATTAACCATTACGTCTTAGACTAACATGGCCCAAACACAAATATATTAGATATCAGAAATCTCAACACATAAGTATTAAAGTATTCTTAGCTGAAGCCACAGTTGCAAATAAATACGATGAAGCACTGTAGCAAAGTTATTTTAGCCAAGGTGTTTGATGAATTTAATGCAGGGGCTTTTACATACTATTTGGTAGATTTACACTCTTAGATACTCTGGAATATGGATATATGACATTTTTTAAATAGTTCGACACGTACTATATTCTGAATTTGAATTTAGATATGGCGATTCACTTTAGTCTATTAACCGCCTAATGATTCACTGAATTATTCCGTAAAATTGATTCTATGTTATGGCTCAAACCTTATTTTAGAGAGTGCTTGAGTTTCTCGTTGTTTACTATGATCACGATCGAGTAAAGAAGTCACCTCCAATCGCTCCCTCTTTAGTTTGAATAGTGAGAATATCTGAGAAGTATTAAGAATATTTATGAATAGTAGTAAAAAAGTAATGAATAAGTAATAATAAAATATCGAATAGTATTAAAAGTAAGTGAAAAATAATAAATACTATAAAAATAATAATAAAGTAAATAATAGTAATAAGAATACTTGAAATACTCTCACTTACTAAACACAGCGAGTTTATTTTGATTATACAACTAATTTTGCTGATATGCCATCCATATTCTAGAACATCTAAAATTCAGCTTTCGTATCCTAAAGACCACAATTAAAAATCGTGTGCATAACAGCCAGGGATAAGCTCAATCATTGCAATGAAACGGGTATTATATGGGTATTATATATGCAAAGATGGCCTCTCTTAGCTACAATAAGCATTGCACAACTCATTTTATATATCTCTTTTGTATTCTGCACGCCTTAGAGCTTATACAGTAATTATAAAAATCTAAGATCTTGTTTAGATAATGAAATGAGATGAAATAATATATTAATTGTAATGAAATAGTTTGTGAATAATAGTAAAATTATTTGAGTTCAAATGTTTTATAGAATTTTGAGTGAAAAAAAGAACAAATTGAATAAAAATATTATAAAATTAAAATATTATTAAAATATAATTTTGTTTTGATATTTGAAAAAGTTGAATCATTTTTTGTGTTTAGTTCGAAATTTAAAAAAATTGTAATGATTAAATAAAAAAAATTAAAAAATTGACAATAAAAAATATTTGTATTTATTATATTTAAATATTTTCATAATATGAGATGTGAGATTCTTGATATCCAAACCAACCCACTCGAATGAAACAAGTGATGTAACAATAAGTAAACAGTATTGATGTGTACCAAGAGCTGCATCAATGTGTCCTCAGACCCCACTTCGACTCCTCCTGGTGCTGTCTTCGTGTGGCAATATATGGTGTACATAACAGACCTTTAATGAAATTGGATGAAGAGAATTGGACAGTTGGACTTCGGATGAGACAGTCACATAAATGGTTGCCCTCCGATGTTTGTGGTAACTGCAATCACATCAAGAGACGCTGGCGCCTAGGGATAGGGCGGCAATATTGGATAGGGCTGAACAAAAACCGTGCAGCCAGCCACCACCGACGGAAACAAACCCGCCGCGTTAGGAACGGGCCAAAATTGGTGGATAACTGGCTGGCATACGGTGGAAAATTCAAGGATCCAATATTCAGCAGTTCAGTCCTAATTTGAAGCTGGACCGGACCGCTGGACCGACCGATAAAATAAAATTATATATATTTTTTTAATATACACTAATCAAAATGATATCGTTCCACATAAGTTTGAGTAGAAAAACGTCGTTTTGTACTTATAAGTATACAAAATATAATAGAAACAACGTCATTTGGTACTAAACCAAACGACGTCGTTTTATTTAACACGTGGGGAAAAAATATATATATATAAAACGACGCCATTCCACTTAAACTGAACAGCGTTGTTTCGAGATGGGATCGTCTTCTTCCCCAGTCACCTTCTCCCCTACATTTTACACCTCTATAACTCTATCTTTCTCTCATCTCTTAGAAGAATCTCGTCACTAAGGGAATCGAACTCCGACCGAGAACTACTAGAGAACCATCTCTATTGGTTTCCTCCTTCCCATCGACCGGTTAAGGTTGGTTGCTTCACCCAATTTTCTCTCATCGGTTGGCATCGATTTTATCCAAAAATCGTGTCGAATGAGTCAGTTTTCACCTCTAATATTGGACTTGCATGGACGAGACACACAAACGGTTGCATTATTAGATATTCTCAAATGGGCCAAAAGAGTGATGGTGGGCAGTAAAAAGAGTGATGCTAAGCTGTTGCCCAGTAGTAAATGATGGGCGTGTTGTTTAGGCAAAACTCATTTTTTTTTTAATATTTTCTTAATATCTTTAAACATTTTTAAAAAATAAAAAAATCAATACACTAATAATCACTTTTTTAATCAGTAAATAGAAAAAAAAGTATATGAGCAATTAAAATGAAGAAACAAAATGAGATGATATATTAACATTATTCTAGACTAAAATTAATGTCTTGAAGAGAATCTCTCTCTCCTTTCTCCCCAATTTGGGCTTTACAAAATACGGTACATGCTTGCCCAAACCGAGTCGATTCCACAACCCAAATATCAGCTATAGACGGTTGAGTACTAATATTTTTTGAGTAATTATAATTAAATAATTAGTAGACCTGTCTCATTAAGAACATTCTCATTAAATTAATCAAAGTTAAATGATATTTTTTTATGAATATAAGAGAAATTTGACTTTTAACTATTCTATTAACATAAATCTCTATATTGGAATAGTTATTTTTTCATTATATAATAATAAAATAATATAAGATGAATTTGATTTTAGTTATTCACATCAAATTTCTACATTAGATTATATATTTATTCATTATATAATAATGAATAATTAATAATTTCAAAAATATTTAATTTTTTTAATTATTAATTTATTTTATTTTATCATATTTTACTATTCTACCTATTATATATTAATTAATAATTATATTATTATTAAATTAATATATCACTAACTCAAATTAATATATCAATTGTGATAAAATATGTGATAGAAAGAAAGAGAGAGAAATAATTAATAAAATATATATTTGATGTATGTATAGAAATTTTCAAATTTGAAAAAATTTTTAAAAGTTACTGTAGTTAAATTTAAAATGTGAGCATATTTTACTCTCTAATAACTAAATATTCATTGGATTTAACTTTTAGTTAGTCCAATAAAAGTACTCTAATACGTTAATAGATAAAACCTATTTATTTGTTCATTACAATTAATCTCCTATATTTATTTACATACGACACATCTAAAATTAATGGGTAGACAATGCTGCCGATATTTTTTATTCTAAAGGTTATCCATATTTTAAGAAAAATACGTTACAGATGTCCATCCGATATTGAGGCATTAACAACCCTCCAATAACACCTTGCTACATCAACAATTTCACAGAAATTACAATAGACTCGTTACACTATATGATAAAACATATATTCTCCTCTGATCCTCGCCTCTTTCAAACCCTAGGGTTGCAGCAGCCTCTCGTTTACATTCGGCAAGCCGTAGCCTCCATGGAATCCCATGTAGCTGAGCCACCGTAATCCATTATTGCCACACGTACTCGTTGCAACAAGGCACCACAACAAGCTATCTTCTAGCCCCTCATGACCAGAATGCAAAATACAATTCTCATTTCCATGATTTTCAAATCTCATACCCAATCTCATAGTTTCTCAAAATCTTTTGATTATTTGCTCGGTTGTAAACACACAAAAAATAAAAAAGAAAGGCAAGAAACTTGTACAAAATTTTCTCTTTTCCTGCACTTCTTGTGGTATCAATCTTTTTCGTTTTCCTTCTAACTTTGGTCATGAAGGTGATAAATAATATGTAGGCCGGACAATGATGAGAATGAGGACTGGAATTCACAAGCCGGATCTGTAATTTTTTGGGTCATGTCCAACACAACACACAAGCAAATAGCTACACACAATCAATTAAAAATAAAATTTTACATTCTTTTTTGGAAATCTTGTCCACCGTTCCAGTCCTCGATCTCCTCAGACTTCTTCCCATGGTGATTAGGCACTCCACCTCATCTCCCTCCCCACATCCCATGCCATTGCCCGATTAGAAGCATGACCAAAATAAAATCAAAATGAAAATCATTGTCTCAACACTTTAAAGAGAGAATGAGAGAAAAAACCTGAGATAAAAAAAGAGTAATGATATACATTAGCTGCACTCTTTGCATATTTAACGTGATTTTTTTTTTCTTCCTCAACACGGTGTGCTGCGGCTACAGCGGTTGATATAAATAATTTTTCATAAAAAAAGGTGAACTACAGTGTGCGAAGTGGAGGTACTTCGTTGGTCTGGAGAAGATGATGAGATTTTCTTTTCGTCAAGAGGGGCAATCGACCTAGAAATTTCAAATGTGATGTGCGGCTACATGAGAATTAATTTAGAATGCCTACGTGTCACTCATATATTGGGACTATTATTTAGGATATAATGGACTGATCGGTTTTAAGATTTTCTCATATTTTAATCATAAAATGTTTCATAAAAATAAAGGTGATGCTAGGTTGCCCTCTATGTGTCTCAACAGTGCCCATACCGTATTTTATTATTTTTATTTTTTAAATATAAAAAGATATACACAAATTCATTAGTGTTAATTTTTTTAAACATTTAAATTAAAAAAAATACACCAAGAGACATTTTTTAGAACACATTTCGAGTACGACCAAGCATTTTCCAAAAATTAAATTCAGGAATCTCGTAAATATGTTATACAGTAAGAAAAATGATAAATACATCACTTTTACAATACTTTACATAATAATATTTAAAAAAAATATTTTTATAAAATACTCTATAAAAATAATATCATTTTACAAAAGAAAAATTATACTTATCATCCTCACACACCACACATCATATTTATTTTTAATTTTTTCTCTTACCAAATATATGGTATATGAATAATGAGTAAAATAATTCAATTAGTTTAAGAAGAATAAAAAAAAAAATAAAAAAAAATAAATATAGTGTATAGTGTGTGAAGATGATAAGTAATAAAATTCTATTACATTTTTATATTTTAAAATGATATTATTTTTATAAAATAGGATATTATTTATAAAGTATTTTATAAAATAATTTTCATTTTAAAATATGTATTATAATATATACTGTAAAATATATTATTTGGATATCATGCTGAAATATGGTGTCTCGTGTAAACGGAATTTGGTCAGCTCTTCTCAATGGGTAATCTTTATGCGAAATACACAGGAAGCTGACCTAGCGCCCAACCGTGATCGCTTCCACTCAATTACACCTCGGCGTCTGTATCCCTCTCAATCCTTGGCCAGTTACTGTACGAGCCAAATACACTCTGCATTTTAGGGGCTCTTAACTTCTGATGCCTCCCTCGGTCTCCGCCGCCACGCCCTCCGACGATGACGAGGATCGCGGTGCACCCGCTGAAATTTCAGATGCCGATGGCGACGAAAAAGAAGAACCGGAATATGAAGAAGTGGAAGAAGATGGTGATGTTGAAGAATACGAAGAATATGTTGAAGAAGTTGAAGAGGTTGAAGAAGAAGAAGACGAAGAACTAGAGGAAGTGGAAGAAGAAGAAGAAGAAGAAGAAGAAGAAGAAGAAGAAGTAGTAGTAGTGGAAGTGAAGGAGAAAAAGGTGGATCAGAAGGACGAGGTGAATGCGTCAGATTCTTCAATTGAAGTCGATGAGGATCCTAACGGTAAGTTTTTCCTGTAATTGAATACTTTTCTTATGCGAATGATTCTGACATTATTGTTTTATGTTTATACGCGTTGATTATGCATGATATTGTGGCGATTTCTGCTTTGTTTTTTTTTGTTCCCTCTTTAGAACTTCTGTTTTTGTGCATTTTATTTTGTGAGAGTTTCTCATTAATATGGTGATAGAGCGATTACCATTTTGACATTTTGGAAATTGTTTGATTTACGTGTTTGGTACAGAGAAGAGAGCATGCCAGGGGCTCACGAAGAACTGCTATATAGTAAATCAAATTTTTAGGTGCTTGAAATGCATAACTAGCTCCTAGAGCTAAATTGGCCGTAGATGATATCGTCTCTGTTCTAATTTGATTTCTTAGAGATTTCCACTAATATTTTGTCTCAAGTGGTAGGTGAGCAAGGAAGGTTTACTAATTAGCACAATCTAATTTTTTCTTTTGTTCCCATTGGTTTTTACGCCAAAGATCTAAGAGCGCCGGCAGGCCAAAGGTGGGAAGGATCTGGTGCTGGAATGCTAATATTACGCTTAAATTCTGGTTCATCTCGGTTTATAATAGTTTGAGTATGGCAATTCCGGCAAAGGGTTTTGCAGTTGTGGCTCAGCCTGAAGTTGAACTGATAATAGTTGAGAATACACACACACACACACACACACACACACACACATATATATACTTTGGGTGCTTGTGGATTAGATCCATATATTATTTTCTCTCCATACACTTTCTCTCCGTACGGTTGCGAAAATTAGTTTTTTCTCCATTCTGTCGATGATGTTGCTACGTTAACGATCGTAGTAGCACATCAGTGGTATCCAGATGGGGTTTACAAGAGAGCTTGTGATTGAATCAAAGTTATTTTCGCTCGTGAAGGAAGGATGTTTGCTACGTATCATAGAGGAGGTTGGAAGATTGAGCATGAGTCACTGCTGGGATTTTCCATAGTGCAATGGCTCGGGAGAGCATTGGAGGACTGTCTGAAAGGAGATAAAAAGGAGTTTTACATGTCGATTAGGGAGGGATATCGTAGTTTTATAGCACAACGGTGCTCGAATAACCGTGGTTGATATATGGCGGTAGTAGAATATAGTGAGGGAGGAAGGCGAAACTTTATCTTTATACTTGAAGAGGAGGGGGGAGGGGATGGAGGAGATTGAGGGAGGCATTGTGGGAGTGTTTACAAGAAGGGAGAAACATGGATGGGTCTCGCGGAGGAGCACACTTGAGGCCAATGGTGGAAGAGCTTCAACCGAATATACGGTCCTATAAAGAGGTGCTCATGCCGGCGGTGTTTCGCCTTGAACAGTGAGTAGGGGCCGATGGTGGTAGGTCTGAAAATGGGTACACTGCTGGAAATATGCATCGAGCCCCTCGTATGTAGCACGTTGGCATGGAAGGTGTTGGCATCAATGTTTTGAATACCGTACCGGACGGCGTACCGGTCAAGGCATTGGAACAAAATATTTCGGTACCGGTACCGTTTCGAGATAACGTTTTGGGATAGTCGATATATAAATAAATTATATATATAAATACATATAAAAATTATATTCCAAAATAATAGTCTATATATAAATAAATTATATATAAATACATATATATATATTATAAATATTCTAGTCTGAATTGGAAGTTAAAAAATAAGCTTGTAGTTTGAAAAAATGAAAAAAAAAAAAAAAAACACAGGCCGAAATATCGGCTGGTACATGCCAAAATTGAGGCCGGTACGACCAGTACCGGCCGGTATTTTGGCCGGTACGGAACAGGTATAGTACCTATACTGGCCGGACGGCCGAAACGAAAAATTTCGGCCAGTACAAAATTTAAAACACTGGTTGGCATGGAAGGTGTTGGCCTGAGATTGACGTACGTAGCACGTTGGTGGAGATGCAGGTACAATTGTGGAAGCTGTAGGATGAGGTGGAAAAAGTGCTGAGATGTGTTGAGGGTAATAAGGAAAGTGACAAGGACAGGATGGGCTTAGGCGATCGGAGGCCCAATAAGGTCACAAATAAACATCAGAATATGAGGGTGGACTCAAATTTGCTGGACCAAGTAAGGGGTGAGGCTCGAAGGGTTGGGCTAGTGTGGAGAAAAAACGAGATTTAGCCCATGGGGAGAAGTCAAGTGGGCCTACGGGTCAAGCCTCAACCCATGGGGCAGCATGACGGAAGAACCCAACCCGTGTGGAGAGAACACAAAGGGGCTCCATCCAACAGTGAAAGTCGTACTCTTCCATCGGAAAACTTGACTCGAAGCAAGCGGATGGCAGAGGATCCGTCGAAGGGGACAGGGACACAGAAGACACTGGCGATGGCGGTGGAATAGTCAGTAAGTGGCCAGTACACACCGTGTGTCCAAAAAACGGTGGTGGAGCATCTAGTGGGCATTCCTACACCTCCATGTGTCGTTTCACCGTCGAGTGGTAGCCAAAAAGCGTTGATGGGATGCGGGGGAGAAGGGTATACTCCGACGAACCCCCAAACACGACTCCTCGATGATTCTGAGATGGATGAATACTCAGAGGAAAATTTGGAAGCGTGTTCAGATGACCTTTCCCAATTTGGCAGTGAAGAACTGCCTTTTTCTGAAGAAGAGAATTCACAGAGACTAGTCTAGGTGCTCAGTGGGCCTGTTGGGGAGGGTGGAAATTTTTTTGCAGAAGAGACACAGGGTTTGCCGATGGAATTCAGAATGGGTGAGCCTATCCCTTTGAATTATACGTTACCAGTTCAATCTAGTGTTTCAGACTGGGTACTTCACAAGGTAAAGGAAATACAAAATGTGTGGGGATGGAGTGTGAAGGCTTCGAGTAACAGTTTATGGCTCTGCTTACCGCCACTGAAGTGGGGGCACCAACAATACAGGAAAACTGGCTAAACAAAACAACGAAAGGTTAAGAGGTTAACATAGTTGATGAATTATAAGGGTAGTTCCAGCAGAGACAGGTCAAAAGGAAAGGGGCTGGCCTTCCCCCAATGAAACCCAAAATTGTGTCGTGGAATGTATGCGGGCTCAACGAGGCCAATAAGCTTCTCCAAATAAGAAACTTGCTTCGTGAGTGGAAGGGGGACATTGTATGTTTACATGAGACAAAACTGAAAAATAATTACGAGAAGAATTATGTGAAGTTTATGGAGTTGTGTACACTGGATTGAGTGTTTTTGGCATCTAATGGGGCATCAGGAGGTGTTTTGTTGGGATAGACGGGTGGTGGAGAAAAGAGAGGAATTCATAGGGGTGTTCACGGTGGCATGCTCTCCTTTAAGAGTGTGACAGATAACTTTCTGTGGGTTTTTGCAAGTGTATATGGACCAAACTTAGACAACAACAAAATACTATTGTGGGAAGGATTAGCTGGAGTACATAGCTGGTGGGACCTTCCATGATGCATTGGTGGAGATTTTAATGTCATAAGTTTTCCAAGTGAATGTTTTGGAAATAGAAGAGTGCGGCCAGCCATGTTAGAATTCTCGAAGTGCATCTTTGATTTGAACTTGGTGGATCTGCCATTAGCGGGGGGTTCTTCACGCGGTCTAATAATCAGACGTGGTCTCGACTGGATAGATTCTTATTATCACCAGAATGGAAAAGTCATTTTCCGAACGTATGGCAAAAAAGAATGCCTCATCTTTGTTTGGATCATTGGCCTATCATGCTGGATTGTGGTGGTCTCCAAAGAAGGCGTCTGGAGGCTTAGATTTGAAAATATGTGGCTGAAATCTGAAGGTTTTGTGGACAGTGTTAGACAGTGGTGGTCCTCTTATCAGATACAGGGTACCCCTAGCTTCATCTTTGCGGGTAAACTAAAAGCTTGAAAAAAAGATTTAAAGTTTTGGAACATGCAGTCTTTTGGTGATATGGGGGAATGCAAGAAAAGTAAGGTGTTGGAGATCCAGAAGTTAGAGAGGATACAAGAGGATTGAACTCTCACACAGGAAGAATTAGCTCGGAAGACAATGTTGGTCGCAGATCTTGAAAGGATTATTTTATTAGAAGAGACTTCTTGGCGTAAAAAATAAGAGCATTGTGGTTAAAAGAAGGAGATCGAAGCACAAAGTTCTTCCACAGAATGGCTAACTCTCGTAGGAGAACCAACAACAATGAGATGTTGAAAATTGATGTGTTGAGTGTAGGGAAGATAAGGTGATTTATAATCATGTAGTTGATTTTCTTGAGCAGTTACTTACCGAGCAGGTGGGATGGCGGCCTACACTTGATGGGCTTGGTTTTGACTCTATTGGGCCACATGATGTTTGTCGGTTAGAGAGGCCTTTTGAGGAGGCAGAGGTTCACGAAGTGGTGAGGAGAATGGTTAAAGACAAGGCACTGGGTCTTGACGGTTTTTCTATGAGCTTCTTTCAAACATGTTGGGACGTGTTAAATGATGATCTTAGGAGGGTATACAAGATAATTTCCAAAGTGCTTGCAAATCGTCTCAATGAGGTATTGAGGAAGATAATTACAAAACCCCAAAATGCTTTTGTAAAGGGTAGATAGATTTTAGACACGGTTCTTATCGTCAATGAATTTCTTGACAGTAGATTGAAAGCTGGCACTGCAGGGATTATTTGCAAGCTAGACATGGAGAACTTTACCTTCTCGGGAGGTGTGGTTTTGGGGAGAGGTAGTGGTCGTGGATCTGCTGGTGCATATCAACGATGAAATTCTAAGTTTTGATAAATGGAAGTCCAGCTGGTTTTTTAAATAGCACACGAGGTTTAAGACAAGGAGACTCGTTGCCTTCACTAATTTTTGTTATTGTGATGGAGGC
This sequence comes from Juglans microcarpa x Juglans regia, assembly GCF_004785595.1. NCBI lineage: Eukaryota > Viridiplantae > Streptophyta > Magnoliopsida > Fagales > Juglandaceae > Juglans > Juglans microcarpa x Juglans regia. The sequence goes on along the minus strand of NC_054603.1, from coordinate 4,577,899 downwards.
GCTGAGCAGAATGACCTCAGCACTGGGTAATAATAGTTTTGGGGCTGGCTTCTCAATTGGAACCTCGAATAGAGGAATTATTAATATTTCTCATTTGTTATTTGCAAATGACACTTATTTTTTGTGAGGCAGATCATAACCAAGTTCGAGTACTGAAGGCCCTTCTCCTTTTTTTGAAACAGCGTCTGGGTTGAAAGTGAACTTCGATAATCAGAGATGGTGCCAATTGAGGTGTTCATCTCATAAGGCAGCTGGCTAGCACTCTGGGGTGTAAGATTGCCTCTCTTCCTATGACTTACCTTGGACTCCCATTGGGGGCTGCCTTGAGAGTTTCTTCATTATGGGACACTGTGATTGAGAAAGTAAAGTGGAGACTGGTAAGTTGGAAGAGAATGTACCTATAAGGTGGTAGGATTACCTTGATCAAGAGTACATTATCTAATTTATCAACTTACTTTTTGTGTCTATACCCTATCTTAGCAAGTGTGACGTTCCAAATTGAGAGACTTCAACGTGATTTCTTGTGAAGTGGAGTGGAGTGGGTGAGGAGTTCAAATTCCACCTAGTCAATTGGGAGAAGGTATGTTGCCTTATCTCAAATGGTTCTTTGGGTATTAGAAATATGAGAAGTTTTAATTGGGCATTACTTGGAAAATGACTGTAGAGATACAATAAGGAATCAGAAGCCCTTTGGAATTTGGTGATTGATAGCAAATATGAAGGCTTATGGGGAGGCTAGTGTTCTAAAGAAGTGAGAAGGGCTTATGGAGTGGGGTTGTGGAAACACATAAGAAGAGGATGGGGGGTCTTTACTCGACATACAAGATTTCTTTTGGGTGAGGGTTCTAGGATTAAATTCTGGAGTGATATTTGGTGTGGTAACAGTGCTTTAAAAGATTTATTTCCTTCACTTTTCCGGGTTGCAAGTGCCAAAGATGTTTCAGTGGCTGAAGTTATGGTGATATCGGGGGAGCAAATCCAGTGGAATATCAATTGTAGTCGGGCGGCACAAGATTGGGAAATGAGCAGCTTTGAAGACTGAATATTCAATTTCCATGGAGTAGGCTTTAGAGACATAAAGCGCCTCCCAAGGTAGCATTTTTCATGTGGACAGCTTCCTTGGGTAAGATCCTCACAACTGATAATTTGAGAAAACGCAGGGTGATCATTGCAGATTGGTGTTGCATGTGTAGGAACTGGGGTGAGTCTGTGGACCATCTCCTACTACATTGCGAGATAGCTAGAGTGTTATGGAATGAGGTGTTTAGTAGACTAGACTTGGCTTGGGTTATGCCTGAGACAATTGTGGCAGTTCTAGCCTGCTGGACAAATCTAAGATGCATTCAACAAATTAAAATTGTGTGGAAGATGGTCCCTATATGCATCATGTGGTGTTTGTGGTAGGAGCGCAATTATCGGACGTTCAAAGACAAAGAGAGATCGATATAGGAACTAAAAGCTTTATTTATTAGAACTCTATGTACTTGGGTCATTGCTGTTGACTTTAATGGCTTGAGATTTACATGATTTTCTTGTCTCTATTGCGCCTACATAGTGGACAAATTACTGTGAGTGGATTAGTGGCTGTTGTGCGTATCTTTAAAGCAATTTGACTGTTTTATTTGGGACAACATTGGATGGATGGTTAAGGGTCTGTTATTAGTGTCTTCAATGCAATTTGAATATTTTGTTTTGGACATCCTGAATGTGGTTCCCAAGTGAGTTGTGGCTAAGAAACTTGTTGGCTTTTCACTGTTTTCCCTGAGCAATCAATGCATTTCACACTGTAAAAAAAGGCACAGAAACAACAAAAAAAAAACAATTGTGAACAGAATTATATGGGGGTGCAAGCTAAGGGCTGGTTTGGATTCCGAGATGAGATGATATGGTTTTAGATGAAAGTTGAAAAAAATATTATTAGAATATTATTTTTTAATATTATTATTGTTTTGGGATTTGAAAAAGTTGAATTGTTTATTATATTTTGTTTGAGAATTTGAGAAAATTGTAATGATAAGATGAGATGAAACACTTTCTGAATCCAAACGGGGCCTAAGTCTACAGTAGAAAACATCCAACTATGTGGATTAAAAAAAATGGAAACCAACTCTATGAAGGTCTAGAAAGCTACAGGAGCAGAAATGATCACACGCTGCCATCCATACATGAGGGCTTGAACATAATAATTCATAATTCTAGTTATTTACTTACAAAAAAAATCTAGCACTGTCCTTCATAGTCTTCAAAAGTCAGAGCATTGCGTTCCTACCAAATACACCACATCAAACACGAGGGGACCCTCCTCCAAACATCTAAATTGCCATGGCTACAAACAAGACTACACCAGCAAGCCATCAAATCCACCACCCTTCGATGCATAACTCACTCAATCCCAAAGGTATAAGTTATACACGATTAGATAGCTACATCTCACTTATATCTATCCTCTTGCTTTCAAATATTGTGATTAGAATGATGTGTGTGCTTGAAATACATTTCGAATATCAGAAATTTTAGCTCAACAATTGAGATGTGTTGCGTAAGTAGTTGCCAAGACTAGAAGCTTCCCAAGGTAAGATATATATTCTTTTGTTAACGAACTTTTGGATTCAAGAATAAGTGGTATATTTGAGTTATCTCCAAATGCGACTTAGAGAGAAAGCTACAATTGTTTAAGTAAGCCCCCTCCTCCTCACATTTGGTGGAAGCCTTTGTGGAGAAGATTTGTCACCACCAAGGGAAAGCGCTAAACACATTTATGTGCTATATATAAAAAAAAATTAGTTAAAGTTACATCGTCACAACCCTATTGTAACACCCTGCTCCTCACGGTTAAGAAATACATCATTTTTTTTTAAATCACTGGCGCCGAAGTGCTACTGCTGACCTTGACTTAAAAATATTTTCTTTTATTCTAAAGGAAGTGCTAGGTACAAAGATTCTATAAATAAAATCATTCTTTATTAAAATTACTGAGATCATAAGAGGGAGTGCATGAAAGTATTTATTGAAATTTTCAAAGTTCGTGCCATAAAATCATAACTGAAAATCTCTGTACATGATCTAGGCTACTGTCATGCCTCCCTAGACTAAGTCGTTCTACTTAACATAAAATTTTTCGTAAAATATTTTATTCCGAGAACTTAAAATCATAATTGTTCATATGCATGCTATGACATGCATGACTTATGACTTATCTGAATTAACGACTTGTCTGGCTGATCTGAATTATCTTACTGGTCTGACTGACCAACACATTTAACCCTATGTGCAAGGTTGTGCACCGGCCCCACATCTCGCGGCTGCAAGGGGAGCCGTTGATAGTATTCTAGCATATTATGGTGGACCACACTTGAGTCCGTGACTTGCACATTCACCCTGAACTGCATTGGTACCATGTGTCTGAGTGGCCATCTGATTAATCTGATCTTTATCTTACATTTGATCTTATAAAAATTTATGTGTCTTATGCATGTAAGATGCATGAGATGCATAATACATGCATAACTATAATATGAGAATGAAACGTGATCATGAATTATGATGAATGGCGTGCTTGCAAATATCATGACATGTGTGGTATATAAATACTGGCTTCCAAAGAATTGGCTTTAATAATAATATATATAACTAGCTAACGTATGTTAATCCTAATTTACGATCAATCTATTTAATTTGTAGTGTTGCTTCCTAAAATTTCTGATACAAAATTGATCAAGGTGCGATGGAGGGATGGCGTTGGTTGTGATTAGGAGGGAGGAAGAGATAATGGTGGCCTTGCCGTGTTTCATGGTGGGGGAGATGAGGCTATGACATGCTGAAGGTAAAAAGAGAACTAAAAACAAAAAGTCTAGGCTTGAAGAGGTAGGTGCACGTACAATGCATGAGACTCTATTTATAAGATGGTATGGGTTGGGTTTAGGAATTTTAAGGTGAAGAGGATTCTAGAATTGTAATCCTAGTATATTTGAAATTAAACACATACTCTAATAGTTCATTTAGTGTAGGATTGAAAGTGACCGAGACTGTGTATGGGCTTTAATCAGTGATGATTTTAAATTGAAATAAATTTCTAATGGCTGATCTTTAAATTCTAAAATGAGTCTAACTTATTCAATAAATAATAAATAAGATTTAATCTAGTTATTGAGCTTAATTAAAACTTCTAATCAATTTCAATAATTTATCGCTCGTAGGTTTATCCAATATGGCCTATAAATATAATTTAAGCCAAATAAAAATTATCAATATTCCAACCTTAGAATTACAGTGTTGGGTCGTTACACCTATCCTCCCACCCGATGTGGGATTTACAATCTAGGGGTATTGCAATTCGTCCCAACAAAATGAAAGAAAAACTCATTCCTTCCTTTTTTCACTCTCCCCTTTAAGTTTCCTTGTAATCAAATAATGTGTAACTATCCAAACCCTGAGAAATGTGGATGTATTTTAAACTACTAAAGTACTTGGGCTTAACATTTTGGAATGAGTTGATTATCCTAAAAAACACAAGAAGGTTGTAGTTAACTGTTGTTGTATGTGCAAAGTGAGTATAGAGATAGTGCGTCATTAGGGGTGTAACATTGTTGTGTTGCATGGGAATTTATTGTCCTTGTCTTTCCTTGGTTAGTGGGATATGCCAAGAGCATTGGTGGATTGGTTGGCTTGTTAGGTAGATTGGATAGATTGATTCAATAGACACCAAAGTATTGTCACACGGAAGGTTATAGATGTATTCCTTGTTCATTTGGAAGGAGTGGGCTTCTAAGGGAATTGAACTTTTCCTACGACCACTTATTGATTGGGTAAGTATATTTAGGATTATTCACTTTTTTTGGGTGTAAACTTTCATTTTCCCTTTCACCTTTTTTGGGGCTAAGCCCTTTTCATTTATTTCCTTCCAGCAAATCCCCATTAGATGGAATGCTAGTTTTTTTTAAAAGTTTTTTCGTCTTATATATCCATATTGTCTTTTACATAGCCCATAATCATCTCTTGATCCTTTAATGATACTCATAACTGGATAACGTCCTTTAGGAATTAATCTAGTATTGTATATTGGCTCCAAGCTTTTATTTAGAGGATGCACTTTTTTTTACTCTATTTCTTGATTTAGTGTTTCCTCCATGTAGATGTTAGTCGAGATATGGAGTTTGAGGGGCATGACAGGCTACTGAGATCGAGTTCTTATACCCTAGAAAAATCTGAAGTGAAGATCTCACCTGAGTACATTGCTATAGAGGAAAGTAATGGTAATTCCAAATTTTCTAGTCATTCAAATGAGCCATTGACAACACAAAAGGAAGAACTGGATTTGAACTATGCGGATTCAAAATATATAGAATTGGGAAAAGATATGGTTCCAGAAGACAAGGTCTTTAAAGATTGTAGTGAATCACATTGTGATAGCAAGGCTTTTTCATGCACTGAGGACATTATCGATGCTGAAACCCACCTTTTTAGCAGCACAAGAAATGATATGGCTAATGCTTTCCCAATGAAAGATCACTTAGGTGAGGAGGCCAATGGTGTTTTGAATACTAGGGAAGAAATTAAGCAAATGGACTTGCAATCAGGGCATGACAAAAATCAAATGGAATCAAGGTAAGGTGATGCTGGTGAAATTAAGGTCCCATTTGGATGTTGAGTTGGTTTTGGTCTCATTTCACCTCATCTCATCTCAATATCTAAACATCACTCAAACACAAATACTTTTCAATTTTAAATAATTTTCATTTAATCATTACCTAATCGTTATAACTATCTCAAAATTCCAAACAAAATACAAAAAATAATTTAGTTTTTTCAAATTACAAAACAAAAATAATATTAAAAAAAATTAAATTGTAACAATATTTTAACTTTAAATATTTTTATTCAACTTTTCTCTCATTTCCCAAAACCTCATAAAACGTCTTAACTCTAACAATTTTACTACTATTCACAAACGAGGCTCGTTTGGACACTTGGAGTATCCTAGAATTCAGTGAGTAGTAATGAAATGGTTTGAGTTAAGATGCTTATTGAATTTTGGAAAAGAAGAGAGAAAAAGTTGAATAAAATATTATAAAATTAAAATATTATTTGAATATAATTTATTATTATTATTTTTGTTTAAAGTTTGTAAAAGTTGTATTGATTTTTGTGTTTTAATGATTAGATGAAAAACCTGAAAATTTGAAATTGAAAAGTGTTTTGTGTTTGAGTGATATTTATGAGTAAAATTATGAGAAGTTTTGAGAATTTTAAAAATTTAGTGTCTCATTTGTGTCCAAATGTCCCTTAGGTGACTACTTTGGTAATTTGTGATCATAATGCAAAGACTAGTGGTAGTTTGAGGGAAGGTAAAGTGTGTAACGTTCCAATGGAGGGCCTAAGCCACTGACTTATACTCCAGAATGACTAGTCAATGATACAATTTGAGCTCTATTGGAACATTATAAAGAGCAAAAACTTCTTATTCTCAAGCAATGTGAGATTTCATACACCACCTATCCTTATCACTTATCAGAATGGGGTATTACAATCTCCCTCCTCATATTCCTGACATTCTCGTTGGGCCAGTCTGTTGTATGTGGCATGGTTCAAGTTACACATTTCTGATTGGTATAGGCTTTGATACCATCTGTAACGCCTCAATAGAAGGCCTAACTACATGACCTATACTCCAAAAGTATTAGTCAATGATACAATTGGAGCCCTGTTGGAATATTATAAAGAGCAATAACTTATTCTTCCCATGCAATTTGGGATCCCATACATTACCTACCATTATTACTTATTAGATTGGGGTATGACAAAGTGTATTGTACATATTTTTTTTGGGGTAATTTACTAAAATGATCCTTGTGGTTTTCCTTTTGGACAAGTTATCATTGAGAGTTAAATTTGGATTTTCTAATCCTTGAACTTTCAAATTTAATCAAATCACTCATTTCGTGAATATTCTGTTAGTGAGCCATTAGTTGCACCATGACAGCACCGATAGTCTTTGGAAACATATCATTTTCTGAGCCACATCATTTTTTTAAAAATAAGTTGGGTGAAAATTTTAAAAAATAAATTAATTTGAGAACAAAGAAAGAAGGAGAGGGGCAATAACAACCCCTCCCCACCCAAGGAGGTGCGGGAGGCCCCCGTCATTGTTCCTTGGTTGGGATTGGCTTGTTGCAAAGGGAGGGGCATCCCTTTCTCCTTTGTGGCTTTGTATGGGAAAGAGAGGATCTCTCTTTCAACATTGGGGTTTATGGAGTGGCCGAGCCACTCCTCAATGTGTGTAGGGGGATTGCCTACCCTCTATCCACCTCGATGAGGTGGATGGGTTCTCCCCACCTTGATCCAAACCACCTCAACCCACTAGGGGATGGCCATGTCACCCAATGGGAGATTGCCCCCTCAATCCAAAGCAGCGGAGGGGGAGGGTCCTAAAAGATAATTGGGTCATTTCAAACTTAAAAAAACAAATTTTGATTGTGATTTTTAAGTTTTAAAATGTATTTTTGTTAACTTTTAAACAATTATTTTAACATGTAGCCTGACAAATAAAATGACCAAATTGCAATCTAGGATCATTCTGTCCAATAAGAAGATCACATGCACTATTTTAGTAATTAAATCTTTTCTTTTTCACCCTTTTCAAAATGAATTGGGCCAAATCCTATTAACCATTAGGTTTTTCAGATTGGCTACTCCAGATACAAGGACTAGAAGTCTGTCCCCTGGTGCTGAGATTAAGGAAGGAAACGTACGCCCGTCTGTTATTTGTGACTTTTTTGCACAAGGGTGGTGCATCAGAGGTAGTTCATGTAGGTTTCTTCATATAAAAGGTAACTTGAATAATACCACCCAAAAGTCCGAGGTAGAAGCAGATGCTGTGAATTGGAAAAAAGTTCAGGTGGACAAAGGTATACTAAATCTTTTGGAGTGTGGATGTCCAAGATCCTTCTCTTCTATGCTGATTCTGATAAGCAGCATTTCATGTTACAGGTTTGAGGGACATTACAGAGAGATCAAGGTCGCCTGGTTTTCCTGAGCCACAGGAATCTTCAGTTGGAAATACCCTGGATTTTTCTTTACACTTCTCTTCAGAAACAATCCTGCCAAGGGAGTTTGGAGAAAGCCAAAGGTGGCATCAGTTTCATAAAAAACATAAACTTCCATTGGTTGAGAAAGAGGACTTGTCTTCGTGCATTAATCCCGACTCCCAGCATTTGCCTTCGTCTAAAGACGATCCGGTCTCTGTCTTGTTTAAGGATGCAGGGGGAGAGAGTCGGACAGAAAACTGGCCTGCAAATAATTATGGTGACCATGCTTCGTCAAACAGTAGAGGTAGTTCGGTAGTAAAGAACAACTTGCTTCCCAAGTATGGATTTTCTTCAAGTAGCCCTGTTCTTTTGTCACGCAATTACCACAGTGAGATCTTCTCTTCTCATTCTCTACAGAGCCAGCATGTGCAGAGTGACTGTAATTCACCACTTAGGATCCATTCTCTGAATTCAAGCTCAGATACTTTTCTTCCGAGTACTGGCATGCTGCCATCTCACCGTATCTCTTCCTGGGGAGCATCTTCGTTGCCCTTTAGTTATTCCTCTTTCAGTACAAGTTCTCTTGGTGCTCAAAGGCTGTTGAAGAGTGAGAAAGAATGCCATGCTTCTGGATCATCTTCCTTGCTGATTAGTTATTCTCCCTTCTCTGGTTCTAAATCAGAAAATCTACCTCTAGCCAATGTACCATTGCACTGTGCTGAACATAAAACAAAATTTTCTTCAAATGATTGGGAGCCTTCTGTACCTTTCCGACCATCTTTTTTTATTCCTCCGATTGGTATATCATCTCCAGATCGCCAATATGATCCTCTTCATGATAGCATTGAGCTACCCAAGATAGTAGATCAATCCTTTAGAGTTTCTCTTGACAGTCATGGGGCATCCATGGACACATTGCTCCAGAGGAAATATGGTAATCCTGCATTAACTGCGATGCAGGGCCTAGAATGTCACAATGATACAACTTCTGTATCTTCTCATAATAAAGTTTATGAGAATGTGTTAGAAAAACACCATCATGGAAGAGATTCTCTTAAAACTGAAGCAGAGACAGTTGGAACTTCTGCTGTTGACCGGAAAAATGGGATGATGCCTAAAGAAGGGAATCCCTTGGGCTTTTCTCATGTCAATGATAGGACAAAAAGGAGCAAGCTCAATGATGATCATGCTTTAAGTCATCAAAATGATGCATCAGGACATCAGGACTTAAAAGTAAGTAGGGGCGGACAAGACAATGAAATGGATGTTGGGCATAAGACAGATGGAAATATTCACGGTGAACCAAAAGCACTGAGACATTTTCGTGCTGCCCTTATAGATTTAGTTAAAGAGTTATTGAAACCAAATTGGCGTGATGGCCATCTCAGCAAGGATGCACATAACATGATAGTAAAAAAAGTGGTAGACAAGGTTCTTAAAACCTTACAATCCCATCAAGTTCCAACCACCTTGGAATCAGTGAAGCAATATCTCTCTTCATCACGTCCAAAAATTGTTAAACTTGTTGAGGTGAGTGTCTTGATTCTAGAGAAAAAAAAATGTATAAGGAAAGACGTATCTTAGGGACATAATTTGGTCCCAGAAATTAACAATAAATTTTTTACTTGCAGGGATATGTTGAGAAATACGGCAAATCTTTAAGGCTCTAGGCTGAGTGCTTTTTTTGTACAGGTTCATATGCTTGCAAACTAGTGGGAATCATCATCAATTTGTCCGAGGCTATGTTTTATGACATTTAAGCTTGGACAATATATGATTTGTTGGTTTTCCTTTTAGTGTTGTGCTTCATTAATTATTTTTATTTCCCGTTTTGAATCTTTTCATCCATTTAGGAGCATATTTTGTGTACTGTCTTCTAATTTGTCTTAGTTATGTTATTTGGTGCATCAATATTGCCTAAAAGACCTGATTGGCTGATTTTAATATTTAGTTTGCTTCTAATAGCTCTGCTTTACGTCTTCTTTGGGGTTGCTCAAGTTGTAAGGGCATTGATCTTGGGAGTATGCTCTTCCCAGGTTTAAGATTTGAATTTTGGGTGCAAACAATTACTAGGGGCTACTTTCCTTCGGTGAAAAGCCGATGATTTACTTGATCCGTGTGATGTGGGTGTGTTACGTGGGTCTAGGTTTAACTGGGTAAAGGTATTACATTTGCACGATCTCCGGGACTCGTAACAAAGAAAAAATAGCTTTGCTTTATACGGTTTGTGACCTTAAAATTCCTATCTGACCCTTTCCTAGGTCATCTAACTGCTTTGTTCTGCTTTTAAATTCCTAAAATCCTTTTCTTTTGCTGAACAAAAAAAATCATGGTGTCTGGGTATGATAATACAAAAAAAACTTTTTATTTTTCAGCAAAGTCTATACCCTATGTTCTGTGTTCATTCGTTCATAGGGCTTTAGGATTAATTCTTTATTTGATGTGTCTTCGGTTAGGCTAACTCTGATCTTATGGCCTGCTGAACAGTATTTTTTGTACACAGCATGGAAGTTGCAAACAAATTGGTTTCTTAGAAGTTGTGTAAATATCCGAAACCTATGGGCATTTCAAGTTTTGATTTCTGGATCAATTGAGTTGCAATATTATAAGAGTATATGATAAGTTTAATTTTATTCCGTTGTTGATTCTGGTCATCATAGTTTCTAGTTATGGTTTTCAGATGAATTCGGGTGATATATGATATCTGCATGTTTTGCTACATGGTTATATCACCCATATGTGGAGATTTTTGTGGACTGACGTACTTTGTCTCATTTTTACTTAATATACCTTTGGTTTATTAAGATTGACCCAATGCATGTTGCCACGGTATGCTTTGATTATTTAACTCTGTAGTAGTCTGACATCATAGGTTCTGTTTAACTGGTCTTTTAGTCGGGAAGTTGGTGCTTCTTGAATAATCTAAGTAAACAGTGATGTAGACCGTACCCCTTTTTTACTGCAAAAAAGTGTTTTTCATTTTCCCCGTAGGTTTATTTAACTCTACAAAGAAAAAAAAAAAACCCGGTATCATCGTTAATGACTTCTAATTAGTTGACACTTTCAAGTAAGCAGAAAATCAAATTCCGGCTTCTGTTATGGAAAGGTTCTCTCCCTCCCTCCCTCCCTCCCAAGCCAAACCACTCCATTGACAACATCAAGCAACAACCATAAGTCGTCATGTCTTCCCATGATGTGTTCACTCCATCGATGTTATTGCTGGGACTTCATGCCACCCTTACCAGTGGTGCTTCCTCCATTGCATGTTGCATTTCACTGAAGTGCAATGACAATCTCATTCATTTCCTTGTTATTCTTATTATTTATGTTTTTATGTTATTCATTTCCTTCTTATTATTCTTTTTCCGGTTTTTTTTTTCTCATCCCTATTCAAATCCTTCCATTTGTCTCTCCTCTACCTACCTTATTCAGCATAACTCCAAACACAACTTCACATTTAGATATTAGTTCAATGAAGAAAAATTTCCAAGAATTATGTCTTTCGTTTGCACTCTAGAAATCAAACAAGCACTTAGTCTAGGGGCTTATACTTGTTAACATTTGTTCACCTTTAAAAAAGAAAAAACATTTGTGGATTACATGGTATTTATTTGTGGATTACATTTATATTTTCTGTGACACTATTAGGGAAAATGCCATGTTAAAGATGCCGGATAATTTAAGATCAAGAGATAAATAGAGTATATTGGTTTTAGTTCTTACCATTTGGCAGTTCTGCTTTTGCAAAGGTTGCATCCTTGATCCCTAAAAATTGTTGTGCATGGTTTACCATATGTAGTGGCCAGCCTTTGAATTGGGTTACCCTTGACAATGAGATGACGCGGAGGATGAGGTATTCTAAGGAGTTGTGCCACCTATTGCACCTCGAAGAAGTAATCAAATTATATCATATGATGATTATATGGCGCTGCAAGCTTTTTAGCTCCTAAATTTGGACTGCCATGCCATATATTTCATAAAATGAGAGTGAAATAGTGTTGTACATGTGGTATTGCGGAAAGTAAGTGAGATTGTGATAAAAAGAAGACCTTGAAGGAGAAATTCCAAAATAAGTTATTAGGATAAGAGGGGATAGTGAAGGGAGTTGAATGAACATTCGAAAGCAAGTATTGGTGTTGACATATATTGTGTAATGTGGGGCTGTTCTCGGTAGACTATGACTGCAGGGGAAATATTTGTAAATGCATCTGAAATGAGGTGAAACTGAGGAGAAATTGAAATGCAAAAATGTGCAATAATTAGTTGATTATTTAGTTCTCGTCATTAGTGCTTAGTGGGATTTGAATAGTGAGATGAGATGAAATGGTTTTAGATGAAAGTTGTATAAAATATTGTTAGAATATTTTTTTAATATTATTATTGTTTTGGAATTTGAAAAAGTTTAATTGTTATTCTATTTTACGTGGGAATTTGTGAAAATTGTAATGATAAAATGAGATGAGATAAAATGAGATGCGATGGGTTGAGATGGTTTTGGTATCCAAACTGAGCTATTTCAATTTTAGGGAAGAATATCAATATCAAAAGTTTTATTCGGTGCTGCGTCAGTCAATACCTTCACATGGCTAAACTCCTGAGGTTGAAATTTGAATTGAAGCCTACAACCTCCTTAAGCAAAATCTTCCTTTTGACTAGTTGAAATAAATTCTCAATGTACTTGATATTGAGAAAAAAAAGAGCCTTGCATTAACGTATCTTTAGCTTTTATTCTGGCGCAGTATCAGCTTTTGCAGTTGGTGTAACTGCACAACATTACCTGCAAGGGTAGAGAAATGACTGGAATAGTTTCTGGTCAAACCAAGAGCTTTCTGCAGTGTGCTTCTTATTTCCCCAGTTTCTCACTTTGTGATTTGGTTTATCAGAGATGTTCATGCCTCGGATCTTGTCACCTGATCTGCTGCTGTTGCGATGGGTTGCTGCTGGTAACAAGCCTTGGGCCGACTGAGCTGTCACATGATTCACATCAGATTCATCGTGACCATTGGAAAGCAACGGATCAGCTGGGAAATATTTGATTGAATCAGTAACAGCCAAGTCTTGTCTAGTGCGCCAAAATTCAAATTTCTGGGTCTTTTTTATTCGGTTGGCACTGATGGTATGAGGTGATTTAGATTGCTGATCTTGAACACATACGAGGCCAGCAAAGGAGAGTGAGTGCCGAATTGTTGTCTGCTGCGGCATCCACGGAAATCTTGTTTTGCAGGTGAGTTGCCATTGATTCTGCGACACACTTGGTTTGCTAGAGTTAGGGGTGGGCAGCGGGGCCCCGCCCCCGCTGCCCCGACCCGCTTCCGCCCCGCCTCCGTTAGGCGGGGCGGATCACCCCGCCCGTCAGATGCGGGCGGCGGGGCCACCCGCCCGCATCTGGGGCAACATCCGGGGGCGGGGGCGGGCTGGGGTGACCCCCGCCCCGGATATAACCCGCCCCGCCCCGCGGATATTATTATATATAATATATATAATTATAATTATATATAATTATATTATATATTATACGTTATTTACATATATTTAAAAAAAAAAAAAAAAAAAAAAACCCAGGCATGAAACGACGTCGTTTCATGCCTGGGTTTAAAATTAAAACCGAAACCCTTCGTCCCTTACGCAGAGTCGCAGCTCCCCCTACTTCGCATCTCAGTTCTCACCTCTCGGCTCTCACTCTCGCTCGCAGCGGCGCAGCCTCGCTCTCGCCTCTCTCTCTCTCTGAGTTACTTCTCGCAGCCGTGAGCCGCCGCCCGGTCCATCACCTCTCTCTCTCTCCGGTTCATCTCTCTTCATCTCCGAAGGTAAGCCGTAAGAAACCCAAATTTTTAAATCATTTTTTTTTTTATTTACATATTTAATGGAGATTGGAGGAAGGATGGGGTTTATTGGAGATGGAGGATGGGATTTTGTGAATTGTGTGCTGTGGAGTTTAGATTGTGCATGTGGTTTGATCTTTGAAATTTTGAATGTGACCCGTGAATTGTGTGCTGTGATTTTTTTTTTTTTTTTTTTTTTGCATTATATAATGTGTGTAAATCACTGAATTTCAATATTATTGTGTCTAGGGCTCCAATCCGAAACCCTAAATTAATTTAGGGGTTTTAATCTTTGAAACCCCTAAATTAATTTAGGGTTTCGAAATACCCTAAATTAATTTAGGGGTTTTAATCTTTGAAACCCCTAAATTAATTTAGGGTTTCGAAATTCCCTAAATAGCCCAATCCGAAACCCTAAATTAATTTAGGGGTTTTAATCTTTGAAACCCCTAAATTAATTTAGGGTTTCGAAATACCCTAAATTAATTTAGGGGTTTTAATCTTTGAAACCCCTAAATTAATTTAGGGTTTCGAAATTCCCTAAATAGCCCAATCCGAAACCCTAAATTAATTTAGGGGTTTTAATCTTTGAAACCCCTAAATTAATTTAGGGTTTCGAAATACCCTAAATTAATTTAGGGGTTTTAATCTTTGAAACCCAGATTGAAACCCCTAAATTAATTTAGGGTTTCGAAATACCCTAAATTAATTTAGGGGTTTTAATCTTTGAAACCCCTAAATTAATTTAGGGTTTCGAAATTCCCTAAATAGCCCAATCCGAAACCCTAAATTAATTTAGGGGTTTTAATCTTTGAAACCCCTAAATTAATTTAGGGTTTCGAAATACCCTAAATTAATTTAGGGGTTTTAATCTTTGAAACCCCTAAATTAATTTAGGGTTTCGAAATTCCCTAAATAGCCCAATCCGAAACCCTAAATTAATTTAGGGGTTTTAATCTTTGAAACCCCTAAATTAATTTAGGGTTTCGAAATACCCTAAATTAATTTAGGGGTTTTAATCTTTGAAACCCCTAAATTAATTTAGGGTTTCGAAATTCCCTAAATAGCCCAATCCGAAACCCTAAATTAATTTAGGGGTTTTAATCTTTGGAACCCCTAAATTAATTTAGGGGTTTAATCTTTAAAATTGCTATGCATTAGGGGTTTAAAAAATTAATTTAGGGGTTTAAAAACAGAATTTGATGTTCCCTACCAAATTGAACAAAAAAAAAAAAAAAAGAATGCACTAGGGTATTTCGAAATTCAATATAATGAATTAAGATGAAATATATATATATATATATGAAATTATGAATGTCAAGTGGTACTTTTTTTTATTCTACTTTTTTTTTTTTTTTTTTATGTTCATTATAATTTATATAGTTGCTATGCTTATGCCTTATAGTCTTTCAAGTTATAAATATATATATATATATAAATAACTAAAACCACTATAAGTCTTTTTATAACTTGAATAATTAATGTGTCTTTTTAATGCCTAAAATTTATGACTTTAAATTTTTTACAATTGTTTGATGAATTATATATATAATTATAATTTTTTATTCTAATTTTTTTTATGTTCATTATATATTTGCTATGTTTTCTATAATTTCAGATTTGTTGTTTGCTTGAGTTATGGATATGCCAGCAGATTCTAGTGCGAGCTCTCCTTTCCAGGCCGAGGGCACCCCTACCCCTACCCCTACACCTACACCTACCCCTCCTAGTCAAACCCCTACCCCTAGCCCTACGGCACCTTGCCCCGCCCCCAAGCCCAACAAGAAACCTGCTTCAATAGTTTGGAGTCATTTCACCAAACTAGAGGGTGGTGACTCAAGTAACCCCCAAGCCAAGTGTAACTATTGTGGAAAAATTTATGGATGTCACTATAGGAAACATGGCACCTCACAATTAAAGGTGCACTTAGAAGAGCAATGCAAAAAAAGTCCAATATTAAGATCATTACAAGACAAAAGCCAATCTAGGCTAGAAATTGGACTTAAAAAAATGGCGGATGAGACTAGTGGGGGTGCAACTTTGAAGGGGTATACTAAGTATGATCCCGATGAGTGTAGAAGACACCTAGCTCGTATGGTCATAATGGACGAGCTACCTTTTCAAATTGTTGATGGGAAAGGGTTCCAAGCGTATTGTCGCTACTTGGAACCAAGGTTTAACATTCCTTCTCGCCACACGGTGGCAAAGGATGTAAAAAAACATTATTACATTGAAAAGGAGAAGTTGAGGGGTCAATTGGCGGATCAATTTGTTTGTCTCACCACTGACACTTGGACATCGATCCAAAATTTTAATTATATGTCTTTGACTGTGCATTTTATTGATTGTCATTGGACATTGCAAAAGAAAATTATAAAATTTTGTAAAATCACCGATCATAAGGGTGAGACAATTGGAAAGGCCTTGGAGGCCGCAATAAAGGAGTGGGGGTTGACCCGAGTGGTTACAGTCACAGTCGATAATGCCTCGTCTAACGATGTTGCATTGGGACATCTAAAGACCTATCTTAGAGAGGCAAATAAGACACTCATGGGTGGTGAGTGTCTGCATGTGAGATGTGCGGCACATATTCTGAATCTGATTGTCACTGATGGTTTGAGAGATCTTCATGACTCGATTGCTCGGGTTAGGACTGCTGTGAGATGGGTGAGATCTTCTCCTTCGAGGTTGGACAAATTCAAGGTTGCTGCGAGATCTGCGGGCCTAACATCTAAGAGGGGCCTTTGTACTGATATGCCTACACGATGGAACTCAACATTTCTGATGTTGGAGGCGGCCCAAGAATATAAGCTGGCATTTACATTATTGGGTGACGAAGACATCCAATATGTTAAATATTTTGATGATCACGGGGATTGGGGAAACCCGTAGAGGATGATTGGGAAATTGTAACTAATTTTGTAGAGTTTTTGAGGCTTTTTTACGATGTCACCATGAGGCTATCTGGAACTTTGTACCCTACATCCAATATTGTATGTCAGCAAATATGTAGGGTAAAAGAAGAATTAGATGACATGGTCGCGGGTGGTCACATTAGAATGCGGGAGATGTCATTGATTATGAGGACAAAGTACGACAAGTATTGGGGAGATTTAACGAAGGCTAATATTTTGTTATATGTAGCTGTCGTCTTTGACCCGAGGTATAAGTTGGATGGCATGATATTTGGATTGGCCTTGCGTACGGGCAAGTATGGGCAGAGCTTATTGCAGCAAGGGTTCGGGAAACCCTTACTAGATTATTTGATGAGTTTTCCACCCTGCGGGGTGGTAATATTGCGGCACCTACACCTACCCCCTCAGCCTCAAGCTCACAGTTTCCTGAAGTCGAGGTTGGGAAAAGACGTAGATTGGAGTGGGGTGAGAGGTATGAGCAGACCCCCTTCCTTCGGAGTTCTATAGAGGCTCAGTCAGAGATAGACAGATACTTAGCAGCAGAGATTCTACCATTTTCCCGAGATTTTGATATATTAAGTTGGTGGAAGGTGAATGCCGTGAAGTATCCCATCCTTGGAGAGATAGCCCGCACACTTTTGGCCATCCCTGTTAGCACAGTAGCCTCAGAGTCAGCCTTTAGCACGGGAGGACGTGTATTAGATTCATTTCGGAGTTCATTAGCTCCTGCCACTGTGGAGGCTTTGATTTGCACGCAGAATTGGATCAAGGGAACTCCAATTCATGTTCCGGATGTTCTTGAGTATGAGAAGGCCGACGTCGAGGAGGATAGTGATGATCAGTTTGGATCTGGTATTTATTTTAATTTCATTTTATAATTTCTTATTTTAATTTATTTATTTTCATTTAATTGGTATTCATTAATTTGATTTCAAATTTAATACTTATAGTGATACATGAGACGACGTCTACGGCTACCTCCGATGCAGTATGACTTTGTATTGGACCCACCATTGTCATGGTTTGCACTTTGCACAATTTCTTCCATAATTGTTTTTTGCATTTAAAATTTTGTTTCATCTTTATAACTTTTTAATTCTAATTTGTTTTATTTTTAACTTATTAATATTTCAGGTTTTATAACTTATTGACTTTTATGATCTTGATTTTCAGTCTCACAGCAATCGACATAACTCACCACTCAGTGAACTCACCGCTACGGCTCCACCCCAAAATCAAATTGATCAAATTGAAAAATTATGATTTTATTCATTTAACATTGATTGTAATGTTGCTACAATAGTTAATTGTATAATTTGTAATATTTATTTCTTTTAGAGGAGTTTGTAATAGTGTAATAGTTTATTAGTTCTCTTAATTTGTATAATTGTGAACAAAATATTTTAGCATAGTGCCTTACTGCCTTAGTGATGATTACTACTTAATTAGTTAATAACGTAATAGTTCAATGTATGATTCTATATATCCCTTATATATATATATTTTTTTTCCTGTTTTTAAATATATATACTTTTTAATCTAAATAATGGGCTCAAATGGCCCAAAAATGAATTCTGGGCCCAAAGTGGCCTAAAAACCGATTCGGGGCCAAGTAGGGCCCAGAAAAATGTACTGGGCCGAAGGCCCAGTATGGGGGCGGGGGGTGCGGACGGGTGGGGGTCCACCCCCGCACCCCGGCCCAACGGACGGGGACCCCGCCCCCGCCATGCGGGGGCGGGGTCCGGGGAGAAATTCCCCACCCCCGCATATGCGGGGGCGGGGGGCGGGGGAGGGGTGGCCCCGCCCCGTAGGGGGCGGGTATCACCCCTAGCTAGAGTCATAGCACTGGATGATGGGAAATTTGGAAGGTAAAAAGTAAACCACATTCAAATTGCCCTGTCCTAGTCATTACAAGCATCTTGAATTGCGTTCATCTTTTTGGCGGACATACCAAAGAATGGTGGCGTAGTTTTATGTTGAGCCTGTTACTTATTATTCTAAAAAACTAAGCTTAGTATGTTTTAAATTCGTACTTCCCAAGATTGCTCAAGTTTCTGATGCGTACGAGGGAATAGTAGAAATAGATTGATCTTAGTGGAGGTTTGGTGTTGTTTTCTCTTTATTTGGTCGTCACTTCGTCCGTAATGTTCCATCCATAATAATGTCTTTGGTAAACTAGAAACGTTGTACGGGTGGAAATTTTCAAGAAGTGTTTTTTGTAAGAATAATATTAGGTATAAGTCTCAAATAGACAAATTTCGTATAAGTCTTTTATAAAAAAGTGGGTTTCATTAATAAAGAATAATTTTTTTTTTTATAATTTTTCAAGATGAAATTTACTTTTTTAACAAAGGCTAATGCTAGATTTATCTATTTAGAATTCTACGTATATAGCTTCGTTTGGAAGTTAAATTCCTTTCAACTCATCTTAACTCATCATTATAACTTTTTTAAATTTTAACACAAAATATAATAAACAATTCAACTTTTTCAAATCTAAAAATACTAATAATATTAAAAAATAATATTCTAATAATATTTTATCATTTTAACTCAATTTAATTTAACTCAGTTCAACATCCAAACGCAGCCTAAAAGATGCACCGACCAATTAATATAATAAAGGGTCATAAATGTAATTGCACACAAGAAACAAAACATTAAGGTTACGTTTGGATGTTGAAATGAGTTGAGTTGAGTTGAGATGATAAAATATTATTTTTTAATATTATTATTATTATTTTAGAATTTGAAAAAGTTGAATTGTTTATTATATTTTATATTAAGATTTAAAAAGATTATAATGATGAATTGAAATGAGTTTAAAGGAGTTTAAGTTCCAACCATATCCTAAAAATATGAGAGTGAAAATGACATGTAGTTATCTTTAATTGTTGTCAATGGATTACTATCGTATTTACACGAGAGATCAGCTGGGCTTTGGCCTGCATGATCTAATTGCTGGAACCGCCCCACAATCTGGACTAGCAGCTCAATCCCCAATGCTTAAAGGCTTTCTATCATTTGGGCTAACAATTTCCAACTTAGTTGGGATATCTTTGATGTTTACTGCTTAAATTCTTTCATATTTTTATTAGTCGTGCTAGACGATGGGTTCCGATAAGATTAAACATTTTAAAAAAAAATTCATAATATTATTAAAAAATACTTATTAAAAAAAAAAAAAATTTGGTAGAAATGCTCAGGATCCAAAATGAGGACCCCAAGCATTTCACAATTTTTATTGGTTTTTGGTAGCGAGGCCAAGTCCCTGTCCACTTTCCTGAGACTAGAAGGCTCGCCGGAAAAGAAAAACAGAGATGCTAATAGGCAACATCAAGATTTATTCCTCCCCTTACGGACGCA
The DNA here is from genome assembly GCF_004785595.1 of Juglans microcarpa x Juglans regia. Lineage (NCBI taxonomy): Eukaryota > Viridiplantae > Streptophyta > Magnoliopsida > Fagales > Juglandaceae > Juglans > Juglans microcarpa x Juglans regia. Next base: position 4,557,772 of record NC_054603.1, on the reverse strand, counting down.
GAAGCAGAAGCAGAAGCAGGTATTATCCCAAATTATGTCCTATCAAAGATTCACCAAGTTTCATTTGTACGTCGAACAGTGCATATAGCCATATGGTATTTTGAAAGATCAAATAGCTCAAAACACCTACATTTCAACTACATTATTGATGATGACAATATATATTACACATGCACATGTGTCAATAAAAGAATAATGCGGTTTTTTTTGTTTGTTTTTTTAAAGCCTCGAGCATCATTGATTCTTGGTGATACGAGCATCTAAATTCAACTAATGAAGACACTTTTGTCTTCCAAATGGCGACAAAAAGGCAATCAGTGTTCAGAAAAGGCCACCGGTGAGACCTACCTTTTGTTTGTTTGTTTTTTATTTTTACTTTAAGAATACTCATTGTCCCACCAAAAGCCTTATCCTTCCGAGGAATCACTCTGGACAAAGACGATCCCACTTTTGTCAAGCAGCTCAAAATACCACTGTAAATCACCACCGTTTATGAGTATGGCAGTATTAGCACAAAGGATTGCATTCCAATGAGCATTATTAAATCAAAGGTGGGGCCCCCAGCTTGTCACATCCAAAGCACATTTCTTACATCGGGTCCCTCGTTTACGATAAGAAAAATGTTATTTTTTCTATTTAATTTGTCCATCATTTTGATATTTGTTATTATTATTAATGTATTGATTTTTTTATATATTTTTTTAAAATATTTTAAAATGATTAAAAAATTAAAAAAAAAGGACCATAATCTAGCGGTCATCGGCAGAATAGCACCGCTCTTAGGACCAAGTATTGCCTAATTACAAAGGGTACACTTGTGAAGAAACCCCCGACCTACTCCCATTCCGATCTTGAAGAGATATTATTTTGCGGGTCCCACGTTGCCAAGTCTTCATCCTTATCTAACCCCATCTCTATTTTCCCACTTGTTTATTTTCTACATAATTTCCAGTGACAAACCAAAACTTAAGGACACTTGGAGGTGGTAAAACGCCCATCTGGAGATGGATATTAATTATTAAGTAGCAACTCTTCTATATATATACATGCATCATCAAAGAGGCTGACCCATTAGAGAAATAGATACAGAAAGCAAAGATGGTTCTGCTGGAGAAGCTTTGGGACGACGTTGTGGCAGGACCTCAGCCTGAGCGTGGCCTTGGCAGGCTCAGGAAAATCACCACCAAGCCCTTGAACATAAAAGGTACGCACGTGTGGTGAACGCAGCACTTTCATATATGTATTTTTATCTTTTGTTAGGATCATTGAAGTTGTGTGCGTGCATGCATCATTGCATGGTTTTTATATATATATATATATATATATATATATATATATATAATACTTGTGATGGATGGTCTTTAATTGCTTGGTGTTAATTTAGAAATTGAAGGAGAGGGGAGCAAGTTCCAGAGGTCGGCGTCAATACCGGCCAGCCCAGCGACACCAGCGACACCGGCAACGCCTTCGTCGACAACACCAGTTGCGGCGCGTAAGGACAACGTTTGGAGGAGCGTGTTCCACCCTGGTAGCAACCTTGCAACGAAGAGCATCGGTGGAGACATGTTCGACAAGCCACAGCCTAACTCTCCCACTGTCTATGACTGGTACGTACATATATATTAATTCAAGCATTTGCATGCAAGTTTACTTGGCAGAGCGTAATACCCACGCTCCTCCAGTGAGATTCTTTGGAATTTGGAACCAAAATATATAAACTTTAATTCATGGCAAGATCGGATCACAAGCTGTATCACACACCTATTATTTGCCTACTTTTTGTGCAAATCTTTTGTTTTGCATGCTCCTCAGCTTGTACAATCACGTTCTGAGATTTTCCTTTTTCATCAGATTTTTTATACAAGAGACGTTATCTATTTGTGTTTTTTTTTTTTTTTTTATTGTTAATGGATGGCTTGAATCTGACTGGTAAAGATGTGATGACAGGCTTTACAGTGGAGAGACCCGGAGCAAGCATCGCTGAGGTGTGTGGGGTTACCCAGGCTAGGGTTGTATATAGCGTTTTATCTTTAGTTTACTGCAGGCAGTACTCTCGTTTCTATTGTATTTTCGTTACGTGCCCTCGACTAGGCTTGCTTTCTGAGCTGACTAGTGCGGGGGTTGTGCGAGTAATGCTAGGGTCTCGGACGGTGATACCGTTTGTACGTTGATCTTGGTAACTCAGATCCATCTGCACTGTTAACGATGGTGATAGGCTACTTTTATTGTTATTAATAATAATACAATAAAATATGTTGATTTTGAATTGTTTGTATTTTCTTGCTTTTAATTTACTTGGAGATTTCTTCAATCCAGACAATTGAGTTGAGAAGAATATAATAGTTAATTAAATCTGGTACAGGCGTTTGAGAAAAAAAAAAAATCTAGTACAGGTTGATTATACAATGGGAATAGTTTTAAGGATAAGGACAACATTACCACTGCAATTTTAAGAAAAATTGGACCCACATGCAAATACCGGATAAGGAGGAGGCCAGAAGAAAGAGGGACCATCAGGCATCTTGCTGAAGCCATGAAGTTGGCTCATTCCTTGTTGATGTTGATCCCAAAATAAACAAAGACTTTTGCTGGCCCTGTGTGCGTGTATTTTACTAAATCGAACGTATATATCTGCTCTTATGCGCAACGTCAACGTCAATAAAAGAAGAGGAACGGATAAGTAATGGATTAGAAAATAAAAATACGATGTCTACTTATTATCTTATGTGGAGAAATCTTGGAGATTCTGCAAACGTAATATATGTTTTTTATTTGGTTAATTCGTGTAATGGAATATGCATGGCTCTTAAAAATTTGTTTATACCTGAAAAGAGCCCACAGCTAGTACCAAAACTACCATCTGAGCCGACTACTTGTATATTCTGACATGACCTCTCTCTTCTCTCTCTCTCTCAACTTCTAATGGAATTTGTTGAACGAATGAATAAGGAAATCATGTGTAAAAACTGGGATGTGAATCATCATTGTACACAACTCATGAGAGTAAAATAGTCAGTTGTAAACAGTACGTTTTCATGCAAGTCATGAGCCACGTTAACATATGAACTTGGGTGCGTGTGTTGTCGGCGGTTCCAAGCCACAGATTGCTTGAAAGCAAAATTTGAATGATCTGCGGACGTACATGAAACAATATCGAACCTTGATAAGTAGTAATAAGCTGGATGGAGACAAGTCGTTGTGTCCACTTAATGCATCTCTCGACTTCTTCAAACTCTATTACCTGAGATCTCCATTGACTGGGAGTATAATTATGTACCATAACTTTGGTAACCGAAGAGGATGAGAGAGCTTGTTCTTTAGGACAAACCCGTCACAAGATTCGAGTTCCACGACTTTCTCTCGTATGCCAGTAGCTGAAAGATTACAATTAAAACAGGAGGATCAATTTAGGAATCCAACCACAAACCAGAACATATGCCTAAACAACTGTACATAAAACTAAGTCTGAATGCTTCTTCTATGTTTGGCATGAGTGCGTAAAGTTTGCAAAAGTATGTATCACTTGTAAAAGAAAGATCTAGAAGTGATTACCAAATAGCCATGAATGAAGTTGTTAGGTACAAGTCCTGCCAAAGTTTCCTCCTCCCCTAAGATTTGCAACTTGTCTTTGCCTGGATCAATTATACGGGACATGGCCAGTGGAGAACTTGCAGAGGTCGAAAGGTTGATTTTTGAATGCAATTCTTTTACCAGGTGTATTGCTACTTCATCATCTTGGGTTGCAGTTTGCATGGCTACATACTATATTAATAGGCACGAGAACCAGTCTCAGTAGAGAAGACACAATGCTTTACAATGTGATGAATTGAAATCAAATAAGGAAACAGGGTATAGAACTCAAAACAATAATACCACAACAAAAACATGAAAAGAAAAACAGGGTATACGGTTTGGAAATAACACCTGGCACAGCTGTCTAACTGACAGGGTAGGCCTGCAGCAAAGGTAGGGTCTCTCCAAACTGGGTATACTTTGCTCATCAAATGAAACGAGCATGAGGTTGATAGTCGACTGTAATAACAAAGCAAATATTCTACATGACAAGGAACACACTCTTTAATGTAACAGAGAGCTAGAAGCATTAAGTTCCAGAGTGCCCCCCCCCCCCCCCCCCCCCCAAAAAAACAATGTCATAACCTAAGCCAAGTTGAAACCACAAATGGATTCTCAATTCCTTATCAGTCAAGTCCCAAGAAAATAATTCAACATACTTTACCTCATCGTCATTTTTGTCTATGATCCGTAGATAATCAACCAGTTTTGACAGGCGGCTGTTTCGAGCACTTTTACCATTTCCGCCACTCATACTGCCATATCGTGTGTGACTCCGCATGCCACCTTTGCCCCAGGCAAGCCTTTCTGAGCTGCTAACAAGTCCAACAGATGCACCTAAAGATTCTTTAGATTCTTTATTCACTTCAGAATCATTTTCATCACCACCTCCATCAGCACCAGCAGCTGCCAGAGAAGCCTGAGGAAATCGAGCCCCTCCCCATCTTTTGCTTCTTTTTGGTCTCACTTCGGTGTGCTCATCAGCGGAAGATGAATCTTTGCCTCCATCATTACCATTTGCATCCTCATTCTCATCAGATCCTTGACTTTCAGCAGCATTTCTATAGTTCCTCCTTCCTCTCAAATGAGCATTTCGATAGCCCCGTGATCTCCTAACAAATGCAACTGCAGTGGCTTTAGCCGTTGACCGCTTCTTACCCAAAGCTTCTGCTTGCCGCCGAAAAGTTTGTGCAATGGAAGCTTGAATCTATCAAAATAAAGCTAAATGACTAATGAATAGGTGGAAAAAATAAGATGACTAACAGTTGTGCAGGTCAACAATTATAAGTGGAAGCCCAATCCTCAGATCGTCAAAATCAATGATATTGTACTATTCTATCAGAAGGCACTGTACTATTTAAAACAATAGAGGCTTGAAATTTGAAGGCATATCCCTGTGGTTTTATCACTGGCGTATGCCATGATTTTACATGAAAAACACATTATTTTCTCCTCTCTCTAATAAGGTTTTCCTTAAGAAGCAATATTGGATCACAAAAACTTGACCCAAGGAACGATTATAAATGAACTTATGAACACCAAATAAATGGACAGGAGTAGCTGGGCACAAGGCTTCATTGCTGAACTTCAAAAACTATACCTGCTTATTGCGAGCCATTTCCTCATCATGGAAAGCCAGTTCCTAGGGCAGACGCACAATTCGAATGCATGACATAAGAAAATGATACCGTAAATCAAATTCTAATAGTGATGCCATATTGATTAGAATATACCTCTTCCTCGTACTTGTCAATATCTGGATACAAAGCAGCAATTAAGGCATCATAGTTAGGATCATCTCTTAAGGAGCGACGACTGGCACAATGGGTCCGGCAGGCAGGGCATTCATTGTTCCTGCAGTGAATAACAATTACCAATCTAAATAAGAAAATATTTTAGCTTACAGTTAAAATTTTTGAATAAACTCATAAGATCAGGACAAACAGCACTACCGGTGAAATTTGATCCCGGTGTTTCAATGAATCAAACATGCCCAAGAGAGATAAGAAGATGACATACCCCATCCGCATAGATTTGTCGATGCATTCCCTACAGAAGCGATGCAGGCATTCCATTACAGTTCTAGTTTTCCGAATGATCCCTAGACATAAAAATAGGGAACAAATGATTATCCGAAAAAGAATAGGATAATAATTCAAAGCAGTGAACAATCAATGACATGGCATCTATACCATTTAAGAGAGATGATACTTTATCCTACGGAGGTCAAGTATCTAGGTCTCATTTAAGAGCATGGGTTTTTTGTAAGTATTTCCTAGTCTGCTTGAAGACCCACATATCACTGCTACTTATGGATAAACACCAAAACGTAATTAAGGAATAATAATAAACATCCAGTTAGAGTGCTAACAAAAAAGTTCACCTGTTGTTTACAAACAGAGCAAATATCACAGTAACACAAGCGAAAGGATCTAGAGTTCATAGACATGTCCCTATGATTTACATAGGCAAAGAGGAATCAAGCATCCAAATTCAAACATTGTCATTAACAAAGCAAATAGTGTTCACATGGTAGGTTCTATTGAAACAAAAATTCTACAAGAAATTTCAGAAATATCAACTACCGGACTAGTGGGCATTCACTGAATGTTTACGGTCAAATGCACATATGTGGTGCTTTCAGACCATATTTATTTAATACTACATCAAACACGGACACCATATCTAAATAGAAGTGAGCATGCATAACCCTCAGGAAAGCAAATTAATAACCTTCCATATGGCTGTAGAAGAGCACCATATGCAACTATTTCTTATATTTAGCAAAAAATACAAAATTTTACCTAGACAGATTGGACATTGTACTTCCTTACGTATATCTGACAGTTTCACTGCAACAAGTCTGCAAGCAAAAAGCAAGACAGATAATGTTACCATTCAACGTTAATCAATAGATAGGTTGCTTGTTGTATGCACTTCATACTCAAGTATGCTTTATAAAACGTACTGCCAGATATATAAACAATAAGAATTTGCATTTGAAACTCTGCAGAAGGGAATGATCGACCTTCAGGTGAACCCCACTTCCCAACACCCAAACCAAAAGACCAACATCTTCTATTGCTTGTATTTCTTACTTAAATTGATATTATTATATCTTAGTAAATATAACCAGGACATGTAGTTAAGCACCATGTAAAAGCAACATGAATGGGGGATAAAAGAAAAAAGTACCACAACTAAGCTGCACACACAACATATGAGATTGCGATCATACAGTCAGACATTTCAAAATGCAAATAGATATCATATCATTCTCATGTTATAAAAATAATTGAAGAAAGAAAGTATAAATTGCTGTTTTTTTCCATTAAATCTGTCTAAGATCACCTCAATTACGTGATACAACATGCAATTGATAATAATTTCCAAGTGAAAGAAATCATGTTCAAGCCATAGTTGCAACACTTAAATTGAAACAAGTTCTTGTATATTTTCACAAAAGCAGTTAGCAAGGAATCAGTATTTAATAAGGTTTTATTACAATGGAGCAGGTTAATAGCTTTGTGTAAACACAAATTTGAGGGGAATGTGGTACTTAAGGTATAACCAAAGAATTTTACTATTAGGATAACACAGAGAGAATAAGACAAATGGCGTAGCTTCCAGCAAACAGTATTTAAGAAAGTTGAACCCCTTTTCCAAGATGGAATTTGGAGGAAAGGCTTTCCTGAAATGCCAAACTGAACCACACTATCAACACAGGTGTTTCCCTCAAATAGAACATTCAGGGCCCAAAAGTCCCTCTGGGTCGAACTTGTCGCTCACCTGAATGGTAACAGATTACAGAAACAAATGTTCCCTTATGCTTGTAGACTTACATTAGCAGCTTGGCGTTGCAGTTTTTCAGATTCCAAAGGCAGCAGTCTCAAAGTTTTAGCAATCACTCATGATGCAAAAGTATGAATTTTCTAGAGGGCAAACCCATCTTAATAACTATGAGTCAGTGTTTTTTGAGCGAAACACTGACTCATACATTCTGATAAAACCATGAGGATTACATGTTAGGTCAAGCATACAAAAACCAGAGAGGAAGACTTTGCATGTCATAACTATTTGACATGTCCAGTAAATATATAAAACAATTAACATGTTTCAATGTCCCAAGATCTAGAAGGTTAATAAAGATATTGTTCAAAAAAAAATTTGGCATCTCAGATTTACAAAATATACACCAGGAATATGGATGAATATGAAAATTTCGCATATGGGTGGCTCTCACACCTTTGAACGCCAATATAGAGTTCTTGGGAAAACATCAATCAATTCACTGTTTAACATTGTCCAGTACTGCATCACTATCAAACCAAACAATTCACGTGCAAAAGATTTACATAACCCATCTGAGGTTTCAGACGAATTAAATTTATGGTCAGGACAACATTTAAAGTTTTCCCAACAAATAGCGGATCACAGTTAATGGAAACTCCTGTAAACGAAAAGCACCATGGTTCCCAGGCTTGGAATTGAAATAGAAAACTTAATAATCATCATCACGCATATAGCCCTCCAAAATTTTTCATCACCAATAATCAAGAACAAAACGGCCAGTACAGGAGGTCTCCAATGATAAGGTGTCCATTTTAACCAACTCCTCGACCAATCTACGTGGACCATGTCAGAGCAATACATGACTAAAAGCAATCAATACCAGGATGCAATTAAAAGATCCCTGATCAGCAGCCCCATACAAAATTTCGACAGAGAGACAAAATCCCAATACCAAGCTGCCGCAGAGGCTACCATGCAACCAACTATCATGCATATATAGTAATTCGAGTCAAAATCTCTACGACCCAGACGATCCAAACCCGATCTCCACCATCCTTCATCGAACTCGACGCGGCAGCGTCCACATTAGCAGAGCACGTAGAGCAAAACCCATAACAGAATAGCCACAAAACCATGACCATAACCATTCAAACACAATCACAATTATCACTCGCTGAACACCCCGTGTAGCACTTCCTCTAGAAAATACATGTAGAATACAACAACGAAGCAGTGCCACCATACAAAGCACGTAGATCCCAAATCAAACACAGCATTCACACACCATGAAGCTCTATAATTCAGTCACACATATACACGCCCCGAATAAGAAAGAAAAAAAACTACGGAACGAATAGCACAAAGAAAGAACGTACTCGTCCTTGTTTTCCCCGTTACTCGACGAAGGGCTTCGATCAGATTCTGAGAAAATAAAAGGACGGCGTTAAGCGAACGAAGAGTCAAAATTTGAAAATAAAATGTGTGCAAACGGGTTCTTTTTGTCGTCGAAATCTTCGAGGTTCCGTGAGGTGATTTTGGGGAAGCTAAAGTAAAACTCGCACCCTCAGCGTGCTCCGGTTGTTCATGGTGGTTGTTGGGGTTATCTTGCGCAGGATCATCCTCCGCCACATCGAGAGCTCGCTTCTGAGCAGGCATTGCTTTCGGTCGAAGCAAAACCCAGAGAATCTTGAAGAAGGTTTGTATACACTTATGGAATCGGTGGTTACTCTGGTTAGAGAAAAATAGAAGGGAAAAGAGAAAGATGGAGGTGGCTCAGTGTGGTTATGGCGCACTTGACCTTCAGAAACACAGAAAGAGAGGGAGGGAGAGAGAGGCGGAGGGGTAGAGAGACTACAAAGCTCGTGGAATCACCGATATTTATTTCTCCGTGTAGAAATTTGTTAGATATTATTTATTTATTTACAATCGTAATGCCTCCCCGGTGTATACAGAACAACACAGCCTACTTCTTTGACCTACACGTGTTACCTTTAGGGGCATTTTAGTACAATTACGGCAGAGGTAAAAAATAAATAAAAATTCTGTTGATGTGAAATGCCTCCCACAGCCGTGGGATCGTCTTGAATTTCAGTACATGTAACAACTTCCCTAGAAGTTGCGGTTAAAACATTTAGGAATATCAATTAATAATATAAACTTTATTTTATATATTTATCTCTTTTACCTAAATTCTTTTAAATTTATAACTTTTTCTTAAAAATAAAAAGAAGAAAGTAAAATCATCAACTTAAAGAGAACTACTTTTTTTTGAGTTATGAGATGGGGTTTAACCCCCATTTTAAAAGCTAAGAATTATATCAATCAGACTTAAAGGTTGTTAGTAATTTAGAGAGAACTATTAGATCTACAAAAATATGTTATAAAATTAAGTCTATAAAACAGCATAATTTAATTATAATAAGTCATGTATTTTATATTATGCCACATTTATTATTAAAATGCGTAAGTTTCAAAAAAAATTCTTTTAAAAGTAGATAAATTTGAAATACACAATAAATTATAATTTTTAATAATAAATTTCAATTAAAAAAATGTAAAATTACGCAACTGATACTATATCTAACGTTACCTTTTATAAAATATGTGTAGAGATATAATTAGATGTAGAAATAGATAATCATTTTTTCGTAATCTACCAGTCTAAAGTTAAAGTACTAGTAGTGGACTCAATAAAATCAAATTTTAGCTAAAGAATAACTAGGGTGTACAATTAATGTACTGTAATAGACTCAACAAATGGATAATGTTTATAGTCAAAGATTAATTTATTGGCTAAATTTGGCCAGTGAATTCCTTCCCACTACCTCTACTCGCACGCTGCTACCTGCTGCTTCTCTCTCACACTTACAAGCGACGCACATACAGAGACATTTGTCAAGGAATGCTGCATTTTCTAAAACTCGGTCTGATTATATTCTAACAATACACAATATATTTACAATTGGAAAAAGATGAGAGGTCTTGGAAAGCTTGGTGATGTATCATTTGAATATGTATTAATGTAGTTATTGATTATGCAATTGGGTGAATTTCGTGTACTGACTTGTAAAAGTAGTTCTTAATTATGAACGTCAAAAAAATAATAGGTAATTTTTTAATAATGAATAAATATTTAAATTATAATTAGAATTAAAATAAATAAAAAATTAAAAATCAATTTTTTAATCAAATAATGATCAATTTGTTAAGTCTATTATTTGATATTATTAAAAAATGATTAACTAAATTTTTTAAAATAAATTTTTTAATTAAATATTAACCATAAGTCTATTGAGATCACTACTAATGCTCTAATAAAGCGGAGGGCGAGCATGTTGTCAGAAATGTTTTGTGCAGTGGAGTTGATATTTTGGTGAATTCTGTTGGTAAAATCATAGCTAGAAAGTGGGTAAGAGAGCTGGAGTAATTCCAATCATGGATGGCTTTTTTGTTGTTGTCAGGAATTGCCCTCCAGAGTGGCTGTCCAGACCAGACCAATTGAAACTGCTTAGGTAAGTGCCAATTGGGCAATCTTTATCAACATGAGAATTGCTAAGTTCACCGAAAATGTCCCGAATAAGGATCTTAAACAGTATATTTTATTTATTTTTATTTATGTATTTTTTTAATCATTATAAATATTTTTAAAAAAATAAAAATTTTACAATATTATTAAAAAATAATATCTTAATCACTAAGTACAAAAAAAAAAAAAAAAATCATTCAGGACACAAATTCAAGACCCATCTTCGAGACCCAAAATATATTTCTTATCAACATTATTGGGATCTGTTTTTAGGATGTGCTATCTATTGGATGTCATTAATTAACTCAATTCTCCTTATCATCTTATAACATGGTAATAAATAATTAGAGATTATTTATTATATTTTATTTATAAATTTATTATTTAATATTATATTATAGGATAATAAAAAAAGAGATGATAAATAAATTTTTTTATATATATATATGCGCTTTTTTCTTTCCATTAACGGGAGAAATGGAGAAGGTTAAAACCATCTTCAAAAGGATTACAATGCTGCCTATATAACGACAAACAGATAAGTAATAAGATTGATTCAATACTTGTTGGGAGTTGGCATTTGAGATTTTGTCAGAAATCAATGTGTACATTGATTATAAATATCATCCTTTATTTAATAAGCTAATCTCTCTTTGGTCTAAACAAAATTATAGTTTGCTTATCCGAGTTGGGATGGAGCTGTGGAGCTTTAAATTATATGAAGGATAATGCAGGATTGAGTTGGATATAGGATCGTGTTTTTTTCATTTGATTATATTGTCAAATGAAATGATTAAACTGTCTTATATTTTATGCTAAATAGATAAGATGGATTGTATTCGGATTTAAAGCCTGAACTTTGCAAAAAATGCTAATTAAAGTTGGTAAATAAACATCAATTCAATGTGCATAACTTAAATGTAAGTAACTTGTAACACATGAAGCATAGTACGAGGCAAGTAATGACAGATATAATAAGAAAAAAATTACTCATGCTGTGTGAATACCTGATGGGCACCAATATGGACTTAGTCTTAAAGATCATTTGTAAGTTTCAGATGAGCCAATTACAAGGTCAAGAGCCAGTAGCATATTTAAAGATTGCTACATAGTTACAACAAAGAGAAATAAATACATTTGTTGATTGAGCTTTATCAATTCCATTAATGTCAATCGGTAATGACACAATTTGAGTTGAAATTAAATGGTGCAAATTGATATCAGATATGCATTGTAGCCAAAACCTTGGATTGTATCAGAAGCTCGAACACATGATTCTTTTCCAAATTGAGGGATGTATGTCCAATGCATGCTAGGCAAGCTTTATAGGGTCGACATGCTTCTAACATATAAAAATGTAAAGGTCATATTTTTGTGATACGGTACCAGTTATATTTAAATATGTTTGACAAATTCGTTTTTTGTATATTAATAATGTTTTACATGTCGAGAAGTAAATTTTTTGTAAGTTTTTCTTAAATATAATTTACATTTTTCTTAATATAATAGTACTGACTTGCCTAAAGAAGATATTTAATACACTTGAGATGTAAGAACTTAGATTTTACACAATGAGATTAGGTTGTAGCATCGGATGCCCAAGGTCCCAATCAAGTAGTGGATTGATGTCGAAGAGGCTTAATTAAATGTGACTAGTGAAGACACCCAACTAGTGTTTTAAATTTCGTACCGTACCGACCGGTACAGTCAAAATTTTTCGTTTCGGCCATCCGGCCGGTACAAGTACTATATCTATTCCGTACCAGTCAAAATACCGGCTGGTACCGGCCTCAATTTCGCGGCCTGTGTTTTTTTTTTTTTTTTTCGTTTTTTTAAACTACAAGCTTATTTTTTAACTCCCAATTCAGACTAGATTATTTATAATTTATATATATGTATTTGTATATAATTTATTTATATATAAACTATTATTTTGGAATATAATTTTATATATATTTATATATATAATTTATTTATAGATCGACTATCTCGAAACGCTATGCCAAAACGGTACTGGTACCGAAATATTTTGTTCCAGTGCCTTGACCGGTACGGCGTCTGGTACGGTATTCAAAACATTGCACCCAACACTATCAGAATTGGAGGCTCCCAACATAAGCATTAGAGCCATTTCATGTTAAAGTTAGTCGGCGAGCTTTTTGTCCTATCTTTGCAGCGACACCAGTCAAGAAATGACGTCTTTTGAAGTTTGGAGAGTGAGTTGAGATGAGTTAAGTTAAGATAAAAATTAAAAATTGAATAAATATTGTTAGTATATTATTATTTAATATTATTGTTTTAAAATTAAAAAAAAATTAAATTATTTATTATATTTTATATAAAAATTTAAAATAATTATAATACTTAATTGAGACGGTGAGTTACGATTAACCAGACAAAGTGCTCGTTAGCCCAGTATCAATACTCGATATAAAGGGCAGTGTCGTTGGAACTTAGGCTGAGGTTGAAGCATTTGTACAATAATGTTACTGATCGGTTAGTTCTGTTCTATTCCAAAGGTTGGATTATTAATGCATTTGCTTTAGCTTTTGTGCTTTGCATGGCGGCCGAATTGATTCCAAATTGCTTGATCAACCAAATGAACACATTTTCTCTGTACGAGCGTTGATTCTGCCATCCCTCTGTTGGAAATTTGGACCTTCCAAATCATCCCTTAAGATCTATCATTTGAAGGAATATCAAGAAAAATAGAGAAATAATAATACAAGAATTTACATGGAAAATTCTCCAAAACAGAAGAAAAACTACTAAATCCAGAAAAGAAAATCTACAATGTGAAAAATTGTTACAATCACACAATTTTTCTTCTCATCTCAAATACATCCACAAAACTTCCTCACTAGCAAAACTTTAACTCACACATTTTTCCCTTTTACAAAAAAAGCCAACAGAGGAATTTAACTAAAGTCAAAAGTTACTAGTTAAGCTTTTTGACTGTGCACTTTATCAAGGAGGCTAAGCCTCCTTTTATAGGCATTGAACCATGCCCCTTTCTCATTTCCTACCAATGTGGGATTAGCAAAGGAGCAAAAAACTCAACAATCTCCACCTTACAACTTTGGTTGATCCCACAGCCATGCTCCACCGCAATGAAGATCTTCATAACTTCAGCTATCATGCTCCACCTTAAAGCATACCCACTCAGAATAAACCAATTACAAGCATTTCACTTTGGCCTATGTCAAAAACAATCTTGCTGAAAATTATAGTGTAACTTCCACGTTTGGCTTTTTTAGAAGTTCATCAGCCATCGATATGAATTTCTACCACACACCCTACATCAATGTCAAACCAATGTCTGTGTGCAAACTTATGGACCTACTAACATTAATATATCCTCTATCATGACAACTTTGGAATTTCATGCCATGAGGATGTGCATGTCCCTTTTTAAAAGGACATCGTCTTCTATGGAGAGAGACACAAAGTTAGCTTCATTTTTGGTATCTCTATTTACTGATTTGGAGCCACTTGCCGAACCTACTCCTTGTACTAGCCCTTTCACCAGTCGCTAGTATCACTGCTGACTTCAGGGGTTGGTCTACCCTTTAACGCCTTGTATAATCCTGATTCCACCCCACAAAAAGGACCTAGGCTTTGATACCACTTGTTAGGAACTTGGACATCCGAAATTCACCCCCTAAGATCCACCATTTGAATGAATATCAAGAAAAATAGAGAAATAATAACAACATAAGAATTTATATAGAAAACTCCCCAAAACAGGAGAAAAACCATCAAACCTAGATAAGAAAATCCATTATGTGAAAAATTGTTACAATCACACAATTTTTCTCCTCACCCCAAATACACCCACAAAACTTCCCCACTAGCAAAACTTTAACTCATACTTCTTTCCCTTTTACAAAAAAAGCCAACAAAAGAATTTAACTAAAGTTAAAAGTTACTAGTTAAGTTTTTTGACTGGTGCACTTTATTGAAGAGGCTAAGCCTTCTTTTATAGGCCTTGAACCATGCCCTTTTTCTCATTTCCTACCAATGTAAGATTAGCAAAGGAGCAAAAAACCCAACACCTCCAGAATTTGTCGCAATCACAAGTAGAAGATAATGACAAAGCAGGGAAAAAGTTCCCATTGTGCTAAATTTGAGGCAGAAAGCTAGAAGTTAATTAATAAGTCCTGGCAAAGTAGAAAGGCTTTCTAGTTTCTAATCAGATTATCCGTAGCAAGTTTACAAGCATCTTTTGCCAATTTTTCTGAACTGTACGAATCACAACGGATTATCAACGGCAAGAGCAAGGTCTGGTCCAATTGCTATCAGTCTCACAGAGATAGGACAAAGAATGAATAGTTAGAGATGAATTAAACTGTAAGCTTGCCGACAAAAGTCCTAAATATGATTGAATCAGCGTCATTGAATATTGGTAACTAATTGAATATGCAAGTATTCTACATCCAAAGTATAGAAACCAAAGGGTGTGATGCCGAAGCTCTGAAGCCCACCACAGGTAAACTACGTGTGCCTCACTGTAGAAAAGCTTGAAACCCATGAAAAAGTGTGCCAAATCTGGAGTCCTTTGTTCACGATAAGAAATATTTTGAACATTTGGATTCGGACAAAACAACTGATAACTTTCATTTTCAAATCAGATGTAAAATTTATGGAGAAATATGGAGTGAATCTTTCATCGAAATTCATTTGGGAAAATAAACAAGAAAGAGGAAAATCGGATATATTTAAGAAGAGTGAAACACCCATTAAACAAGATTATGTGCTCTAGCCTCTACATCTTTTATGGTATTGTTGAGACCTTTATTTTCGGTTACACCTAGAATGTTCTACTACTTGTCTTTTTGTCTGGCCAATCCAGTGCATTTCAGACCTTGAATCTAACGACGATTGGACGAGCAAGTCGTGGTGACTTTTGTTGTACTTTTCGTAACTTTCAATGCAGAGACATTGTTATCAATAAACAGATGGACACAAGGACTTCCACAATAGTCCCAAAGTAGCAAATTGAAAAAGAGAGGGCTTCAGAGAGAGAAGTTGGAGCGAGTGAGCGAGGGAGAGATCAGAGAGAGAGAGAGAGATGGGGGAGAGTTCGGGTTGCAGGGAGTACGTGGGAGGAGGATTGGTCGTTGGAATTTCCACTGTCATCACCGGCCACCCCTTCAACATTGTCAAGGTAATTCTATACAGACAAAGATATTTCATATTGACATATATATAATGTACCGATACATTGTTGGAAATATTTTTAAAATAATATATTTATTATTAATATTATTTTTTGGGTTTATTCGGAAGCTATGAATAATTTTGGAAATGAAGAATTTATAGAAAGTTTATAAGCGATGAATTATGCTTATAATAAATTGGGTCTACATAAGGACATTAAGCATTCAATGGCTCAATGATATTAAGTAACACCATTGATCCTCATGGTGAGGGTTCAAATCACCCTTTTTACAAATGGGATTTTTAGTGATTTATTAAGAGGCCAGGATGGACTCTAAGGCTGCCAGTGCTTGGCACACAGGTTGCAAAATAAAATGCAAAAGGTGCAACAGTTGAGACTCGAACTTGGACAAGCCGGATGGAGGGAAGCAACGTGACTGTTGGAATGGGTCCAACAATTGTATCACTTGGTAACAGGCATAAATAATACACCATTGATCCTCATGGTGAGGGTTCGAATCACCCTTTTTACAAATTTTAGTGATTTATTAAAAGGTCAAGATGGACTCTAAGGCTGCTAGTGCTTGGCACATAGCTTGCAAAATAAAATGCAAAAGGTGCAATAGTTGAGACTCGAACTTGGGCAAGCCGGATGGAGGGAAGCATCGTGACTGTTGGAATGGGTCCAACAATTGTGTCACTTGGTAACAGGCATAAATAATATACTTGTTCGCATCAGATTACAGAAAAATGAAAAGTTATAATTTTTCATTCACATCCTTTGGTCATCTATAAATAGACTCATTGGCTTACGAATTTAAATATAGAATCATAGAGTTCAAGAAGGCAATTTTGAAATTCTCTCTCCCAAAAGTTTTCATTTTTTCAAATCTTGTTATTAGGATCTATTCATTCTGTAGAGAACTGATTTCTAATCTCTTGGTTGAATAGGAAAATTTAAGGATATTCGAGGTCTAATTTCGTGTGTGCATAACGCATTTAGACAAACAGATTTATTTTAGACTTCATTGTATCTTAGAGATAAATTCGTTTATAACCCATGTGCATACAGTTATTGGTGGGAGCAGGTATTGTCTTAAGAAAAGTGACATTCGTAACGCGCCTTGAAGTAAATTTTTCTCTCACTATTTTCTGTTTTGCAGCCCCTTGAACCAACATACATTGCTATATATACTTCAACTTGTACCAATCATTTTTCTTTAAATATTGTGATATATGATTTGAGAAAGAAAATTACTGCATTTCTCTTTCATGGGTGGCAAGATTTTGTAGTCTGAAATTCAAATTGGTAGGAACTACGAGGTTTTTCTCTAAAAGTATAGGAAAAATTGGATCGATATCTTTTTTATGATCGCGTAGGAAAAATAGACGTAGAAAATCATAATTTTTCTTAAGGAGAACTTGGCTAAAAGGAATTTCATTTGTTATTTTTGCCATCATTGCCATGATCTGGAATTTGTTTCAGCTCTTTTTTCCCCTTAATTTGGACAAGTTTATGATGCAACGTTGAAATGATTATTGATGAAATGATCAGGACAATATAGGGGCCTCTACTCTATCTTCTTAAAAAACGATCATTTGTGAACTGAAAATGACAGCTTTTCTATCGCATTATAATTTCAGTAACACTGTTTTGAAGCTTTTCCTCCTCCATGTTTAATTCATGCATTAGGTAAAGCTGCAAATTAAAGCACAATACCGAAGCTCATGGGATCACTTACAGGAATAGTTTAGATTGTACAGCTAGGAATACTGATGATCGAAGGAGTATGGTTCTTCAACTTGTTCTTGCCAGAGACAAAATTTAGCTTATGATGATCTCCATATATGCATTTTAAGGTTCTTGAACTTGTGTATTGCTTATTTAATTGTTTCAACTAGCAGCTGAAATGAACTATATATAGACAGTTACCTTTTACAATTTACAGAGTTACCTTTTACCTTCTTTTCTCTTGTAAGTTTATAGTCCCGTCTGCAAGATTGATGAGGTTCACCTATTCGCATTGGAACCTTCCATGCACCTTCTAAAGTTCAATCGTCCTTTTGGTCTAAATAAACGGACTTAACCTCATAAGAAGGTGCTTAATTCAAAGCTTTGTGATGCCTAGGGAAGTTTGTGGAATGTCATGTCTTGCATTATGGAGGCAAAAGTGGAAGCTAAGCTATGATTGTCGGTTCAACATTGAGGCTAGGTGAGACTGAAATCATGAGTGTCCCTTTCGGAACTCACAATTAGCCTAATATCTAAAGACATTACAGTAAGGCAATGTATTGGATACTATCTTTCACATCAAGCTATTCCAATGTATTCTACAATCTATGCCAAAAAAGTGCAATGCTTCAAGTGTGGCCAACTTGTAAATTGCACTAAACTATTAGAATACATGGTTGCGTTTGGATGTTGAACTGAATTGAGTTGAGTTGAGTTTAGATGATAAAATATTGTTAGAATGTTATTTTTTAATATTATTATTATTTTAGAATTTGAAAAAGTTGAATTGTTTATTATATTTTATATTGAAATTTGAAAAAGTTGTAATGATGAGTTGAGATGAGTTTTTGCTTTCAAGACCTACCTTGGGGAAGGAGTAGATCAAGGATGTGTATGTGCAGCTACGATTTCAATTTTCCTCACGTCGTTTTTCCTTGGAGAAACTGAGTTAAACTTGTCCTTGATAGATTAGGCTACGTTTGGACATTGAGTTGTGAATAATAGTTGGACATTAAGATGGGCTTAACTTTTTTAGGTTGAAATGAATTTAACTTTTTTAAGTTAAAATGTATGAAGTAAGTTAAGATTAGTTTAACTTTTTTATGGAAAGTTGAAAAAGTAATGAGTCTCATCAATGATTGGTTCGAGATGAGTTGAGTTTGATTCAACAACCAAACATATCCTAAAAGACTTTATAGAGGGGCAACATCATCTTTTGTTGGGATGGCTTTTGAGGTTTCACTTCTTTTTGGCATTTATTCCCAAACAAAGAAGTCACTACAGGTTTGCTTTTAAGTTTAGTTGGATTAAGCTTAGTATTGATTTTATATGTTACCTTCTTTTTTTTTTTTTTCCGGAGGGTCTTGCATCTGTTATGAAGTTACATGAGAAAAACATTTCATTTTTTGTCTTTGCTATGGCTTATGAAGGGAGGTGTAAATTAGACTAGTGACCCACGACTCCAAGTAATAAATTCCTTCTGCGGCTTAACAGTGGAGCTCTCATCAGTTTTGTGGTGTCCATCAGAGCTGGTGAAGGTAAAGGGTAACGGAGGATTTGTATATACGTCGGATAGCTGTTTTCCATTTTTGCTCTGTTGTTTCTGATGCTACACGTGACACTCCGCTCTTCAGTGCAGGATGCAAGTTCATGGCACAGACTCTATGGTTTCTATAAGTCAAGGAGATGCAGTGGCCCCTTTGATTGTCCATCAAAACCATAAAAACTGAAGGTGTGAGAAAATCCTCTGCATTTGACAACACTAGAAGCGATGCAGCATTGTGGAAAGATTCTAATTGCAAACTTATTTATCAAGACATGCCAGATAAATTGTTCATATGAAGGCTTGCCACGTTATACCTAGCATAAGAAAGCATTTATAGTTTGACTTCTCTTTTTATAATTATAATGGATCTACAGAACTTATTGAAATTTACGTAATTTCTTCTCTTTTTTCTATTTACAAAAAGGAAGAAAAGAAAACAAAAGCAGCCTTTCTTTTTCCCTTCTTTCTTTTTGGGATCATAGAGCCCAGAGGAGAGAAGTTGAATGGGTCTTCTGTTTTACATTTACAGGAGGGCTGCCTACGCAAGTCTGGGTCCTACCATGGTTCGGGCATTTCCTGCCAATGCAGCTGCAATCGTTACCTGGGAGCTAGCTAGCAATAAAAGTCTTGGGCATCAAGCATGACCAATTACGAAATTTTCCAATTTTCTATTCCCATTACCTATAGCACCTCAATCAGAAAATTACTAACAATATTGCCAGATCCTGGGACTGCTGATTGGCAAGCTACATGGGTTTACTTCTGCTTTTAGATTGGAGGGTATGTACATGTTTGGGTCCAATGATTTTTTTTTTTTTTTTTTTTGGCTGGGTATCGGGACAAAGCAACAAGCAAGCAATGGTCATTTCAGACAATATGAGAGAGGCAACTCTTCTCGTGCTAATATATTATAACAGTATAAATGCATGCCTGCGTGCAGTGTTTGACGTACCACCCTGCTCCATGCAACTAAATATGTGTCCATTTCATAATTAAGACATATGACTGATGTCCACAGCCCTAGAGTATCACATAAAATTACCTGTCATGTCTGCAACAAAGTTCCCCATTAAAATGGGTGAGAAACTGAAATTCTAGGACCCATGAATTTCATTTAGTGCAGCAGATGGAGAGCATTAGGGATGGTGAGTAATCATTTTGTGCCAAGAAGCTCATTTAAAAGGAACAAACATAGAAACCTTATCCTAAAGGTTAGTCGTCAATATTGAATAATTAGAGACTTTGAATAAGTGTATCATTGTATAAACAGACTCGAGCATAAATGCATAGAGAAGCCGATTAATTAACAACGTACTGACAGAAAAGAGAGAGCCCTTCACAATAGATCTTTGTACCTCTGATCTTGCAGCCTACAGTTAATAATCCTTTTTAATGTGAGCCTTCTCCATGGACATCAGAAGAACTTTTCCGTCGCCTCTCATTGTGTCCGGCTAGCCGTTTCCGACAACTCCTCTTGTTTTCATCAAACTCCAATAACAAATGGAACCTGTAATGCACCATATTATAGAAAAGGTTATGTTAAAGCAAAGTTTGTCCTTCTTTTACTCCCTCGTTAGGTAATATATATAACATTATAACTCTTCTTATTTTCTTTAGCAATTATCACCAACTTCAAGGCAAAGAAATAAGAAGCAAACCTATTGCGAGTATTGCGTCTTTTGGCATATCTACTAATCCAGGAAATGCAAATAAAGCAGATACATATATATGTTTTCATGCAACATGCAACATGCAACATGCTGTAGTTTGTACGCAACTACGCAAAAAACAAAAACAAAATACCACGTCTAAACACCTCTACGAGGGAATGGGACTCTCCCAAAATTGCCTATAAGAAAACGGAAAGGAGAAAATTCGACACTAAACATGGAAAAAAAAAAAAAAAAAAAGATTGGATTCAATTCTACTAGAGAAAATCCACCATAAATTGTAGTGTGCAAGCACATCGCTCAAGCCACGACAAGAATATTTCATGTCCTAATTAAGGTGGAATCACATTAAAATTTACATTTGTTAAGATGAAATTGCATCGACATGGTTTATTGCAATGAGTTTGGATGTGGCCGCATACAAATGAAGAGTCCTATTTAATTTTCTTCGTGTTCAAAGCCCTTCGATCCTGTTAAAAGCTCTTGAAAAATGTAGCTCATTCTATCATCCGGCAAATTATGAGGGAGTACATTCCTTTTCCTATGACTTGTTACCAGACGGATTTATATCAAAGATAATTAAAGATAAAGATGAAGATTATGAGCTAGCAGATATTCATTCACATTCATCTGATGATCATATCGAGAAAGGTTGGTTCAAAGCACATCTAGAATTTCTTAGCAACTATATTTTTCAATGGGGAATATACAGAAATCTGAGGGTTCATATACAACAATAGAATTAGGATTTATAATTGTTGTATATGAACTCTACGATTTCTGTAAATTCCCCATTGAAAAATACAGAAGAAATAATTTATATATACAAGGATGATAAAGTAAGATCAGAGCTGCATGGGTATGTTCAAGTTATCGGACCATAAGTTGTCGATCTACTTAAAAATTGAAAAGACACATTTAAGCCTTCTAAGGCATTCAATACCGCACTCCACATGCCTTTTCTAGAGTGGTTACAGGGACAAGTATTATGGACATTACATCCCAACAATCCCTCCATGTGATGCTTTCGTGGCTCGAACCAACGGTCTTTAACTCTGATATCATTTGTCGGAATGTGAGATGCCAACCTACCTAAAAATCAATTGGTATTAGAAAAGAAACATTCATATCTTTTAGAGAAATACTCTAGCCACAAAACGATTACACAAAAGTAATCTTACAAACTGATGTGGCTTAATGTGGTTTTGTCAAGTTCCTTTTATCGTAAAGTAAATCTAACGGATCACATGAAGGCACGTCTGTTTGTGGAATTACTTTTGTATAATCCCTTTGTGGTTGTAGCACTCCTCTATTTTTTATTGTATTCGACTTACACCCATCTTTTTAGAGCCGTCACAAGAAACAATATCATGCACACACCCTAAAACGTCTTACAAAGTTGGTGAAGAGAAGTCGGAAGCTCCATGAGAAACTATAGAAACTCTGTCAGCCGAAATGATCTTTAGGACAATGGTTTATCTATAATATGACATGAAGCCCTTAATCAATTGAATATGTTACAGTTACATACACTTTTTATCCCTAGATTATCATATATTTTACATTTTACATCATAAATTATCAAACTTATTCTTTATTAGTTTTAGTACTGACAAAAAGCGATCAAAACTAATACATTACACCTTTTAATTATCAGTGCAGTCAAGTAACACTTCTGTCAAGATTCAATGATCAAGCTTATGTCACATTATCTATTATTATTAATTATCTTAGTGATTACATTTAGATGATTCATTTTTCTTATCAATTTGTGATAATTTGATGGTGTGATGCGCCATTTTAATGGTTTGGAATATAAAGTCATATAAACGAAAGGTAAATTGTAACTCATAAAATTAATCAAACATAAAAAAGTATATATTGATGTGAAAGTTCTTAGCAAAGACGACATGACTATCATGGGTCAAGCCTTCGTGCATGTAAAAAGAAGGTAGCTAGACACTGACAAGTTTGCTAAGTCGATGATATAGGCGAGCAGTCAAGAATTTGAGGAGACCTTGATGTAGCAAGAGAGGTGCACTGAAAATGCACATATATACGTAGGCCAGGTGTCAATATGGTGCTAGCTATTGGAGGATGGTCCCTTTGTGTTTATTGTGGTGTATTTGGTTGGAAAGAGATGAGAGATGCCTCAACAACAAGGAGAAAAAGTGGGGGAAATCTGGAACTTTTTTATATTTTCTTTGGTTCAATGATTTTCTGCTATTGTATTAAAGTGAGGGAATGTTCATGAGTTTTTTACTTTTTTTTTTTTTCAGCTTGCTAGTATAATTAGGTGTCTTTTTTGTATACTATATGTGTACATGGACTTTGCCTAGTTGCATTCGATCAATAAAGTTTGTAAACTTTGTACTTATCAAAAAAAATATGGTGCTAGCTAGGCTCAAGCAAAATAGTTTGTGGTAATTTTTTACTTGAACCAAAAATGGATTATGTGGCAATGTAGAGTACTTTCTCTTAGACCTATGTCTGATCATTTCATGATTTCAAACCATCCCCTATAGATTAAGTAATTAAAGACCTCAAAAATCATGAGATATATACGGAAGCTAGCACACGTTCACAGAGATTTCAAATTAGTTCTTAGGCTTAGGAAATCAGGGAGGGTTGGGGCTGAGGAGATCAGGGAGTTCCAACCTATTAGCTTAGTAAATGGGATATATAAGATTCTCTCTAAGGTACTTGCGAATCGCCTTAACGAGGTAGTGGGAAAGATAATCTCAAAATGCCTTTTTAAAGGATAGACAGATCTTAGATGCGGTCCTTCTCGCAAATGAATGTCTAGATAATAAACTGAAAGCTGGCAATACTGGGATTATATGCAAGTTAGACATGGAGAAAGCGCACGACCATGTTAATTGGGACTTCCTACTTGATCTCATAAGGAGGTGTGGTTTTGGAGAGAGATGGAGATCTTGGATCCGTTGGTGTATATCTACGGCAAAATTTTCAGTTCTGATAAATGGAAGTCCAACAGATTTTTTTAACAACACACGAGGCCTTAGACAAGGAGATCCGCAGTTCCCATTACTGTTTGTTATTGTAATGGAGGCTTTAAGCAAAATGACCTTAGCCCCTAGTTGCTAATGGGGGTGTGATTGGTTATTCGATAGGATCCACGGGAGGGGGACTTATTAATATTTCGCATTTATTGTTTGCAGATAATAATCAGATTTGAGTATTAAAGGCCCTCCTTCTTTGTTTTGAAGCAGCTTCAGGGTTGAAAGTGAACCTAGATAAATTAGAGATAGTGCCTATTGGTGGTGTTCAGTGTATAAGACAGTTGGCTAATACTCTGGGGTGTAAGATTGCATCACTCCCTATGACATAACTTGGTCTTCCGTTGGGGGCCGCCTCGAGAGCAGCTTCTTTATGGGATACAATGATTGAGAAAGTAGAGCGTCAATTAGCAGGATGGCAAAGATTGTATACGTCAAAAGGCGGTAGGATTACCTTGATAAAGAGTACGTTATCTAAACTACCGACCTATTTTTTGTCCTTGTTTCCTATTCCAACAAATGTGGCGGGCCGTATTGAGAAACTTCAAAGAGATTTCCTATGGGGAGGATTAGGTGAAGAGTTTAAATTTCACCTAGTCAGGTGGGAGAAAGTATGCAGTCCTATCTCTTCTGGTGGTTTGGGCATTAAAAATTTGAAAATCTTTAATCGGGCGTTAAATGGGAAATGGCTTTGGAGATACCATAAGAACCTAAGGCTTTATGGAAAATGGTGATTGAGAGTAAATATGGAGAATTATGGGGGGGATGGTGTACCAATGAAGTGAGTGGGCCATATGGTGTGGGTTTGTGTAAACATATAAGAAAAGGATGGGGGTCTTTTCCCGGCACACAAGATTTTGTCTTGGAGATGGGCCCAGGATCAAATTCTGGTACGATACTTGGAGCGGTAATGGTGCTTTAAAGGATCTATTTCCTGTTCTTTTTAGGGTAGCAAGTACCAATGATGTCTCTGTGGCGGAAGTTATGGTGATTGTGGGGGAACAAATTCAATGGAACATCAATTTTAGCCCCGCGGCACATGATTGAGAACTGGACAGTTTTGCAGCTTTTTTCAGCTTCTTGTATTTACTCAAATGCAGCAACCATCAAGCTGATTTATTGTGGTGGATACCTACGGGTAAAGGTTTATTCTTGGTCCGCTCATATGAAAAATCTTTGTCACAAGACCTTTCAACTCAGTTCCCTTGGAAAAGGATTTGGAGACACAAGCCGCCTCTCAAAGCAGCGTTTTTCGTGTGGACCGCTTCTTTAGGTAAGATCCTCACAACGGATAATTTGAGAAGACGAGGGCCCCGCTGCCCCACCCCGCAAGGCGGGGGCGAGGGCTGGATAGGGGCGACCCCCGCCTCGCCCTGTATTACTTATATATATAAGTATATATATAAAGTAAAAAATAACCCACATCATTCATGCTTGGTTTTTTTTTTTAAATATACCCATAACGAAACGACGCCGTTTCGTCAATGGAAAAACAGTGTCGTTTCATTTTTTGTTTAGAATCCTCCCCCCCCCCCAAGTGAGACCACCCTCCCACTCACCTCTCTCTCTCTCTCTCTCTCCAGTCGCCGCGCTCTCTATGTCTCGCTCCGTCACTCGCCGTTACCGTAGCCGTGGCCGTAGCCTTCCGTGACTCCGTCTTCATCTCCGTCGCCGAAGGTAAAAAACCCTAAATCATATTTATTTTATGGAATGGAGATTGGAGGAAGAATGGAGTTTAATCGGAAATGGAGGATGAGATTTTGTGAATTGTGCGCTATGAAGACTTGATTGTGCATGTGGTTCACTGGTTTGAATGGTTGATGAACAGTGTGTACAGTGTGTTCGTGTGTGAATCTCTCCGTGATTGGTTTGATTTTTTCATTTTTTTCGAAATACCCTAAAATAATTTAGGGGTTTCAAGGATGAAACCCCTAAATTATTTTAGGCTTTCGGATTGGAACCCTAATCCGAAATCCTATATCAATTTAGGGTTTCAATTCACCCTAAAATAATTAGATTAGGTTCCAATTACTATCAATATCCTTAAAACCCCTAAATTATTTTAGAGTTTCAGATTAGGTTCCAATTACTATCAATACTAAATTTTGAACTATTAAACTGATGGTAATAAACTGATCTTAGGTTAAAAAATATATATATTATACATTCCAATTACTATCAATACTTTCTTAGTTTTTTACCAAAATTATCAATTTACACTTTAAGCTATTAATTAAATTTTGAGGATTTACATTAATGTGGGATAAGATCTGATTCTAGTGCCAGCAAAAATTGTAGCTTAATTCCCCAAAAACATCTTTGTATGATCTATTAATATTTTAGATGATTAAATGTTTTTAAATATCGATCTAATTTGTTTTAGTTTCAAAAGCATAGTCATAGCATGATTTGGTTGTGTTTTTAATTGAGTGTTTTTTTTTAAATACTTTCACATTCTTATATTTTTATGTAAAAATTATTTACAACTTTTATAACCCATTTTAATTGGGTATTTAATTTTTTTTATGTTTGATGTTTTTAATTTTGGTATTTCATTTTTTTTTATGTTTGATGTTTGATATTTGATCTTCCAACTTCCAATATGTATGTTAATGCTTGGATGTTAATTGTTTGGCATGTTGTTATGTTTGCTTTAATTTCAGATTTTTTGCTTGCTTGAGTTCATGGATATGCCAACAGATTCTAGTACGAGCTCTCCTTTCCATGCCCAGGGTACCCCTACCCCTACAGCTACCCATACTCCTACTTCTACTCCTACCCCTACCCCTGACCCAACACCTTGCCCCGCTCCCAAGCCCAACAAGAAACCTGCTTCTATAGTTTGGACTCATTTCACCAAACTAGAAGGTGGTGACCCCAGTAACCCCCAAGCCAAGTATAATCATTATGGAAAAATCTATAGATGCCACTATGAGAAACATGACACCTCACAATTAAAGGTACACTTAGAAGAGCAATGTAAAAAAAGTCTATTTTTAAGATCATTACAATAGAAGAGCCAATCTAGGCTAGAAATTGGACTTTAAAAAATGGCGGATGGGACTAGTGGGGGTACAACTTTGAGGGGGTATACTAAGTATGATGGGAAAGGTTTCCAAGCGTTTACTCGCTATTTGGAACCAAAGTTTAATATTCCTTCTTGCCACACGATGGCAAAGGATGTAAAAAAATATTTTTGGTCTGAAAAAGAGAAGTTGAGGGGTAAATTGGCTGGTCAATATATTTGCCTTACCACTGATACTTGGACATCAGTCCAAAATTTTAATTATGTATTTAACTGTGCATTTTGTTGATTGTAATTAGACATTCCATAAGAAAATTATAAAATTTTGTCAAATCATCGATTATAAGGGTGAGACAATTGGGAAGGCCTTAGAGGCTGCAATAAAGGAGTGGGGGTTGACTCGAGTTCTTACAATCATAGTTGATAATGTCTCGTCTAATGATGTTGCGTTGGGACATCTGAAGACCTATCTTAGAGGGACAAATAAAACAATCTTGAGTGGTGAGTGTCTGCATGTGAGATGTGCGGTACATATTCTGAATCTTATTGTTACTGATGGTTTGAGAGATCTTCATGACTCGATTGCTCGGGTCAGGACTGCTGTGAGATGAGTGAGATCTTCTCCTTCGGGGTTGGAGAAATTCAAGGTTACTTCAATGTCTGCGGGCCTAACATCCAAGAATAGTCTTTGTACTGATATGCCTACACGATGAAACTCAACATTTTTTATGTTAGAGGCGGCCCAAGAATATAGGCTAGCATTTGCATTATTGGGTTATGAAGACATTCAATATGTTAAATATTTTGATGATCACGGGGGATTGGTTTCGTAGATGATGATTGGGAGTTTATATTTATTTTCGTAGAGTTTTTGAGGCTTTTTTATGAGGTCATCACGACGATATTTGGAACTTTGTACCCTATATCCCATCAATTTTGTTAGCAAATATGTAGAGTAAAAGAAGAATTAGATGACATAGTTGTGGGTGGTCACTATAGGCTACGGGAGATGGCATTGGTTATGAGATCAAAGTACGACAAGTATTGGAGAGATTTTACTAGGGCTAATATTTTGTTATATGTAGTTGTCGTCCTTGACCCGAGGTTTAAGGTGGATGGCATGGTATTTAGATTGGGCCTTGCATACGGGCAAGCATGGTTAGAGCTTATTGCAGCAAAGGTTCGGGAAACCCTTAGTAGATTATTTGATGAGTTTACCGTCCTGCGGGGTGGTAATATTGCAGCACCTACACCTACCCCCCACCGGTTCAAGAAGTCGATAGTGGGAAAAGACGTAGATTGGACTGAGGTGAGATTTGAGCAGACCCCCTTAATGCAGAGTTATGTAGAGGCTCAGTCAGAGATAGTCAGATTTTTAACAGCGTAGGTAATACCATTTTCACGAGACTTCGATATATTAAGTTGGTGGAAGGTAAAAGCCGTGAAGTATCCCATCCTTGGAGAGATAACCCGCAGTCTTTTGGCCATCCTTGTTAGCACCAAAGCCTCAGAGTCGGCTTTTAGCACCGGAGGGCGTGTATTGGATTCATTTCAAAATTCATTAGCTCCTACTACTGTTGAGACTTTGATTTGCACGCAGAATTGGATCAAAGGAACTCCAATTCATGTTCTGGATGTTCTTGAGTATGAGGAGGCCGACGTCGAGGAGGGGGGGTCGTGATCAGCCTGGATCTGGTATTTATTTTAATTTCATTTTCTAATTTCTTATTAATTTATTTATTTTCATTTAATTGGTATTAATTAATTTCATTTCAAATTTTATTATTATAGTGATACATGAGACAGCGTCTACGGCTACCTTCAATGCAGTATGACTTTGTATTGAACCCACCATTGCCATAGTTTGCACAATTTGTCCTTTATTTATTTTTTGCATTTATAATTTTATATCATATTTTAGTATCTAATTATTTTGCTTGTCTTTTTTTAGCTTTTATATTCTCAATATACATATGCCGAATCCTAATGACCGATCTATGCTCATCTGTCTCGTCTTCATCTCAAATTCCAATTGCCGAATCTCAATCTCATCTTGGTTAGTACTTTTAATATTTTGTATTTTAATTTTTTAAATTTTTCTTTCATTTTATAACTTTATAATTCTAATTTGTTTTATTTTTAACTTATTAATATTTCAAGTTTTATAACTTATTAACGTTTATAATCTTGATTTTCAGTCTCATAGTAGTCGACACAACTCACAACTCAGTGAACTCACCGCCACAGCGCCATCCCAAATTGATCAAATTGAAAAGTTATGAGTTATAATTGTTAATTTACAATTAAGTGTAATGTTGCTACAAAAGTTAATAGTACAATTTGAAATATTTAATATTTTTATAGGAGTTTGTAATATTGTAATAGTTTAAGTTTATTAGTTCTCTTGGAGTCTTAATTTGTATAATTGTAAAATGTAATTTGTAATAGCTTCGTGCCTTAGTGATGATTATTACTTAATTACTTAATAGTTAAAATTTAGTATATAGTTAATAGTTTTATCTATATATATGTATATATTTTTTCAATTTTTAAATATATTTATTTTTTTTAGTTAAATTATGAGCCCAAAGTGGCCAAAAATAGATTTCTAGGTCATTTAGTGCCCAAAAAAATGAGTTGGGGCCAAAGGCCCAGAGGGGGGGTCGAGGGGCAGACAGATGGGGGTCCACCCTGCACCTGGCGAACCGACGGGGTACTCCGCCCCCGCATGGGCTGGGGCAGAGTAAGGGAAAAATTTTGACACACCTGCCCATGCGTAGGGGGTGGGTAGCACCCCTAATTGGTGCTGCATGTGTAGGAATGAGGGTGAATCAGTAGACCATCTTCTACTACACTGTGAGGTAGCTCGTGGGATATGGAATGAAGTATTTAGAAGACTAGGCTTGGGTTGGGTTATACCCGAGTTTGTAGTGGAGATGTTGGCTAGTTGGACAGATCTTAGCGGTAACTAGCAGATCAAGGTTGTATGGAAAATGTTGCCTATTTGCGTCATGTGGTGTTTATGACAGTAGCGCTATGAACGGATGTCTGAGGACAAAGAAAGAACAATGGAG
This sequence comes from Juglans microcarpa x Juglans regia, assembly GCF_004785595.1. NCBI lineage: Eukaryota > Viridiplantae > Streptophyta > Magnoliopsida > Fagales > Juglandaceae > Juglans > Juglans microcarpa x Juglans regia. The sequence goes on along the minus strand of NC_054603.1, from coordinate 4,527,654 downwards.
GAACTAAATGCTTTATTTTTTAGAACCCTTTGTACTTGGGCAATTGCCGTTAACTTTAATGGCCAAGATTTCCATGATTTCCTTGTTTCAAATACTCCTACTTAGCTAGGACATTCTTTGTACTGAACATGGCTTTTGCCTATTCTTTTATTAATATAATTACACATAAAAAAAAGGGTTAGGAAATCAATTTTCTTTTTCACAAGCAAAAAAATTCCTAAAATAAGCTAAAAAAAGAATATCAACGCTCATAATTCCTTTAACTTTTTGTTACAAACTATTGCATATTGTGGCGTTAGAGTTTGGCTTGCATCCTGTTTAAAAAATGTATCCAATAAATTTTTAACAGGATGTAAGCCAAACTCGTGTTGTTATACCATATATATCACATACATAACTCTATCTCTGTAAATCTATATAGGCAGGTCAAATACACAAATTAATATAGATAAAGTACCATACATGACAATAAAACAGAAAAACGGTACTCTTTAATTCTAAAAATAAAATGATACTAAAATTTATAATATACCAATTAGCATCACTTTAAGAATAAATAGGACTTTCAGACACTCGAGACAATCAATATTACGATGATTCAAAGAATCCTAGTTTGCATGACATCATCTATCTATTAAACCTCATTATGGCGGCCAAAATGGACATCAGTGAACTTGCTTCAAGTGGTACGATTAGAAAGCCTAAAGTTTTAGGAAAAGATATCAGATCTGTACGTAGAAGGACCTATAGTCTCCATTTAAAAAAAAAAAAAAAAAGGACCTATAGTCATTAATACTGGGGTATTTAAGATTAGAAAAACACACTTTTCCTATGGCATGAATTTTTTTTTTTTTGAAAATGACCTCCATTTATTAAAACCCTCACTTAAGGTAGAGGAAAACCATATCTACAACAAAGAATCAAAAGAAAAAGATGCAACCCAACAAGACTAACGTCTAATGTAAGGAATGTCTAATCTATCCGTACGTAAAAGCCCCCTAAGCCTTCCCGGACCAATGTCTTCACCTAAAAATTCTATATTTCCCCCTCCGCCCCATACTTAGCCAAAAAATCCGTTATCATATTCGCCTCTCTAAAAACATGCTTAAACTGAATATTAAGAGCACTAACAAGGCTTTGAGCCTCCTCCCAAAAATCCCAAAGATACCAATAATTGCAACAACCTAAAACAAACCAACCCACAATAATGCTTGAATCCGACTCCACTACAAAATTTCTCAACCCGAGTTGATTGCACATCCGAAGTTCATCCAGTACCAAGCAACATTCAGCAATAGTATTGGTAGCTTGCCCATAGCAATGTGCAAAACCCCCCAATACCTTCCCCCTATCATCTCGAACAACCCCCCACCACCGGACAACCTGGGGTTACCACAAGAACCCCCATCAACATTTAGCTTCACCCCACCAGCCCCCCCGGCAATGCCCATGAAATCAATCTCGGTAACCGACGCCCCAACTTCACCATTGGGCAATTCAGCTCACGCAGGATTAATGCATCACGCAAATCCAATTTTTGGAACTTGGTCATCAACATCGTAGCCTCTACAATACACTCCTTAACCGCACGAACCACATTCTTCCAATCGAATCCCAACCCCTCCATACGAGCACCACACCTAGCTTTCCACAAACCCAAGAGACAAAAATAGGAATGACACCATGTAAACAACGCACCTGAGAGTAATTTGAAACTGTACACTACCAAATATTCATTACATCCGCCCAAACCCGAGTCTCTGATAAATGGACGCCAAATATTGCTGCAAAAAAATCCCACACCTTCCTCGGTCCCTTCCCATCACAAAGAATATGATCCACCGACTCAACTTGGGGGGGAGATACAACACTGACATTTTGAAGCTATAGGAATTCCTTTTTTTTTTTATCACCACATCTACTGGGATAGCCAACCGACGGGCACGCCAACATAAAAAAGACATTTTTTTCTGAACATATTTTTGCCAAAGCCACTTCTTCCATGGGCACGAGATACCATGTTTTCTTACAATATTCCATGCTGACTTAGTTGTAAATTCGCCATCCGTAGTGTGCTTCCGAATCAGGATGTCATGGCCCTCACGAACACGAACCTGTGACATTAAAATGCGATTAACCAACTCCTCATCTACTAGTTGTGCTAACCGATTGACATCCCACTCCGCACCATTAATAAGCTGCCGAACCTGCACATCCCTATCACCAACCACTGGCTGCCGATTAACAATAGGTCCATCGCCCAACCAGTTATCACCCCCAGAATCTCAAAGACCCCTCACGAACTAGCCATCTAGAGTTATTTAGAACAATAGGAATGGCTTGAACCACCCCTTTCCAAAAGCGAGAACCTCTACCTCCCTCACCAGCATCAGAGATTGTCCCATGTCCCACATATTTTGAACAAAACAATTCAGCCCATAATGATCCACCTTTCAGCAACTTCCAAGCGAATCTCATAAATAACGATTTTTGCACCTCCAACAGATCTCGAATACCAAGACCCCCCCCCCCCACTCAACTGGCAAACATATATTTCTCCAAGAAACCCACGGCCGCTTCCTAGCTTCCTCACTAGAGCCCCAAAAAAAATGAGAAAAAATCGATTTCATCTTTCCAAAAATACCTTTTGGCAGATTCATCACCGAAACAAGATGAATGGGCATACCATTCAGTACATGTTTGACAAGAATAATTTTTCTACCAAATGATAACAATCTGCCCTTCCATCCTGCTAATTTTTTTTTGCACCTTAGCCAACAACGGTTCAAACAGATTCAAAGTCAAACGCCCAACATGAAACGGCAATCCCCAATAAGAGCAAGGCCATGCCCCTTCATTGAATTCCGAAATACTCTTCAAGACCACTTTCTGAGCTACTAAAAATTAGAAGAGAAATAAATTGAAGGCTTCTGAGGATTTACCAGCTGACCCGACGTTTCTTCATAATTTTTTTATCACCCTTCTCAAGCTCCGAATCGATGCTTTACCACCATTGGCAAAAAATCAACAAATCATCGGCATATAATAGATGAGTAATCCGCACCCCTCCACAAGGATTAAAATCCTGCACTTGGCCCTGAGCAAAAGCTCTATTCAGCATCCTAGATAGAAGTTCCTCCGATAAAACAAAAAGATATGGCAAGAGTGGATCCCCTTGTCGTAGCCCACGAGAAGGCTTGAAAAAACCTTTGCACTTACCATTCAACATTACTGAGAAAACAGGTGAAGAAATTGCGTTAAAAATCAAAGACCGCCACCTATCTGAAAAACCCAGCCTCCGCATCACCTCCAACAAAAATTTCCAGTTTACACGGTCATATGCTTTCACCATATCCATCTTCAGCATTACATTTCCACCCCTTGTTTTCTGATTCATACCATGAACAAGTTCCTGTGCCAGTGCCATGTTTTCAAATATACTTCTACCACGAATAAAAGCAGCTTATTCTGAAGAAATTAAACCCCCAAGAACTGGCGCCAACCTGAGCACCATAATCTTCGCCACAATTTTATACGCCACCGAGCATAGGCTGATCGGCCTAAATTGCCCAAAATTTGCCGAGGCATCCACCTTAGGGATCAAAACAATATTTTTTGCACCAAAAAAAGTAGTCCACGGATTCCCCTCAAAAATTCTCTTCCCAATTCCAGAATGTCCAGCTTTACCACCTCCCATGCTATTCTGAAGAAACTTGCCAAGTATCCATCCGGGCCTGGGCTCCCATCCTGAGGAATAGACCATAGTGCTGTCTTCACTTCCTCCATTGTCGGCGGTGCACATAGCATTTCATTCTCCTGCACCGAAAAAGTTGGCATCAACAAACAGAGCTGCTCTTCATCAAAAGCTACCGCTGACATCAACAACAATTCCTGATAGAACCGAACTGCTTCAGCATGTACAGCATCCGCCGAATCTAGCTCACGCCCATTCTCCAAAACCATATGTTCAACCAATAAATTCTTTTTTTTTTCACCCGCATAGAAGACATCCAAGCATTTCTTCTCTGTTCAACGATTGAAGATGTTGTTGCTTACAAGCTAAAACATCCACTTCACGCTCCTGCGTGAATTCAGCAGCTAACAAATCCTCAAGCTCCACCAATCGATTACCCACCTTCACAAACTCCAAATCAACCCGTCCAAATGTCTCAAAGTTCCACTTCCGTAACATGGCTTTTAGCAACTTTAACCTCTTAGCTAATTTCACCATAGGCGAACCTTCCAAACTCTGATTCCACACTTCCCGAACCAAAGGAAGAAACCCCTCATGTGTTCCCCACATCTGTTGAAACCTCTTCTCTCCCTCTTTAAAAATAACAACATAGGACAATGATCGGAAGAAGTCCGCGGAAGGAACTCCATCCGAGCTTCCCCAAAGGAATTCATGAACGATGAAGATACCAAAATGCGGTCTAGCTTTGCCCAAATACGCCTACCTCCCTGCCTCCCATTGCACCAAGAGAATTTATTACCATCCGAAGGATTTCTATCAACCCACAATCATGGATACAGTGATTAAACTCCAACTTGGGACGAGAAGGCCTCAAAAGACCCCCCACTTTTTCATCATTACTACGAACAATATTGAAATCACCCCCAACAAAGAATGGACAGGCCCCTGCATCAAGCACACGTAAAAAATCCCACAACTCCAGTCTTTTTCCTGCGGAAACAACTCGCATAAACAAATACAGCCAAGACCCTAACATTTCCACAAACAAACCAACCAGCCAAGGCTTGGTCCGACATCGAGATCAAATTAAACTCCAAATCCTCATCCCAAAACAACCATATTTTACCACCTGCATCACTACTATTTATGTACTTTGGCCGACGCAACCACTTAGCCCATCGACTACATTTATGAGAATCAGAAAACAGTTCCAAAATTGCCACCACAGACGGACAGCTTTTATTCATCAAATGTCGAAGTCTACTCCTCGACGAAAGAATATCCCTAACATCCCAAATTAGAATCTTCATAAAAAAAATCTTAAAAAACCTTTCTGGAACGAGTCAACCTCCTTCCCGATCCAACCATTGAACCTTTCTTTTTGACGCCCCTCAACCGTGTCAGTGGCACATGCAACTTTGAATCAGAGTCAAAACATTTATTAGCTAATTCTTCCAACTCAACCTCTGATTCGCCCTCCAACAACTAACGACCCCGTAGAGGCATCCCGAACCCTGCTTCAGCAATGCTACTCAGGTCATACTCCAAGGCTTCATCCACAAGTTTGAGTGAGCTCCTTGGCGAGCATCCCATACCCACCACTTTCACCTCCTCTACCTCCTTCTCAGAATCCTCCTCAATTATCGCAAACCAAGACCCCGTATCTTTATTTGGAGACCCTGACACTAACTTCTCACTTTCCACACTCTGCCTTTGATCCACGCAAACGGGCAGGTTTTCTTCAAGGTTTTTGGAATGAAATTGATCTTTATCGACTATCCGCCCCCTCGAATCCACAAATAGAACTGCTAACCTCTTCGACTCCACTTCACTCTTCCTCTTAGCAATAAGTTCCAGCAATTTTGCACGGCGAGGAGCAGAGGTATCGTCCCCAGGCAAAACCGAATGTTGTGTATCCTGCTTATTAATTACTTTCCAAACCTTCTTCGAGCGCCCATGCTCTTCCAAACCCAAATCTGTTTTCCCCTATGCCATTTGCTTCTTTTGTCGCCCACAGTGATTATCTAGATGTCCTTGTTTGCGACACACACCACAAAACTTTGGCACCGACTCATAGATGACCTCTTGCAAATGGCTATTTGGAAGTCCTGGAGTTCCCAACCAAAAAGAATGTCTCAACAGCTTCGACACATCCAACTCGACACAAATCCTTGCTGTCTCGGGATGAGATACATACGCTGTGGCGTTGTCCCTTTTCAAAAATCTCTCAAATCTTCCACCTATACTTTTCAACATCGAGACATGAAAGAAATTTGGGGTACCCGGGCAAGGTCAACCAAACGGAAACGAGCGGGGAATCCTCCTCCTCAACAAAATCCAGTGTCCAATGAAAAATCCGATAAGGAACTCCCGATATATCGGCATTCCCTCTCGCCATGGCTCCTACAAAATCCTCTTCATTCACCATATGTACCAGGACATTTCGTGGGTTACGGAGCTATCCCACTACTGGCATTGACGACAACCCCCATCTGTTCTTGATGTACCCACGCACATGGTCCAAAGATGGCCTGCGTCGTAAGAATTTCAGAACAACCGAGAACCGAAAAGGTTCAGTCGATTGTTTGATTTCCGTTTTAGAAAATAAGAAAAACATCTCCCCATCACAAAATCTAGGCTCCTTCAATGGAATATCCACCTCAGGAAGAACCTGAGGCCGGTCTCCCACCAAATCCGCAAACGATTTCCCAAAAGAGGCCGCCATGTGACCAGATGAAGATTCCATGATACGCACCGACTTCCTCAGCTGCCCCCCAAATGAATGGCCACCTTGCCCCACCGCCGGCACTGAAGGCCCAGTAGTCGTGGCCATAACGGCGCAACGAAGCACACCCTAATCGCCCTCTAAGTTGAGAGGAAAAAATCACTTGCCACATCAGCCCTCTAATACGTCATCTACATTACATTTGCTCTCACTAATTCCAAGAAGTTAATGTTATGGTCAAGTTGACTTTATGTGTGGTGAGGATTGAGTTTTTTGCATTACCAATGAGTGCCTATGGCATGATTTGATACTTACAAAAGATACACCTTTCACACGACTACTGATAAAAACATAAATCTTATAAATTAAATTTTGTCAATTCAACAGTGTGAATAATATGTCCTCACATGACTAAATTGTAAAAAAAAATAATTAAAAAAAAATACCAATAAGATTTAGCTCTGGGTTGTCAACTTGATGGATAAAAATACTAGTTGATATGACACGACTTGATGGAAATTAAAAAGGTTCTCAGCTTTGTCGATTTGATGCTTCCAGCTCACATTCATCTTTATCTTATGAATCTAATATTTCATGGGCAGTGCGTGGAAACCTTTTGTTTAAAGCAGATTTAGTTTAGCTACGTAGGAGAAATATGCTACTTCTGCGTAATTGACTAGGAGAAGTGATACTTGTGCTTCCCTCATATGTTATTAAAACGACATCATTACAGACCATGCGCGCGGCATTAACAATCCAAGTATTCCCCTTAAGATGAAAATAGCATTGTAAATATGAAAATAGCATTCCCCTTAAGATCAATGGTCCACATGATCCCAAATGCCTAATTGACATGTAATTTGCTTTGCCTGAAACATGGCTCATGCAAAAACTCATTAAAGAGTTCAATGTGCTATGTTCTGTTTGATATACTAGGAGATCCATCGCAAATATCTTCTCAGGGTTAACTTCCTGAAGTTATAAACAAATGGCCGCTTCAATCATAAGCTTCTACCTCGAGATGTTTCTATTAATAACCAATCTAGCTAATCAGTGGAGGACTTAAGGGCAGGAGAGGGCCACAAATCCCCAAAACTTTGGGATACAAATTTTGAAAGATGGTAACTTTATCCTCATTTATCTATTTAAAGATATTAATTTCATTTCTTAATTTCATGTGTGTGACATTAACATATATAACATGGAACACTCTCGGAAAGTAATTTGACTATTTTTCTGACATCTTATAAGTATATATTGAGGTTAGGGAACACATCAATAGCATATAATATATTAAACATAAATTATTAAAACAATCAGAAGTCACATACATCACTAAGTATGAATGAGGGCTTAAACAGTTAGCTCTAAACACTTTGTTCAGGATCAAAAGTATAAATCCTACCTTTTTTTCTCTCTCTCAATTTCCATAGATGCAACATTTCACAATAATCATTTCTTTTATGCCTCTAATCTCACGGCAGTAAGTCAAGTGAAATTAAGAAAACCCAGAACATATTCTTTCATTCCCATGTGCACTTCAATGAAGAAAACATACAAATCTGAGGACCAGCATAGCTGCATAAGGAAACAAAACTACAATGGCAATAATTGGAAAACTAGGGTTTCTAACCTGCTACATTGCTGGCAAAACCTTTTCTGGAGACCATGAAGATGGACAGCCGGAGCCTTAGCATGAAGTTCACAGACCTTATGACGCCGGTGGTACGGCTTGGCATCGGCGAAATCAGCATTGCAATTCTCCACCTGGCAAACAACGACCGGCGTTGACCCTCCACTGCCATAAGCTCTCTTGCTAGAGGAAGTCATCATTTCTCTCTGCTTCTTCTTCTCGTCCTCTCCAAATCCTAAATCACCAACATCGTCCTCCTCCTCTTCCTCTTCCTCTTCCTCTTCCTCCACTGCCTTGTACTTGAAGCTCCTCTTTCCCTCAGCTCTGCTTGTTGCCATTTTTGCAAAACGAAGGAAGACAACCAAGGAGAAAAAGAAAGGATCGATGGAACTAACTAGCTAGCTAGCAGTCAACAGGAAGAAGACCACAACCCTTTGATAGAAAGATGAAAAAGGAGAAGAATTTAATAAGAGGACCACAAGCTCCATTTTCCCCCTTGTGAACAAGAATAATTGGCTCTAAAGATCACATTACCAATAGGACGTCTGGACAGTGACATGAATAGTTTGACTTTATAGGGCTGCGCTACTAATACTGTTAACTTTCACTCTTTCTCGGATGAAAGTCGGATGGCTTTAACAATACCATATTCCTGTATGTATGTATTTGTGTATGTATGTAGCGAAAGGTACCGAACTTCTTTAATTTGTTTAGTACAATGGTTTAACATGCACCTCTCAGGCTCAGCCTGTGCTGATTCAAAGCGTCTGTCTGCATCGTTCGTACGACTGTGTCTTGATGTCTTTGACCTTATTCTTTGGCCCTTTGTTTTTACATTACAGATTTTGGAGGCGGCTAGCCAACTGGTTTGCAGCAAAGTGGCCAAGTATATCCTATATCCTCTTCTCAAATCGTACCCCAGCCAGCTTATCTCCATCGTCTGCTTTGGACCACGTCTATATATATATATATATATATATATATATATATATATATATAATATATCATAGAAAAAATCTATACAATTTCTTACTATTCATACCATCTTTACACACCACATTTTTTTTATTTTTTATTATTTTTTTCTTTTATTAAATATTTGATATATGAATAATGAATAAAATAATTGAATTGGTTTAAAAAGAATAAACTTAAAAAAAAAATTAAATTTTAAATTTTAAAAAAATATGGTGTGTGGAGGTTGAGGAGGTTGTGTAACGTTGCTCGATACCCTCCTAAACCAGTACCTCCGATTTTACTAGTTTTCGATTCCGTTTTTCAATTTAAATAATTTGCAAATTTGTCGAAAAAAATCTATTTATAAAATTTTTAAAAAAACTGCTTTAAAAAATATGTTTTATTAAAAATCTATTACTATTTACAAAAAACTGATTTATGAAAAAAATCTGCTATGCAAAAAAAATTATGCTATAAATATCTGCTTTCTAAAAAAAAAAAAAAAACTGCTATGTAAAAGAAGAAATTGTTATAAAAAAAATTGTTTTATAAAAATATCTGCTATGTAAAAAAATTCTGCTATAAAACAAAATGTTATACAAAAAATCTGTAATAAAAAGAAAATTATTAATAATGTTAATTGCTAATTTATTACTAACTTAGAGTATGTTAATATATTAATATTATATGTTATACATTATGGAATATATATTATATATTATATAATAATATATTGATACTAAATTATTACTAATATTATATACTATACTAATAGTGATATTAATATTACTTATAGTTATAGTGATATTAATACTAAGATATTAAATTAACTATAATATTATACATATATTATGCTATGACTCTTATAATATATTAATTTATACTAATGCTATATATTATACTATTATAGTGTTACTACTACATATAGTATATATATCTGTATATTATAATGATATAGTGATACTAATATTATATACTATACTAATAGTTATATTAATACTATATAATAATATATGGTCATATTGATAATTATATAATATCTTATATATAATTATAATATATATTATGTAATATAAAAAATATTATATATAATATTTAAAAAATTAATTTAAATATATATTATAGTGAACCAGTCCGGTCCGATCCTAAAAATCATAGAACCAAACCGGTTCTGGCTGGTTTTTGCATTTTAGAAACCAGTTCCGGACTAGACCAATCTAAAAATCGAATCATTTCTACTGGTTCGAGGCGGTCCAGTCTGATTTTCTGGTTAAAATTTATACCCTTAATTAAGTTAAACGTGTCAAATTTTTAAATCCTAACCTGACTCATTTAGATAACGGGCCGTGTCGTATTACCTGTTTTAACTCAATTACTAATTAATTATAAATAAGTCAACATTTGACTATAGGGGTCAATCTAAACCCAACCTATTAAACTAAATATGTCAAACTTTCAAATTCTAACCTAACCCGTTTAGATAATAGGTTGGGTCGGGTCATCCCATTTGACCCGTTTAATAATTAATTATAAATAAATCAGCACAACAAGACCCATTTAAACCCGTCTCATGTAAATAGGTTGAACTAACACGCATAAACTATTTGACCTGATTAACATAATTTCACATAAAATTCATATTTATTAGTAACCATAATATTTAAAAAAAATAATACCTACTAACAAAAAATATTAATATTTTTCAATTTTTAACACATAACAAAACTAATATTATAAACTCTACAATAACAAATATGATTAAGGTATAGAACTACAATTCCAATAACAAAAATATGAATATACTCATAAATATCGATATTACAACTCAATAATAATAAACATGTGATTTTGAAACAAAATCTAAATGGGTAAAAATGAGTAGATTTTAGATTACGCGGATTGACCTATTATTGATCCGTTTGGCGTTTATAAATAATGTCTTAATGAATCAATTCGTTTTGACTCGAGCCCGTTAACAACAAACCAATAGTTCACCCGTTTTTACCAAAACTTGTTTACATTATATTTAAATCTGTTTTGTGTGCTGTTGGTTACCACCCATAATCTTCATCCCTCTATCTTTACAAAATCAAGTAGGTCCACAATTTGATCTGAATTAAAACCATCATTGGTAAAGGTGAGAACCGCATTCGAAAGGAACATCCGTACATGATTCATTCATAAAAAAACACGTTTAAATAATATAAATATTTCATCTCATCTTATCATTAAAATTTTTTTAAATTTTTACATAAAATATACTAAACAATTCAACTTTTTCAAATTTTAAAATAATAATAATAATTTAAAAATATTTTATTCAACTTTTAACTTTCATCTAAAACCATCTCATCTCATTTCACTATCCAAATCGCACATAACTGCCTCTTCATCTCCTTCACTAGTGTTGTATTAGATAATGATATCCTTTAACTTTCTTTAGTATTATTTTATTATTTAATTTTTTTTTCTTTTACTCTTTGAATCTTAACTAATAATTTCAGAACATGATCTTTTTGCATAATTTATAAGAAAGTAAATTCAATCAACCAGCGTAATCATGTAATTTAATTAAAAATAAATTTCATTTTATAAAAACTAACATTTTTTTTCTTTGAGTCAATTTTTATAAAATTAAATTTATTTTTAATTAAATTATATGATTACTTTAGTTGATTAAATTTATTTTATTCTAAATTATACAAAAATGTCATGTTATAAAATTTTTAATCCAGATTTAAAGAGTAAAACGAACAAAACAAAATTAAAGAGTAAATAATAATAAATGAGTCGTGCTGGCTTACAGCCCAACTTTGACTGTTGGGCGTGCCTGCCAGCACAAAGTTATTTTTTATTGTTATTATATTTTATATATTTTTAATATATTTAAATATTTTTAAAAAAAAATAATAAAATATATTAAAAATCATTTTCTTAATTATTAAAAAAAAATACGGTCAAAATAAGAGTCAAACTCACGGCACATTTTACATAAATAAATGAATGTAATCATTACCTATTGTCGCCGTTTTTGTTTTTTCTCCCTTTCTTTACTCGCTTGGAATTCCAAAGTAGCATGCACGGAATTTCAGATGGGTAAAAGCTTTCCAAAGTAGCATTAGATTGCAGCAGCCATATTGGGCTTTTCGTGATCTATAACACAGGGCCAGTGTGCTTTCCGATCGAATAATCCAAGCCCAATAGCCCAGAGATTGTAACGGGCCATTCGACCAGATCAATCTGTTAATCAAGTAGGGCCAAATTGTTTGCTAAACGGTGCACGCTTAGGTACCACATCATGGACTAATTGCGGCTTGATTAATGGCTTTTTGGCAAAGAAGATTAAAAAAAAAAAAAAAAAAATCAAGTTAAAAACAAAATTATTTGAGTTTGACCGCTAATCAACCATGATTATAAAATTAAGGCTTTAGTTATCAATTGGTGGGTCCCAATCCTGCATGCAGGTCATCATGATGATGCGCGCCTAGGGCCTTGGGGTTTGTCATTTTTCTAGTACGAGTCCCAACAATTTCATAGCCACTTAAATTCCAAAACCGATATATATATATATATATATATATATATGTACAAATAGATATAGCTATCAAGGGGACATGCAAGAGATTAAAATCAAAAAACGTGTACCACTCAGGTCCGTCCATGGTGGGATCAATGCGGGCAGCATCACTCTTTCTATCATTTTCAGGCTGAAAAAAAAAATTATGTATTTTCGTGTTAGGTTATGCATGGAGGGAAGTTATATTATAATTAATGTAAGATATAATTATGAATTATATAATTATTATATAATTTTTTTTAAAAAAAAAAAGTTTATTAATAAAAAAATAATTTTTTTTAAAATATGTAATATTTACACACTTTACGACTGTAAATATTATTTCTCTTATATTATTAAAAAGTAAGGTGCATACCGGATTGAATAAGGTGATATATATATATATAATTATCTCTACGACATGATGGACCCCATCCATCGAGTGTCTAAAATTTTAAAGATTAGATGTCAAATTATATGTGTGACATCATGTGCATGGACGTAATGTGTCGGTAAAATAATACACTAGCTAGTGGTAATATTTTGTCAAAGCAGTTTATATATATATATACATGATTTTTTGTGGCCTTATAATATTGATCGATCAGTGATGAGCCAGCCAGCATATGTTAATGATGATATTAAATCCTCACATTGATCTTTTGTCTCCTTCCATGTCGGTTTCTGATCCTGATCCCGAATTTCTGTTCCTTCCATTAATTACTGTACAGGGTAAGTTGTTTTCAAGCGATTCCTTTCCTTTATTTCAGGACTTTGAAATCTGCAGGCATATATGTCCAATTAGGAGCAGTACTACTCCCTCCTCCCTCTTAATAATTAGTGCGTGCGTGGTAGTCTGGGCTACACGTACGTACACGTACGTACTTCGAATTCAAATGAGAGAGATTTTAAGGGCAGCATTTGAATTTATAAATGAGATAAAATTAAATAAAATGAATTAAAATAATTTATGAATAATAATAAAATTTATTAATTAAAATTTATAAATAATAATAAGATGATTTTAACTCATCTTTTAATTTAAACTGGTTAAATATAAAAATATATATTGGACATAGATTTTATAAAAATAAAATTAACGTGATTTAATATATTGTATTAAATTATAAAATTATTTTTATTATAAAATAAATATATCGTATTATAAAAAATCATATCAATATATAAATTTATATTTGTAAAATCTTTTTCTAACTATATTAAAACTTCATCAAACGTATGATGTACACTTTCATAATTATGAAAAATAAGGTTAATGTCTTATCTTTTTATTTTATTATATTAATAATTGTGAAATATAAAATTTTTTATTTGTTTAATATTCTAATTTCTGATAAAGTCGGATCTGATCTCTGATCCCATGCAGTACTGATCTCTCGTTCCGCTAATTAATTCGACTTTCTCATAAATTATTATTATTCTTCAAATCAATTAGTGAGATATTCTCACTCTGCCGACTGCCATTTTCAAACTTGCCTCTTTGTATATGGCTACTAATACTATTTGCCTCATGACCTGGGCTACAATTTGTAGGACCAACCTTAGTCTCTGTTTTGGGCTAGTCGGTGCCTGAGATTTTCAACCCATAAATGCTTGATTAGCGCTTATATATTTTCAATATTTAAGTACTAATTAATCTAAGATCAGTCAAATCCAACGCTTCTGTACTGACCTCAATTCATTAGCTAGGCTGAAGCATAACTATTTCTGTCTCCCGATCTATATATATATATATCCTATAAAAAAAAGAGTACTTTTGATTAATGACGATGAACGTTGAATGAACTCTCTGTATATCTATAATTTAACTGAACATCTACGAGTAGTTATCCAATAAACTCTTTAGTGTGTGATTTTCTCCCTTTCAAAGATAGCTAGATATCATTGCCAACCCTAATTAAGCTCTTCCATGCTTTTTGAATGTTAGTCTTCAAATTTGACAACGCAAGCTCCTTTTGTTTGCTCATTTGTAGCATAAGTTAAGTACAATATTAATCCACTATGATAACCATATATATATATATATATATATTATGGTCCAAAAATCTCGATGGTTGAGGACTGCGGACATGAGTATTGGACAAAGTTAAAGGATAATTTGAGTAGATTTTAATTATGAAAGTATTATATATAATTCAGAAAAGATCTCTTAATAATATTTGCTTGTAGATATGAAGTTGACGGCTTCATGAGAGACCCATCTTACCACCACCATATCATTTTCATATTATTCAGAATATATATATTGCTAATCGTTCATTCTCAGAATATAATAATCACCTTTCATAAATATTTTTTTTTTAATTTTTTAGATTATCGCTAAGGTGGAAAAGCCTCAAATTTAAGAACTCCTCCATTTCTATCATGAGTTTCTACGTAGGAAAAAAATTAGTTTGCCCGCTCTATTTTTGACCGCTCAACTTAACTGTTCGGAAAAAAAATAAAATTTTACATAATAATTAAGAAAATAATTTTAAATATGTTAATATATTTTTTTATTTTTTAAAAATATTAAAAAGTATAAATAAAAAAATAAAAAATAATTATAAAAAACAACTGTCAGTCAATTAGAGCGGGCTCGACTCATCTATATATATTCTCATATATAGACCTTTGAGCCTTTCAAGAATATTTGGACTATCTCCGAGAAAAACTATAATTGTTTACGGCATACGCAATTAAAATAACAACAGGAATCGGCCCTCTCAACATTCTCAAGGTCCCACAGGACCGGCGCCATTTGAAACTTCCAAAAGCAACAGTCCAGGGCTGCTAGCTAGCTAGCGTCCAACCTCCATATATTATATTGTGAAGGCATGCATTAAATTCTCCAATTAAAAGACAATATATGAACATGAGAACCTCACTAGAATTTTCCATTCTCACTGCTCCTTCTGGGACATTTCCCAGGTTTGACTCTCTTGTCAATTTCTGTTCATTATCATGTTTCAGTGGCACAATCAATAATGCCACAGCCCATGCATATATATACACAGTCCAGATTTTAAAATTTGATCATAGCCCTCAATCATATTGATGATCATTATCAATATTAAAACATGTTCTAATTATTTGATGACATATTATATATATATATGATGATCATATTCATATATATTATCAAAGAGAGTTAAGGACCTTCCAAATCAATATGAATAAATATGATCATATTGATATATGACATAAATTCATATGATACGTTAGATCTATTTTATAATCTAATATATTATAAGATTAATCTATATCAAATTTAATTTTACAAAAGACTACAATATTTCTCATTCATAAATATCGCTTTTGTAAATGGCAGGATCAATCATGCAGATACTGAAAACTTGCTGGCCATGAGTATCAATTTGCCAGAGAAAGGAACCTGCATGATTGTCTGCATGTGGATGTGGAAGCGCCTTTGCCAGTGTTTATTGCTATGACGTTGCCTCTGCAGTTTGAAGTACTGGACCCTTCAAATTATATATACAACAAACATCATACGGTCCACGGTTTTTTTTCTCTCTTGATTTACGAGCAGCCCCTTACATGATATAGAATTGTATTCATGACAGATGTATATATAGCGGTAATGAGAACGTAAAATGGCTCCAATTTATTAAGTACTAGCTAGTGCATGCCATCTTTGAAATATGCATCATGAGATTTGTCTGCTTGGGTTGTAGTGAACGACAGCATGTGTTTCTTCCACTTGACAAGCTATTTTGGTCTTTTCCAAGAGCCCATTGTAAGAGTTCTATTTGAACTCTATGTCCCACTCATTCATATCTGATAAAGTTTTAAATAATTTTTAGAGTTATAATGGGATTTAAACTCTTAAGAGATAAGATTAATTCTTATCTCTAATTATAGTCTGACTCAAAGATTTAGATTTCATGATGGCCAGAAATCTATAAATAGGACTGAGGGGTTAAAGGGTTCTCACCTACAACATTAGAGTGCCTCTAGCCATCGAGAGACACTAGTGAGGCCAAGTTGCTAGGGTGATCCTTCTCTCATAGCCAGATTCATTTCTTCATCAAACAGATGGAGAAAGGTACGTCTTTCACTATTATTGTTTATTATTATAGATCATACAAAATTCAAGATCCATTTATTAATGTTCATGTTAAAATATCTAACATGTGGTATCAGAGCAACTAGGTTGATAGATTTTTTATGATCTCGATAAAATATACAGTGAATATGTGTTTTCGTATATTATGTTTTATCATATTGCGAAAAATTAAAAATATTAGTTTTACGATCTGGAAGAGAAGTTTTATGATGATGTTGATTCCATGTTATATGAAATTACGATGCACTAATAACCATTAATGTATTTCGGTTTTGGTGTGCCATAATTTGTATATGTCTTTGTTGAGTGTATTTCATCTATTGTATACGTTGCTGCGTTTGAGGAACCATCGTATATGGTGGAACCACTGTGAGTGGTGGCCGTGTCACTACACGCTGCTGTGCAAGGAGCTAGACGGGACGGCACAATGGGACTGTGAAGTCCCGAATGGGTGACGTTCCTGCTTAAAAAAAAAAACCCCGAGGGAGGACGACGCCGCGAGGAGGCTGAGAACCTCCTCGCCGGCATCTCTGTAACGGCGGCAGAGGGCTCTCAAGCCCACTGCCCGCGGTGGTTTTGTGGAGAGATTCAGTAAACAAAAAGGAAACTGTAAGTGGAGGTGGACCTCGGCGGTGGGAGGATGTGGCGAAGCCATGATGTCTCTTCCTCGCCGGCGACGTCCACCGTTACGGGATGAAGCTGGTCTGTGTGTGCTGCGGCGCCATCACAAAAGAAAGGAAAAGTCATGGCACTGTGGGCGGGAGAGAAGAAGAACCCGTAGGGTTTCTTCTTAATGTGATACGGGTCTGGGCCTTGGGCCTTGGCCCAGCCCGAGAGTTTTTCTTATGTTTTTGTAAAGGGCCTGGGCCGTGGGCCTTGGCCCAGCCCGAGAGAAAGGCCCGTCTTATAAAAAAAAAATTTTGGAATTTATTTTCTGTTATTTTATGCATGTTATTATTGTTAAAGACATGTATTAATATTTATTAACATGTTATTATTATATACATGTATTAATTAGATTTTATGCATATTATTAAATACATGTATGAATTGTTTATTTTGGCTATTATTATGCCATGCATATTTTATCCAATATGGGACAAATGATTTACTTCAAAAATTAAGAAAATATTGGTTGCCCAAAGGTACAAGATTTTCTTAATTTTTATGATAAATCATTAAACCTATAGTAAGGTGGATATGATGGAGTGAACAATTTGTGTATCAAGATCTACTCCCAAAGAAGGGTCTTGATGACACTTCTAGTTCATCCATCAAAAGTAAAGATTGGAGGGAACACTTTGTATATCAAAGTTTACTCCCAAAGGAGAATTCTGATGATACAACTAGTTCATCCACATAATTTAATACTGGTGAGAACACTTTGTGTATTAAGATCCACTCCCAAAGGAGGGTCTTGATGATACTATTAGTTTATCCATAATTGTTTAAATTCTGATTATTATTTATAAGTGTCTAACTCAAAGCATTATGTGATAAAATTTTCTTGCAGTAAGCGTATCTACATCACTACACTCACAAACTTCATCTGTTCTTGTTTTGACTGGCTCTAATTTTTCTGAATGGGTTGAGCGAGTTAGGTTCACCTTGGGAGTCCTTGACTTGGACTCATCACTTACGAGTCCAAAACCACCACCCATCACTGAGAATAGTGATAGAGATCAGAGAGAGTCATATAAACAATGGGAGAGATCAAATAGGTTGAGTTTGATGTTCATGAAAATGACCATAGCTGAAAATATAAAAAATTCACTCCCTAGTGCTGAGGAAGCCCAAATTTTTTTGAAAAATGCTGAGGAGAGATTTAGGTCCGCAGATAAATCTTTAGCAGGAACACTTATGGCTAGACTTACCACCATGAAATATGATGGTGCTAAAGGAATGCAAGAGCATATCCTTGAAATGACCAATATTGCCGCTAGATTACAAACCCTTGGAATGAAAGTTAGGAGTCCTTCATTGTTCAGTTTATTCTGAACTCATTGCCACCTCAGTATGGTCCATTCCAGATGCATTATAATTCTATTAAAGACAAATGGAATGTGAATGAGTTGGCAAGTATGGTAGTTCAGGAAGAAGCGAGACTGAAACAACAAGGTCATTACTCTGTTAATTTTGTGACCAAAGAAGCCGGAAAGAAAAAGCACCAGTATGGTAAGATGAAACGAATTGGACCACCGAAAGGAAAGCAGTCTGGGAAAGTTAATCAGGTTCAACATAACAGTAGCAAATGCTACTTTTGTGGGAAGCATGGACACATGAAAGCTGAGTATCCGAAACGTAAGGCTTGGTTTGAAAAGAAAGGTAAGTCACTTGCCTTTGTATGTTTTGAATCAAACCTTGTAAATGTTCCCACTAACTCTTGGTGGTTAGATTCAGGTGCTAATGTTCATGTTTCTATAACCATGCAGGAATACCTTACAAGCCAAACACCAAGCCCCAGTGAACGATTTATCTTTATGGGAAACGATAATAAGGCTGAAGTTTTAGCCATAGGAACTTTTCGTTTGGTTTTAAGTACCGGTCAATATTTAGACCTTCATAACACAGTATATGTGCCTTCTGTGAGGCGTAATTTGATTTCCTTATCTAGACTAGATACTGATGGTTATTCTTTTTCGTTCCATAATGGTAGTTTCAATTTATTTCGAAATGATTTATCTATTGGTTCTGGATTTCTTTCCGATGGTCTTTATCGACTTTGCCTCGATAATACATTTATTAAAAATACCTATACTCAGTACCATGAAACATGTATTGGAACTAAAAGAAACATTATGAATGAAAATTCTTATGACTTGTGGCATAAAAGATTGGGACATATCTCCAAAGAACGGTTACAAAGATTAGTAAAAGAAGGGATACTTCCGTATCTTGATTTTACTAATCTTGAAGTGTGTGTGGATTGCATTAAAGGAAAGCAAACCAAACATACTAAGAAAGGTGCCACAAGAAGTAAATGGCTTCTTGAAATAATTCACACTGATATATGTGGACCATTCTCCACTGAATGTTTTGGTGGAGAAAAATATTTTATCACCTTTATTGATGATTTTTCACGGTTTGGATATATCTACCTATTACATGAGAAATCTCAAGTTGTTTCAGTACTTGAGGTATTTCTCATGGAGGTGGAAAGGCAGTTAGACAAAAAAGTGAAAATCATCAGGTCGGATCGAGGTGGAGAATATTATGGAAAGTATGATGAATCGGGCCGTAACCCTGGCCCATTCGCCAAACTTCTTGAACAGCGTGGCATTGTTGCACAATATACGATGCCTGGGACGCCACAGCAGAACGGTGTTGCTGAAAGGCATAATCGGACCTTATTAGATATGGTCAGAAGTATGGTAAGCAATACTACCTTACCCAAATCACTGTGGGGTGAAGCTATTAAGACGGCAATGCATATCTTAAACCGAGTTCCTAGTAAGTCAGTTCCAAAAACTCCTTTCGAGCTATGGACTGGTAGGACACCAAGTTTAAGGCACATGCATGTTTGGGGTTGCCTAGCCGAAGCGAGACTTTACAATCCACATGAAAGGAAATTGGATCCTAGAACTATAAGCGGGTACTTTATTGGGTACCCAGAGAGATCCAAAGGGTATAGGTTTTACTGTCCTAATCACAGTCCGAGAATAGTGGAAACAGGGAATGCTAAATTCATTGAATTTGGTGAGATCAGTGGGAGAATTGAACCCAGAGATGTGATAATTGAGGAAGTACGGATAGATGTCCCTATACCTACATCCTCAGAAAGGATAATAGTTCCTCTAATTGATCATCACGATGATACATTGGAACATGTAAATGATTATCCATCTCAGAATGATAATATTACTGACGAACCAAGTTCGGAGTCACCAGAACAGGTTGTCTTACGCAGGTCTCAGAGAGATCGAAGACCTGCTATTTCAACAGACTATGTGGTGTATCTCCAGGAATCTGAATTTGACATTGGGACAAGTAAAGATCCACTAACATTTTCACAAGCTATACACGGAAATGATTCTAGTAAATAGGTTGATGCCATGAAAGAAGAATTGAAATCCATGGATCAAAATCAAGTCTGGGATCTCGTTGAATTGCCTGAAGGGAGTAAAAGAGTCGGGTGTAAATGGGTCCTTAAGACCAAACGTGACTCAAAAGGCAATATTGAACGATATAAGGCCAGACTTGTTGCTAAGGGTTTCACTCAGAAAGAAGGCATTGATTACAAAGAGACCTTTTCTCCAGTATCTAAAAAGGACTCTTTCGGGATCATCATAGCATTGGTGGCTCATTATGATTTAGAGTTACACCAGATGGATGTGAAAACAACATTTTTAAATGGAAGTTTAGATGAAGAGGTCTACATGGAGCAGCTAGAAGGCTACTCAGAAAAGGGCAAAAATCACCTAGTATGTAAGCTTAAGAAATCAATATACGGGCTTAAGCAAGCTTCCTGACAATGGTACTTAAAGTTCAATGATACCATTACTGCCTTTGGATTTAAAGAAAACATTGTTGATCGATGTATATACCTAAAGGTCAGTAGGAGTAAGTTCATAATTTTGATTCTGTATGTTGATGATATCTTGTTAGCTAGCAGTGATCTTGGCTTACTTTATGAAACCAAGGGTTTTCTCTTTAAGAACTTTGAAATGAAAGATATGGGTGAGGCATCTTTTGTGATCGGAATCGAAATTTTTCGAGATCGAAAACAAGGACTGTTGGGTTTGTCTCAGAAAAGTTACATAGAAAGAGTTCTTGAGAGATTTGGCATGAAAAGTTGTTCATCACTGGACACTCCAATATCAAAAGGTGATAAGTTTAGCCTATCTCAGTGTCCTAAAAATGAGTGGGAGCGCAAAGAGATGGCAAAAATCCCGATGCATCAGTCGTGGGGAGCTTGATATATGCACAGATTTGCACGAGGCCAGATATTAGTTTTGCAGTTGGCATGCTTGGGCGCTACCAAAGTAACCCAGGGATGTCTCATTGGAAAGCAGCAAAGAGGGTATTGCGATATTTGCAAGGAACTAAGGACTACCAGCTTACCTTCAGAAGAACTGACATTTTGGAGGTAACTGGATACTCAGACTCTGATTTTGCTGGTTGCTCTGATAGCAGGAAATCCACTTCAGGTTATGTTTTCCTGCTAGCTGGTGGAGCGATCTCATGGAGAAGTATAAAGCAAACCATCACTGCTTCATCTACAATGGAGGCTGAGTTTGTTGCATGCTTTGAGGCCACAGTACATGGTTTATGGCTGAGGAACTTTATTTCAGGGCTTGGAGTTATCGACTTTATAGCCAGGCTGCTGAGAATTTATTGTGATAATTCCTCTGCAGTATTTTTTTCCAAGAACGATAGGTATTCTAAATGTGCCAAGCACATGGAGCTCAAATACCTAAGCGTTAAGGAGGAAGTACAGAAACAAACAGTGTCCATAGAACATATTAGTACTATGCTTATGATAGCAGACCCATTAACAAAGGGTCTAGTAGCAAAGCTATTTAAGGAACATGTTGATAGAATGGGTCTTATGATATGAACATGTTAACGAGCTTGTAAATGTTTTGAATTCTATTTTGACACTTAATGATATCTATTATGGTTATTTTGTTTCTGTTTTCTTGTCTTTTCACTTTATACGTACATTAAATGATGTGGATGAATGATGACAAGATAATGTCAACAATAGACATGAATTGGAACCCAAGGCATTATAGCATTAGCCTTAATTATCCCAATCAAAGATCATGTTAAATTAAGTTACTGATGTTGTGGTACATGGAAGGGAATTTGTTGATTATATAACAGAGGACCGCCATGACTCGCATTAGTATCTAGTTTGACATTGATATTACGGAACTCTTGAAATGTAAATTAAGTTATGAAAAATTTCAGGAAATGAATTTGCGCAGTATGGTTAATTTTCTGTAATAAACTCATGAACGGAAAATATCATTTATGGGCGTATGGGCCAAGTGGGAGAATGTAAGAGTTCTATTTGAACTCTATGTCCCACTCACCCATATCTGATAGAGTTTTAAATAATTGTTAGAGTTATAATGAGATTTAAACTCCTAAGAGATAAGATTAACTCTTATCTCTAATTATAGTCTGACTCAAAGACTTAGATTTTATGATGGCCAGAAATCTATAAATAGGACTGAGGGGTTAAAGGGTTCTCACCTACAATATTAGAGTGCCTCTAGCCATCGAGAGACACTAGTGAGGCCAAGTTGCTAGGATGATCCTTCTCTCATAGCCAGATTCATTTCTTCATCAAACAGATGGAAAAAAGTACGTCTTTCACTATTATTGTTTATTATTGTGGATCATATAAAATTTAAGATCTATTTATTAATGTTCATATTAAAATATCTAACACCCATCGCCACGTTCATACAACAATATTACGTATATGTAGTACATGCAGCAGGTACATGATGGATAAGTCTGCGATATATATATAGATGGCCATCGATCGATCGAAAGAATCCATTCATATTATCCAATATCTGAAATTACTAAAACCCTGCACGCAAAAAAATGAACAATAAATTATTTGTAATGAAACTAATTATTTATCACGAGAGTACATTCATTTTAATAAAAAATAATTATCTTAATAAAAAAAGTTGATCACAGATAAATAATTTTTATATTGCGGCTGCCTCTGTACATTCAACAAAATTACGAATGTATTAAATTTTCATCGTTCAAGTACTGAACCAAATTTCGAGTTTGCCCTAGTTCTATATATATATATATATATATAGCTTTTAAGAGGGCAATGCTATCTTTAAAACACTGTAAGCGGCGAGAATAAAAAGAAGCTATACTAAATGTAGAGTGAATCTTTGTCTCTGCACATTGTTTTTGGGTGCAATATGGTCAGCCTCTGATGGATACAGTTGGCTTGGATTTGATGCTTTGGTCTGGTCCCCCCTAAGCTAGGCCCCAAACTCTCTCTCTCTCTCTCTCTCTAAAATTGCAGACTTATTACCTTTATCGTGCACGTTGGGTTTCTTTCATGCTTGCCAAATTGGAATCTCTTACTCGGTGGTGGTGGTGGGGTGGTGACTGGTGTGGGTGGATAGGGCCCACCTGCACCTCCACATCCACGTCTCAAAATTTGACTCATTCCAATAGCCAATATGCCTCTCTACCTTCGTTTACATAAATATCTCGTTTGAATTTAAAAATAAAATGAGATGAGTTTAGATGATTCGTAAATAATAATAAAATTTATGAGTTAAAATTAATGAATAATAATAAATAATAAGAAGATGAGTAATCTCTCAATCCAAACAGGCAATAAGTAACATAATTACAAAAAATTAGGTTAACTTAACCAGTAGTATTACTGTACCCTGTTTTAGATATGCATTCCTTGAATGGACTACTGAATCGTTCCTTTGCATCTTTTCCACTGTAACTTGGCCCCAGTCGACCCCGTTCTTTGCAGGAATTAGAAATAGCAATATTGTTTCCATAATCGATCGTACGTAACCAGTTGTTGTTACTAAGTACTGAGTCCTCCTACGCCCACTATAGACCTATTCATATTAGGTGGACAAGCATCATGTCTCTGCAAGGAATATGATCCAACATGCATGCCAATAAATTATATACTTTTTAACCTGCTGCAAGTTTACATATCGTACACTTCTCCACACTCCAATTAAGAATAGTAATTAAAAATCTTATGTTCGATCTTAATTGTAAAGAGCGAGCAATCTGACAGTTAATATTTTTGTTACCAATTAAAGATTAAGTTAAAGCTCAAGAAGCAGATCATCATCAGAGATGATCTGTGGAAGAATAATGATGTGATGTAGGGTGGAGGAGAAGATCCCTTGGGGGACTACAAAATCCGTTTGTTCCCCAAACTCTTCTTCGCTTTTTCTTCTTTTTCCTCAGCAGCTGAGCTGCCCACCACATGGTTCTGCGCCTCAGGGCTCCACTCTCTCTCTCCCCCAGAAGCCATTAACGGTTTCTTTTTCTCTTATATTTAATTGGTTTGTCATTTTTTTTACAGGCCAAACTGGGTGAAAGAAGCAGACATATGATGCAGAAAGACTAGTTAGCCATTGCGAAACAGAGCGTGGTCTTCCTATGTTTTCTATCTGAGACGTGGACTGCCACTTGGGGATACATCTAGATCTGTCTTTTCGTTTTGGAAATTTTGCTGTCCTTTATGACAAAAAATGAAGTCTCTCTCTACCTTTCTTCTTCTTCATCCTCCAGCTCGTCTCCGCCCTAATAGTCATCTATAATATTGTTTAAGTAAAAGTATCATAAACCATCAATATTAGTCCAAAAGCGACATAGTGCGTACCGTAAACAAATTCATAAATCCATAGTGCAAAAGCAGCTCAATTTGATTCTCTCTCTCTCTCTCTTAAACGGAACATCTCATGTCTAATCTATATAACCTATAATTTATGGGAGTCTACCAATCAAATTGTTTATCCAATTTGTATTAAACTTGTACAAATTGTATAATTGTTTATTCAAATGGCGCCGGATGTCCGAAAATAAAATTCCAACTAATATCAGGATGTACAGTTCGGAAAGGAAGAATACGATACTCTATATGATAAAGATAATAATACGTATTAATGTAATATAAGATTTCACATTGTTTGAAAAATAAAAATTATTACTCTTTATAATATTTTAATGACTAGGTTGATTTAATTATATTGACTAATTTTTTAGAATATAAAATATGTAGTTTAGACATTCTATTAGAACGTCGAGACTACAAGGAATTTCCCTCAAGTTAAAAGCGCATTAGTTAATATTTTCATTAAAATTCTTTTAAAACCGTTATATTTATTCATATCTCTAACGTATTTTTTCTACAAATTCAGTGAACATCAAATAAATACGGTAATTAAGCTGCATGGGTCTCGATCGTCCGACTGTGATAATTGATAAAGCTAAGACTTTATTGTGACGATGAAATAAGGGTACAGTACTGAAGAATGGTATACTCAAGCACAGAAAGAAATTAATTGGGGTTAATAGACAATCAGTTAAAGCTGATAAAAAGATGTAAATTTTATTATTTATTTTATATCTTAACACTTCTCATTACGTGTGGATTAGACTCCACCTTAATGGGTAGCTAAATACATGAAATATTTAATTAAATAGAATAGAATGTGGAGTCGAAATTCGAACTCATCAGAATCTCTACTTTAATATTATGTAGAATTATTATTTATCTTAAAGATTTAAATTAAAAAATATATATATATTATTATTTATTATATATCTTAATAATTAGGATAGTTTCAAATAATTAAATAATTGAAATGGGTGGTGTAGATCGAATATATGATGGTGAGCGGATAAATAAAGTAGAAGTGGGATTTGCCGTGTGTGACAGCATCGGGTATTGAGCTAGAGCTAGCTAGCTGATCTTAGGGATTCCCTCTCTTTATCTATCGACATCTCAATCTGTACAAAGGAATTTAACGACGTAGTGATGCGGGAATGTGTAGTCAGTCTCTCATCACGTATATTAATGCTCTTTCTTTCTTGAACTTCTCCCCAAGATTCACCTCTAACGTTACTTTATCTCCCCGTCTTCTTCTTGAATTTCGAATGTCTATATTCTTTTCATTATTCAAATCCTCTTAAAATAATGATGATCTACTCAAATTCGATTTTGGACCAGCGCCCATCACGTGAAATTAGGTTTAAAAGATTGTAGTTGCAAAGTAATTCTATACTAAATAATCCTCTCCCTCTCTCTCCCTCTCTCCCTCCCCCGGCCTGATCTCGTACTCGTAATATTTCAACCCCGGCAAGAAAGACTCACGTCCCCACCTGCTCTTTGTCTATTTACTCTTTGTTTCAACGATTCCTTTGAGAGATCAGAAAATGTTGGGTAACTGTGAGAAGATGGTAGACATCCCTCCAACTACAAACGAATGGTCACAGGTTATTCTCTCTCTTCCTCTCTCTGCCACCGTCTCTCTCTCTCTCAATTATTAGACAGAACATGACCCCTACCCTCATTTTTGTTGCTATGCTTTTGGAAGAGAATATGTCTCCTGTGTGGTTATTTTACCCTAAAACGCCACTTCAAGCTCTCTCTTTTCTTTTTCCCTGTGCAGAATCAAATAGATGATCGAAACGGCTTGATGGCTTCTACGGGTAGGGTGATGGAAAAATTAGTTCTAGACCAACCACAACAACAGCAGCAGCAGCAGCCACAGCAGCAAGCACTCAGGTGTCCTCGCTGCGATTCATCTAACAGAAAGTTCTGTTACTACAATAACTACAGCTTGTCTCAGCCTAGGCACTTCTGCAAGGCCTGCAAGCGGTACTGGACAAGAGGTGGTACCCTGAGAAACGTTCCTGTAGGCGGTGGGTGCAGGAAAAACAAGCGCGTGAAGAGGCCTGCAGCTTCTGCCACTGATGGCGCTTCTTCTTCAGCTCATAGTGCAAATCCAGATCCTCCATCTCAACCACACATTGATATATCTTCAACTACAACACATCATATCAATCCTGTGTTTTATGGGTTAGCCCGTAATTCTTCTGATATGAGTCTTCCATTTTCCAGATTCAATCCCGGAGTTTCCAATGTGGAAACTGTTTCTGGTAATTATGATCTACAGCCCCAGCTGAGTGCTCTTGGACTAGGGTTTTCCTCTGGAATTATGACTAATGATATTGCTGGTGAAAATCATGATTACCGAAATGGGTTTAATCGTGCTAAGAAAATCCAAGATGTGGTTACATCAAACTCGCTCCTCTCAAGTTATAATTCCATCTTCGGCTCCTCAGCTTCTACTACTACCACTACTCCAACCATCGCTTCCCTGCTTGCCTCTAGCTTTCAGCAACAAAATTTCATCAATGATGGTATCAAAGACACTCGCGCACACAATCATTTCCAAAGCTCAGCACCATTTGAAGGCTTGCAAATAATGGGTAATAGTGAAGCTCATCAGATTGCCATGAAAGAAGTGAAAGTAGAAAACGGCCAACACAGGTTGAATTGGAATGGTTCTTGCCAGAACCAAATGGAGCAAATCAGCCTGTCGGATCCTTCCCTTTACTGGAATGCAACCAATATTGGTGGTTGGAATGATCCGGGAAACCTCGGGTCTTCCGTCACTTCTCTGATCTAGCATAACCAAAAATCATTTTCCATTTGTCTCCCTTCTTTTTAGTCATCTTATCTGGGTCATTGCTGGTTACTTAGGTTTCTGTTGATTACTCCTGTTTTTCAGTGAATTTTATGGTCACAGTGGGGCGGGGTTTCAAAAGTTAAGTCTGAAAAAGAAAAAGAAAAAAAGAAAAAAGAGAAAGATATTTCATTGAAGCAAAGTTGAGAGGAGCTTGGATCGGAGCGATCATGTCAGCAGCAAAAGATCAGCCTGTTAGTTTTATTATCAAGGTTGAGTCGACTCACTAATTGCGCTGAGAGGAACCTCGGATCCTGATCTTCATCTCATCGACTTGGGTATAATCATCATTGTCACAATCACCTACGCAGTACTATGGATCAAGGTTAGTTTTAGTTGAAAATATTGAGGATCCTTCGGAGAAGAATTAAACTTCCGAACTTAGAAAGTTCGACTTTATTGTATGTATATATAATGACCATGTCTCTTTTTTTTCCTACTTTCTATTTGTTGCTAGATGGGGTCGGGGGTATATGTTGCGGTCCTCAATGAAGATCATCTGAGGAACTAATTATTTTTTCACTTAGTTTTACCTTCTTCTTTTTTTTCCCTTATTTGAAGTGTTTATGGGGAAGGGTGGGTATAATATGGTATAGAAAGAGAGGGAGATTTGTTGTTTCAATGTGACCCGTTAGTGTATGTGCTTGGTATTGGTATGTTGCTTTACAATGTTGTTTTGATGTTGTTTATTTGGTAAGGAACTGTGCTTTAATTTGGTAAATAATGCTTATGCATGTCCGAGGGAAATCTTGGGCATGCAGTGATAACTCATTCTACCATTTAGAGCTAGCTGCAATCTATTGATCTCTGATATACCTATATTCAGATCATGAGTTTGGAGGGGACTCAGGAGAGGGGGATACTTGAGTTGAGGATGCTAGCTAGTGAAGAAGATTTGGTCTTGAAAGATCATTAATTAAATCGGACTTATAAGTGGGGGGAGATCACTGCCATCTGAAGTTGAGTCCATTCTCAAATAGTAGAATCAATCTGCTAGCTTGATCTGCATCTTTAAATATAATATCTAAGCATGCAGGAAATTAAGCCAATTAGTATTTATTACGTACCTAGTAGGCAACCAACAAGGGATTTGCATGCATGCCTGATCATCAAGACATGAACTTTATCTTCCTCACTCAAATCTCTGATATCGATGATCTCCTCAGGACTACTCCTGCACGTGCACAAGGCCGTGTTCGAGTACCACATGATGCATTAGAAACGCGTCTTTGATATCATTTATAAGAGGAAAAATCTAAAACGTATACATTGATCTAGTTAATTTTATACTTTGAATAGACAAAAACTTGAGTCCCTTAATTAGAATCAGCAAATAAAGTAAGAACATCTCTCTTGATCTGCACATTATAGAATTCTATTTCAGCACCATTTTAGGAACTGCATTACATACACAAATTAAATTTGTTCCAAACTCCATGCACTCCAGGTGAAGAACTTTGAAAAATATTAATGTTTGAGGATATATATATATATATATGTATGTATGTATAGTCGTACTTGCCTCGCAGCTAGTAATTAAACAACTTTTTCTTCGAGTCTTCAGTGGTAAAGAGCCGGCCGTGCATAGCTTCTCTCATTAATTCACTAGTCTTCATTAATCCCTTTAATTTTCATCGCACTTAATTTAGCTATTATCCCCCTGCTGAATTTAGCTATTAGCTATTTATTTTCTTGATGGTTAAGTAAGTGACTATTAGAGTATTGATATTTTTTTATTTTTTAAAAATATTTATAAAATATTTGAAATAAAGAGCAATAAAAAATAAAGAAATGTGCAATTTACACTAGGCGTCACATAGAGTGAACACATAGAGGTGGCAGAGTAACACTACTCTTGCAAACATATATGAGTTTTAATTTCCTTTTTTTTTTTTTTTTTTTTTTGCACAACAATACAAAGAGAAAAACCTAGCTAGGGTTGAGAGGTCCCTCCAAGAAAATTTTTTATTTGTGACTAGTTATTTTTTATCAAAATAATTATTTCTTGTTAAAATAAATATATTTTCATTACAACTATTTATTTTTATCATAAATAATTCATCATAAATACTCGTTCATTGTTGCGCATATTATTGTGCCATGTCAAACCAGTACTTAATTTGACACTTTGATCATCATGTTCAAAGTTACCAGCTTGTTATCATTGGAAAACTCGTAGAAAGTGTCGAATGTCACGGCTATATTAAGACGAAAAAATCAAATCGTAAGTAATTTTACGCATTAATATGTGCATCTATTTAATATGATTAATTAAAAAATAAATTTTATTAAAAATAGTGTTAATTTAAATTTAGAATATAAAAATAATAATATTAATATACAGATTGATATGTAAACTTACTTGTACATAATAAAATTACTATATTAAGACATGATCTAACGGTCGTAGTTGACCACATTCTGCATGCATAGGGAGTTGAAAAATTCAAACTAGCGTTTGATTCATTATTTCATATATAGTAATTGTCCAATTGTTACGCCAATATTGGCCCTCCATGGCCTAGTAGTTCACGGCACCTTATTAGCATGGGACGGTACTACTGTGGGTCACCCAGTGTCTAATGACTCTAATGTCCCTAACCCCGCCAATTGCCTAATTAAAAAAAAAAAGATATATTTCGAATTGTGATCACGATATTAAGTTATATCTATTTTGTCCTGACTGATGATCAGGAACAACGTCTAAATCTAATTGAAATAAATTATGGGGGTACTTGCATGTGATCTAATTGAAAAACAAAATTCGATTATATATAGTCAATTATTTGCAAAATAAAAAAATAATATTTTTTATTAAAATGAGTCAATTTTCATCGTAATTAATAGCTTAACACAAATAATCGTTTTCGTTGTATACATGAAAAAGTGAGGAGAAAATGAAGCTTTCATTAATTTTAATCAAATAGTATAGTTAGCTCATGTACGTTAAACTAGATATTGAAAAAGATGGGGGTAAATTAAACAGAGTATAATTAAACTACTGGGTCGTGTTTAAAGCATTACATCTAGCTAGCTAGCTAGCTACGACTGGCCTTGACCTAAACTGCCATATTATATTAATAATGTGATTGCATATCGTTTAATTAATTTCTATATGGAAATGAAAGCAGCACTATCGCGAGATCACCACGAAACTAGCTTTGTGACAATTCTGCACACACTTTTTTCCCCATAAAAACATCATAGGCAAACACCATCATTTCCTCTATTTCCCGTTAATGATTCCAACTCATGACGAAATCTTCCATCTTAAGTTAGTAACATATCAAATAATTAAACCACCATCTCACGAGTACAATATTCTAAGCAAGTATCGAAAATTCTCTAAGGTTTTAGATCTAAATCTGCTAATTGATCCCAACGCACTGATCTCTTTTTTACCTAGCAAAAGTGCAATTAATTCGGTCTCATGAGGCCCAAGTGCTTAATGGGTCTACTGCATGAGGCCCAAGTGCTTAATGTGGCCCTTGTGTATATATATATATATATATATATATATATATATATATGAGTACTGACGAGGTCTTGAAAATTGAAGATACAATATTTTTCTAAATGTGTCATAATGTTAGTTAAAAAGTATTATATTATCTTAGAACTAAAAAAAAAACTCGCATTCGATGAATTGAGACAAATGAAAGACGACAAGTAGCCCGATAGGCGAGAAAATAGCCAGACATCATGTGCATTTTTTGTAATTATATTAAGGTATTCAATAACTAGATTGATTGGTGCATGTTGGCGATGACACATCCCCACAAATACAACCATTGTCGTCAAACCTTTGCTTACAAGCGTGTACTGCGAGTGCGAGGGTCTTTTCGCATGCACAGACAGACACACACACATAGATAATGGCGTTAAACCTTTGCTCACGGGCACACACGAACACCACGAATTTTGAGGCCCCCTCTCTTATTAATTGGCATTTTAAGGCGATGAATATCTTAAAAAGGGTTGGCGCTCCTTGGTCCTCTCTCTCTCTCGATATTTTTTTATCAGAAATAGTTTAGTCACAAAAAAAATTATATAAAAATAATTCTATAAATTAACGTAACTTGATACAATTCATTATATTATAAAATTATTTTTATTATAAATTAGATAAAATTACGTTAAATTAAGATTATTTTTTTGTAATTCATTTGAAAATGTAACGGTACTCTTTTTATTCAATTAATTTCACAAAAATGATCACTTTACAAACATGCTTATTGTATAAACAGTACCATCCTATGTACTTCAAAATCTTGAGCTAAAACATGCATGGGTCATTCGGTTGGCAAAAAAAGGTGACAATAAACTGAAAGTAGGAACTGGAAATCATGTTTTCTTTGCCGACAGCCACCTTAATTCGTTTATAGTCAAAACATGCGCAGTAACTAAAGTTTCAAAATCATTCTAACAACTCAGGGGGAAAATGCCACGGACGTCACATGAGGTGGCAGATTATTCCTCGTTCGTGCATTGATCATATATACAAATTAAAGAAAGAGGGTAGAACAAATAACCATTCTGTCCCACGGAAGTGCTGAAATCTACAGACTCACTGACCAAAGATTTTGGTGAAACGGGGCCTACCTTTCCATACCGATGGGATGTTTGATGGAAAGTTGGAACCACCGTTTCAGCTGCCAATGCTAATGATACTCTCGAAAGAAGAAAAAAAGGGCCCCCCATACACTCCAAAATCATGTACATGTAGATCCTGTGGTGGTAAAGCCAGACACTGGATTGTTCCTCTTGCATGCTTGTCATCGACCGATCTCCAAAGCACCTCAAGACTTTCACTATATTTTAAAATAGGATCCTTCTAGAGTCACCGCAGGGGACTCCCACTGGTGTATTTGATACGTGGTTTTTTTTTTTTTTTTTTTCATTTATTACATACATTTTTTTTAAATTTTTAAATATTTTAAAAAAATAAAAAAAAATCACATCACTATTAAAAAACATTTTTTAATTAAGAAATAAAAGAAAATAAAAAAAATTCTAACAGGAGCTCTCAACAGAAAGACTAGTATTATTCTTTAAAATAAATCTATTTTCATTATAAATAATTAATCACAAATATTTATTTTTAGCGTGAAAAATTTGATCAAACCATTAATAATCCACTTATGACTTACCTATACTAATTAATATACATGAATAACATGCACCTATAATTATTTTATAATTTCTTTAATGTTTAAGTACTACTGTAATCATCTCATTTTATTAAAAATAATTTTAATCTTATATAAATATCATTAATCATTTTAATAGAATGGTAGAAAAGTTATAAGTTTATTATTATTTTTTTATTCTTTTATATACTGATGAGCTTTCTGATTTTAAATATATAGATAAATTAGCAGCCCAACTCTAAATTATATTGATGGAAAATAAAAGGAATCATATAAATATAATTCTTTAGAAATTGATCTTAGATTCTTAACCAACAATATGTTAATCTTGATCATTTTGATCGTAAATATAAAATACCGAATTATATATGTTATACCATAGAGTTTAAGGATGAAAAGCATATTGCTTTGACTGAAATTTTATAATGATCGAAAATGGTCCACTGGATCAATTATCAGGTTCCTGAGTGCATAATTAAAGTACTCCATGGTACTTGAGTTACAGCAGTGTGCAGCTGGTCAGTTTCTTCTATCAAACTAAGGAGTATTGGAATTATTTTGAAGTGAGATAAATTAAAATTAAAAGTTAAATAAAATATTATTAAATTATATATTTTTAATATTATTTTTATTTTTTAATTTTATTTTATATAAAAATTTTAAAAAATTGTAATGATTAGATAAAATTAAAAATTTAATATTATTTTCCAAAAAAATGATTTTTTTGATGTTTTTATACCTGACAATATTTTCATTCACCCATGCAATCAGGTAGTTGGTGAGGTGGAGACTTGGCTTTGGGGTGGTCGTGAGAGTTTGGTTGTGAGGGAATTTCATGGGTGCGGTGGAGCAGTGGTTGTGGGTTGGGTAATCAACCCCATACAGGGGAAGGGAGAAAAACAAAAGTGTTTTGTATTTCTAGTTGTTTGGTTTGTAATTGCTTATGGTAAATAATGTTATTATTTAAGAAGAAACTTTTAAATGATGCGTTTGGACGATTGAATTTAAGGCAAAATATTTAAATTTAGATCTTTAAAATCTAAAGCGTTAGCTCGGATTATGTATTTAAAATTAGATTTAGATATCAGATTTTAATGTTTCTAAATCTCAGATTTTAAATTATGTTAAGAAGAGGGATTCGGATTCGAAATCATGACATAATCTAAATTCAAATCCAAATCTAATTATAAATGTTCGAACCAAATCCAATTACAAAAATTGCAATAGTCTTTTTTTAAAAAATTATTTCCTATTTATGTTAAAAAAAAAGAAGAAATTATAATTTCTTAACTGTTGGCCGGGACCATAAACTTACTTTACCACCATATTTGTATATTTCTTAATTTTGTTATCACATATTTTGAATATATAATCTGAAATTAGAATATAAATATTACTTAGCTTTTCAATATTATCGTTTAAAATTATCGCTTGATTAGTTTAATTTTTTATTTAATAATTAAAAAATTAATTATTAATAAAATTGTATATTTTTAATTTTTTAAATATCTAATATTGTTAAAAAATATTAAAAAATAAAAATAAATAGCCCCACGTTCAGCGGTAACTCTGGCCGGCCCGATAGCACCTTCCTAAATTAAAATTAAAATGCATGTTCTCTCAAATCGTCATCTTTGACAGTGCAATGGTGAGCGATTTGACAATTCATCAAGATGGAAAATCACGTTTTAAAACTTCAAGGTCAAGTCGACAGTGATTTCAGATCTTGAAAAAAATAAATAAATTTAACCTAGCTATAAAATATAAACCCAGTTTCTTTAGAAAAATTTTATTTATAATTCCTACGAATTACATACTATATTTTTTTATATTTTAATTTTATTAAATGTGTAATATATAAATGATGAGTAGAATAATTTAATAAATTTAGTAAGAATAAAAATAAAAATATAAAAATAAAAAAAAAAAAAATATAATATATAGAGATGGTGGGTACGAAAGTTCGTTTCTTTATTAGTTTTGTTGAAGGTGTCAAGAGCTAGGATTCAGTTCAAAGGTGCTTAATTCGGGTGTGCCTGCTCCCTCAACAAACATCATTATTGATCATTTCATCTTCTGCATTACGTACGTGCTTGTCCTTTCAGTGTTGGGTAGGAAATGTCCATGCAAGCACGCATGCACGCCACCATCAGCCATTTCATTAATCTGTACGTGAAGCACGACAAAAGCATGCACGCACGAATTGAAGCGGCATGCATGACCAGATCATAGAGAGCTCGACACGGAGAAAGACGCACAGTAAGACAGGACAACATGAGTTGAATGATCAAAGTCCATATGGAACTGGAAATCTGAAGCTGATGGGTAAAGGCATTAAAAATGTGAAGACAGGACAACATGAGTTGAATGATCAAAGTCCATATGGAACTGGAAATCTGAAGCTGATGGGTAAAGGCATTAAAAATGTGAAGCGAACAATCAAAGGGTACGAGAGTACTGTATAAGTGGTACTGCAAAGGAGCATTTGGAACTGATAAAAAATTAAAGGTTTCAGACTTTCGGTCATATATCCACATCCATGAACGAACAAGAACGAATTAATTGTCTGCCCCATCTATGTATCTTAACATTCTCACCAGCTCTCCGATCTCCTTTTTGACCAGTTTTGAAGTAAAGCCAGTCTCTTTGTGCTTTTGTTTGGTTGCTAATTAGGAATAAATGACATTATTTTCGAGGTAACAAAACAAATTAAAGCCGAGAATTAAGACAACCAATTTGTCTGCCCCATCTTGTTTAATCACATGTGCATAATAAAGCCGAGAATTAAGACAACCAAACAAAATTAAAGCTCAAGCATATATACCTTAACGTAAAAAATTAAGAAGTTCGAGACAACAAAACTCAAGCCAGGAATTCTTTATGACAAGAAAAAAAAAAAAAAAAAAAAAGGCGGCGATTAACCCCGCTATTCTTTCATCCACAATGAATCGCATCACAAGATGCTAAACTGATCTCTTTGTTCAAACTATGACGAACCGATCAATCATTCCCTGAGGGCCTAAACCATGCAAAGTAAAACAAAAAGACAAAAAGGGTAGACAGATAGAGATTTAACGGGCTCTTTTTTGGGTATACAAAGCAAAAAAAAGTACTCCACCAAATTATGTAGCTGCTTGATCTATGGAGCTTGAGGGAGCTTCTAAAAATGGCTGAAGAAGGTCACGGGGGAGGATCAAATCCAGGGAGATTAGGCCACTGACTCGGATTCGAAGTAGAAGCAGCACTGTTATTGCCGTTAGCGTTACCAGTGGCGGTGGCGGCTGTGCTAATACTCCACAGAGTGGTGTCAGCGGCCGTGGCGTTAGTATTGTTTAGAAAGCTCTGATACCAGTCACGGGAAGAAGTGTTGGTCTGCCTGTTTGACTGACTCCATGTTTCTCCAGTAAAATAGAGCGGTTCCATGCTTCTATCTATGTTACCCATTGGATAAAATTGCCTTTGCTGGACTTGCCGCTGCTGCTGTTGTGACCCAAACGAAGGGACAGTAAACCGGCCTTGTAGAAGATCCAAATTTGAAGAACCCTCCAAACCTCCCCTAGCATAAGTGAGAGCTTGACTGAAAGAATGTGGTTGATTCATTAACGATTGAATTGCTGCCAAAGAGGATAAATTCCCACCTCCCGCATAGTACGGCGCAGTTGAATGGATCGATGCTCCAGATTGTGAAGCCAAATTGCCGGGTTCTGTGGTCATTAGAGCTGGACTTGGGGTGAAAACTGGATCGGAGGGGATTATAGCTGGTGGGTTTGTCAAATTTTGTTGTACTTGCTGCGGCTGTGGGGGCTGCTGAGACCGAGAATTCTCGCCAGCAGATGAGGAGGTTTTTGCACGCTTCCCCTTCCTGCAACCGCCTCCGACGGGGACGTTTCTGAGGGTTCCTCCTTGAGTCCAGTACCTTCTACAAGCCTTGCAGTAGTAACGGGGCTGAGACAGGCTATAGTTGTTGTAATAACAAAACTTGGTGTTGAGAGACTCACAGCGAGGGCATTTTTGAGGATGATGCTGCTGATCGTTTTCAGCTTGCATAGGCTTTAGTTTCGAGTCTTGTGCCTTCATGTCTTCTGGTCCTCCTCCATCTCTCTCTTGGTGCATCTTTGTTTCTCTAAATCGTCTCTATTATTTTTGAAGGTGTGGTCTTTCTTCTTGTGGTTGTGGTTTCGTCTATATATCGAGAGAGGCTGGGGGGGTGGTCTTCCGTTAATTGGTGAGCATGCAGGTTTTTGGCGAGGAGTCAATTTTGAGCGTTTCAGTTTTGGAAACTCAACGTGTCTGTCTCTGAGCTTTGAGAATCTCTAGTGTAAAAAACTAACGGCCATCATTACCAGCTTGTGCATGCAATCCTTTCGTTCCTCCCTGCCTACCAAATACAAGAATAATAGAGTAATAATATTAATAACTCTATCTCTATGCAAACCCTACAATATCCCCCAAGATTTTCACCAGCTCGGCTCTTTCTCACTTATTAAAGGAGGCAGAAAGACAGAGGGGAAAGAGCTGTTTTTTCTGCCGTCTGGAGAGAGGAGTGTGTACGTGGATGAATCCAGAAAAGCAGAGATCTTAATTTGAGGGCAGGAAAGATCCAAGGCAATCGGGGTTTGAGACTCAGTACTCTCCTCTCTTACCAATCCTCACGATGAAACGAAACAGGTATTTATAGAGCGTTGGAACCCCCCAGCTGACTGCTTTGATCAGAGAGTCACAACACATCCGCACACACAAATCACATCGCAGCTAATTACTCTACCTGAATCTTCCAAACACTCGAATCTTTCACTCCAGAGCTTTACTCACCCAAGAGTATTATTTCCGAGCCAAAAAACAATCACACCCAAGAACTAAAGGAGAAGAGGATTACTGGATTAAATTAGAGGAAGAACCACTAGGGAAGAAGGGGGAGAGCGCGAGGCGGCAAAAGAGCGGTCTAAGAAACGGAGCGTGGCGGCCGTCAATGAGTGGTGGCTGCGTCAAACATCAGCAACAGCAACTCTTCTCTCTCTCTCTCTCTCTCTCTCATTTCATGTACAATCTCTTATCTCGACTCTTCGATTCTATTTTTCAGTTCTGTTCTGACTGACATCATCATGTTTGTGTTTGTGCCTTTCGGGCACCCTTCCTTGATAGCTCCGGCACCCACTTTCGACATAGACGATAGTGTCCCCCATAGTTTATAGAATTTCTCCGTCGTGGTATTTACCTGTGAATACCAATCTCAGGACCGGATCTCATTGTGCTTTCAACAAATAATATCGAAACATGATGACCTAAGGATCTAGTTTATTTTAATACAATCATTTTTTAATGCAATTAATATCCAGAGAACTTTCATAACAAGAGTTCCGTACGTGTGAAATTATAGTTTTCTGTCTCGAGTCAAACAAGTCAAACAAAGACATAAACAAAATAATCACATATCAGGTATAGACTATATATGGTGAGATACCATTATAGCTCTCGAGACATTCAATTCATATGCCCTGTGCATCTCAAAAAGCATCTCAAAAAGAAAATGAAAAAGTATCAAAAGATGCGGAATATAATATATCAGCTTTGCTACTTATGATATATTTTTAAATTTTATTTTTTAAACTAATTGAATTATTCAAATTATTATTTATATATCACATATTTGATAAAATAAAAATAAAAAATAAAAAATTATGTATAATATATGATTCGAGGATATTGAGAATATATACACCCTGCATTCATGCCCGAGTTGCTGGTCGAGGCCAAGAAACTCGCGTTCAATTGAGAAATGGGTAATTTTCGAGGGGATCAAGGGTCAGAGAGGGCAGGTTTTAAATCATCAGTGTGGGAGTGCCACGTGCACCCCTCCCTCCCCCTTCTCCAAGCAAAACGCAACCGAAGACGAGGCGGCTGCCCAGACAGACGGAAATGGACATTAGGAGGGGGAGGACCAGGTGACGCAGGCGTCCGTACAGGGGTTACAAGTTACAACTGCTTCTTCCACAAGCACCAGCCACTCTGTCGACAGACGCTACCGTTTTGTAACTCCTGTTCCCTTCAGTCGTAAGGAACACCTACCATGCATATATGTTCCCTCCTGTTTTAAATTTTCGAACGATTATTCAAAAATAAAAAATAAAAAGAGTAAACTTGTTGTTTGTAACGGTCGTATTCCAAAGGCCCGTCAGCCAGAGAGAAAACTTTGAGAGGAGTGGAATAGTCGGAAGAGGAATTTTTGGTTGGGGATGATGGCTGAAATGGAATATGCAATAGTGGCAATATGGTTTAGGATACCTTTGGTTACTAAATTACTATTAACTCATCTTAACTTATCATTATAATTTTTTAAAATTTTAATATAAAATATAATAAATAATTCAATTTTTCTAAATTTTAAAATAATAATAGTATTAAAAAATAATATTTTAATAATATTTTATCATCTCAACTCAATTCAACTCAACTCACTTCAACATTTAAATTTTAATAAACAATTCAACTTTTCTAAATTATAATAATAATTTTACAACGTATTTTTCAAATCTAATT
Organism: Juglans microcarpa x Juglans regia; assembly: GCF_004785595.1. NCBI lineage: Eukaryota > Viridiplantae > Streptophyta > Magnoliopsida > Fagales > Juglandaceae > Juglans > Juglans microcarpa x Juglans regia. The sequence goes on along the minus strand of NC_054603.1, from coordinate 4,488,090 downwards.
TTGTCAGAAAAATAAATCAAATTGACAATGGGTGTACGGCAGAAGAGATTGCGGAGGAAGATGTATCCAAGATTTTGTAAAGGTCGATGGGGGCATTTCTTACGAGGGTTTTGAGATTGAGGTCGTATATTGTGTGGTCTTCTTGTAATCGTTCTGAAAAAGATAAATAAAATATAAGATCATAAAAAAATTAATTTTTTAATAGTAAATTTTACTTTTTTTTAAAATTATTATGCAGTTTTTACACATTTTACAGTTATATATAAAATTACTTTTTAAAATTATTTGGCATGAGGGACCCAATTTGGATAGGCAGCTCAAATGAGATGAGATAAAATATTTTAAATAATAATAAGATTTTTTAAATTAATATAAGATGAGATAGTTTGTAAAAAAATATATGTTTAGATAGTGAGATAAAATAGTTTTAACTTTTTAAAATTTGATAAAATGTTTTACCGTTCATATCAGAAAAGTTTGAAATGAGTTTAAAAATTTATAGATGAATAGAGATGAAATCTAACCGTTTGAATGTCCAAACCTAACGGGCAATGCTAAAGATTCCGTTGGAGGATCCTGTTCAAGCATCCCGCTCCTTGTTTTTTTTTAATTTTTCTTTTACGTACTGATTAAGAAAATATTTTTTAATAGTATTATGAATATTTTTTAAAAAAATATTTAAAAGTGTTAAAAAAATGATGTGAATTTATTTTTTTCATTCACATCATTTTTTAACACTTTTAAATATTTTTTTAAAAATAAATTTATAATATTATTAAACAATATTTTTTTAATCATTACGTTAAAAAAAAAACTAAAAATTAGAGTAGGATAATAAACGGAACCCAACGGGTCCCTATCATTTTTCAAACTTAATAGTTCCGTACAGATCAGATGAGTTAAAACAGTTCCGTACAGACCAGATGAGATAAAACATCTGGCCATCCAAACCGACACTTAAAGGAAAGTGGTGAGTGGGTGCTGTCAGTGAGGTAGGAGGCTAGTGGGACGACATTTTCATCCATTGCCCAAACATGTGCTTGATGTCTCGACAAGCGTTTATTGGTAAAGGTTGACCCAAATTGAAATGGGAGCGCTGTTGGGTTTTGGGAGATGGAACCCAAATTTCAGTATTCCCATTCAAATCTGGGCTGGGCTCAAAGAATCCAGTGTAACTCAACAAATATGTTAAGCTCAACACTACTTTACACGAATGTAATGAACTTCTAACCCAATCTGTTTCGGTTCAATCCATAAATACTATACTACTACTTTCTAGCAATAGCACTTCCCTTACCAATTCACTAATCAGACATACTAAGAACAATTGACACAAGTAGATGAAAGTATGCAAGCAATCTTCTTTACAATGAGGGGAGTTATACATACAAGGGTTTTGTAAGGTCGCCGTTCACGTCTTAAAAATCTTACAAATTAAATTTTTTTAAAAAATAGACGTTTAATTAACAAAAAAAGAAGAAGAATTAGACGGTTTCTGTGGCCGGCAGCAACCTCCGACATCCATACTTTCCGACCACCTCTCAGAATCACGACTGTCACCCTGACAGACGGTTGAAGAGATCATGACCAAAGATCCTGACCTGAAAACTAATTAACATTAGTAATTTCTGAATTTAAGCTTCCTATTTTTATACTTTTAGTGATGCTACAGGCAATTGAAATCGTGATGCTATAGGCAAACCCATTTGATCTATATTCATGATATTCTTATTCCTTTTACTAAATAATCTGGTACATCTACTTCACTATAAAAATAACAATTTAAGTCAGGTATTTCTCTTCTTTTTATATGCTTTCTATATTCTGTTATGATCCATTATAAATCCAACCATTAATCTAAAAATCGTAAGACAGTTGAATATTAATTTGATTAAACCTTTAACTCTCGTAGCAGATTCATGTTCTCCAGATTTTTGTTTTCCTTCCTTCGAAATCCGTATGTAGAACAGAACAAAAAAAGAAATAGAATCATTTAAATCTTTGCTAAAATTGGCTTTGCTAAAGTGGGCTAAATTGCCTACCACAATGTGAATGCTCTAGATGAGTTTTAAAGATTTTCCCACTGCATCTCCCTGGCTAATTAATTACATTAAACCACTGGAGCCAGGGACTTCAATTTGTCCTTGAAATTTGTAGAGCATTTGATCCTATTGATCTTCCCAATAAACAGGATTTCAATAGTACAAGATTGAAAATTTTCCAATTTCGCATGCATAATGCATATGGTACTGCAAGCCTCGGGTCTTCTATTTAATTGCAGTTATATGATCATATTAAAAAACTAAAGATAATTCTGTTTTTTAACATGATCTGTTACAGCATCAACTCCATAAACACTGGCAAGAAAAAACAGCATATCATCATGACCTCTCAGTTATTAGAGCTAAGGAAATATAGCAAGAAGAGAAACCCCATTAATCGCTCTTTTTTTTTGGGTTTCCAGCACCACGCCTCAATTCCACGACATCATCGTCCATAGTCTTCCCTCCAAAACCATCATCATCATCATCCTTCCCAGCCACAGTCTCCTTAATCTTCTGCGTAGTCTCTTTGGCGGCGCCCCACGCATCCTTCACCGTCTGCTTCGCCTTCTCTCCGATATTCTGGACTGTCTCCGTCGCCTTGTACGTCTCCTCCTTCTCCTTCTCGGTAACTGACCCCACCACTTGTTCAGTCTTCTCCTTCACACCTAGCAAATTGTCCTTGGCCCTCTCCTTAACATCTTCCGCTGTCTCGGCCGCTCTCGTCGCCCCTTCGTTGGCTTTCTGAGACACAGACCTCGCAGTGTCTTTGGTCTTCTCCTTGGCATCGTAAGCATACTCATTTGCTGTCTCTTTAGCGCTGTGTGCCGTCTCGGCAGCTCTATCTGTTCCTTCTTTGGCCTCATCAGCCACCGAACCCGCTACATCTTTAGTCTTCTCCTTTGCGTCGTAAGCGTACTCTTTGCCTCTCTCCTTTGCACTCTCTGCCGTCTCTGCCGCTCTATATGCGCCTTCCTTCGTCTTCTCCTTGGCATCCTGAGAATACTCTTTTGCTTTCTCTTTCACTCCGTGAGCACGTTCTTTGGTTCTCTCCACGCCTTCCTTTGCGGCTTCTTTTGCTTCATCGGTCACGGGCACCTCCCTGGACCAGTGCGCCGAGTCTCTGTTTCCTTCCGAGGCATGTTGGCCCTGAAACACAAAAAGAATAGAAAGGACAAGAAAGAAGAGCATAAGCAAATTAAGGTTTAGTTAATTAGTAGGGTCAAAGAAATGTGAGATATGGGTTTTACCTCGGAGTGTTTAGAGGCGTGCGTGAAGCAAACCCTCGAGACTTTGCGGGAATATCTGAGGGAGAGTGAAGTGTTGCTGGTAGGGAAGGCCTTTGAGAGGTTGAAGACTGCGTTTATTGTCATGGACATGGCTGCCATGCTTTTCTTTATCTTCACTTTTTTTCTCTTCTTCGTGTAGATTACACAGATTTTTGATGATCATGTTGTGTTCGATTGCTTCTTAATTATAAGGTGTTGAAGGAGGGGAAGGTGGCAGCGTAAGGGCGTCACACGTGGGTTGATTGGGCCTCGTGTTTGAACATTTGCTAAACCATTGTTGGGCAGTTTGGGTAGTAACCAACACGTGGTGCTAAGTATGCAGGAGTATTCCCAAATTGTAAAGGAAAATACTATACCTACCGACATTAGTATCTCGATTGGTTCCGATATTTTTTATTTTATTTTAAGTGAATTAAGAAAGTATTTATTAATGATATTGTAATTTTTAGTTTAAATAAGAATATAAAAAAATTGAATAAAAAAATTTTTTTGTTCTTCTCTGAACCAGTCTCGTGCTAGCCACTGCTCAACTGTAAAATATAATTTTCAAAAACTCAACAATAATTATACAATTTCATTTCAATTAATTTAAAAAGATATATAATAATTAAAAAAAATTATTTACGATTTAGAAGCGATAATTTATCTAATAAAGTGTTTATATAATATAATTTAATTTTAAAAAAATTAAATTTATCAATTAAATTTTATTATTTAAATGAAATAAATAATATATTTTATATTTCGAATTAAAAATAAATTAACTTTAATAACGGAATTTCGGATCCAAAATAGAGATATTTAAGTTAGGATTGTTGGCTTCACTCCACATTTACCTCTTTTTTGGACCCCAAAAAAAGGTCAAAGCCACATTGTATTTGGAATCGGCCGGCTCAACTTTCTCGCTTTTGTGTTTTGAGTTTTTTTTATTTTATTTAATTATATATATATATATTTTAATATATGTAAGTATTTTAAAAAAAATAAAATAAAAATCTTAATATATTTAAAAATATTTCTTTAATCATTAAATAAAATAAAAAAAAAATTTAACGAGCGGTCAAATTGAGCGGTACTAGTCGGAGGTAAAGTAGTATTTTCCTTGTATTTGTCTAGGAACCGGTGAACTTTGGATGTAGGAGTTGGACCGGAGACGTCGTTTGCGTGGCGGTTTCACTTTCACAAACTGCCAGAGTGGGGAGCGTGCCCCTGCGCTACTTTACCAAGTTCCGCTGCCATTGCTTGTGCAGGGAAGTGCACATAATGTGACCAATTCCAGGTAACAATCATGGAAAACGCTGTCTTTTTAAATCTCTTTAGTTACCCACTAGCACTCTCAATTGTGAGAATAACTTAGGCTGAGCCGAATATATTTTTGTGATCTTTTTACGTTATAAACAGAGTTGTAAAATGCAAAACACGGCCTTTTCAGTTTCAAGCTGACAGTTCTCGGTCAGTGATGCTTCTGCTACATTGTAAACTTTTAATTATATAATTTCAATTGATCCCCTTTGCATTTTGCAATGCACTTTATGTGCTGCAGTTTAAAGCTATAAGACAATATCCTGATCAATATCAGTATGGTTGAGGGAAACTGCAGGCAGTTTTGAGCTTAAATTGAAACCTGTTACTCACCCAGAGAGAGGATATTTAAGTATTTCGAAGTACGTAATCTACATAAAATGAATCCTCGCAAGAAAGTAGTCAATTTGTTCAAAATATCATCGTGTTGAGTTCAAACTCACTAGTAATGCGTATTTGGAATTGGAAAAATTTACCAGCAGTGGATGTTTCTTTTTGCATGATGCTACTATTTCAATAGGGCATTGGGTATTTGGAATTGAAGGCTGTGAGTGGATTATTCAGGTAGACCTGGCTCAACCTTTTTAAACGAATTCTGCATTATATGGTTTTGCTCAAGTTGATTTTGAAGCTTATTTTGTGATAGACTATGGTTACAAATCCTAGTTCATACATTTTTCTCAAGTGAATAAGCTTGAGTTCAAGATAGTTAGCTGAATTATTTGTCAGTAAATGTTTGTGATTAGATTACTTTCTTCTCCTTTGATTTCCTCAATAACATCATCAGCATTGTCATCTTCTTGTTACTTTTCCTTCACTTCCATGGGATTAGATATTTTTAAGTTATACACTTGAAACTATTTCAAAAGCCTTAAGAAGCTCAAAATTTATTTCTAAAGTAAGCATTAACGAAATCCTCAAACTGATTTACATTATCATTTTCTCCCATAATGCTCAGTCTTTGGGAACTAATGAATCACAAAGTCTGATTTAAAACTGGGAACGGATTGATGAACATGCAAACAGGCATAAAGGGACAGGACCGGTGCAGATTCCCTTTTTCTTATGAAATGGCATTTGAATTGCTCTTTACAAATGAAGGATCATTTCACTGTTTCTTTTTCCTTTTCTCTTTTAGGCTTCATATAAAAGAATAATTGAACCAATCCCCCCTTCATAAGAACCTCTATAAACCACTTCTGTCTAACATTAGCTTGGACCTAATCTGGGAATGGCTTTCTATTGTGTGATCAACATTGTTACAAACTTTCATGCAACTTACACAAAACACTCACTTTTTTTTATCCTTGGACGTCAGATAAATAGATCAATACTATATAGTTTGCAAACTTTTTGATGTAGTGTACTCTGATTCAGCCTTCATGTAGATTTATGTTTCTCAAGGCAGTGAATGCTAGCTTGATGGCTGGACTACATTTACTTTTAGATAATAGGGCATGCTTGTAAATGTGAATCTTTTCGGTAGTGGTTTTTTAATTTCATGGTCAGAAATATTAACAAAATAACACATAAAGAAGTCATGAATGATGAATTCGTTGCAGCTAACCCCATTTGTCATTGTGGCACAACAATTTTGGCCACCATTGGACGGATTTAACGTTACATTCTAGATGATTGACAGCTAATTGAGGCAGGTAACCGTCGACTGATGATTGACAGCTATAGACTGGACTCTTGTAGGCGTTATCGCTTTGATTGACAGCTATAGACCAGACTTAGGCAGGTGTTATCACCTAAAGCTTTCGGTTACATGCAGCTCACTGGATCGCCTCTATAAAAAGGCTCAGAGTCTCTTCAAAAACTCATCCAGTACAGCTCAATCCTTCAATTTCATTTCTGTTAGTTTTATGAGAGTTTCTTTTCTTCTTGTACCCCTAGAAGTACTAGAAGTTTTCCACATAGGAATTTCACCATAGCGATGGTTGTAAGCTCAATTGATTCCGATGGAAACCTTTCCTCATCAGAGTGGCTTTCCCTGTAAGTCAGAGGCACCATGCTGCATAATAGGACTAGTTCTATCTGATATGATTTCTTTTTCCTGATGAAGCTTTATTCTCAGTATTAGTAAGCAAAGCAAGTTGCATTTCCATTTTCATCATTAGTATCATCATATGATTAACTTCCTTCTGAGGAGGAAGGTATTATGTCTGAATTTCGTATGGACTAGTTACCATGCCTATTGTTTGGATCTCTAGTTGATTACATGTTGAATTGGAATACTTTTCTATGTTAAAATCAAAATTTTCTGTAGATTCACACTATGATCCTGCATACAAATGCGATCATATTTTAGTATATTGAGTAAAACTTTGGTTGGGTATGGATGAGATGAAAACTCTAAATAGAAAAGAGGAAGAACAAGAAAGAAAGCAAAATAAGGAAAGAATATAAAGAACATATGGCCATTACTTTCACCCTTTTTGAAAGGAAAATGCATGTGAAATGATTTCTTTGGAAACATAAATATACGCAACCATTCTTTTTAAAACATAAATGCATTCAATCCACTCAGATAATGATTTGGCATTGATGACTTAATCTTCCTTTCTGGGCCTACAAGGTGCAAAAAGGGCCAACTATGTTCATCCATTAAAGCACCACTTAGCTCTAAACATGCATCTGTACAAAGATCTCCGTCTTAATTACATCAGCAAATCGATTACTTTGACTGCAAATTTACTTCTGTTTTTTCCTGTTTTCAATGTCTAACTTTTTTGTATTGAAAAGTTGAAAACATTTGAGTGAAAGGCTATGGCGGTCAATCATGGAATTATCTTCATGCTCACTGCTATAAGTCATTTGGATTTTTTCTTTTGGGGATTATAGGCCATACATTCAGACTGGTTAACATATCAAGGGGCATACTAATGATACCTCCCAGTAAACAAAGGATTGAATAAGCACCATTAAGATACCGTTGTCTTGTACTTTGTTTCCTTCATTATCCGCATCTGCATGCATTTACAGCATATGTCATGGACTATTACAGTGTAATGATAAGGATTTATACGAATCTCTCTCTTTTTTCAAATGTTGAACCAAGCCTGCTAGCTTCTTCAGCACTATGATTGACGAAGAGATTTGTTTTGCAGGATGGACCTGACTGCATTTTTGGTCCTCAGGATCTGGTCAAACAGATTACAAAAAAGGCGGACATGGCATCAAGATGACCATCCCCTTCTGTTAACGACCGCCTTGAGACTTGAGTTGGTTCAAAATAAGAAGTCATTCATCATTGAAGCACAAATTTCATCAATCAGGAGTTGCTCTTTTTTACTCACATTCCAAACATTATCACAATCTTTTACTCACATTCCTAACATTATATAAACCAGATTTTAAAAACCTTTATACACCAACAACAAACGCTATAAACCCCCTAACCCTTTCTCTTGAAATCAATACTTACAACCCAGCCACTCCAACCGCATGTATAGCCCTTGGGATGCTGCAGAGGAATCAGGCTGCTTTTTGAAGGGTGACCATGAATATATGGTGATTTATGGTTGCTTGTTTCCTCTGCAGAGTGAGCCCAAGTCTCGCCCACATGTTTACCATGGGGCGCCAAGTCTCTCACACACACACATTCCCTCTCCCTAGGATGGCTGTCGCTCCATTCCTTCCCTAGGATGGCTGTCACTTCATTCCTTCCCTCTGCATGGCCGCATAGCCTCTGCAGACTAACCTCACAAACTGGAAACAAACTCACCACCTTTTAAGAAAAAAGAAAAACAAATAAACATTCTGGCAGGATAACCTCTTCACAACCATTAATTTCTCCTTATATTCATTTTGATATCAGCGAAACTTCATTACACTCATTTACACCATGCTCCGCTGCAATCATTCCCAGTATGAGGCAAGCAAACACGGGTTGTCCTCAGACCTCCTAGTTCTCCTTCTATGAACCATTGAGATTCCTTTCTGTACAATCATTATCAACAAGCTTTTAAATTGTAATAGTCGATGGCACACCAGATGGCAGATGCCATATTTTCAAATCCCTTGATGAACTTTTTGTCACCCTCGAAAGAGAACAAAACACTCTGTTTATGCAAAGTAGAAGAACCACCATTTGGGTTCTACCTGTATATGTATTTATTGAGCCCCTTTTCAACGTACGTTGACTGGAAGGCTAATGCATTAAGAGAAAATAGAGGAAGAGTTTTCATGTTAGATTTTCAGTGATAACTTTGAATTCTAACGCTGTACTGTTGCTGAGAACTTTCATCATCCGAGACTGCCGTGTTTTAAATTCAAGTGCTGCTGCTTTGAACGTTGCAGCTGTTTATGATTCGAATTCGAGTGTTGTTGCTGTCTGTTCAAAACTCAAGTGCTGCTGATTGGAACTGCTTGTACTGTTAACTTCCGAGTCGAAATTCTGTTCATCCGCAGTTGCCGAGATTGCTGTAGAATGCTGGTTAACAATCCTATTTAGGATGATGTGGAACTGGAACACAGACGAGACCGCAAGTGTTGCCAAGCGTCAATGAAGTCTCGGTCTGAACAGATGTTTACCTGCCTAGTATGAAGAGGAAGATGAATGAAAACGCAAATTTTTTCCAAGTCATTTACACATGTATTTTATCGTAGGAGCCAATCCTTCCCGATCGATGATGTTCTAATGGCAACTCTTATCTACTCCCTTGTAACTTTGTGACTTTTAATCATGTAATAATTGTAAAGCTGTTTGGCATTTGCCATTTTTTCGTAATCTTCACTGAAGATTCTTCAGTACTTAACTTCATTTATATGTGTGATTATCCTGTTAGCTCCGGCCATCTTTACCAGAATAGAAGTGAACACGACCTATTTAATATAATAATCTCAGAAAAATATTATCCATCGTATTTTCATTCTTAACTTCTTATTAATTTTTAATGGGACGATAAATCATTTGAGATGATTAACAATATAAATTAAAAAGAATCCTCTCATCCGGTTAAATTAAGGATAATCACATCATCGTCATCGTCATCTTGCTGATCCATCTCAGGCTTTGGACATTGATATGCCTCTTCCACACTTTCTCTTGCTCACTGTCCCAACCCAACCCAAATTCCAAACCTAAGAACAAGAAGCATGGCCGCTACTTCTGCAACTCTCGCTTCCCTGTCCTTTCTCTCCCTCTACACCACCACTCCTCGCCCCTTCCTCTCTAAACCCGCGAGACCCTTCTTTTCGGAACTTACAAAACTCAATCTTTTCCACTCCTTTTCCGCACTCCCAACCCCAACCCTCAAAGCCAAATCTTCCGACATCGACACCTCCTTCTTCGACAACTACAACCCCAACGATGAAAACGACACTGTCTTCAACACTCCCGAACCTCCTGAAGGCTTTGTTCCTCCACCTTCCTTCGACGAGGGTCCCCTGAAGACCGAAGAAGAAATCGCCATAGCCTACGAAGAACTCTACGGCCCGCGTACAGTGGAGAGAGCTATCTGGGAAATGACATTTACGTTATGGACTCTAAGGTCAAGAAGACGACTGGGTTCGGGTCGAAAGCGAAGAAGGAGAAGGTGAAACATGGATTCGAAGAGAGAGTAGTGCAGGTGAGGAGGGTGACCAAGGTGGTCAAAGGAGGCAAGCAACTGCATTTCAGGGCGGCCATTGTGGACTATTGAGCAGCAGTATGGCCAAGATTTGTAGTTTTTTTTTTTTTTTTTTTTTGAAAAAAAAAAAATCATATTTGTGTGCATCCTCAAATTTTTCTTAAAGATTTGTACTATTGAATAAAGGAAGTGTTTTTTTTTTAAAATTTAATGATTAAATAAGTATTTTTTAAATATTTATGATGATTAAAAAAATAAATGAAAAAAAAAGAAAATAAATATAATAGAACTGTTGGGCAACGTATCTTTGCACAAGGGCGTGATTACATTTACTATTTTACAAGGAAGGGTACGTTCTAATTTATTATAAGACGTTAGTAGGTAAAAGGAAAAATCTAAACGTAATGAAGTTGATGCACTCTTTGCGCACTCTGATGACATGTAAGGATATTAAACGAAATGGTACAGATTGGTGAAAATTAAAAGATAAAATTAAAAATTTCTTGAAACGGTATGTTGAACTTCATTTTTAAAATTCTCCCCTCGTCGAAGTTGAAGCCCATGGTTCCCCCCTCACCCTCAATTTATTCGTGAATGGAGACTCTAGAAAGTAATTCTCACTGAGTCCACTCCATCTCGTGATGGAAGGCGAACCCACTCCACCTGCCCTCCTTCATCCGGCGACAAAAACCGAAGCCTCCAGAGTTTTTCCCTTGCAGTATATATATATATATATATCTATATATATATATATTTCAATCTCTCTCATTTGTGTGTGATTTTATAATTAATTTAGGTTGATTAGGATGTTTGGGTATGGGATGGTTACAGATCTACTCTCCTCCCTCATTTGTTATAATAAGGAAATGATATGAAAATAAATAGTTGTTTCTGCGATGGATAAATAGAATGCACATAAGATTTATGATGAAATGAAAAAGAGAGTCACATAATTCTCAACATTTTCTCTACCCATAAGAATGGAGGGGAGGGATACGTCATGAATTCAACATCCACCAAATACTAGTATATATTACATTATCTTTTTTCATCTTTTAAAACCAGAATATTAAAAAACAAAATTATTTCATCTTTTGAGGGATTATCATCTGTTTACCTCGTTTTGATGACTGTAAAATCCGAATTCGAGGTGCCCAGACGTGCTGGTGGCAAGAGAGTCCTGCCCAGATGTAATAGTGGCAAAGATGTGCCAGTGCAGAGCCGTGCCAATGGCAAAGATGAAAGGGGCTGGGTATCGTGTATTTGCCTTCTTAGTTCGTGTTGAGCGGGAAAGACGAAGGCCTCTAGAGTCTGAAATCCTTAAAGTAACTCAAATTGACAAAATTACCCTCCAAGTCAGTAGGGGGTGCACGAAGGGTGTGCGAGATTGACTACCTATAATAGAATTGTAGTGAAAAATTGTAGTCCCTTAGTACAAGAAGGGACTACCCATGAGATTACTGACATGGGTAAAATGGTAAAATAAAATACTGTTGTTTTATGCAAGGATAAAAGAGAGTTTTCAGCTGACATCGTGCTTTTCGTGCCTCTACCGTTTCGTGCTTTTTAAACTTTTCCGCAGAAGAAAGAAGAAAGAGCGGTAGCCGTTGGTGTTCAGTTAGTATAATTAGTAATAGAAAAACGGTGTCGTGTTGTAATTGAAGGAAGTCTTAAATAGAACGCTGTCGTTTAGTTTAATGTTCTGTATTGAATAAGTAGAACGTAGTCGTTTTGTTGTAATTCGTTTCGGAACGTTGTTAAACGATGTCGTCTGAGGAAAGAAGTATAAATTCAGGAGTTGGAGGGAAATAAAAATTCCTCAACTCAGAATATTCAGCTACCTTCTTCTTCCTCTCGATTCTCTCTCTTTCTACTCTCTAACCCTTCTGGAGATTGACTATCTCGAATCAGTCAAGTTTGGGTCCATTACAGAATGCCAGGCGAACATTGTCTCGGTGCCGATGACCAAATACCTTACTTTCCCACACAGGTAAATTGTGGTTTCTAAAAGTTAGCGCTTTTTTCTCGTATATCCATTTGGATCGTGTGCACTTTTTGGTACTTTTTTTTTTTTTTTTTAATGAATGTGCGCAAAATAGAAAATGAATTCGAGTCAATTTGCAATTTTTTTGATATAGTTATCTTGTTAATACAAACTTGAAACTCCTACGTAAGATGTGTGAGAAATCTCAGAACCATTTAAATGTTCTTGTTACTGGCCAAATCTTAGACTAAGATGTGGTTTTATATGGTTGTCTCATAATAGATAGTTATACCAACTCCTAGGGGTTGGCTCAAGTGGTAAAGGCCTGGGCTTAGGGGTATGCTCTTCTACGTCTAGGGTTCAAATCCTCTTGGGTGCAAACAACCTCTTAAGGCTATTGGATTGTTGAATTAACCGAGGTGCACTTACGAAAAACTCATTGCTGAGGACCTGTGCACCTCCAGATTAGTCGGGATGCTGTACTGGACAACCGGTGCCAATAAAAAAAAAAAAAAAAAAAAAAAGAGATGGTTATACCTCCCCTTACAACATTGAGTACAGGGGAGGTTGTGGACATGAAAAATGAAGAATATTTGGGTGTTTTTCAGTTCTTCGATTTGGCATTGGCATTCGGAGCGTACATTGAAAATTCCAAAAGTTGAACCCCAGAAAGAGGAAATCATGGGTTGTCTTGTAAAATAAGTGGAGGCATTGGTTCCAGGAATGTGGAGCTTATTTTGTTGAGCAAATGCTTTGCAGATCCGAGGGAAATTAGTTCACCTTTGACCAGAACTTTTGTAACAAAATGACTTTTTTTTTTTTTTTACTCTTTACTTCATATTCCAAATTAGATGCAAAGAAAAATGAGTGCAATTGTCTCCTGCCTACTCAGGTTTGGTTGTAGAGTCCAACATGCATGCTTATTTACCACTCAGCTTGATCCAAGGCACAATGTCTAATGCTCCAAACTGCAGGCTTTTTTTCATCTTCTTTTGCTTTTGGAAAAAGTAGGAAGGGCAAGGAGCTGATTATATAGAAATTTAGAGGAATGATTTGTGCAAGTCCCAAATATACAATCCTCCACAGTCCTTTGTAAAATAGTAGGCTTCACAATAAAAAAGTATAAAAAAAAAAAAAATTTCTTTTTTTAGTGGGATCTATTTTTTACAGAGGCCTCCTTAAGCTTGCACAACTTAAACGTGTACCTAACATTGCGATATGCTGTTTCCAACAAGACCTAAGTAAACCAAGCAATATATCACTTGGTGTAACAAAGCAACTTGAACTCGCTATAGAAACAATCAGAAAGCAAAATGAGGCAGTGCTATATGCTGTAATTTCGTTCCATTTACATTTAGTCTAAGAAATCTGCTTTATACATTGAAAACAAGTATATGCATCCTTTTGAACTGTTTCTTCTAAAACAAAAAGGATTATCTTTAACCGTCACTTGGTGATTGAGTCATTGACTCCGGACTGTTTTGCGTATTTTGCCTCTATACAGAACCACGAAATGTAACTGGAACTATCAACCAAACCTGCGCATTTTCACATGCACGGCCATGTGCACACTGATAAGTCTCATTTCCACAACTTCACACAGTCGTCATGACATGCGGAGGCAACCATTCCAGTCTGCGGTGAATCTGCTAGTGCAGCAATTAACCCATCATGAGCTGGAACCGAACTTGTTTTATTGTTCTCAGTTGGATCCCACAACTCCAGAGACTGCAAGAAATCACGGACCATTAAATCTAACCAGAGGAGGATATTGTGTACAGAAACATCAAAATGAGTGACTGCTAAAGTTGGCCTCTAGTCATTAAAACTGAGATAAAATGACATGATGTAGACACTAGTCTATTGTATTTACCACCGACATGTTTGCTTATCTTTGCAGTTATTTTTCCAGTTATCATGTAAACATATTCTAATTATTAACATTTATTTGGACAAACAAATAGAACTTAAGATTAATGAGCCATTTACCTGATCACCACCAATGATAAGGAGCTGTGAATATCCCGGATGAAATGTGCATGACTGGAATTTCTTGCCATTCGAACTAAGTTCATGTATGCATTTACCGCCTGACATAGCTGACCAAACTCGTGCACTGTCTTCACTAACAGAGGCAATATACTTCCCACTAGCATCCCAACAAATTGAAAGAATATCTTTGACATGTCCCTAAAGGAAACAAAATGTAAAGAACAGAGAACGAATCCAAACATAATAATCTATCTGCACTACACGATTGTATAATTTACCTTCAAGTAGAACTGGACGCTGTCAGTCTCTACATCAATTAAATTGATAATGTTTCTTTCAACAGTGGCCAAAAGCTTTCCAAATTGTGGCTGGAATCTGACTTGTTTAGTAGCTCCCTGCAGTTACTCCAAAGGTAGATTGAGACATTGATAAATAGAAATGCAAGAAAAGTTTGACTACATTACAACTACTCCAAAATGATTTAAAGAATGTGGAAAAGTTTCAGGACATAAAAACACAAGTGCTTTCATAATGTTTTTCCAAACATGTGAACAAATCCCGCCATGAAGACGATATAATTTATGGAGTTAACTCACTCTTATTTGACATTTCCCTGTATTGTACACATATTAAGGCAGTTCATTAAGTTGACCCTTCTCAACATTTGGAACCAAGAAACTAAACCAATCACAAGAAATGCTGCAAACACCCATACGATATATAATGCTCCTATGAAATTAATCATGCACCATAGTACTTTTGTGTTTCTAAGCTGATATTAGTGCCAACAACAAATAAATGTAACTACACACCTGTTGCTACTTGAATTTTAGCATATTTTGATGCTTGGATTATATTCTTATAAGTGGAAAGCTCAAGACCTGACCTTAGAGACGCGTGTGCAAGAATAGTTGTTGATATTCCACAGTCGAATCTCATTGTTTTGATCACAAGAGCAAAGGAGGTCCAGCTTTTGTGGGTGGAAATCCAGTGACATTACTTGTTGAACATGCCCAAGAAACTTGTACAGCGATTTGTTTGGCTACATAAAATCATAAAGCCCAAAAAAAACTTACCTATCACATTGATAAAATCATAAAATCAAATTGATAAAGCACATTAACCTATAGAATCAAATTCTTAAAATGTATATATATATATATATATATATATATATATATATATATTCACATTCTTATTGATATTCTTCAGAATGCAAGCTACAATTAAAAAGTTGGTAGAACAACAAATGCAAAGCTTGGACCTATATAAGTAAAAGAATGTTCAAATTTAAAAATAAATTCCAACTAAACATACAAGTAGGCCATAGCAACATACAAGAATGATATATATCTGTTACTATAAAGAATTTAAAACCTCAAAGTATTATAGACCTATGACACAATTTGAACTGAAGTAAAATATGTTAGATAAGGGCAACGTGGGCGAGCTTTTCTTGTTGGATTTTCATATAGATAAGAGCAAGTAGCCGTGGATATAAACCAAAAATGAGATTAATATTTCGTAGAAGCTATAAAAAAAGATACTGAATTTGGGACCTTCAATGTCAAAATTCCTTGCATTAATTCTAAGGGAAAACAAACAAGGAAAAGGGGGCATTAGACGGGAAATGAAAGTAAAAGAAAACTGACGTCCAAAACAAGAAGACAGATGCAGACAACCAACGTCAGAACTGGCAAGAAAAAAGCTTACCCTTGCTGCATCCCATATTCTCACGGTTTTATCAAGGGAAGAAGTAGCAAAAAGAGTTGAACTTGGTCTAAACCGAAGATCTGTGATGAGATGAGTATGCCCTTCCGAAGTACTAATGGAACCATAGGTTTCCATGTCCCAAATCAAAACCTGGCAGTGCAAAATGAATAGCTCAGGACTTATGCAAAAGAAAGACAGACTAAATCTAAATGAAGAAACACATCAAAACCACCTTCCTTATATTCCCTGCACTAGCTAACAACTCCCCATCTGATGAAAAGTGGCAGCACGACAAGCCGTTGCTGCATTGGAGGGTAATAACCTCTTCAAAAGTGAAACCTATAGATGTTGACAACCGTTGTCTTAGAACAAATATCAATAAAACTTGAAAGATAACATTGCTAACATTGCATCATTTCCATTTCAGTACCCTATATCACGCATGTTTAATTGTAAGTATTTCAGCATAATTTCTGATACATACCATATTCTTCCCAACAAGCTACTGCAAGGATAGGGGAGTTACCATTATACCCATCTTTAATGACGTAAATCAGTGAAATATTCCTTTCTAATTTTCCTTCCATTTATTGGCAAGCTAGAACTTAAAAGAGCTAAAGTGCCAAATTAAAAGGCCTATCAAACCATTTGTATCCAGTGTCACTAACTGGTTGAATGATTGCTTGATTAAAACTTAGACAGGATGCAACCAAAACTACATGGTATCATGCCCACCATTTCCCGCCATGGAGTACAACCATGAAAGTTAATTAAATCCACTCATCATTTCATCACGCACATCACTTTCTACAAGAGATTGCATGGATTTACTCATCCTGGACCACTCCCCAGAGAAAATAGGAAAAGAAAAAAGACAAAAAAGGGAACTCAATTACAATTTGTAGCTTTGTTGTTAGGCCACATAAACGTAAGAGGCATTTGTTTGATGTTGAAGGCATAGAGGTCTTGAAAAGAGTACAGTGGATTAACAATAGAAGCAATAATAATATATCATCGATGTAGCTCCATCTAAAGACAACAAAAGGCAGAAAAAGCAAACAGCACATACCATCTATCTTTTCAATTCCGTAGCAACAAGTTTTGTCGATAACTAACAGTAAGGTAAATTAGCTAAGCTGATACCCAAGATTCTCCAAAGAAGAAATGCAAATAGGAAGTAAGATCTAACAAAACCTGCATCATATGATGACCCAGTTATTGAGAGTTCGGTTTCTGGTGTTCCATACAGAATGGGGTCCGTAGTTGTAGTTTCCTCCATGTTAATGTCCTGCACGCCCAATAAAAACAATGTTCAGAGTTTTAGAAGCTTGGAATTTTGGTGAATTTAAAAAGGTTTGACAATCCTCTCACAACCTGAATTTGAGCCCGTTTATGAGTTTGTTGCTGTGGATGGCTGACACATGAATAAGAAATTGTCAAAGGGAAAAGGTTAAAAACCCTCCACATTTAAGTGAAGCTAATTAATAGCAACGGGGATCATGTATTCAACCCTCTTGATGTATGGGAAATAATTTCTGAGAGTCCCCATGAAAAACTTCATTTATACTAGAGCCGCGGAACTAAGGAGTTTAATGCTCCTTTCACTGAACTAAGACAACTCCGAGAAAACATTTCTTTTCAGGTGAAATGATAAGCTCCAATCCTCCGTATGTGGTACATGGGGTGTATTGGAACCAAATAAACTGTATAAACAACCGCACACTAAAATCCGTTTGACATGATACAAGGTTGCAAATGTATTTCAAACTACCTTGAACCGACTGCAGCTGACATTGGGAAACTCGGTTTATTAAGATCAAGTGGACCCAAATTGGGATTAAAGGTTTCAGCAAGACGTCTAAGACAGTCTTCCGGTAACTGTCCGGGCCCGTGCCGATTCATCGCTACCTGTGGGATTGTTGAAGGGATTTTCTGTTGATCATTATGGGTCAATTTGTGTAATCTGATAAATCATGGAACCTACTACAATGCACCATGTTACAACAAAATTAAAGAAAATGACGCCTCAAATTTGACAAAATTACCACCTTAACAGGGCCCCCTTCCTTGGCTGGCTGATACTCCAGTTGCCTAGAGGCATATACGTCATAAAACATCGACCACCATTCATGGAGGAATCCTTCGGTGGAATCAACATCTGGAGACGAGAATTTCATTTCTAATGATTGACTCGTCAATGTAAACATCAAACTGACACAAAAATATCATTTGCAATGCAGAGAGCAAGAAGCGTCGCCTAATCCGAAGGGAACAATTACAATGATCTATATTGCAAGATTTAATACCTCAGGGGGCAAGCATTAAACATATACCCCCAAATTCTCAGTTCTTTAGGAAAATTACAGAGAAACAAAGGAAATTCCAGCTAATAGAAAGAAGATAATAGAAAGAAAATAATATATAAACACTCCAGGAGTACATCTCAGTAATAATTAAATAACTTTTTTCATCCTTTAGAAGCATATTGAAATGAAAAAAGAAAGAAAGAAAAATACATATAACGTTTTCTTTTATTGAAAAATGCATATAACGTAAATAGGCATGTACAGAAAAGAACATTACGCTGTTCAAAAAAAGAAAAAAAAAAAAGAACATTACCAACGTGAGTTTCGCCAAGATTGGCTTCATTTCTGAAAATTGCAGCAGTCTTGTGCATTTTCTTTTTCACCAGATAATCATGCAAATACAACTCAAACCTATGGCCCCGGTCAAATCAAAGAAACACCACTTAAGCATTAAAAAAGAAAAAAAAATAGGTAAAAGAAAAAAGAAAAGTGACCCATATCCACCACTGTGGAAATTAAACACCATTGAAGGAAAGAAACTCACATCTTCTCTGCATCCCAGCCATCACTCCCAGCCATGATCTCTTTCCAACACACCACCTTCTCAAGCCTTCACCAAAAAGATTAAATGAAAAGTGGGTTGGGAATATACGTAGAAAAAAATAGATGACAATACATCCATATTTAGTATATGCAATTCTAGCGCGACCCACTTCGGGTTTCTTACACAGACAAGATCAAGATGGAGAGGATGGTCACCCCAAGCCTGCTAAGCAGCAAGTGACAGTGCCATGCAAAAGCTAACCGAAAGTAAAGAGAGAAAGAAAATGGAATTGGTTTTCTTGGCGAGAGAGCGCGGGACTTTATACACAAGGCGAAGAAATTGGGTGGGCGGTGGACCATGTGCGCTTCTGGCCCCATGGCCACGGAGCAGCTTCTGTACGGAGAGGGTGTACGGACTATTGTAGGGCCCAGACACGTTGCAAATGCCATTTTTCCTGGGTTTCCAATCATACAGCGCCATGTCATTCAGCTAAGAGCAACTCATTATTTTTTCATTATTTTATAATATGTCATTAAATAATTAAAAATTATTTATTATATTTTATTTATAAATCGATCATCTAATATTACATCATAAAATAATAAAAAGATGATAAATAAATAGATGATGAATAAATTTTTTCTTCAATTAAAATAGACAACTAATAACATTTTTTTTTGGAGATGCTTCTATTTTTATTATTTTTTATTACAACTTGAACAGAAATAGCATTTCTCCTTTCTATTTTGGCGATGTGTCACTAATTACATGAATTTTTATAGCAGAATTTGTAGTAAGTTTAATAATTTCTTTACAACAATTATCTCCAACTTCTCCATTTTTTTCAAAAAATAAATAGGAGATAAATACAAATTAAAATTTAGAAGGATTAAAACTGTTTGAAATCTTATTTACAATAAGGCAAAAAAAAAAAAAAATGCTATTCATTATTATTATTAAAATGATGTTCTTAAACAATTCTTAAGAAAAAAAACACATTTTTTTGCTTGTTGAAACGTGTTTATGATTTATTTCTATGCTCTAATATTTATGCAAATGTATAGTATCTAAACATATATATGCATTAATGGAATGGCCGCCCTGAACTCAATCAATATCATCGAAAAGCTATATTCAAAAAGACAAAAGAATAAGATGGAAGTTTAATACAAGAATGTCAAAAATGATTTCATAAAATAAATACAAGAGTTCACGTGATACGTTAAATTTATTTTATAATAAAAATAATTTTATAATGATAGAGAAAGAAATTTTCCTCTTAACAACCATAAAATTTTGGATTGGTTTTAAACAGTCTAATTTTATGAAGATGGATGCTAGATACAATAATAAATTGTACAAATGTCCTTTATTTTTTTTATATAAAATTTATTATTAAAAATTTATTATTTTTTTACGTAAATTTCATATTTATTATTATTTTTTAAAATAAAATACGCGATGTAACGCTTAGTAATTTATGCCAAGAAGCATAGGTGCATGTGCAGTCACAGCGCACAAACCCAGATGCTATCACAAAAGGAAAAGGGCGGCTCTCGTCAACATCACTGCTGAGCATGTCAATGGAAATGGCAATGGCAATGGAAATGGGGAAGCTAGGCATTTCTTTATCTACAACAAACACGAATAGGATTCAAAGGTGGAGAGGAATAAATGCAGAAGAAAATGAATGAGAAAAACAGGGTCGGAGAGGAGTTCTAACTTCTATATACATAATGTTCTTCAAGCATTTGAAATCATAACAACAGAAAGATATGAAGTTCTTGTTCCAGTTCCCCTGCTGCTCGTGTTTCTGCTTCATCAAGGCCAAGAAGAGCAAACATGAGGAGAAGGAAGGAAGGAAAGAGTACTGATTGATAGATGTAAGCACTCCAGCAATTCTTGCAAAAACAATGGAAGAAATACTGTCATTTGCTCACTCACTGTTCTTTCAGCCTTTATCTCCACATGATTCCATACTCCAAAGGAAAGCATCATAATCATACAGTCCTTCCAAATGAATTGTTACTGAGAATCCTCTTGAAGTTCTTTCTTCCCAAACATGATGTCGTATTTGGCATTTGATGTTCAACAGAAATCAAACCAGTCTGTGCGAGAAACCTGCAGAAAATCCAACAACAATTCATGAAAATAAGACTCCACAGAAGCTATCCAAAGTGGCCACAAGTTGGCACTTCAGAAACACAGCCTAATAAACTGAGCGTTGATTAGCTGTTTATGTAAAGAGTAATGATATATGCATAACCCTTTTTACAATATGTCATTCTCACCCTATGGGAAATCGAGTGTATTATGCTCTTCTGTATAGATAGATGATTTTCATACAATCCGTGTCCTTAATCTAAAGAGCTATCACTTATTTAAAATATATATATATATATGAGGAACTATTTGGCACATCCCAAAATATTGAAGGTCATTTGTATTCATTCTTTAATGACAAACATATAACTTGAAAATTCATGCAGATGTAGTAGTCTCACAAGACCTTACATGCCCCCCTGCCCCAAGAAAAAAAAAAAAAAATCCAACCATTTTCTCATTGAAGATATGAATCATTAAATTGTTTCAACATAAAATGATTTGTTGAAGCCTTGACAGCACCCAGCAGCCATTACAATAAGAAATTAGACATTAATTCCCTATGACTATGACGTTTCGATTCAGATTTCTTTTCCACAGAAGCTTGGCCCAGATCATCGCATTTGGATTTTCGTTGACTCGCCTGAGTTAATTTCGCTTGGTGGGGTCAGACACCAGGTTTCAATTTCATGAGTTCAAACAAATAACATTTACCAGGACCAAGTTCACCAAACATTAACCTTGATCCAAGCCACAATATACAAAATTCCAAATTTGGCTCTATTCCACCATTGCCAGCGCTTAAATTACATGCAGAATACTTAATGTCAGCAAAATTCTCACAACCACATATGGATGCTGGATAATGGTCTGGTAAATGTTGTAGATGAGTAAAACCCTGCACTGGGACAACTGGTAAACTATTTTCAGTTTTTTTGGGGATCACTTTAAATAATGTTTGTCAATAAATGCTTTTAACTCATATTTGATCAGTAAGAGAATGTGACGTCATACAATTTTTGGACTTGTTGATCAGCAGAAAATTTTGACACATTTCAGTCTTTCTTGAGACCACTTCTTTCAGAGGGCATATGGAAACATCTAGGCACCTATATTTACATGCATACATGTGAAATGTTTTAATCAGACATCTCGAACTCTATTGGGGGGGGGGGGGTAGTGGTGTTAAGCTTTTCATGCTGTATGAAATGAAGACGTTAAGAAAGGCAATACAGCCAAGTAGACATCTAGAATGAAATGTTTCACATTAGCAAACTTTCTAATTTCCCATGTATGTAGGACCTCTAAGGCCAGGATCTTGCAGGACTCCCCATTCTCTCTCTTTCGGATACTGCAAAAGTGGCTGCGGCTCAATTATGAGGTCTGTCACAGCACCACATCCTAAGGGGACAGGTCTTTGGTAACCATGAAAGAGCTTCTCCCTTCGGAGTTCATCTGCACCATAAACACGAGGAAAAGCCTGATACAGTGGCGGGCTCTCCATATATACACTTGGATTATAAACCATAGGATTTCCCCATGGATCAAAAACACCAAAATTGGAAACTTCACGATGTTGGAAGTTTCCGGGGTTCTCAGGAGCATAACAATGAACCGGCAATGTATAACTATTGACTTGCTGAGAATTGTGACTTTCTCTGTATTGACGAAGCCATTCAGAAGAAGTCATTCGACATGAAGGTGGGTAATTATTCATGAAACTGCCAACACTGTGACCATAATCAGGATGCCCATGAGGAGCAACCCAATTTGAAGAGCTTGGTACCTGCGATGCTCTGGAAAAATCATTTGCTCCACTACCGTCTCCAGAGGTTCTGCAGTCCACAAAGTTAGATTGAATGCCACTAAACCAAACAGCATCATCGGGCAATAATGGAGCAGAAGGCACTGGAGGTAGGTAAGTAGGAGATGAGTAATTGATGATTGCAGAATCCTCATTTTTGTTTATGGAAAGACCAGCCATGGTTGTAAAAGCCATTTCCTCAATAGGCTTAAGGCTATGTTTACTCGCATTACTTGTCTTCCCCCTATCATTGCTCAAACTTCCTCCATTGAAGACCCAAGCACTGAGCGAGGGAGGCCCAGCAGAGATGGGGGTTTCTAACAATGGGTGTGCTGACGAATCCTTCTCGTGAGACTCCTGATGCTTCAATGACTGGTTGCCCCGGAAATAAGAGATGTCAGCATGGAAAGCTAAAGGATCACTCTGGGCCTGGTTTTGCTCATTAAGTAGTGATATAGCTCGGCGCAAGCATTCATCTGAAGGTATATTTTCATCCCCCGAATCTTTTGGAGACATTTGACTGTTCGTGTCAATAGAAGTGTACAGTGGTGCTGAGTTATACCTCGAGAGAGGTTTGAAAAGAATGACTTCTTCCTCATCTGTGGCAACTGATTTACCATTCACACAGGGGTCATTTGGACATGCCTTCAGGATCTGTTCCTCGCTTTCTTTTGTGGCTAAGTAAATATCCTGGCTAGGCTCTTTGACTTTAAGATCAGAATTGGGTAACTCTACTTTTTCTGATTCTTTTCTCTCTGAAATTTCATCTGACTCTCCAATGTAGAATTTTCTTTCTGATTTATCATACAAAAACCACTTTCCAGAATCATTTGATCTTTCTGCAATCCTCATTGCAGCGTTAATGATGCGGTGAGCACGACATTCAGCACCACTTTCAAAACTGTCTACTTGTTCCCAAGGAGTTGAAAAAAATAATGGCAAATTTGAACATGCTACCGGTGCAAAGCCTCTCAATTCATAGTCTTCCCAAAGCGGAGTACCATCCCGAGACATGGCTTCACTCCCTTTAACATTGAACTGCTTCAGAAGGTCAATAAACACAACAAAAAAGTAAGACATGGCACTTCTACTTTTTTCATCAACCCCAAACGTTTTTGCTTCATCAAGCATGTCCACCAACCACTCCACAAATACAAGCACAGCTGGTAAAAGTGGGCAAAGATCCAATTGACTAGCCTTCAAACATCTATCAACGAGGCGTCCCATGAAAATAAATGTGGCAGCTATTGCAAATTGTGTCCACGCAAGCTTTTCCATATCAGTTTTATCTTTTGACCTTCTTACTTGGGGACCATGAATTAGGTTCTCTATGATAAAGATATATATAGAAGCAACTTGTAGTGCTCGAAAAGGGCCTGTTCTAGCTGAATCCAAACACTGATAGGATTCCAATGCAGCTTTTAGTTTTGTATCATCTAGTGCCATCACAGCATCCAACTCTCTCATGGCAGATGCAAAGGCACAAGGGACTTCCTCCAAACTGCCTCACATTTAAAAAAACAGCAGAAAATGTTGAGAGTTTAGGACGTCAGGTACAATTTGAATAAAGCAAGATGCTCTGCGCTGATCAGGATATAAAAGTTCATCACACAGTTAAAGGCAAATTGTACATTACCCACATGTGCATAGGTTGTTATTATGTTATTAGGCTTTCATTTCAAGGCAAGTGATGTAAACATGCGAATTTAAATATTTGACTGTAAATGTAACTTTTTAAACCACAGATTAACATCTCTGGAATTCAACCCTAATTACTGTGTAAAGTTTGAACTAACCTATAATTGAATTATAAATAAAACTACAC
Organism: Juglans microcarpa x Juglans regia; assembly: GCF_004785595.1. Classification (NCBI taxonomy): domain Eukaryota; kingdom Viridiplantae; phylum Streptophyta; class Magnoliopsida; order Fagales; family Juglandaceae; genus Juglans; species Juglans microcarpa x Juglans regia. The sequence goes on along the minus strand of NC_054603.1, from coordinate 4,463,610 downwards.
TGTTTATAAAGACTCTAATCTACTGGGAGTACCTGGATTGTATGAAAAAGAAACTCATAGTTCTGATAAGAAGAGACCATAAGTCTGTTTCCACTGTGCAATTGTTTTCAGCTTTCAACATATTGTCGTCGCTTGATTGTAACTTGCTCTGGACATAGCTTCTTTCAGAAGGTTTTAGGAAGTCAAAGTGGGCTTCTGTACAAAGGGAATGCCTTGGAGATGACCTGTTCTGAAAGATCATGAAAGACTTTGAGAAATGCCAAGATAGGAAAATCAGCAGGAGTGAATCTGCACAGGATAAAAATTATATGCCAAAAATGGTAATTCAGTATCAAGTCTTACCCTCTCAAAGAGTAAAATCAGGTTATCCCAGGCATCAGGGAAAGGTTCTTTGACGGCTAAACTTCTTACACAGTGGTACAAAGCAAGGAACTCATCGCCAACATATACAGCCAATACCGCCAACTACAAATTATCAGAGTTGGTTACACATGCGAAAAACCAACAAAACAGCATTTAAAAATGTCAATAAAAACACATGCTGTAATTAGTCCTCAAGAGTGAGCATATATCCCAAGCTAATAATTTAATGACAAAAGAATAATAGAAAATACCTGATTCTGGGGGTTTCCACTATCTGGCCAAACCATTGTTGCTTCCAGGTAGTGGGAAGCTGCAACTGACCAGTTATGATTTTGAACATCGGGTTTTTCATATTGTTCTCGGTATCTAGCAAGATCCCCAAGACATACTAAAAATCTATGGCATAAAAATTGGCATTTCTGGGTCTTTTTTGGTTCAACAGAAGAACATATGTCACCCTCTTTATAAGAGGAGTCATCAGGAAGGCTAGAACATTTTCTGATTTTCACAATCAAATTTTGGTAAAACTCCATTGCTTCAGAGAGAAATGACTTAAATCCTACCATGTGTTTATCATCACTACTCTGCACATTGCCAGCATTTTGCGTCATTACCAGTTTTGTGCTCTCTCCATTAGCAGAACTTTTCTTTATTATCTTACGAAACTCGTCAATATGTTTATAGTGAAGTTTCCACAAGGAATATTCAACATCTTGAAGTTCCACATGCTCTTGATCATTTAGAATGATTTTCTCATAACTAAAACGAACTTTGCGAAACAAGTTTTGAACATCGCAGTGCAATAGACTTTTGGTGTGAATCAATCCCCACAATTGTTTTTCGAAGTTACCAACCTGAAAGCACCACAATTTTCAAAAGTCAGAAATTGAAGATCATGCCAGAGAAAGGTTCTAGACAAAAAAAAAAAAAAAGTTATCAAAAGCAAATGCAGCTTAAAAAATTACCTCAGTGAGAAAAATGTGTTTTTCTTTCTGTTCATTTGGTGGAACAGGGGAACTAGTAGTCATGATTAGAGTTGGACCAGGCTGAAAAGTACCATTAGCAAGCTTCAAATCCCTAAGATTTTGACATATCTTTAGAAACTCTTATGTAAAATCCAGTACACACGCAAGAAATTTAAAACTCTTGGATATTTTAGTACATACAAAGCATGTGGAACACTCTTGGAAATATTCAAATCACATGGTCGATTACCAAATCTAAATCAATAAAATTAACCCGATGAGTAAAGTGAGTGGAATGTTGCAGTAACTAACAAAATAAGCAAACATTTTTTTGGTGTTCGTAGACAAACTGATCTTTCTGCTGTACAGAGATCACAAAACCCTCAATTTTCAGAATGATATCATTACAAGTAATAATCGTAAAATGGATTTGTCGTGAAAGAATGACAATAAGGATTTTACTATGTTACCTTGAAATAAATTTTCCTGTTTGACTAAACAAAAAAAGTCTTACGCACAATATGGAATAGCTTCATAGAAACAGCTAAAGAGAAAAAAAAATATAGATATAACGCCCTTGAAAAATGTGGAGTTCAACGCACTCTACACCCAAAGTACTGCAAAGAGTCCATTTGAATGATGATTCGAGCATATTGCCCATCGAGAGAGAGAGAGAGAGAGAGAGAGAGACCCAGAGAGTTCCTCCCAATCTGAATATCACTAATCAATATCAAGATATTCTGGAGGAACATGCCCCCCCGACTTCTACGAAAAATTTAGTTCAACAACAGACAAATTCAGCGGTGATGATGTGAAGAAGAATTAGCCTTTTTATACAGATGGTACACCCACATAATCATCTTGAAACAAGTATAAAACTGGTTCAAAGTAAGATTCCCTTAAACTAACAGATACCCAAGAGTTTCAACTAAGAACGAACCACATTTTCTACTGACTCTTGCGCTATCACGTATCATATTTTAGACTCTAACACGAGTGCAGATAACGGAAACAAATAATTAGAAAGACCCAGCCAGATGAATTAGAAGTCTGAACTTCTACAGACAAAGATACCCATCAAATTCAGAAATGAGAAAATTAACCAGGCGATCAGGCAACCACGCGCAACATCAAACACTAAAAGAAACCCACATCAATTGACAATTAAGCAACAATGACAGCATCAAACAAAGTTTTTTGTGATGTTTTCAGATCAAAAGAGGAGAGAATTGCATCAGAAACATGGAAAAGCAAGAAGAAACACCTGGAGAAAAGAAAGGAAGCGGTACCTGAAGAACAAAAAGGGACAAAATCACAATTACCAAAGCCCCATCAAATTAGTCCGTTACAAATGACCAATGTTTGAGCAAAAACCGCGACCAAGGCAAGCAAGCACGCAAATGGAGAAGAATGACTGGGAGCCAACCACAGAGAGAGAGTGAGTGAGAGAGAGAGAGAGAGGCGTGAAAAGTAAGCCGCAGCAAGAGTACCTGTACAGCTTCAGTTGTGAAACAGACAAAGTAAAAGGTGGCTGATGATGACATACAGACCCAAGACTGCTTGCTATCTCAATCTTTTTCTTTTCTAACTAGATTTTTCCTTTTCTTTTTCCAATATGTATAATCTGTCTAAAATTTTCGTTCTTTCTAACAAGAGATAAAGCATATAAAAATAACGAAAAAGAAAAAAAATACAATAATCAGAGTGGCCCATCATCCTCGTCAGTTTCTTTGACTAAGGTATCGTTTATATTTAAAAATAAGTTGAGATAGATTATAAATAATAATAAAATAAATTATAAATAATAATAAAATTTATAAATTAAAATTAATAAATAATAATAAAATAAATTAAGATAAATTACTAATATAAACCTCCCCTTAAATAAACAAGATAGCCTGTAATCCAAGCAAAATCACCATCGTTGTCCTGTGATAAACCTTAGTCGTAGTTTAGAAAGGTGTTCTATTCTCACTATTATTTATTATTTAATTATTAATTATTAATTATTATTTATTACTTATAAAATATTTCAATTATTCTCACTGTCCAAAAACAATCTTAACCTGCTATATTATATTATGCTGGACAACTTTTTTACGTAACATGCCTCATCACCGTTGAAACTTACGATTTCTTGCGATTTATAAGTGGAGTGAGTTTGTTTACGTGGTATCAGGCGTTGTGTTCGGTTTTTGATATTAGAATTGTCGTGGTCACACACGTGTGCATTGTGAAGTGGCTGCTGGTGGGTGTAGGGGGAATCCTGACCGCTGATTTAATTACGACCAATAAATTACAAAATCATGAATTGAGTAATTACAATAGGTCAAAGAAAAGAGAAGAAAATAAGGTGGAGGTGGGTCAAGGTGGTGGGCTTATTAGATTAGGTCGGTGTTTGCAACCTTACCTATCCCAGAGCCACCTCATTAATGATATGATCCGGTCCAATCAGGTTGCCTGACCCATCAATGCCTTCCCTGTTCTTTCAGAGTCTTGATTAGTGTTTTTTTTTTTTTTAGGGGGAAAACCATCAAAACATGTATTTCTTTACACCCAGCAGTAAAAAAACCAACACGGTAGTAGAGCTCCAATAATACGCTCATCAAAATTTAATTAAAAAATTTCTTTTTACAAATTTAATTAGTTACTTTTCAATAGAATTAAATATTAATTTTAAATTTTTTATTTTTTAATTATAATTATAATTTAAATATTTATTCGTTATTAAAAAATTACATATTAATTTTCTAACGTTCAAATTATTTCTAATGGATATAATTTCCTAACGATCTTTTTGATACAAAGATCATTTTTTTTAATTGATATATTTTTAAAACTTTTTCCAAATCACAATTTATATTAACATATTAAACCCAATTTCATTTCATTTTTGTTTAGCCTCCAACAAACTAGATTATTTATACCTGAAGTAGAGTTGCAGCTGCACGCCGAAATTTCAAAGAAAGGAAAGCACTAAGCTGGACAACTTTTTCATCTTTTTCACCTTTTTTACATTTTCTCTTGTGCGGGAGACCAAAGCAGCAGTAAGACAGAATTATTTTATTATGAGAATAATATTTAAGGCTCGTTTGTTCTTAGAGATGAGATGAGATGAGGTATGATTAAAGTTAAAAAATTTAATAAAATATTGTTAGAATATATTTTTTAATATTATTTTTGTTTTGAAATTTAAAAAAATTAAATTATTTATTTTATTTTGTATGAGAATTTGAAAAAATTGTAATGATGAAATAAGATGAGATGAGATGAGATGAGATATTTCCTGAAAACAAACGAGACCTTAGTCAGCCTCTTGGATGACCAGTCAAATAACCTTGCTATAATCACTGTTCATTTGTTGAGTACATTACGGTGGTTTATTGTGCACCTTTGCTAAATCTTCGCTAAATTTTAACTTTGTTGAATTCACTATTAGTGCTCTTATGATACTTACGGTGGGTATGCATCCAGTTAAACCCCCTCACTTTTTTCCCTTCTCCCTAGAAGCTTTCTTCTACCATCGAAGTCATTCTTCTCCCCTTAAGCCATTTTCGTCGGCAATAAACAAGACATGTTGAAGAAATTCAAAGGGCTATTAAATTATTAATGCTTAAACCATGTTCAAATCAAGAGCATGAAGAAGGCTTCTGGACCATTAAGTAAAGATGAGACTAATGTGATCTTGGGGCAGGGTATCATTTGGTGTTGTGCAGAATGGAGGAAATTGATGCAAAGTATAGAAGAACAAAGAGCCTGACCCTACGATCATTGGGTTAAATTTTGCAAAGGATAAAGAGCATTTCGTCACCCTTACTCTCTCTGCAGTCTTTACCTCTGCGACCACGGCCCCAAAACAAACCGCCCACACACAAAGATCTTCTCCACCCAATACTCTCCAGTTTATATTGACTATCCCAACGCAAAGTCTCACATTTTCCACCGTCAATGATTCACACAAATCGAACAAATAATAATAATAAGAGAGAGAGAGAGAGAGAGAGAGAATTGAGTTAGAGAGACCCCATCGCATGACAAGCACAAATGACAGTAGCACTAGCAAGCTCTTCATCTGTTTCATCTCACGCCTTTCTTCATCTTCCATGAAGCTCTCCAAATCAATTCTCAGCCCAGGGTGTACCAGAGAACCATCCCAAATCTCTCTTTCTTCCTCTCTGAGCCGAAGACTGAGAAGCAGTGGCAGCATGAAGGATGGCCAGGCTCACCTCTCGTCGATGGCCACATCTCTCTCGGTCCTTGAGGGGAGCAACAATCAAAGATTTGAGCAGGTCACAGGGTGGGGAAAGGGAGGAAGGGAGGGAGAGAAAGAGAGCGACTTTGGATAGGGGTAAGATAGAACTGTAAAAACAAAATAACCTGTGTATGAGTCTATGTTGTAATTTATTGATCTCCTACGTGACAGATTGTGATTTTTTAGTGTAAGGGTAAGTTTGGATTTCAAACACATATCAACTCATTATTATAATTTTTTCAAATTTCAATACAAAATATAATAAATAATTCAATTTTTTTAAATTCTAAAATAATAATAATATTAAAAAATAATATCCTAACAATATTTTATCATCTCAACTCAACTCAATTCAACTCAGTTCAATATCCAAATGCAGCCTAAATTAACACTAATCACCCAACTGGTCTGTAGTTGCTCTCTTTTATTTTTCTTCAAAAAGATTAATAACTTTGTTGATATAAGATCCTTTGAGAGCACTCTCAATGAATTAGTCAAAGTTAAACCCCACTTTTAACTAATATGAAATGAATTTGGTTTTGACTATTCCATTCACATCAAGTCCTTACGTTGGAATAACCATTTTTTCATTATATAATAATAAAATATTATGAGATGAATTTGACTTTGACTATTCTATTCACATCAAGTCTCCACATTAGATTATTCATTTATTTATTATATAGTAATAAACTAATATTAACTTAAAAAATATTTATTTATTTTAATTATAATTTATTTAATTTTATCATATTTTACTATTCTACCTATTTATTTAATTTTAATTACTTGATTTATTTAATTTTATTTAGATCATTTTTTTATTCATAGATTTAAGTAGAAAGAGAAAAAGCCAGAGGAGAGAGATAAAATAATAGCAAACAATTGATTTGGTAGTGCTATAGTGCACATCCAAATATGACCAGAAATTTAGATTTACTGTAATTAAAGTCTATTTTTTTGGAATTTGCCTAATCCAATGCCATTAGGTTTTATGTCCTAATATCTATTTGAATTAGTTTTTTAGAATTTAGCTAATCCATTGAGGATGCTTTTAGTACAGAGGTTGAAATTGAAAATACATATAATCTAGCTGTACAATTAGCTATGGTGGGTCTTTTCCAACGTGAAATTTTAAAAGGCATTGCGGGATTTTGACCAGGGATATATTTCCATACATAGTGTTGGAAGATACCCATTGTGCAATAGAATGCACGCATCAGTTCTGCGACTAATGTATCTTTATTGATTTCCAGCTTTCAAAGCCTTGTAGCAGTATTGTTGTATCTCTTATAGTGCCTTTAGTGATCCAATTTGAGTTGTGGTGTGGTTGGGTCAAAGTTGTTATCACCACCTAGGTGTCTCCTTCTATGATTATTTTTTTGAGATACTTTGAGGTTGCTTCCTTGAATCCTATTAGAATTGCTAATGATTCACCGTGGTTTGGATTGCAATTGCTTGATAACTCTGTTACTATTAACACAATTATTCCATTTTTGTCCCTGCAAATATTTGTTGTCCTGCTTCCTGATTGCCTTGCTGTTACATCGAATGAGATTGAGTAATGTCCCATTGGAGGAGGGTTCCACCTGGGTCCATTATTATGAATTTTCCATTCTCATGCCTTGCTTTGTTCTTTGTACAGTTTGATGACTTTAGGAAAAAAAAAAGTCTATAGGTACCTTTTAGGAGTCATGGATAATTTGATTTCTATAAAATCAGAGGCTATCCATAGCTATGAAAGCAAAGAGTTAGGCCCCGTTTGTATTCAAAGTCACCTCAACTCATCTCATCTCATCATTACAATTTTCTCAAATTTCCACACAAAATATAATAAACAATTCAAAATTTTCAAATCCCAAAATAATTTTCTCAATTTTTCACACAAAATATAATAAATAATTCAACTTTTATTCTACTATTCACAAACCATCTCAACTCATCTCTAAATTAGAATTTTTATGTTTCTTGTGCAGGAATGTGCAGTTTTGTGATTGGGTCAAGGATTGCTAGAATCCAACTGGTGATTTCTTGCCCCACTATGTTAGTGATATCTGGGGGCCAATGAGATTGTCTCCATAGGATCCTAGTATAAGGACAATTCAGAAATAAGTGATAGGTTGTTTCCTTAGCTGTTTGGCAAATGGGACAGAGCACTTGGTATTCATTAAGAGGAATGCAGCTTTTTAATAGGGATCGAGTGGGAAGAATGTTGTTAAACACGTTCCATATGAAAAAGTTTGAGACGATCCTGTATATGCAACGACCACAATTTCTTCCAGAGTAAGGGAGGATGAGGATTATCCTGATTATTGGGTTGTGCTAATTAGATTTGACAGAGAATTTACCGCTAGAATGGTGAAGCCATTTCAGGTTGTCACTCGAATTATGAAAATTGTATTGGGCAAGAAAAATTTTGAAAAAATGTTAGTGTTTTGAGATGAGGGAATTGGGATGGAGGGGACAATGTAGGAATCCAAGGATCTTTCCTGACACTAGTACTCGCTCCATTGTTAATTTGCATACAGAAGCTAGAGGCTAGAAAGTCTCTTTATTTTGATAGTCATTTCCAAAATCTAGAATCTTCTGTTTTATTGGAACATCCAACCACAATGCACTTTTCAAGTATCTATTAGAAATGATTATTTTTCACATACAAGTGCTATTATTAAGGAGTGACCATCCTAGTTTACACAAAAAGTTTTGTTAAAATTAGAGATGAGTCACAGCTCTAGATCTCCCATTGACTTTGGTTTACAGATTGAGTTTCAAGATTTAAGAGTGAAGTTATAAGATTTTTTTGGGTCGAACCCCCACTAGAATCTCATAAAAGACGCAATGGTTTTTGGAATAAGGAAACTAGACATCGTGTATGCTAGAATGGAACTGGCTGCAGATCTGATTAAAGTAGTTCTACCAGCTTGAGAAAGAAGATTGGCTTTCCATGCTGCCAATTTTTTCTAGATTTTGTCCTTGACTTCTTCAAAAAAAGTTGTTATTAGATCTATCAAGGTTCAAATGGAGCCCAAGGTATTTAATCCTAGATGAGGAGAGTTTCAAGTTCATTACTACTCTTAACATTTCTGATTGTTGAAGGGGAAGAGTTTTTACTGAACTGGATAGAAGATTTGCCTTGTTAATCCTTTGACCATACCAAGAAGAATAGTTGTCAAGGCATTTGAGGAAGGAGTTTGCATTCCTAACAAAAGCTGGCCCAAAGAGAATAAGGTCGTTAGCAAAAAGGAGATGGGTGAGAAAAGGTCCATCTCTAGTAATTTTAATGCCTTTGAGGTTTCTCATATTTTCTTCCTTAATGAACAGTCTAGAGAGAACCTCATTGCCAATGATGAGCAGGAAAGAAAATATGGAATCTCCTTGTCTCAATCCCCTAGAAGGATGAAAATTTCCATAGTGTTCACCATTAATAATCACAAAGAAGGAGACTGTTGAGATGCAAACTTTAATCCAGTTAATCCAAGTGGGGGTGAAAATCAAGACAACTCAAAACTTTTAACAGAAAGTTCCATTCCATGTAATCAAAAATTTTTTTTTTTCCATATCTATCTTAATGGCCATGAAACCTTTCTTCCTTCTAGTCCCCCCCAATAAAATGGAACATTTATTGGTCAACAATGGTAGTTTCTTGAATTATTTTATCAGGGATGAAAGCAAATTGGTGAGGAGATATAAAACTGTTGAGAATAGTCTTAAGTCTGTTGGCCAGAATCTTGGCAATGATTTTATAGCACACATTAAAAAGACTAATTGGTCTGATTGGTGGACTATATTGGGTGAATCGGTCTTAGGGATTAAATCAATGTGTGTATGATTAAGCTCTTGCAAAATGTGGCCATTGGAAAAAAATGATTTTATTGCCATTGTGAGATCCACCTTGATAACCTCCCAATAATGCTTGTAAAAGAAATCAGTAAACCCATCAGGTCCAAGGGATTTAGAGGAAGGGGCTTGTCTAATGGTTAACATGATTGCTTCATCTGAGGGAATTTTACAAAGACTATCATTTTCCAGATTTGAGACTTTCTCGGGAAACAAGTTATCTAGATCCACAAGGAGCTCAGGGGTTGAGGTTTGGTAGTTCTTTTTTAAGTGATCCAGAAACATGTTCGTAATGGCTGATGGTTTATTGACCCACTGATTAGAAGGGTCTTTCAAACATGAGATATCATTTCTTCTTCTTTCTCATCGTAGAAGTCATATGAAAGAATTTGGTGTTTAAATCAGTGGTGGTGAACCACTGCAATCTGGATTTCTGCCTCCACAAAATTTTCTCAATTTTTAGTTGTTCTGTGAGGTAAACTTTTAGGTTTTCCTCAATGAAGATAGAAGAATAAAAGGTATCACTAGATTGGATTTAAGTCAATTGGTTATTCAGATCCTTGATTAACGTTTGAATATGACCAAAACTCTCTCTATTCCAAATTTTTAGGACTTTTTTTTATAGCTTTCAATTTTTGGGAAAAACTATGTGCTGGTGACCCTACAAATATTCTTTCAAGCATTTTTTACTATAGCAAGACAGGTAGGATCTCTTGCCCAAAATTCTTCAAATTTGAAAGAATTAGGAGCCTTTTTTGAATCAGCTGTGGTCAGGAGGTGTGGAGCATGGTTCAAAGAGTGAATTGGGAAGTGCAAAATTTTTGTATTGGGAAAGAGAAAGGTCCAAAAGGGATTAGCAATCCCTATATCTAGTATTTCATGAATATGGTTTTTTCCAAATCTATTGTTGGACCATGTGTGTTTTGAACCCTTATAACCTAATTCGCCTATACCATGTTGGTTCATGAAGAGACTAAGGCTAGTGGGTTTAGAGGAAGAGGCAAACATTTTGCCTCTTATTTTTTCAAATTGACGAAGGACAGAGTTGAAAAACCCTAACCTTAATAAAGGTCCTTAAAACTCTAATGCGATAGAATTAAGCCGAGTCTAAAAAACTTGCTTTTGACTTGGTTGTGCTGAACAATAGGCTAGGAGAAGTAACCAAGGCATATGTACATGATCAGAAGACACCAAAAGAGCTATTACATTGCTAGAAATATAAAAAAATTCGACGTCCATACCTAGACGCCACATACACAAAAGATCACCCCATTTCCTCGGGGGAGGAACATGCAAATATAAAGAAAATCCTAGTCTATTCACTACACGAGTAGTATTAACATCAAATAAAAGAGTTCCTTAAAGAAAAATTAAATCAAGATGGCGAGTCCTGATTTGTGCCCTTAGACTACACATTGCAAGAGGTCGGGCTATGCCTCTGCAATTCCAGCCTTGTAGTCTCATTTCAAGGTTGGTGGCAGGTTAGGGCCCGCCACCTCAGCCATTCCATTGACACATGATTGATTTTGAAGAGAGTTTTGAGAATCATTACCATCAACGAGATCAGGTGATGAAGCTTTCGGCTTCTTCTTTTGCTTTTCCACCTTGACTGACCTTCGAACACCACAGGACCTGATGATTGTCGCCAAGGTTTGGTCTGTATCCTCAATGTCACCAATTTCTATGGTCTCAAGGTTGGAACATGTTACAAGGACATGTAGATTTGTTGCTCTCTTTTTTGTGGGACTGCCTACTCGGGGTGATCTAGATCTCTCTTTTTGGTGTTTGCAGAAATTTCCAATGGTTTTTTTGGGAGGGTTTGGTTCAAAGCTGGATCAGTGGCTTGGTTGGGGGAGAGAGAGTGCTCTGGAAGATTTTGTCCTTGAGGAAGAAAGGGGCAAGTTTGAGATTTTCTCCTAAGGGGGGTTACTATTTTTGGGGCTGGGTATTTCCTTCGGAGTGTGCCTTTTGCTAGTTGGCGATAATTCACCACTTCTCTAAATGTGGTTTAGTGAGCTTTAGGTCCCAGGCTTTTGGGTTGCAGTGGGTGGAGAACTGTATGTTGGGCCCGAAAGAGTTTCAAAATGCTTGAGGATTTGCTTATACACTAATGGGTCTTACGTGTACATAGTGAAATCCCTTTGATTTGATTTTAGTGGACTGAGGGGGGTAATGTTTGATGGGTTTTGGTTGAGACTAAATGAGGAGAGATCCCGCGGTGCACTGTGGGTTTTCAGAGGGCTAGATGCATTTGGATTAATTGCAAATGAAGGGCTCAAGGTTGGATATCCCTCAGAGGGAAGGAGATTTAGGCTGCTGATATATATTAAATGGGGTTGTAGGTTGTCTTGGCCCACTATTCATCTTCACACGCCTTTGTATTTTCGGTTGGAGTTTCGACCACCATTGATGTTTTGCTTCCATCATTGGTTCTCATGATTCTGCACAAGGAATTCCTGTGTAAATGTGGATTGTGTTGCCACAGTTTTCACGTTTGGAGTAGCAGTTGACTTTATCCGTGAACATGTTCCCTTTTTTTTACTGAGAAATTATTTCTCTACTGAGTTTTTTGCTGGTGAGCTTCCTTGGCTTGGATCCTTGATGCAAAATGGAGGCAGTGTTGCTCTAGAAATTGGAGGCAGCGTGGCTCTGTGGACTGATCTGGCATTGAACACTTCATGTTCATCAAATGGTTGTTGCCTTGGGATGTTTGTGTCTATCATTCTTACTTCGACTGGTGCCTGAATTTCCGTTGGTGCTCAAATGTTGCGCCTATAGTTTGAGTTTTCTACTTACATCCATGGCCCATATTAGGATATTTCGAGCACAACCACATAGATTGGGCAAGCTTGGGCGATATGCCCTAAGCAACCACAATCATAGCAAAAATCAGACAACCTCTCATACTTTATCAAGACCTTTGTTGCTGCTCTGCTCTTATAGCTTAAATCAAAGCCTTTTGGAAGAGGCTTTTCAATGTTAATTTTCACCTTAATCCGAAGAAACCTCCTCAGTGCTACTTCAAAGATCGAAGCTCTATCCACTTCAATAAGGTTGCCTAGGACTTTCCCTATTCTTTCAGCATTTTGGTTGGTGAGCATCTCCAAAGGAAGCCCGTGAATTTGGACTAAAAAAACTGAGGAATTAAGCTTAACTTCGTGAATGCTTATACCTGGAGACCAGTTTTTGAGAACCATGTGGAACCCTTTGAAGTTCCAAGGCCGGTTGGCTAGGACCATTTCTTTGTCTTGTTGGGATGGAAAGGTAAAGAGAAACGTATTGGTTTCGATGTCTTCTATCATGAGCCCAAACACAAAACTCCACACAACTTTAATGGTGACATGAAATGTATTTTTGTTTAGGGGTTTTGATGATACAAGTTTACCTATTAGGGTCCAGTTGGAGAAGTGGTTCATTGGACCAAGCTTTGGTTTAAGAAGAAGATCGTTCCATGATAGGGCTTTTGCTTGGCTAATGAGTATGTGCGAGGTGAGAATTGGGGATTGGGAGTAGTAGAAGGTGATAAGATTTTCGGAAAGGGATGTGAGGGAGTGGAGATGGAGGGAAGATTGTATTTCTAGAAACTAAAGCAAATGACTACTAAGAGAAGTCTACCTCACTAACGAGAAAAAAAGGACTCATCTTAAAAAGGGAGAGAGAGAGAGAGAGTCGGAAAAAATGAGTCTGTATTAGTGTTTAGATATTATTATGATATTTTATTTATTATTTAGATATTTTTAAAGATAAGTGTTATGACTTCGTAAAAATCAATTTATAATTTAATATAATTTGACATGAATTATCGTATTAATTTATAAAATTAAATTTTATAAAATATCTTTGTAATTAAGGCTTCGTTTAGTTACACAGATAAAATAAGAAGAGATGATAAATTTATAAATAGTAATGAGATAGTTTGTGAATAGTATTGAAATGGTTTGAATTAAGATGTTTTTGAAAAATGAGAGAAAAAGTTGAATAAAAATATTATAAATAAAAATATTATTTTTGTTTTAGGATTTGGAAAAATTGAATTATTTTTTGTGTTTTATTTGGAAGTTGAGAAAGTTGTAATGATTAGATGATAAATTTAAAAATTTACAATTTAAAAATATTTGTATTTGAATGGTATTTGAATGTTGAGATGAGATGAGATTAGATGAGTTGAGACCATCAATAAAATCGAGGCCTAAATATTTATATTCTTCGAGTACAAAATTTTGATAGAAAAAGTTATAGCTTATTATTTTTTTTAAAAAAATATATACCATATATCTCTTTTTGTCATTCATCTTTTCTAAAACTTTCTACGCCAATTTAAAATTATTTATTGTTTATTAATAATTCTAATTTTAGCTGTACATCTACGACTTGAATTTGACATACTAGTTAATTAAAAACTACACAGTTTTTCGTACTTATGAATTTTGGTAAGATATATATCTTTTCTTTAAGCTTGAATTTATTTTTGTCTTCATTTTTTATGTTTATTCAATAATCTTATTTTTAATTTTTGGATATTTACTTGCAGTGCATTGAAAAAAATTGGCCTATTCTAGCACCAAAGTATCTGGCATTAATGTCCCTGCATCCACCAATCCTTCATCATCCCCCTTTTCCTCAATTTCATTGCCTTCTTTATCATAATAGTCTCATTCTCCTTCTTTAACTGCTGCTTCCTCATCTTCATCTTAGGTTCGCTTGACTTCTTGCATTGAGCAAGATAGAACCACACTGATATCATCTTCAGTGCAAGCATATATTTTTAAAAATTCTCTCCGACCTCCTCCCGCTTGGTAAGCAAGCAGGTGCAGAGAAACGTTCTATGAATCAGAACTTTCAGACTTGTCAGAGAAATCAACAATTGGAGCTCACGACACTACAGAAACCGAACCATCATTGTTACTGGAGAGGTTTTAGACACATGAGAGGTGTATTTTTACTGGGGATGGGGCAAGAAGTCTGGTCGGTGAGGTCATGGCATGGAGATGGAAGGAAGACAGACCTCTTTTGACCCATGGGTGTTATCAATCTTGGCTCGAAGGGTCCTTTGCTTGGATATGGCTGATATATAATTGAATCTCCAAGCTGATCCCCATCGCAAGCCCAACTATCCAAGAATCATTACTGTGACGCCGCCAAATTTTGCTTGGGATCGGACAGACATTTGAAGCGTCGAAACATGCAACACAAAGTTACCTGCCCCCGTTCATGACATATAAGATGCAATGTTTCTAACATGCATCTAGCATTATGTAATATTTGCAGTGGATAATTTTTTTCTTTAATAATACTATGCACCAAATTGAAATATCTCAAATATTTAAAACATATTTCATACATAATGACATACTAAAGAACTGAGATTACAACACTAGTCTAAAATGGTTGTGATAAAAAGAGAGTTGGAGATTGAACTCCACAAATACAAGTAGTAATCTGAAGTAACTACTGTACTATCACCTACGTCGCACCGTCGCTTAGTCGATAGTTTCCAATTGGTTGATTTCTGTTCTCCTTTAGATTCTATAATAAGATCTACCATTCGAGGGGAATGGTAGTTGAGACTATCACAGTGAGATTTGATTACAAATCTCAACAAGTTAATAGGAAACTCCTATACAGGTTAATGATACATGCATGGCAATAAAGACATAAATGCACAACTCAAGTCTATAGTAAACAAAACATAACTTGATATAACATGGCATGAAATAATAAGTATAACGTGACTTGTCATAATATGACATGAAATAATAAGCATAACGTGACTTGACATAACATGGCATGAGCTGACATAACTTGAATTGAAATTGAAACTTAGCTTGACGTGACATAAACTTAAAACTTGACATGAACGTAAACTTAAACATAACATAACGTGAAACATAACTTAAACGTGAAATATATAAACTTGGAATATTATTCAATAGACTTAATTAATAAAGTGACCATACGGGTGTGCACAAGTCCCTTTGAGCCGTGTGTCCCTGCCGATTATCGCATCACAACACAGGTGTCAATACCAGCTTTGAGTACGTTAATACGTACTCCACAGTTGCTGTGGCCCCACGTATTCTACGTGTCACAATTACTGTGTCTCACGTAGTGTATGCTCCACAGTTGTTGTGGCCTCATACTTCATGCTCCACAATTGTTGTGGCCCTATGAATTGTTTGTGCCGCACTTGCTATGGACACATGTAACATAAAGTGTGGCTCCATCGGCGTTAGTGTCTGGCGCGCTCTGGTGACCAGCTAGTTAGGCCTCATTCGCAACCTGTTGACTGTACTTCGTCAATCCAGGAAATTTCATACCTAATTAGACACTCCAACGTGAACAAATGAGTTCCACTAGGATATTACCAATTCTAGCACTTAGGATTGTGATTGACATAAATAACTTAACGGGCATACATGACATTTCATAACGTGATGTGACATGAACGTGACATAAAAGACAGAAGTCCTGACGTAGCGTAACGTGACATGGACGTAAGACGAGAGATACGACATACTTTGAGACATAAATATAACAGACAACATTTCATAACATGGCATACATGTAACAGATAATATTTCGTAACATGACATATCATATAAAAGACAATATTTCTTAACATGGCGTAACATGTGATAGTGAATATTACGTGGTATGACATACATGTAACATATATCATAAGAAATGTGACATACTTGCAACAGATAATAACATGAGACAAAATATAGTGTAATTGATAAGATTTTCGTGACAAAATAATTTGTGTAATAGATAAACATGTGATGACATGGCATGGGATGACATATATAACAGCATATGAAAATAAATTATAGTTCCCTTACCCATCACACATACACAGTAAACTAATAGTAAGTTAAGAGCTAACTTGCCTCGATAGTCGCGTTCTACAATAATAAAGCGCGAAACACGAGGAACTGTAAGAGGGTATTCTAAAAGTTAGAAATTAATTTAATAACAATTATAAATGTGAAAAGAGACAACTTAGAGTAAAATTACCATTTTACCCACTACATATGGAAAAATGACCATTTTACCCCTAACTTAAGGATTTCACATTCTAACTCCAAAAATTATCAAAATTTACATTCATCATATAAATTTTGTCCGACTCAAATATCAACTTAGAAAATTTTAAAATCATTGACAACTATGGAAAACCCACTATGGTCGAAACATACATAGGTCATTTCTCTTGATTTTGGTTGCAATTCTTTCAAATTTTAAAACTCATGATTAAACCAAAAATTTTCCTCTAATGTACTCATAACATATTCCTAAGAATAATCATGTTTTGAATCATGAACAAAAGTCATCAAAATCACTAAAACCATACTTGAACTTTTTGGTTTTTCTTCCAAGTTCAAAATAGATTTTGTTTCCAACTTGTTCTGATCAACCTCTTGGTCCATGACTTATAAAGATGTGATATTCAAACCAAAATATCACATGGTTTAAAAATGTGTCCTAAAATAGATCCAAGCTTCAAACTCGAGATCACATGGTTAATCATCAACCAAAACATAAATTTAGCCAAGAACATCATCACTTTGGCCTAACCGAAAATCTTCTTGCATAAAATTCCATATCTTCGAAACTAACATCAAATATCTTCAAAATAACATTCTAACAAGTATATAAGAGGCTTAGGATCCTCCAATAAACATATCAAATCCATTGGAATAAGATTAAACCATAAAAGATTTAAACTTTCTCAAAACAGAAACTATTTTTCCTCTTCCAATTTCTAAGTTTCTAGATTTAAGAAAATCTTTTACCAAAACTTTTAATCATGCAGCAAATCATCAACCAATAATTATATACACATGTTAACAGTACTCCATAAAAATTTTGGACCAATATCTATTCATTAGTTTAGTCAAAAACTCCAAAATATAACACACTCTCTAGTTTATCGTCTAAAATGAAATTTCTGGGTTTTAAACAACTTTTTATCAAAAAAATGATCTCCAAATGGAACAAATAAGGTATCCACATAAACTACACTGAAAAAGGAACAACTTTCATGAAGGAAACTTTGTGATTAAACACTTACAAAAGCTTCGAATCAGGCTTGAAAAAGAGATAAGAAAAACTGTCTGAGAGTGTCTTTTGTGTTCTATCGAGGAAAAGTGTAAAGGAGGGTTGCTTTTCGTGGGAAGTGGACTGGAGAGCCTCTTACACAAGTTATGGAAAGTGAGAGGACTGAAAGAAAGGTTGAGTGTTGACCTTTTCTTCTCATTACAATAAACAAAAATCAGCCCAAGATCTTTTCTCAAGTGGACTGTAAAAGTGAAAGAGTGAGGTGATCCTCTAACTTTGTACTTCAAGAACCTTCTAGGCCCTTCTTTGTAAAGATTTGGCCAGCCAAGTGTAACACCCCGTAAATTAGTGCATTTTTAATGAAGCATTTTTATTTATTTATTCAAAATTTATTCTCTTATTTTATAATTATCGGATATTTTAAATGGGTTATTTTATGATCTTTAAATTGTGGGAATTAAATTGTTATGTTTTCTTAATATTTATTTATTGTTATACATTTAAATTGTTCTTCTTTAAAATTAATTGATTGTGGAATTTAATTATTTTATTTTCATTGTATCATTACGTTTAAATTATTTTAATTGATTTGTTGTTTTAAAATCATTTCCGTTGGATCATTTTCGTGACTCAAGATGTGAGGACTGGACCTCATTTCTTTCACTCCATTTTCTCTTTCCTCTTTTTTTTTTCTTTTCTTCTTTTCCTTTCTTTTTTTTCTTTTTCTTCTACTTTCCCCCTCCCCACGCGACCCAGCTCCCTCTCTCTCCCCGTGTGTCTGTCACCTTCACCCAGACCGCCGTTGTCGTGCCGCCGTGCGCGACACCGCCCGGCCGACCAGCTCCCCCTCCCTCCGGCGACCTCATCCCCCAAATCCCAGCCCCTACCTCGCCGCCGGTAGCCTGCACGTACCCCAAGAAGCCGCGACATTCTTTGCCCCGTTGCGCCGCCGTTGCGCCACCTCCGGCCACCATTTCTTCACTACTTCATCCCTGACCTCCTAGCAACCCAATGGACCCAACCCCAGCTCCGATCAGTCACCGGTGAAGCCCCACCAAGCCCATTTCCGATTTGTGCATCTTTGGCCTAAAACCACCCCTTGCGCCGCCACCCACGGCAAACCACCACCACCATTGGCTTCACCGACCTCTCTAGGCCCTACCCTATCAATTTTGAGTCTTAGTTTGTCCCCGTTGAAAAGTGGGTATTTGAGACCCACGGCCACAGTGTATTTTACACTGTGTTGTTGCTGAGTCGCTACCTTTTGCAACTCTGTGATCCTCCAGAAATCATATTATAGCGCTGTAAGCATTTTCCTTAAAGAACTTTCGTGATTTAAATATATTTTTGCACTAACACATATTATCTGTGAATTGGTTTGTTTTGCCGGACTGAGTCCGAGGAGTTTCGGGGGTCAGATGGATTGTGGACGGAGTTGTTGTGTGTTTGTTTGCATTGTGAATTGTGGTTGTTGGTTGTTGTTTATGGCTTGTTCATGTACATCGCATATTGCACGCATGATCATGTTTGTAAATAAAACTGGGTTTTCTCATGATTGCATACATGTTCATGTGTTTATTGAAAATTGGATTCTCATGTGAGTAAAAGGAAAAGAGACTGTAGGGATGGTGGTAAGCAAGGATGGTGGTAGAGTCCCGCCTGCGATTCCCGCCTACGGTGCACGCGATAGGGATGGTGGTAAGCAGGGATGGTGGTTGTGTCCCGCCTGCGATTCCCGCCTACGGTGCATGCGGTAGGGATGGTGGTAAGTAGGGACGGTGGTAGAGTCCCGCTTGTGATTCCCGCCTACAGTGCTCGGTTAAGTATTCATTGTGTGGAAAGGAACTGTAGGGATGGTGGTAAGCAGAGATGGTGGTAGAGTCCCGCCTGCGATTCCCGCCTACGGTGCATGCGATAGGGATGGTGGTAAGCAGGGATGGTGGTTGTGTCCCGCTTGTGATTCCCGCCTACGGTGCACGCGGTAGGGATGGTGGTAAGCATGGACGGTGGTAGAGTCCCGCCTGCGATTTCCGCCTACAGTGTCCGATAAATGGGTTGTTTTGTGTGAATCATTTTCTGGGAAAATGACAAACTATATTTTTGGGCCAAAATGGGATTTTTGGCGTGTGTTGGAAATAATCATTTTTCTGGGAAAAATGGTATTTTATGACTAAATGTATTTTGTCATATTGTTGGTTGCATTAATGTATTTTTATCCCGAGAGTTGTTTGGTTTATACTTACCTATGGTACCATTTTATGGTATCGCAGATTTTGATGCAGATGGTGATGACGAGCCTTAGTTTGGCTCCGTTGGTGGAGTAATCTGAGATTGCTCCTGTTTAGCAAGTTATGTTTTTATCAATTTATATATTGCCTTTGTAATATATTTGGGATGACTGTATAACTCTTTAAAGATAAATTGTGTTGAATATTTGTATTTAAAATTCTGGTACTTAGTTGACTATTATAATATCCGCTGCGAATTTTTATTGTGCACATTTGCATGTTGCACCCACACTTGAGTACATTTCGTTGGGATGCGTGACCGTATTGTCATCATCCCGACGTCACGATTCCCGTTCTTTTGTACGTGGGAGTCTGGGTGTCACAAATGGTATCAGAACAGTTCGGCTCTGGGTAAACCCACATGTCCCTTAGGTAAAGTACCAGAAATTTTTATTTTTAAAGTTGTAAGTTAAATTATTTAATTTAAAGTATATTATTCTAATTGCTCTATTTATATTATTTTATTGTTACTTTGGTTGGTTATTTATTTTATTTTATGTTACTTTATTTTGTTTAACTATGTTATTTTATGGTAGGCCATTTTAGTTGTCTCTATTATTTTATTGTGTACTACTTCATTATTTTTTTCATTTTGTCTTATGATATTTTATTGTTGGTTTTATTCAATTTTATTTTATGTTGTATTGTCGTATTTTAATTTATTTTGCTACAATTGTATTTTAATTTGCTTGATTTGAAGTGGGGTTAAAGGTTGTGCTATGGCAGGAAGATGGTACGACTGTGAATGCCATTGTTAGGCTTGAATATTTAGTGTAGTCGGCTTGAACTTTTATCGGCTTGGGTTGTTTTCATTATATCGTGGATTGAAGGGAACGACATGGTTTGGGTGAACTATTTGGAGTAGGAACTCAAGTTGCTGCTAAGGAGGGGAATAGTTTTAAATCGCTTAGGTTAATTGAGGTCGTAGCCTCCGTAAGAAAAAAAAAAATTATGTAGTGAGTTTATGGAGTAGGAGGTTGTAAGTTCAACGAATTTCAAGGTTAGATTTTTCAGAAGGTCATCTAAGGTTTGAGGTCCCATAGTTTTTAGGAAATAAGTTTATTGGATTTAAGGTGGTAGGTTCAACAAGCAATTAAGGGATTACTTAGATTAGAAATTTTCGATCTTGTCGACCTTGATAAGCAATTTGGTAACATTTGAGGTTTTAGAATTTACAAGTTTTATAAGGTGAATGTTTTAGAATTAAGGTCATTGATCTTCAAGATTTCAGGAAATGATTTTTATCTAGTTAAGGTTTTAGAATTGCAGAGTTGAATGGCTGAATTAAAATGGGATTGATCAGAGTTGAGTTACTAAATATGAGAATTTTTCAGTAGAGAACTTCTTTGGAGATGGAAGGTAATGATCTAGTTTGGGTATTTTCTGAGGATTGAAGATGTTGATCTAGTTCAGATAATGATTGGTTTTAGCTCGAAGTCAGTGACAGGTTGAGGATTTAATTCGTATTAATTTTAAGGAATAATAGATGGTGCGGACGTAAGAAATGATTCTTGTTGATTTCGAGGATATAGGCCCGGATAATAGAAATGGTAGTGATGGATCGCTTGCACGTATGGAGGATTATTGGTTCTAGCTAAGTGTGCATGAGATCGATGCGTAGTAGTGGTGAGTGTGTATACATTTCGGAGAATACAAGGGTCGTTGTCTCATTTTTGGCTTGGAAGAAGTGTCTTAGGTAGGTGTTGAAGATGAATAAATACAATAGTATTAAATTCTAGAGATTTTGGCTTAGAGTTTTTGGTGAATCAATCGGAGTGTGTAGTCGAAGTGGGTTACTCAATGGAATGAAGGTGGGCAATAATTATTGTGATTATCTACATGAATTAATTGTGACTTGAGATTACCTAGGAATTTAAATTTTGAGGCTATACTTTCTTTTGGTGGATTGATGATTAACTTTGGGAGTAGGCATTAGGTTACTGAAGGTCGAATTCAATGGAGGTTTAGAAGTTGTAGCATAGGAGTTGATTGAGGTTAGCACTGATTATTGTATGGAGTTATTAATCATTGGAATTTATTCGATTTGTATTAAGGTTCTTGTAAAAATGGAGATTTTGGATAACATAGCCACCCTAAGAATACTAGACGTAAGATGCCATTGGAAGTCTAATGTGAGTATGATGGAATTGCCTATGGAAGTAGATTTGAGAGAGCATTACTTACGCTTTTGGGCGTTGGTGATAGCATGTTGTCTCAAGCGTGTTCTGGTTATATCATGTATCCTGTTTTAGTGTGATGTTTGACTCTACAAATTTCGAGGACGAAATTTATTTTAAGGGGGGAGGATGTAACACCCTGTAAATTAGTGCATTTTTAATGAAGCATTTTTATTTATTTATTCAAAATTTATTCTCTTATATTATAATTATCGGATATTTTAAATGGGTTATTTTATGATCTTTAAATTGTGGAAATTAAATTGTTATGTTTTCTTAATATTTATTTATTATTATACATTTAAATTGTTCTTCTTTAAAATTAATTGATTGTGGAATTTAATTATTTTATTTTCATTGTATCATTACGTTTAAATTATTTTAATTGATTTGTTGTTTTAAAATCATTTCCCTTGAATCATTTTCGTGACTCAAGATGTGAGGACTGGACCTCATTTCTTTCACTCCATTTTCTCTTTCCTCTTTTTTTTTTTCTTTTTTTCTTTTCCTTTTTCTTTTCTTTTTCTTCTGCTTTCCCCCTCCCCGCGCGACCCAGCTCCCTCTCTCTCCCTCTCTCTCCCCGTGCGTCCGTCACCTTCACCCAGACCGCCGCCGTCGAGCCGCCGTGCGCGACACCGCCCGGCCGACCGGCTCCCCCTCCCTCCGGCGACCTCACCCCCCAAATCCCAGCCCCTACCTCGCCGCCGGTAGCCCGCACGCACCCCACGAAGCCGCCGCATTCTTTGCCCCGTTGCGCCGCCGTCGCGCCACCTCCGGCCACCATTTCTTCACTACTTCATCCCCGACCTCCTAGCAACCCAATGGACCCAACCCCAGCTCCGATCCGTCACCGGTGAAGCCCCACCAAGCCCATTTCCGATTTGTACATCTTTGGCCTAAAACCACCCCTTGCGCCGCCACCCACGGAAAACCACCACCACCATTGGCTTCACCGACCTCTCTAGGCCCTACCCTATCAATTTTGAGTCCTAGTTTGTCCCCGTTGAAAAGTGGATATTTGAGACCCACGGCCACAGTGTATTTTACACTGTGTTGTTGCTGAGTCGCTACCTTTTGCAACTCCGTGATCCTCCAGAAATCATATTATAGCGCTGTAAGTATTTTCTTTAAAAAACTTTCGTGATTTAAATATATTTTTACACTAACACATATTATCTGTGAATTGGTTTGTTTTGCCGGACTGAGTCCGAGGAGTTTCGGGGGTCAGATGGATTGTGGACGGAGTTGTTGTGTGTTTGTTTGCATTGTGAATTGTGGTTGTTGGTTGTTGTTTATGGCTTGTTCATGTACATCGCATATTGCACGCATGATCATGTTTGTAAAGAAAACTGAGTTTTCGCATGATTGCATACATATTCATGTGTTTATTGAAAATTGGATTCTCATGTGAGTAAAAGGAAAAGAGACTGTAGGGATGGTGGTAAGCAGGGATGGTGGTAGAGTCCCGCCTGCGATTCCCGCCTACAGTGCACGAGATAGGGATGGTGGTAAGCAGGGATGGTGGTTGTGTCCCGCCTGCGATTCCTGCCTACGGTGCACGCGGTAGGGATGGTAGTAAGCAGGGACGGTGGTAGAGTCCCGCCTGTGATTCCCGCCTACAGTGCTCGGTTAAGTATTCATTGTGTGGAAAGGAACTGTAGGGATGGTGGTAGAGTCGCGCCTGCGATTCCCGCCTACGGTGCACGCGATAGGGATGGTGGTAAGCAGGGATGATGGTTGTGTCCCGCCTGTGATTCCCGCCTACGGTGCACGCGGTAGGGATGGTGGTAAGCAGGGACGGTGGTAGAGTCCTGCCTGCGATTCCCGCCTACAGTGTCCGATAAATGGGTTGTTTTGTGTGAATCATTTTCTGGGAAAATGACAAACTATATTTTTGGGCCAAAATGGAATTTTTGGTGTGTGTTGGAAATAATCATTTTTCTTGGAAAAATGGTATTTTATGACTGAATGTATTTTGTCATATTGTTGGTTGCATTAATGTATTTTTATCCCGAGAGTTGTTTGGTTTATACTTACATGTGGTACCATTTTATGGTATCGCAGATTTTGATGCAGATGGTGATGACGAGCCTTAGCTTGGCTTCGTTGGTGGAGTGATCTGAGATTGCTCCTGTTTAGCGAGTTATGTTTTTATCAATTTATATATTGCCTTTGTAATATATTTGGAATGACTGTATAACTCTTTAAAGATAAATTGTGTTGAATATTTGTATTTAAAATTCTGGTACTTAGTTGACTATTATAATATCCGCTGCGAATTTTTATTGTGCACATTTGCATGTTGCACCCACACTTGAGCACATTTCGTTGGGATGCGTGACCGTATTGTCATCATCCCGACGTCACGATTCCTGTTCTTTTATACGTGGGAGTCGGGGCGTCACACCAAGTAGGGATGCAAAACATATCCAAATAGCAATCCTATGGTGACCAAACTCGTGGGCCTTAATGGGCCTAAATTTTGGGGTTTTAAGAGGGTTTGGGTTGCTATCAAGCTCAAATCTAATATCACTTGGTCCAATCAATTTTTCAAGGTTAAAAAGGTTGGATAATGATGTTCTAACACAAATTTGAAGGA
This sequence comes from Juglans microcarpa x Juglans regia, assembly GCF_004785595.1. NCBI lineage: Eukaryota > Viridiplantae > Streptophyta > Magnoliopsida > Fagales > Juglandaceae > Juglans > Juglans microcarpa x Juglans regia. Next base: position 4,439,068 of record NC_054603.1, on the reverse strand, counting down.
TTAATAGCATGTAAAAGTGATTTAATCAAGTAATTAAATACAATGCTAGAAATCGGATTAGAAAGGGTTTGAAGGCCAACTTTAGAGTTTGGGAAAATCGTTTAAGATTTCGATTTCAACCATACTTTTGGGCTTTCAATTGGATTCTCACCATTTAGGGCTTCACTAGGATTGAAACCCTATTTGATCTGGCACAATTTGGTTGATCAGATGAAACAAAGTTTTGCTTAGGTGGCATGATCTGACACCTTGATTCCTTCAAATCCATCAAACGTTCCTCATGGTGCCAAGTATTTAATATTATTCACTAAGTGTGGCTAAGATCTTGCCAAGTGTCCAAATAAAACTTCTCTAATCTAATTTAGACATTCCACACTGTGATTTTGAAACACTACAATTAGTACGCTTACCGATGTTACTATTCATTCCAAAAAAGTGAATCATAAACTTAGCACTAAAAATTCCTAAATATTCATATTAACCTACAGTGAAAATCGTTTACTGAAATTCAATCTCGAAGTGCCCCTAAAAATAATTTCATAGTTTCAAACAAGCGTTTCGTCCGAAAATATGAAAATAAACTTATTGTGCCGTAAAATAATTGATTGAGTCTAATGGCGCAGACCAAAACACATTCTAACACTTCTAACTACCTCAAATAATTAGAATCTCATTTTTGACACTATAGTGAGTGATAACACTGTCTATGTTGACAGACTAAGACCTATACAATTGATCGATTCGTGAAAACTCATGAGATTTTCTTGAGGTTTTTAAAGTCAATAAAAATTTCACCGGTAAATTTCTATCGGGCAATTACAATTACCAGCTCGTCGAAGTTGTATAAAATAGGCCGACGATCTTGCTGTTGTTTCACGTACAGTTCTTTGCTAAACCTCCGTATGTGGCGTTAAATGGCCATAAAATAGGAAACCTGAAGGAGAAAGATCAGTTTTTTCTACATTCTAAATAGAGGCAGTGATAGTTGTAAGAATAGTTGGCCTCTATTCTTTAGCAAAGCTATGTATGTATGTATGTATATATATATATATATATATATATATATATATATATATTAAACATATGTCGATCCATGATCCATCCATTCCAACAAAATTAAAGAGCCATAACTATTTATAAACACCAAAACCAGAAAACAGAAAAACAAGGCACAAGAAACGGGCACCCGAAATTGCGTTAAATCACAGAAATAACATAGCCATAAATCTCACCCTCCGATACCAAGAAATTCTCCCTCTTTTATTCAGCTAACCTTACAACCCTCCCACATTTTTTTGTATCTATATCCTCGTCTTCCCCTTCTCTTACAGGAAGGGCAGAGACCAGACATCAATCGCCTACAACCTCTCTCTCTCTCTCTCTCCCCTAGCTACAAAGCTCACAACACCATTTCTTTCCGCAATACGTACCTGAAAATGGAATATAAGCCTTGGCTAATATTCCTCCTCCTTGCCTTGGCCGTGGTGGCCGAGTCGTCTACAGTCCATGCGCCCGACGGCTGGGGTATCAACAAAGTTGGCACAGGCTCATGCAATGGCGTAGTGGGTGACTGCATTGGCGAGGAGAATGAGATGCTGTTGGATTCTCATCATGGCCGAGATCTTGCGCAGCGCAGGAAGTACATCAGCTATGGAGCTCTGAAGGCCAACTCGGTTCCATGCGGCCGCCGCGGCAACTCCTACTACAACTGTCAAAAGAGGAAAAGGGCTAATCCTTATAAGCGCAATTGCAACGCCATTACACATTGTGCCAGGATCACTGATTGATCAAAAAGAAGAAGATCGAAGAATATAATAAACTGCAAGCATGCACGAAAGAGAGATCAGAAAAGCTGACGATCGTCGATAAGATTTACTACGTATAAAAACTCTAATATTGGTAAATTATCCTTCTTTTTCATAATTTTCTTATATATGTTTTGGTTCATGATCATCTGTATGTGCTATTTTAATTATGTATCTACGTGACTTGAGAGAGGTGGGTGCAAAAAGGGTTTCTTTCCTGAATTGCTTCTGCAATCTCCTCCTTCAATTCATTTTCCTCTTTCACCTTGCTTTTCTTATATATATATATATGTGTGTGTATCATACGGACGGAGGAAATTATTTATAAAAAAGGTCAGAACGTACGTATGGTGTGATTTGAATAATATTAACGAATTGAGGCAGCTTGAATTAGCTAGCTAGCTAGGTTTTTTACAGCAGTTTTTCTTCCACCCTTGGCTCTTTCCGCAACCATATATGCGCGCATGCAGCATATTCATTGAAGATTCATCACGATAATATTCTTTGTGTATAAACTGTTATATTTCCCGTTGTGTACTAATTTCTGTAGATCATAAAGATCTAGTAGTACTACTGGCCCTAATTAATGGCCTTAAATCAGGCCGTGGGTTGCCTTAAAAGTTAAAAGGCGTTTTAATTTGTTTTTAAATTTGCAAAGCCAAAAGGCGATCGATAAATATTAATTGCATGCTGAATTTCAGTTGAAATACGAAAAGTCCAATCGATGACAAAACCTTAGCTAGACACCCTATATATATATATATATATATATATATATATATATATATATATACACACACATTAAAGATGCTGTTCTTCAACGCAAGATACGATGATCATGGACGTTTTGGAGCCAAACATTAATCCTCCCCGGGCCTAAATGGATATGAATTCCTTCGATGCGATCCAAGCTAGCCGTGTACGTACATTGTTAGTGTCTTTAGTGGTAACGCAAGACTTTCTACCTCATTTGGTCTATCTGTTCTGGAGTACAGCTTGCTGGATCCGTCGTCTCCTTGGGTTATATCTCGCGTGCTATTTTGAATATTAAAAATTTCTTTGCCCAATTAGCTGTTGATGGGCCAGAATTGTAATGCGAGGTGCTTGACACGCACACATCAAATATGTGACGGACCTAGCACTAGCATTCCATGTTGGTTTCGAACTTTGCGGCCCAGCCACCTCACTCTGCAGTCAGCAGTGCAAGGGACGTAGTAGTTTTTGAGCCCGTTTAAATGGTTAAAATATATACACTTTAACATTTACCCAACTCTGGTTATCAATTTGACATTTTACATTATAATCTGTTAGAAGTGCCAAATGATGAAAAGTGGTAAAATTACAATCCTTTTAATTTAAAAACTTTGGTTAGAATTATTTCTGGAACCTTAAAACTCTAGAGAACCCTAATCTAATCAATAATTTTAATAATTCATAACTTGGGTCCATATCAAATGTATAAACTCAGATTATAGGTGTCCTACTCAAAAGAATAAAGAGTCCCTTTTAGGTCAGGTTATCAATGGCCATGATCCAGTTAAGTCAGTCATTGTGTTTCTGATCTGAATAGAGGTATTTTGCAGGCAGACTTCAATATGCCACGCAACCGTGGTCCTGAACTTGTAGTCTCAGAACGAAAAAGCCGACATAAAAAGACATGCGTAGAATATACGAATCCTTAAAAGAGGCTTGAAATTTGCAAGTTTTCTATCGCAAAGAGTTGTTTTTTCCTCTCTTTTCACTCTTTTTTAGTGGGAGCGGTACTTTTGTATGATTTCTTTACACCACAGCCATAGGCAAAGGCACTTAGTGCAATGACTTTCTCTTCCATCAACCATCCTCCACCAACACTTCGTGCTTCCCCCTTAATCAAGAGCGATGTATTTCTTCATTTTGAATGGCAGACGGACAAACAGGAGAGAAAAAAGGGCACTTGAAGAAGAAAGACTCCTGCGGACTCGGGGGGGCTTAAAAAAGACCAAATCTACACTCTGAAATTTGTCCGTGTTTAAATTTTTTTAACGAAGAGATGACAGACGTTTGGCAAATAATTGTACTTGGTCACCTCCACGTGCACACCGATGATCATTATTGTTGATGCATAGTCAACAATTGGTCGGCTGATCTGGATGCGATGTTGATGGAGAAGAGTGATGATAGAGAGCAAAGAGTAAGGAAATGCCAGAGAGTTTTACAAGCAGTGCACATGGACAATTCAAAGTTGTAAATTAATGAACCACCAACCAACCATAGACTGCAAAATTCTACGAAATCAGACCCACAGGAAAGAAACAGAGACAACAAACACAAGGAGGCCACTCCCACGCCATGTTTTATGGCTTTCCCATTCTCATCACTGCCGTTTCTCTTTTCTTTCCTTTCATCATCACAAGACCCACTTCCTCTCCGCTTTCCTTTTCTATTGTCCCCATTCACTACAGTTTCAGTCTCTTTTCGAGTCAAAAAGCAGACTTAAAACAGCGTTTGATTCAATTAAAGAACAACCTTTTCATGATTGCTTTTTACAGCAATTCAAAGCCTTGTATCAAAGGGTATTGACTCTACAACTCAACTTGTGGGTTGCTCAATTGAATGGGACCCATTCAAAAATCTCATCCACTTGTGGCTGCAATGGTACCAGTCTGGCCATCAAGAGCAATGGATTTATTTCTTTATCCTATACCCCCACACCCCAATTTTGTCCTCTCCAACGCCCCAAGAGAATTAAAAGTCACACTTCTCCATTTAAAGTTACAAGAGATCATGCGCTCAACCTAGCTTGAGAGTGTAAAACTCAGCAACAAGGAACAATCTTTAGCACAGATCCAACATATCCAATGGTGGGTTCCTTTTCTATTCATCACCCTCCTTATAGATCTACCTCAGATCCATAAACTGAATGCCGCGTAGACCACAGTGGTAGTTTGGTACACAGCACAAAATGGTATGAAAATACAAGAGCTTTCTAAACACAAGCACATAGAATGACTGCCTGCTGCGCTCTTGGCACCTTTCCCTCATTCCCAATGACAACAAAAGGTTCAAGATTTCTTGCCCATTCTTCTACTCCTTTCTTTGACAGCTAGCCCAAAGCTGCTTTTAAAATTGATATGATTCATATGAACAACACCCCCCCCCCCCCTCTCTCTCTCTCTCTCTCTCTCTCTCTCTCTCTCTCTCTCTCCTGCACTTCGTACAATGCTCATTAATACCTAAAAATAATGTCTCCGAATTGGATATCAGTATTCATTTTAGCATTGATTACAAGAATTGAGAGTACAGCTATATGAGTTATGATTCTCTCATGCTATCATTGGCGTTCCAGAAAAAAATTTACAGGATGTGACTTTTTTTTTTCTCGTTTGGGGTTTCAGATTTCGTCCTTCATTAATTATCCAAAGAAATTTAGGGCTCATTTGGATACAAAATCATCTCGCTTCTCATCTCATCATCACCTCCCTATCCAAACCAACCCATCACACAATCCCTACTCTCCCTTTTTTGGCAGATTAATCACAAACCCTACTCAACTAAGCTTCACACAACTATTTGGCTTAAAAATTCATTTGAGTTCTCTAATTTCAGCAAGTTAAGAAAAAAACCATAAGCAAAAACCACTTCAAAGAAGAAAGAGTAGTCAAGATTATTTTTTTCTCACTCAACTTTCTCGGCAACCAAGCGTAACAAAGTAGACCCCAGAAGGAGGGGGAGAGAGGGATTACATTTCACCTTTTTTTCTCTCGGAGTGACATGACATTTTACAATTTGAAGCAAGATGCTCTCATTCTCCGCAAACATCCCAGTACATATATATCGTTCTTTATCCTCCTCCTCAATGCCAATATAATACATAAATCTAGAGCAACGTTAAAAACCAATTATTTCAAGAAGAAGAAGAACCTGAAACTCTCGGCGACGTCGTTGGGAACAGAGGCAAAAGCCGGGGTTCCGATTCCCTCGGCGTCGTCGCCGGTGAGGGGTGCAAGTAAAAACCCTTCTCTTTGATTGCTTTCTCCTCAGCCACCGTGTCCAACTTAGCATTGGCGTTGCTTTGGGGAGAGATGTAAGCGGATCGGTCAAAGGGGTCGTGTATGAGCGGCGTGACGGGGCTGAGAGCGAGCGCCGGGAAGTCGAGAATGCTCGGGGAGAGGATCTCGGGCTTGCGAGGCGAGAATCCGGAGTTGTTTGAAGCAAACACGGGAATCAAGGGGTTGATCTTGAAGTTTTTAAGGGAGCTTCGGCGCTCGTAGAGCTTGAACCCGGATTGTTGCTTCTTGGGCATAACGGATTTGATCGGCGGGATGTGGGTCTTGGAAGGCGGGTCGGATGCGGGACCGTTGGTGGTGGGTTTGGTAGAGGAGGAGGCGTGCTTGGCGGTTTCGGAGGATCCGGTGAGCATCTGGACGACTTGTTTGAAGGAGGAAGTATCAGCTTGAACGAAGGTGGTCGGGTATGGGTTTGCAGATTCGGATCTGGTGATGGGCCTGAAAGCTTGGTGTTGGTTTTGGTGCGGTAGTGATGGTGGGGTTGGGGCGGTGTGGGTTGAAGTCCATTGCTGTGGGTGGTGGTGGTGCTACTGCTACAGTTGGAGCTGTGGCTGTTTGGGGATGGCAACAGAGATGGGTTTGCTTTATGGGATTCATGGTATCTTGGAGAGATTGACTCCATTGATGACTCTATGAGATGCTCCACAAACACGCACACAGATAAAAACAGAGTCACGAAGACGAGGAAGAAGAAGACGGAGAGAAGAGAGAGACTTTGATGAGAGATTAGGAAGAGAGACTTGTTACTTTCTTCTGTTTGGTAAGAAATGTTTTGGGGGTATTCTTTGGAGTTGGAGAGCCTCTTATTGCGGCTTTACTCCACACGTTGTTTAGGAGTGTGCACAACACGTTCCAACAACACTACTCTGTTCAGTTACGTTCTAAACATGTCAAGCCCAACTGTGACATTTTAACTCATAATTATAATTGGGATGTACAAAATCAAAAAGTCTTCGATCCTCCAATCCAGTTTCTATTACGAGAATGCTATCGAGAGGAATTGTTCAGTGCAGGAAAATTAATCTGAAAATTAATTTATACAGTTTAAATTGGGTAAATCTTATGTATTTTTTTTAGAAAGAAAGGAATTTTTTTTGAATTTATACAAAAAAAAAAACTATTTCTAATTCTATTTTCAAAAAAAGAATAATGCTAAATTTATATATCTTAAAATTATATCTAGTATTATTATTTTAGCAAATGAATTATTGTTTTGTTACTGTGCAATCAAGTCCAAGTTGAATTGAGATTTGTTTATAAAAGATGAAAATTTACATATAATATATTCTTATTTTACTGACTTAAATATAATAATTAATAGTCAATGAGTAGTATTACACCCACCGAGCATGAGATGAATCTGATAAGAGTTAAAAAAAATTGATTTTTTTTCATTCATGTTTTAATATCCATAAATATTTTTTTAAATTTAAAACTCCATTAACAAATAATTCTTTAATCATTAAAAAAATTAAAAATTAAAAATTATAGAGACCCATTTTTTATAGCTAATATTAATGTATATAAGTTTATTACTCGTCAAAAAATTGACCCAACCAGGAACTGAAAATACGCGCTTTAGGAGGAGAGTAGTTGAGTAGATTAGCTTTAGAGGGAAACTCCAGCTGGGGGCATACCATTGGCTAAGCTTTGCCAAAAAAAGGAGATGTACCAACGGTGGTGTTTGGAGAAAGAGAAATGGGTGGGGGCTATGTAGCCTCTCTCAGAGAAGAGAGAGAGAAGAAGAAATCGTCAAAAAGAGGTTCAAAATTTCCAATTGACTTGCAGTCTGACTACGGCATTAAATTAACAGAAATGCTTTGATCCCGAAATCGGGACTCAAATAGTTGAGTTTTTTTTTAAGATAATATTATGAATTTTTAATTTTTTTTTAAAATATTTATGATGATTAAAAAAGTATATAAAAAAAAAGAAAAATTAAAAATTAAAATGTATTATTCAGTGACTCTATTCGGGACACAATTTCGGTAACTGTAGCATCACCTTTAAATTAATAGATAAAACTAATAAATAACATTAATCATAATAATGTTTTTTTTTTTTTTTTGGTCAAAGTCTATCTGTTTTTATTTAATAATCTGAACAAATAAGAAAATAAACAAGATTTAGGCCTCTTTTGAGATTAATTGAGATTAAAATTAATAATTAAATTAAATATTATTAAAATAAATAGTTTTAATATTATTTTTATTTTAAATTTTGTAAAAGTTAAATGATTTATTTTATTTTGTATATAAATTTTAAAAAAATTATACTTATTAGATGAAATAAATTGTAAAAACAGATTATAAATGTTGAAACATCTCTTGTGGATCCTCCCTAAGAATAAAGTACACTGAGTGTGTTTCCCACTAGAGTTGCTAATTAATAAATTTTTTTTTCTTTTTAAAAACAAAGTTAATATTATATGTGTTTTGTCATGTATAAATTATTATGTCTATTGGCAGAGAATTTAAGATATTTTGCAGGGAAAGTGTCCCCACCCAACACTTACCATCTTATAATTTTTATTTTTATTGATAAATGATAAGTATATATATTAACTATTAAGCTGGAGTACTTGCTGTCTGGTCATTTACAGAGAAAAATTGCTAGATATTTGAATACTTCTTCATTTGGATGGATACTTCAAACTTTGTTCTTTTCTTTAAGCATTTTCAAGGATTTCCGTGCTCTGTGTTTCTGCTCTTTTTCCCTTTTGTTTCGATCTGCAGAAAAGAAATGACAGCTGAGAAAATATAACAAAATAAGAAGGTAAGAACGAAAACAAAAACATTTTGGAAAACAACTCATTTACCCATTAGCTCTAATGCACAGTGGCAACAAAATACAAGAACAAAAAAAAAAAAAAAAAAAAAAAAGAGATTTGTTTAAGGTTAAGGCATTCAAATCTCTTGAAAAATGAGATCTACTAAAAAAACACACTTTCCTATATTAGACTCGACTTTTTACACCTACATGAACTTACATATTTAAAATTTGTATGTAGTATTATTCATCTTTTAACACTTACTGTAGATTTTTAGGTATGAGAAAATAAATATAAGAGAAAAACTAGGTAATGCACAAGCTTACAGAAACATTGAACCTGAGGACTAGGGTAAAACACAGCAATCACGGCAGACTCAAAATGCATTCATTTGGGCATTTCAGCAAACAAGAGATCCAAGCATCAATCAACTTCTATAGAACTACTGCATTATTAGATAGAGCTTTCTGTTCTCAGCAGTAATCGGATCACACTCAAAAAGCAGCAATCATCATGCTCCAACTCCAAGAGTTACTGTTCAACCTAATGTGGTAGATGTTGGGTTGCTAAGGCAATTTTAAAGAAACATGGTGTTCCTTTCAAATCTCTGATTGCCCAACCCATACATGCATGCATCCTAGTTAATAAAAGGCTTTTCTTTTCTCTGCTATTATTATTATTTTTTTATATCAAATCAAAGGTTGGCTACCTTTGATATATTTTTATTCTCAAATCAGAACCCTATTGGACCAACATTCCTTTGTCATCCACAAGTGAGCAGGCAATGGACAACAGAACTACCATAGACTCTGTAGAATTGCTGATCTAGTTTATAAAATAATTCCAAATTCCAAACTCATCTTGTGCTAAAATACTAAATAAAATTTTTACATTTTCCTTTCTTTCACTTAAAAACATATTTCAACGCTAAAAATATTCAACCAATCGCTTGATTTGGTTTCTGTCACAAAAGACAAATACAAAAGCCAAAATAGAATATATTTTAATAAGTCTTGGTATGTTTTAATTGTCATCCAAACAAACCTTTGAGACTTTCAATGTTAATTGTCAAACGCAGGCTGGCTTTAGCATAAGTCAGAGAGACAAACATCCACATTGTATTTGATACTTATTGGGAGGAACCTAAGCTACACTGACAGGGAAAAAGGTGAAAAAGAGAGATGAATCCAATGCTCATTCTTTAGATGAATTGAGAAAGCAAATGCCGGTTAAAAAGTGTTGAAAGGGACCACATTCTAAATGCAAATAGTTCCAATAAGACCGACTGGGGACCTGAGGTGGTGCTGTCATGGAAGACTCCATTAATGAGTTGGGAGTGCTAGATGCACCCGCTGGGAGTGAGCACGTTTTCGAAAATTTTGATTCCACCGAATTGACACGCACACATTTCTCAGACGCAAAATTTGTAGCAAATATGACTCATCAGATCTGATATTTGAAGGGAAATTTATAGGGACAGTTATGTTGTTAGAATCTTACCATTTGATCATCAGGGCAAACGAACTTCCGGGGTGAATGCTAGAGATTTATTTTTTCTTCCCTTAGTCAAAGCATAGTTCTTTGCCTTTTGGGCCATCTGTTTTGGGCTCGGGTGACTCTACTTACAATTACTAGAACTGATGGGCTTCTTATATTGCATCACTAATGGGCTTTGGTCTCGGGCCCAGGGCTCTCTCTCTCTCCCTGAGGAGAATTTAGAACAGTACACAATTCATCCAGATAGTTGAAATGTGAAGTGAAAACCAAAACATGGCATCTGAACAAACAAATTGTGTAGCTTTCATTTCTAGATCCCGCAGAAAATCCTTCAAATGGGAAGTAATTGAATCAACCAAGTCTCCAAAAATGCATGCTATAAAAGCTTCTTGTCTTTCCGCCAAATAGCAACGACATTTTGCAAAACAAGAAACTACTATGGCACGATGTTGTTGCAGAAATCTCTCTCGCGGCAACATAGGTTACAATCACTTCTTGCTCCTCGGAATAAATGGTTTTGATCTGCAAAAACAAATCGAAGATATAGCATTCAACAACATAACTGTATTCTGGGATATACATGCACATTGCGAGAAAGCAATGGAAATTACTGGCAAAATATGGTTCAATTTGGTTGCTTGTTATTCTAAATCTTGCAAAATAAGACTTAATACTACCTACCTGACTAATAATATGTGCAATTTGATTTTAGCATCAAAGGAAAGTTTCAAAACAGAGATATAAAATAGTGTCAAGTAGCATACTTAACCCTTTCAATTGACGAATCAAGATAAGAGGAAAGAAGACGTTTTATAGAAGAAAGAAGATGGGGTGTTTGAGACCATTAAATTCCAAATTATCTAATGCCAGAGAGATCAATTAATCCAACTAAGGATTCCTTACCGAAGGGATTATGTCACAAGTTCTTGGCCTAAAGACATCACGCAAAGTCTGGGCCTCTCCTAATTGACATAACCTTTTCAGCTACTAATTTTTGGTCATTACACGCAGGAATAAAAACTCCTGCTTCAAAAATTATATGTTGTAGATTCCAAGGAAGAGAAAAGAGATTGGGGGGGGGGGGGGGGGGGGGTGTGGCGAATATGACTATATGTTAAGAGGCATAAGACAGGAGATCAAATCCGCCAAAGGAAACTTTGAATCTGATGCAGACTCATAGGGCATACTTCAGCTAACAAATCATAATCCAAACAACCAAAACCAACCACACAGACGATGAGAGTTTTCCAAGAAAAAGGAAAAGTGGCAATCTCAGATCACCTGTAGCAGTGACTTTTAACTACCATTTTGAACATTGTCATTAGTTTGTTCTACGACCATCCGGTATTCTGAAGAGTAAGTGAAGTAGTAACTTCCATTTAATAGTATTAGTCACAGACTCGCAACTATATCCATGGAACAATCCCTAAGAGTTTTGCTCGGCACTCTCTAGTCATTCTGCAAGTCAATAATTTTCTTTCGCATCTGTCAGGACCTTATCTGATATATTTCAAGTAATGCTACATACAGTCGTAGAGTTCACAAGTACCGCACAATTTTTTTGAAAAAGAGTGGAGTTCATTATTAAAAAATTAGTTTTGTTTTTTTCTTAATGTGGATCTCGTATTTATTTACTTTTTTTCAAAGGGATTGAGCGGCACTTGAGCACTCCACAGCAAATATCATTTCTCTATTTCATCCTCTATTTCATCTAGAGTTCTTACGCATTGGTTAGAAACAAGAACCCTACAGGGCTAATACCATTATTTTTTCAGCTTTTATTAGGAGGAATTTTAAACCATCATGCTCATTACTCAAATAATGACAGAAAACAGATATGTGGCAAGTGAATTGGACTGAAAACCATTACCTCTAAGCTTGAGCATCAACCTCTCTATTCGACATCATTTACAGCAGCAGCATTTGTCTCGCCAGCATCGGCATCCTCCACCGGTGGCTGAACCTGCTCGTCCTCTGGCAGCGGCTCCTCCACATAGTCATTCTCAAATGCATCAGATGACACCTCATAGATCCTAACTTGCGGCTTAGTCGGGTCCTTCACAAGCACGTACTTGCCCTCATTCAATTTCATGCAAAGGTCCACAATGGATTTCACAATTCCCCACATATTCAAAGAGTTCAAATTAATCTGCGCCGCAAACTCCCTCGGCTTGTACCCAACGACCGCCAATATCACATGGTTAAAATGATCGCGAGGATGAACCCGCGAGACATACCCCAATTTCATCAAATCCGCGCCAGCTAGCATAGCTTGAGAGGTCCATTGAGCCAACTTGTTCGCGTTGTTCTTCAGCTCGGTGGCCAATACAGCACCTCTTTGGGTCTCAAGCTTCTGCCTCCAATCGACTCCAGAGTATTTCGGGTCGAATTCATTGAGCGCATTCAAAGTGAGGAAGGACCTCTGTTTGTTAACCTCGACCACGCTCTGGACCTCACACCGCGCCACCAAGTACATGTCATTGTCCAGCTTCCAACGCCTGTACCTATACGCCACAGAAGCGACCTCTTCCCCTTCGTTTGCAAAGGGGTTGGGCTCGTCGAAGGTCACCTTGTTCCCGTCCCGAATCAGGATCTGCTGCGAGAAATTTTGGTTAATGTAGGCGGCCTCGACACTGAGGGAGTACGCTGAGTTGATATCATCCTTTGCCTCCGGCAATGGCTCCTGCGATGTCTCATGCACCGAGAGCAAATCGAGCTGCGAGCCGTCCCTTTTGTCGAAGAACAGCTTATTTCCAACCCTCTGAACAACAATGTCCCACGAGTACACCGATCTCGGTGCGCACATGAGCGTGGATAGAATTGCATCGGTGGCGAAGACCGTTGCTTTGTCCTCGTTGGCGAGGCGACGGATGACTGGATCGTCGGTGGTGGTGACTTTGAAGAAATTGCGGTTCTTGAAACGCTCGAGGCGGCGCTCGTTCTTCGGAGTAATGCGATCGTAGGAGCGGTCGTAGAACTCGAGCGCGCCGCAGAGGATGAGATCCTCTGGCTCGGGAACGGAGAAAGAGAGCTTGGAAAAGGTGGAGAAGGGGATCTGATCGAGCATGTTCCACTCGGGCTGGATGTCCACGGAAGACTTGGACACGGCGGCCTCGCGGCGCGGCGCGTTAGGGTTCGGACGGTTGAGGTGGTATAGCCGGTCGCGACGGGCTCGCTCCTTCTCGGCCTCGCGCTTGCGGGCCTCGACCTCTTCGTCTCGCCGCTGGGGGAGCTGGCGTTGCTGCTGGAACCGCCATTTCGGACCGAACCTGGGCTTCGGAGGCGGCTTGCCGTCGACAAGTCGGAACGAGTCGTCGTCGGCCGAGGCAGAGAACGATTCGTCGTTGGAGAAGTCGAAGACGGAGTCGGAAGGGTTCTTGGGGCGGGCCGGATTGTTGTAGTTGCGCGTCCAGTCTGCGGCCCGGCCGAGCTTATCGGAGCGGGAGAAGGGGGCAAAGGGAACGTTAAGAGGAAGGTTGTTAGTGCTGCCGGCGGCGACGGAAGTGGTGGTTTCGGTGGAATCGGGTGGGCCCCACCCTTCGGGATTGAATGGGACCAATCCAGCGTCGAGTCCTACAACCATGATCAAGGATTTTGTCTCGCTGAGGTTTTGGATCTGGGTGCCACTGGCAAGCGATGAAAAAAAAGGAGGGAAACCCTAGGAGACGCTAGGGTTTTTGGATAGGAAAATGATTTTTTCACTATATTTTGTACAATATATTATTATTATATAAAAATATATTAAATGAGAGATATTTTTATAAAATATCTTATAAAAATAATATATTGTATAAAATATCTTATTTAACACATTATTGTATAAAATATTATAGATATATCATTACTCTTTTGGATAAGAGAAAATGATAAGACAAAGAAAATGCTCGATTACAGTCTTGATCAAAGTGGTTTTCATACGCATGTTTATTGCACGTGTATGTTGTTTTTTTAAAAATGAGAAAGTCTACTATGTCGTCCCACTATAACCGCTCAATTTGACCGCTGGTCAAATTTTTTTTATTTTTTTATTTTTACTTAGTGGTTAAGGAAGTGATTTTCAATTTATTGGTGTATTTTTTTATTTTTTAAAAATATTTAAATGTAATAAAAAATGTGAAAAAAAAACAAAACCACTGGGCGGCACGCCCAGCAGTAAGAGTGGGGCGGCATAGTAGCCCCACTCTTTAAAAAATAATAAAAAATTCTACTCGAAGGCGGATTGGCGCATGTGCACCGAAGATGACATGGAATGGGTTTGGATAATAAAACGATGCAGATTACTTTAGCGGAAGATGAAATTAAAGATTAAAATGTGGTAAAAGAAGACATTATTGAAATGGTGCGTTTCACCCTTCTCCTTCTTCCCCATTCCCTTAGAAGCTCTTCTCCTTCGTTGAAGTTCCCCCCAAGCTTCTGCAAGCCGCAGACTCAGCCTCATCTTGGGATTTTCGTTGTCGTTGTGATTTTCTTCGTCCTCAACCTGCTAGCCAATTCAATCACCATCGGTATCTCTATCTCTCTCTCTCTCTCTGATTTTTGAAATCAATTTTGATTGTTTTTACTTGTTATGTGCTTAAACTCTAATCTCTAATTGTATTTTGATTGAAACCAATTTTTTGTATTTTTAAAGGGGATCCCTTGATAATCCTTGGTTGTCTTCTGGATATGCACGTTTGTGTATTTGTTGAAAATATTAGGTTTTTAATTTGTATTTGTTGGATGACTTTTTAATTTGGGTAGGAGGAGGAGGCCTTTTGGATTAGAAACCAGGACACAAACCTTTAGACCTAACACTAGATTGGTTTTAGGATTAGAAACAAGGACACCGTGGTACGAGTGACCCTCACTACCCACTAGTTGTAGAAACAAATAAAAACACTGATTCTTGCATGCATTAAATTTTTATACATAGGTTTTTAGGTGAAACAACAAGACAGACTAGCATGATAGGAACCCAAGTACAAGTTACAAGCTTGTTAACATCATAGATTGAAACTTGTGGGGTTGCATACAAATGGAGCTAACCAATTTTGATACTATATGATGGAATTTCTAACTTCAGCTCCTACATAGGGGAGGGAATGATCGATGGTACTGTAAATAATCTTAGTCTTGAGACTGAGTTCCTGCTAATTTTTACTCTTTTATAACTGTTTTTAGGGAAATGCCTTATTTTGATATATTTTAATACTGAATATTTTTCTACCAGTGTAAGACATGTTTTATGTATTCTTAATGCAATTAATAGAAGGATGTCATGTTCCCATACAAATTTAATTCTTTTGAGTAAAAGGTGGAGTTGATGCCTAGGCTTTTTTGAGAAGCTAAATAATATATGGAGTCATTTTAGAGCCTAAAATACTGGAAGGCTTGAGGTGCCTGTAAACCTTTTAAGTTGAATTGAAGGCTCGGAAAGGATGGACAAGATAAGTATTGGAAATCGTGAGATAAGATAATGGCTTCCCTGCAACTTGTTATTTTGGTCTTGGTGAAGTGAAATGAGAAAGTTAGATATATGGTTTTTTATTTAAAAAGGTGGCTATTGAAATTAGGTGGCAAAATTAGCTTTACCAAGACTTATGCACTTCATAAATATTTCACTCAACCAAAAAGAGCTCAAATCGTAAATTCTTGCCTTTGGAATTATTTTTAATCAATTGAATGTTGACACTTCTAAAATTTTTTCTCTCCGTACTCTTGAGGAAAAATGTTGTGTTTTCTCATTGGTTTTCTCATTAGTTTTCTGTTTTTGCTGGTTGAGACCAGTGTTTGTTAGCCTAGAGTTTTCAAGATTTTATGAGTAGTTATTTTGTGATGGGGTCGAGCAGGAATGTTGTTATTGATAAAAAATGTTTTGAGATTATGAAGATGAATGCAAGGTGGTGGAGAATCACCAAGAGCAGTTGTCGCGCGGTGAATCACATCTTCATTGAGTAAGACTCCTTGGGGTGGCTGGCTGGCATGGTAGAGGAAGATATAGTTTCAGAGGGCCCCTCTGTTTTCATCAGGTCGCGTAGAATTGGTTCTCACGTGTTGGTGATTCAGAGACAACGCAACTCTTATGGGAGTTTCTTCTCCTTATCAGAGTTCAGTCATGAGGAACGGCACGGCTCACTTGTGATTCCGGAAGGGAGGAAAGGTGTTATAGTTGGAGGAATTTTGGTGAGTTGTTGAAGGAAATTGCTGCAATTGCAACCTCAACCTCCTTTGTTTTGGGAAAGGATAACAAAGGGAACCACCCATGGACGCTGCCTCCTCCACTACCATAGGGGCATGAAGTTTTTTCTTCGTACAAGGAGGCTCTGTCTGGAGCTCCAAAACCTACAGAGGGGTCAGGTCCTCTGGTGAAGACGCGGCCCTGTGAAGAAGCAAGTGTACGCAGGCCTTTGTCGAGGCCAAGTTTGGAAACTTTGTTACTAGCATTGGCAGAGATGGAGAAGCAAGTGGGTGGGTTAATTCTTAATATGGGTGTATTAAAACGTTGCGTTGAGGAAGGACTTCAGAGGGAGAAGATATTTGTAGGGGTCCAGGGTGAAGGCTTCTTTAACGGACCTGTGTTTGAGTATGGGCTTAAAGGGAAGGGAACCGTTTCTGGTGGGCCTCATTTGCAAGCCAAGTCTACCCAGTAGCCCATCGATTTAGCTAATCCCGTAGCCCAGGGCTTGAAGCCTGCGTGGAGACGCAGGGAAGCCCACGGAGCTAGCCCAGTGTCGTCGCTACCGTTGGTGGCGGGTCAGGCCTCCTCGTCGGTGGAGGCGAGTTCGACGGTGGCGGTGGTGGGCCCGCCGGTGAGTTCTGTGCTACCTAAGGTGGTGTCGGCAGGTTGCAGAGTTGATGATCCGATTCTTAGTATTGCCAGAATCCTCGCGTCGGCGACTCAAACGTTGGCTTCCCTGAAAAAGAACCCGACGACTCAAACGCCGGCAGCCACTGATACGCTTACTTTCACTACGGAAGCCCTTGATGAAGCCAGTGTCTCTGCGCAAGCCTCGTTGGAACACGGGGTCTTTGGTTCGCCTGAATCCTCACTGAAATAGAACCCGACAGTGTCCCTCATGACAGTGACTCTAACGTCGGCAGCCACTGATACGCCAACCCATTCCAAGGAAGTCCTCGATGAAGCCAGCGGCCCTACGCAAGCTTCATTGGAACACGGGGTGCTTTCGGAGGGGCCGCCACCTTCTATGGTGGCACAGACTTTGCCGCCGGTATGTTCTGGCCTACTTCCTGAGCCTCTGGTGACGAATACTCTATCGGTGCCGTCTCATAATCATTTGTTGGATGTAGTTGAACTTTCGGACCTAGCAGTGGCACAGACAGAGACGCCAGCTCCTTCTGGGCTATTTTCTGTTCCCCTGGCTGCGAAAACAGTAGCTATTGCGTCGGAAAAGGTGGTAGAAGAGTCCGATTTTCTCGAAAATACTGGTTCTTTGGTTCTGTTTATGGCTAACAGGGATGGGGAGGATGAACCTACTCCACTCTATTCATTTCATCCCAATGTGTTAGACTGGGTTATCCGGAGAGCAATGGACATTAAGCACATGGTAGGAATTTCTTATGGGGATTTTGAAGCTGAATTTATGGCCTTACTTACAGCCGTAGAGACAGTCAATGCCCAAGCAAAGTCCGACCAATCCTTGGCTTCGGCCAAAAAAAGGGAAAAGGAACTCAAAAGGCTAGATTGGGCAATGAAAGATGATGGAGGTGATAAAAGCTCTACTCGGGAGCGTAGTAAGGGAAGGGGGAAGATGGTTGTCCCATGAAACCAAAAATAATTTCATGGAATGTGAGGGGGCTGCATGATCCTAATAAGAGGCTCCAAGTTAGAAATTTACTTCGCCAGTGGAAAGGGAACATCATATGCTTACAAGAGACTAAATTGGAAGTTATTACTAGACAAGTAATTCACAGTTTATGGAGAGGACAACATTTTGGGTGGTCCAACCTACCTTCAAAAGGTGCTTCTAGGGGAGTTTTAATTATGTTTGACACAAGGGTGGTGGAAAGGGTGGAGGAGTGTGTGGGTGATTTCTCGGTGTCATGCTCTTTTGCTAACATAGAAGACGGCTTTAAGTGGGCTTTTGCGGGGGTTTATGGCCCTAATCTTGATTCAGAGGGAAGATTTTTGTGGGAATAACTGGCGGGAGTCATTAGTTGGTGGGAGCTACCGAGTTGCATAGGGGGTGACTTTATTTCAGAACAGGAGCTCATGGACATTCCATTATCAGGAGGCACTTTTACCTGGTCCAACAACCGTAACTGCCCATCATGGTCAAGGATTGATAAATTTTTGCTAACACCCGATTGGGAGTCACACTTTCCGGATGTGGCTCAAAGAAGATTATCCCGTTTATGTTCTGATCACTTCCCTATCATTTTAGATTGTGGAGGCATCCATGGGGGTAGAAGGTATTTTAAATTTGAATATATGTGGCTTAAAACTGACGGTTTTGTAAACAGGATCAGACATTGGTGGACTTCCTATAGTTTTCAGGACTCTCCAAGTTTCATTATGGCTAAAAAGCTAAAAGCGTTGAAACAGGACCTCAAGCAGTGGAATGAACAAATTTTTGGCAATGTGCTTCAGGAAAAGCGCTCTCTTTTAGAGGAATTACAGGGTTTGGAAGGTGAGGAGGAGGCCAAATCCCTTTCTGATCCTGACAAAATCCGTAAGAACCAGGTAGTTGCTGATCTTGAAAGGGTTACTTTGATGGAGGAGATTTCATGGAGGCAGAAATCAAGGGTACTTTGACTTAAGGAGGGGAACAAATGCATGGAATTCTTCCACAGGATGGCTAACTCTCACAGGAGGAATAATGCTATTGATACACTGATAGTAGATGGGACAGCTTCTTCGGATCAGACGGTTATCAAAAACCACATTCAACAATAATATCAACAATTATTATCAGAAGAGCATAATTGGAGACTGAGAGTGGATGGGTTGCCTTTTACCACTTTAGATCAGCACAGTGCAAGGTGGTTAAAAAGGCATTTTACAGAAGAAGAAGTGGGCAATGTTATCATAAGTATGGCAAATTATAAGGCTCCCGATCCGGATGGGTTTACCCTAGGTTTCTTTCAAGCTTGTTGGGAGGTGGTCAAGGAAGATATTATGCAAGTCTTTCTTGATTTTCATTCTAATGCTAGATTTGAAAAGAGCCTCAATGCCACCTTTTTAGCCCTCATTCCTAAAAAGGTGTGATCTAGGGATGTGAGGGACTATCGTCCCATTAGTCTCGTGAATGGGATGTACAAGATTCTTTCTAAAGTGCTAGCAAATAGACTAAGCTCAGTGGTGGAAAAACTAATCTCGAAGCCGCAAAATGCGTTTGTCAAAGGTAGACAAATCCTTGACTCGGTTCTTATTGCAAATGAAGTATTGGATGGTCGGCTTAAGTCTAGAGAGCCTAGGCTACTTTGCAAGTTAGACATGGAGAAAACTTATGATCATGTCAACTGGAAGTTCCTTCTTTATTTACCTGAAAGAAGTGGTTTGGGGGGAAATGGCAGAAATGGGTAGAATTTTGTATCACTTCAGCTCATTTCTCCATCTTGGTAAATGGCTCTCCGGTGGGTTTCTTCAACTCCTCTCGTGGCCTGAGACAGGGAGATCCGCTCTCCCCTCTACTTTTTTATTTCTCATGGAAGCTCTCAGCAATATGATTGAGGGGATGGTGGATGGTGGGTTACGTCATGGTTTTTCAATAGGGAATGGTGATCTTAACATTTCTCATTTGTTATTTGCTGATGACACACTTATTTTTTGTGGTGCACACCTCAGTCAAGTCCAAGATTTGAGGGCGTTACTCCTTTGCTTTGCGGTTGTGTCAGGATTGAGCATTAATCTCGCTAAGTCGGAAATAGTGCCAGTGGGGGCCGCCCCCGATGTGGAGATTTTTGCTTCTACCTTGGGTTGTAAGATATATTCGCTTCCTATGAAGTATCTTGGTTTATTGTTGGGTGCCTCTTTTAAATCTGAAAGGATTTGGAATGATGTAGTCGAAAGGGTGGAGCATAGATTGACTGCTTGGAAGAGACTTTACTTGTCGAAAGGTGGTAGGTTGACTTTGATTAAAAGCACTCTTTCTAACTTACCCACCTATTTCTTGTTTTTGTTCCCGTTTCCCACAAAGGTGGCTAATAGAATTGAGAAGTTACAAAGGGATTTCTTATGGAGTGGATTGAGGGAAGAGTTCAAATTCCACATGATTAATTGATCTACAGTTTGTGCCCCAATTTCTGGGAGGGGTTTGGGGATTCGCCACTTGCTGAAATTCAATCAAGCTCACTTGGGTAAGTGGTTGAGGAGGTACCAAAATGAAAGGGAGGCTTTTTGGAGGGTGGTCATAGATTCTTAGTTTGGGGAAGCTTGGGGAGGATGGTGTTCGAATGAGGTACGAGACACTTATGGAGTGGGTTTATGAAAAAACATTAGGAGTCTTTGGGGGACATTCCGAGAACATGAACATTTTGTTGTAGGCGATGGTTCGCGTGTCCGTTTTTAGTTTGATATATGGTGTGGTAACCATTGTCTACGAGATACTTTCCCTGCCATCTTTGCATTTGCAAGAGTTAAGGAGGCATCGATTGCCTTTCTTCATTCTTCAGCAAATGGCACTCCTCAATAGAATATTGACTTTATTAGGGCAGCCCATGACTGGGAATTGGAGTCTTTTACAGAGTTCTTTGCGGCTTTATATTCCGCAAGTATTCTAGGGGGCTCCAGTGATAAGTTGCTTTCGAATCATTCTAAGAAAGGTATCTTCTCGGTTAGTTCTTTTTATCAAAAGCTCAAGAACTCCAGTTTGTCTAATTCCCGTGGAAGAGTATATGGAAGACAAAAGCTCCTTCAAAAGCAACCTTCTTTGTCTGGACAACGTCTTTGGACAAGATTCTCACCATAGATAATTTGAGGAAACGATGGGTCATTATCCTAGATTGGTGTTGTATGTGTAAGAAGCAGGGGGAGTCTATTGATCATCTGCTTTTACACTGTGAGGTGGCTAAGGCTGTATGGGATGATGTCTTCTCAAGAGTCGGACTGTCTTGGGTTATGCCTTGGAGATTGATGGATTTCCTCACAAATTGGACAGGACTACACGGAGATTCTCAGGTAACGGCAATTTGGAGATTGGTACCAATATGCTTGTGTTGGTGCATTTGGAGGGAGAGAAATGCTAGATGTTTTGATGATCAAGAGAGAACAAGGAATGAGCTTAAAGTTTTCTTTTTTAAGACTTTGTTCCTATGGGTGGGGACTATAGTTTGTAACGGATGTAATGTCCATGATCTTCTTCTTTCTATTGTTTCCTCTAGCTAGGCGTGTTTTCATGTATACTTCCTATGTACCTGGGCTATGCCTATTTCTATGAATATACTACCTTTGATTACCGATAAAAAAAAAAAATTATTTTAATCATTTAGAAATTTCGAGAGTCGTATGCTGCATCATTCATTGACAATCATTTAGAGATTTTGAGAGCCGTATACTTAATTGTCGTTTCATTGGTTTGTATAGAATTTTGATACTAAGTACTGGTTGTTTGTTTGTGGCTGTTAGGGATTATCATAATATAATTATTTCAAATGGGCAGATAGTGGTGAAAACAAAGAAAAAGAGAGGAACAACTTCTGAAGAGGAGTAAGAAGATAGAAACTGAATTGCTATGATGGAGGAGGAGCTTTGGAAAAGAGAGGAACAACTTTTGAAAAGGGAGTTCGAGGTCCACAACAACCAACTCGCTATTCAACTGCAAGAAGCATATATCCTAGCAAAACGCACACTACTTCGTGTGTATTGGATTATTTTTATATTAATTTCATTGTATTTCATACGGTCACAATGAAACCCCATTACGAGAGGAGATTTTGTATATCATACTTTTGTGGCCTTTGCTATGTATAACCTCAACCAACTAGTTGTGAACTTTCTTGTAAGTGACTTTGTCTTTGTGTATGGTGGGACTTTTGTGGCCTTCATGTTCAGGTTTGCTAAGGTTTTTATCAACCGGGGAAGTGTGATAGTTGTGAGAAAATTAATATGCTTGCTAAGATTGCTAAGCTTTGTAGTAAGCTGGGAAGATGCATGTGCATCAATACTCTTGATATTTATAAGTGGGAGACTCAACTGCAAAAAGAGACCAATCATGGCAAATGGCATGGCAAAAAGAGACCATCTTGTAATTACATGGCAAATTCATTCACTCATTTCATATAATCAAAACCTCATTCAAGTACCTGATTTAACTTTAACAAAATATAGTTTGGGCTGTCCAAGCAGCACCTCATTCCATTGCATATAAATAACATATTCCTTACTTCACATATATTAATTAACACTTACAACTCAACATATAACCATGGAATGAAATACACTAGTTCAGTTTCCAAACTAAAACATAAATAATGTATTGTACATCTCTAACTTGAGTGTAAACAACTACACCAACAAAAGACAAAACCATCATTCAAAAGTATTTTCATAAATCTTCAAGCTTGCAAGTGTCCAAAGTGTTGTCCAATCCCATTTTATACAAATATACACCATTATTTCTGCAGAAAAAACAGAAAAACATATGTGAGGGACTTAATTAATTCAACTAAGAAAAATAAAACATGTCCTACCAATACCTGTAACTTCATACTTGTGCTCAGCATGCTCTTTCCCTTTCCCCATTTAGAGAATAATTTTTGGAAGTGATTATAACCAGTATATACTAGGCAAACAAGCAAGAAAGAGGTGAAGAAAAAAAACTATTGATTATAAATATATTGGCCAAACATTTACTCTCCCCCATGTCTCTTATAAAAGAGAGGAAGAATATATAATTGACTCAACAAAAACAGTAGAAAATTAAGTTAATCGTAAAAAAAAATTATTCAGATTAAAGTGAGATCAATGTAATTCTATTCCTAAGTGAACTTAACTATCAATTTAACATTTAAATATTTTTAAAAAATAAAAAAAAAATACACCAATACACTTAAAATCACTTCCTTAATAATAAAAAAAAAAGTTGACCAACGGTCAAATGGAGCGGTCAAAGTTGGGAGGCAAAGTAGCTTTTTCAATTTAATTAAGGAAAAGTCTATTATGTCGCCCAAATGTTACTGCTCGGTTTGACCGCTCGGTTTTTTTGTTTTTTGTTTTTTTTTACCGAATGATGAAAAAAGTAATTTTAAATATATTGATGTATTTTTTTTTATTTTTTAAAAATATTTAAATACATTAAAAAAATGTGAATAGAAAAATGAAAAAAAAAACTAGTTTTACAACTAGCTGTCAAACTGAGCGATGCTATTCGGGCGGCAGAGTAGTACCGCTCTTTAATTAAACATCAAATTGTAGTATTTGACTGGTATGACATCATATGATGCATCAACTCATGAGTAACTTGATCCCTGGATATGACTTTTAATAAAATTACATATAAACTAGACATTAGAATTTTAGAACATACACATTTAAAACATGGACAATTCAGTAAGAACCATAGAAAGCTAAAATTTGCAGAATGCATAGAAAAATTTCCTACAGTCTCAAATTTTTTTTTTCCTTACTGCTAAATGTACGTACAGCTTTGATTCAGATTTTTTGCAGTAATGTTTATTCAATGACCTTCTTTCTTGTTTCCTCCTGGCTTTATTTTACTTCAATGGAATTATTTATGCAATATCAGGTGTGCGTGTACCCATCTCTGACAATGCGGTTGAAATAATTTTCCAAGTGTTTGACACAAACAATGATGGAAGTTTAAGCTGCGATGAGTTTGTAAGAGTTTTATACAATAGCAGAGGACTGACCTTGACAGAGATTTAGGAACTTCTGGGGATCCAACAAATCCCAACAGCTTCGCTACAAATTGCAGGTCACTCTACTCATGTTTCAACATTATGGGTTGAGCGCAGAGGAGACCGGTTGAAGGGAAGACAAAGGGATTTGAGGTGCTAATATGGAATTTGGGGAGGGGAGAAGGACGAAGTGGATCTGAAGGCGATGGTCTTCTTCTTCTCTTCATTTTTTTTTTTTTTAAAATAGCTCTGACAGCGACCGTCCACCTTAGCTTCGTTCACCAATTCATCCACCAACTCGTTTGCACCTAGATGTACTGAAAAATAATTATGTTTATCTCAATTTTTATATCTTTGATTACATACATTCGCATGTCTTATACATTTTTAAGTTGCATCATAAATCAACCGCTTTAATAAAAATAGAAACAAAAAGGAAGTCTCATGTGGCTCTTTTAGTAAGTTTTTTAGTCATTTATAAATATTCAATAAATATTATGTGTCTATATTTCTTAAAATTCGAATAAAAAATTAAAAAAATAAATCCAATTTCGTAAATCAAATTTGGAATTTGCAGCCCAACGAACTTTACAGACCATGGGATTTTGGATCCATTTGTCAGTTGGTAGCATTGAGGTTGTACTTAGGGGCTCAATGAGATCCACAAGGCTTGGGCTTGGGCTTGGGTTTGGGCTTAGGCTTGGACTTACGATAAATGGTTTTAAGGAACTGAAAAGCAAATGAAGCATAGGACTTCAATTAATAAAATTTATAGTAAATGTAGGCATTTGCATTTCAAGAGTCACAAGTCACAACTCCTAGCTTGAAGCCTCCAACTATATATGGACCATCTTCTCTCATTTTATGCTATATACTGTGTAAAACGTACGTTCTTCAAGGGATAACTATATTTTCCCCTTTCAATTTTTCAATCCTTATTATCATTTAGAACTTCCTTTGTTTTCCGGTATAAACTTCATCCGAATTCTGTCCTCAAGGCTCATGCAATATTCATCTCAATATATAAGTGAGGTTTATAAATAAAATTTAAAAAAAATTCCCGTCTTCTTTGTTATTAAAATACTCAGAAACTTCCACGAAAATTTCTTTAGATGGGAAAAAAATTGTACAGATGTATGTTACTATTTAAAGTACAACTTTCCACGTAATTCCATCGCAAAAAGCTGGAAACTTTCAAGCTGGAAAAATCTGACACATATTCTGAACATTATATAGCTAGCTAGACGACCATATTTACCTCATTTTCTGTTACATTTTCTTATACCTTGATCAAAGATCGCCATATATATTGATTTTTAGGTTTAATTATTTGATACCATTACCAATAATAATATTCATAAATATATGATTGATCAGTACAGCTTTTAATGTTTATATATATAATTTATAAGATCCCACTTTAAATATGTGCTCATGAAAGATAATTAGTTTGAGAAGTGCTATATGTATAAAAAGATTCTATAAAAATAAATTTAAAAATTGACATAATTTCATATGATACGTTAGATCTACTTTATAATAAAAATAGATTTATAATCTAACGTATCACATTAAAACACATCAGTTTATGAGTTTACTTTTATAAGATTTCTTTGTAACTAAAATATTTTTCAATTAGATAAATATACGAAAGAAAGTTATAAAATACCCAACAAGAGTACTAAAAACACACACACACATTAAGGCACCTCTCCAATATACACTTCTTTCTTTCTTCTTTACATACATGAGGTTGTGCATGATATATTCCCAAAATTACTAATAAGTAAGTACCGATATCTTATATATGTGTGCATTATTTTGAAGCATTTAATTATTATTAAGATATAAAATAAATAATAAAATCTATATTTTTCAATCAACTTAGACTTTTGTACAGAATCCATTTATGCAACGGTCAAGAGGAGTGGTGCCGTGATATGAGGGATCTTGGTTAGGAAGGAAAGTACTGGTCCTTTGAAGACTGCATTTGACTGAGACTTGTTAAGTCTGAATTGTTTTCAATAGTTACAGCCTGGATATATAAGTCTGATCATTTATACTTGGTATTTTGAGAATTATTCCTTTAACCTGTAGAATTAATCTTCCTAATCATTTTATTATCAAATTATCATCTCTGATAACTAACACACATCACTCATCAGAACATTAATTCATTCCTAGAGTTCAAAGCAATTATGCCTATATATGGCTCGATCGCCTTCTTGATCTCTAAAAATAGCTATTGTGTGCCTAACCACGCAATAGCTATTCCTAATTAATGTTTTGTCATAGTAATGACAACTAATTCCTCCATATTTTAAGTTCTCAAAAGCTCATTTTCATTGACATTTAAAACATAATCTACAAATCGGTCACAAAAAGAAATAGTATACTGATAGAGCTTCAAATGTATTATTTTAATTTATGATGTCATGTTTGATATGAGGACATCCCAAAATATATCCACTCATAGAT
The DNA here is from genome assembly GCF_004785595.1 of Juglans microcarpa x Juglans regia. Lineage (NCBI taxonomy): Eukaryota > Viridiplantae > Streptophyta > Magnoliopsida > Fagales > Juglandaceae > Juglans > Juglans microcarpa x Juglans regia. The sequence goes on along the minus strand of NC_054603.1, from coordinate 4,412,678 downwards.
GTAAGTCTCTTGATGAATGAATGATGATAGTTTCTTTTAAAAAAATAAATAAATAAAACATAATCTACAAGGAAATGTGAAAGTTTCTAAAGCATGCTAGGTAAAAAGAACTTTAAAAAAACAAATGACATTACCACCAAATACATTACAATAAGAGAAATTATCTTCGTAAGTACTAGTACTCAATGTGAAAGACATTCATTTCATATAAAATAAATATTTGATCAATTTGTAAGCGAATTTAATTTTAACTTTCTCCTATAAATCAAATTCTATCGTGTCAGCAGTGCGAAGAAATATTGTATCCATACTGCAAGTAGAAGAATTCTTAAACCAGAATAAATCCACAATTACCAACAAGCTTAATTAGCAACTTGTAATATATGTAGTCAAACACATGTTTAATTAAATGATGAATGACTAAATGGAAACACAATTGATAGGGAATTAGTTAGTTATATAAACAAGTACTATATATATGGTTTTTCAATTGAACTTAGATCTTGTACTCATGTGTATATCATCCAGCTGATTTGATCTTGTTGAAGGCAGCTTGAAGCATTATATATGTGAATAGAGATCACAACATGCATGACAAGTTTTTGCTGAAAATCTTCAGACTCAGCATACCCTAATTAACAACTGTACAGTACTGCTCAGTGATTGATGGATATTGTGGAAAATCAGGAACGAATTTGTCCAATTTGATTTATTAAGATAGTACTACCTCTCCATCAGAAATATATTGCACTGATATTCATGAACAGATTGCTTGTTTCGATCGCAAGTGGATACAATTAAGCACACGGTGATGAAACATAAATTCAAATTATACGATCAACATCATTAATACTGACAAATTTTCTTTAGTCTCTCAGATATTCTTGCAGCTTCATAACCCAATGCCGACTCCCCACCCTACATGTTAAGATGATACCAAAAACAAATTACAAATTCACGACAATCTTTCACAAAAAGTGGTAATTGAGAAGGAAGGAAGGAAAAAAAAAGCAATAATAATTAATGGCTACCTTAGCATGTATTGTGTGAAACACCATATCATCAACAATGGTGAAATTGGCATTAACAATCTCAGTTCCTTCTTCATGAAGCACGCGAATGGTCTCATTGAACATGAACTGGAAATCCAACCCAGTTATCAAAACAACCTGTAAAGCCGAACCAATTTCACTAATCTCAATTTGTGGTGATCTTAGCTGCACTGTCGAGTACGTCATTCCAGAACCATTTGTGCCTGCATTTGGCTTTTGATCAATGCCCATGAGGCTGTCTTTTTTCTCACTCATTTTCTCCAAGTTTATCTGCATCTTCTTTATATAGGTTACAGCTTCATCCAGTTGATCTGGGAGTGATGTAACTTCCTGCATATATAGTACCATATATATATCAAAATTTCTTCATCTGTGAGCAGACGTTATAGTGTATATGTAAATTTATTGAGAGAGAGAGAGAGAGAGACCCTTGAATTTTGATGCGGTACAAGAGAATTAAGCTCGGAGTAAAGGGCTTTCATTTGGTTTCTCCTATTTCGCTCAATGGTTTTGCGATCAGTACTTGATCTGGATGAACTAGGGTTGTTCTCCATCAGTAATATTATGAGGAGCAACACCAAGTCAACAGCAGAAGAAATAATCAAACGCGCGTCTCCACAGATAATATTGGTCATTAACTTATTGAAAGCTTTTTATCAGAGTATAAAGCCAAAGGTGAAAGTAAAATATTATCATTACATGCCTCTGGAAAAAGTGTGCTGATTTGAGAGCCTGGTGGGGTAAGCTATGCTCGTTTTCTTCAAGGCCAATGCGACCATCTTTGACCGTTCACGTTTTAGAAATTAAACCGATAACTGTATGAATTTCGGCTTTAACAACCTTAATTATTGTTACTATTTATAATATCAACTGATCAGGTAGAACTACAATCGATTTGGGCCTCTTTATTTTTAATCATGAGATGAGATAATATGAGATGAAATTTTTTGATATTAAAATTAAAAATTGAATAAAATATTGTTAGAATATATATTTTTAATCTTATTTTTATTTTGAGATTTAAAAAGGTTAAATTGTTTATTTTATTTTATATAAAAATTTAAAAAATATGTAATAATTAGATGAGATAAATTGAGAAATTTTCTGAAAACAATCAAGGCCTTAATTAGTCCATATTTAACACGGTTTTCTTTTCATTTTGTTGCTATTAACACCGGCCAATCAATATTTCAGATCATATCGTGTGAATGCTTTGACTATTTCGAAAAGTTTTTGAATTTACACACACAGACACACACAATGTGTATATATATATATATATATATATATATATCATCAAATGCTGTTAAATTTCATGGAAATTGAATTAATCACATTGCTTTTCAAATTAAAGTATATTATATGATCATGTTAGAAAAAGAAAATCATTACATATTAATGGCATACTCTTTCTTGCAGTACCCTTCAACTAATAGTTGTTTTACTACTCCTTGCATGTACTCCGAAATACAAAACTTACGCATGCATGCACATTGCACCTCCTACTGCATGCGCGCGACTATCGCCAAATGATCATGAGTATCCTCTATAAATATATATATATATATATATATATATATATATATTATACAACATCTATTTTTGTCGTCTCATGCATGAGCAGTAGTTAGACTTGGACAAAGGGTGCTATTTTAAAAACAAAGTGATATATAATTGGAATTTGCAATGTCATTTTTCCTAATTTGGGACACCAAATATAAAACACTTGCTACTTAGAGTGTGGAAAATGCATCTAACCTTTGTGTTATGCTTTTCCATATAGGTATACATGATAGTCGACTAGAACGAACTTGATCTTTTCTTAATTAGGTAGAATTTTTAAAATGCAATAGAAACCTCTATATATATGTGAGCTCTCAAATATTATTAATTAACTCATCGATCCATGGAAATTTGCTAGGGTACTGCAAATATTGCTTGAATGAATTGGAATGGAAGTAAGCTCAGCTAGTTGGTTAATGCATTGTTTGTTGTAGCATATATGCTCCATACATGAATAATCTATGTTTACTTTTGAAATTGAAATTCTGTAGTACTCTAGTCACTGATCAAACCAAAAAAGAAAAAAAAAAGTCGAGTTAAAGATCAATGATCAAGAACATTTGATCATCAAACAAAAGCTAAATGATCAAGGACCACCTGTTTAGTAGAACTACTTGATCTTAGAATTATGTGTGTTGGAGTGTTACATCTCATATTGAAAGCATGGAATTAAAAAGGAAAGAAGAAAAACTTAAAATAGATAGAAAGTCAGAAGAGGAAAGTTAGTTATTTCAGTTAATTATGTTATTATATTGTTGATGTATTATAAAGAGGACTCAAGTTTGATGTAAAGTTTCAATTCATTCAATTCAGTTGTTTACCAAGTTCACTTGCCTTCTCTATTTTTGATATTTTTGTCTTCACCAAGTTCAGATTCAAGATTTCATTTGATTCTCAACATGGTATCATATTGAAAACATACAACGCTTCATCAACCTAAATTGATTGATTTCTCAAATTCTGCCTTGCGAAATTCTGCTCTGGAATTCTTGCATCAATTATCTTTAAGTTTTCTTGCATTTTCTTGAACAAATTCTTGAAAATGAGTTATGGCGATCCTCCTCCTTTCAATCCCTCTCCTGTTAATCCTCCTCCTACTAATCCTTCTCCATTTATTTATTCTCCATTTAATCACCCTCTCATCAACCTTCAAATGATTCCTCGAGTCTATATTATCTGCATCCAAGTGACAATTCTGGTGCTTTGTTAGTATCAGAAATCTTCAATAAAGAGAACTATGTTGCATGGAGTCGTTTGATAGTCATTGCATTGACAGTCAATAACAAGTTACAATTTATAGATGGTTCAATTGTTCCTCCCTCTTCTGATCAACTCGTTAAACACACAACATGGTTAAGAGCAAATAATCTAGTTCTTTCTTGGTTGATGAATTCTATTTCAAAAGAAATACAAAATAACTTGTTGTTTGTGGTATTTGTTGTCGATCTTTGGAATGAGCTTAAAGCTAGATATCTCAAGAGTGATAGACCAAGGGTTTTCCATCTTGAGAAATCTTTGAGTTGCATCAGTCAGGGTGCTTTATCTGTTACTGAATATTTCAGTACCTTTAAGACCCTTTGGGATAAGTACATCAACTATAGGCCATTTCCAACATTCACATGTGGAAAGATGGCAACATGCACTTGTGAACTTTTCAACTTTCTACAAATCAGACAGCAATCTAATTATGTACTCAAATTCTTGGTGGGGATAAATGATTCTTATGCATCTATCAGAAGCCAATTGCTGCTAATGGTTCCATTACCAAGCATGTCCAAGGTTTTCTCTCTGTTGCTTCAAGAAGAAAGTCAGAGGCAACTTACAAATTCTGCTACATATAATGAGATGCATGCTTTGATGGCAAAGCAATTCAATCAGCAGAATTACTAGCCGAAATCTTTCAAGGACAAACCAAAGAAGTCTGCCCTACATTGTACTCATTGTGGCTACAATGGTCACACAGTGGACAAATCTTTCCAACTCCATGGTTATCCCTCTGGCTGGAATGGACAAAAGGAAAAAAGAAATGTGGCTTCTGCTCATAGAGCTGGGCAAAATTTCAGAAATTCCGACTCCGCCCGACATCCGCTCCGATTTTGACTTCGATAAGTCGGAGTGGTCGGATTTCGGAGTCGGAGTTCGGAGTAGCTCCAAACTTAGCTTCAGAGTCGGAGTCGGAGTTCGAAGCTCTATGGAGCTCCGACTTCCGACTCTGAAATTTAAAAAACAAAAACCCAGATGTAAAACGAAGTTGTTTTACATCTGGGGTTTTCTTAAAAAAAAAAAAAGAAACGTAATGTGGGACGGCATCGTTTTATGGAACGGAGGGGGCCAAAACGCAGGAGCCCCCCTTCCCTTCTTCTTTCTTCCTTCTCACTTCTCTGTTCTCTCTCATCTGGCATTTGCGATTTTGCTGCGTCCGCGATCTGCTGCCGTGCTGCATCTCACGTCTCTCTCGCATCTAGCATCTCCGTTGCCGCCGTTCGTCATTACTCCTCCATGCGACTTCAAGCCGAGATTCAGCATACGATGAGAGTGACGAGTTCCAAACTTCCGAGCCCTAGAATTAAATTTAGCAGTTTAATCAATTAATTTTATGTAAATGTCTCTCACTCTCTTATGAATTGATATTTTGTTGTGATTCTTATGAATTGATTTTGTAAATTTGTAATAAGGAAATGTGTTTAATGAAATGTATGATGTGTTTGTAATTTGTTTTGTATGCATGCATAGTGTTTGATAAAATGTGTAAGAGATGTGTAAGAGTCAAGAGATGTGCATAGAGTCAAGCTGGTTCATTTGCATTGTTTTCTTTACATGTAAAACAAATAACAAAGTCAGTGAAACCACCCAACTGCTGGTAGTGTCTTTATGTCGATGATCAGAGTATGTTGACATGGATGGGTATGAAAAGACTTATTTTCCAAGTTCTGCCAAAATTTATTTGCCTATCACTTCTAATTTGTGTGTGGAAGATTGTACTGAGCGTTTAAAATGGTTTTCACAAAAAGTGCACCATCAATTTTGGTAAGATAGGTGTTGGTAGAATTACGAAATTGAACAACAAAATTTAAGTAAAAAAAAAAGAACAAAAAACAACAACTAGAAATTTATTTCCGAACGGAGTTCGGAAATTAAATTCGGAGTCGGAGCTCCGACCATAGTTTGGAGTTCCAATCGGATGTCGGAGCTCCGACCACTGTTCGGAGTTCCTATCGGAGGTCGGAGCTCCTACATCCTATCGGAACTGCGAACTGTGATCGGAACTCCGACATCCGATCGGAGTCGGACTCCGACTCCAGTTCGGAGTCAGAGTTGCAATTCAGCTCCGACTTTTTTCGGAGCTGGAGGTCGGAAACGACAACTCCGACTCCGTCGGAGTCGGAGCCCACCCCTATCTGCTCATACTGCCATTACCATTCTAGAGGCCTACAATTCAAATAGTAATGAGCAACCAAAGTTTTATTTTATTCCAGAGGAATTTAACAAATAAATGGCAATTGCAAATTCAGCACAACCCAATTCTTCCAACCAGAATAATTTGCAACCAGTTGTTAACCTTGTCACCACCTCTCACTTTTCTGGTAAACCAACTCCTAAACCAACTCCATTTTCATGTAAATTATATATATACACACACTACTTTTGTGATATAGTTCTATTGATCGGCCTGGCCTCATGCCACACGTGGTTGATGAGACATGAGTACAGGCCAATATTAATACAGCATCCTCGTAGATGATACATACTATATATTACGCCCTCATCAGTTTCAAACATCAGGCATGTGACTCTCTGTGAGAGAGCTGGTGAGGAAAGAAAAAGGAAAAATAGAGTGGACGTGGTCAATTGCCAACCCTAAGATTGCATGTGTTCATGATATAGTTGAATGGTTTTCGTTTACAGGCAGGCAGAAAACGTCAAGAGCACTATATCAAAAAAGGAGAAAAAGGAGATATCAGCACGTAGTCTCTAAAGTAGCTTTAATTGGGACTTATTGGCAGAGCCACAAAATAAATAATGGGTGGTAATCTTTGAGACAGAATTGAAGATGACAATTACTCTCCTCCTCCTTTGGAGGAACTACATGGGCCATCCTACTTTGGAATTTAACGTCTAATGCCTCCAGAGAATCATCAGACGATGTTTTTTACAACCTGGTAGGATTGCTATATACATATATATATATATATTTTTTTGTGGAGTTCTTTTAGGGTTAAAAATCTTTAGTAGTACTGGTACTGGATTTCCATGCATGCATATTCGCCCTAATCAATTCTTTCCAACAATATTGCCGCATGCAGGCTAGCTATATATAAGAAAATTATAATTTGAAAGATGAATTGCGTCAGCAGTAGTAAGTACTGTTGCAGATAAAATCAAGATCATGACCTAGCTAGCTGATCTATCTCTATCTCTTATCTCTAAGTGGGTCATGATTGCCACATTGTGGACATATATTATCACGTAGTCTGTGTCTATCGGGTTCCTTGGAAACTCGTCTTTACGGATTAATTATTCGAGGGCCTTTAGACTCCACACTTTACTGAAGCAATTTCAATTCACGTTGATCAAGATAAGTACTGATGCCTACGTGCAGCTTTTTTAATATATACATGGTCAAGATAATGCTTATCAGATCTACCACCAAGATTTCATATTGTGATTTATCACAAAAATATTTTATAAAAATAGATTTATAAATTAATGTAATATATTAAATTTATTTGATAATATAAGTAATTTAATAATATGACGTACAAGATTAAAGTCACGGCATTTTATGGATTTATATTTATTTTTTTTATCAAAGTATATCTCTCTACAACAATGAAAGAAATGAGTCTTGTACTTGATTGGTAAAACTGAACCTTTTTTTTTTTTTTGTCTAAATAAGAAATAAACGCGATCTTAGACATTTTTTCAATCTCACAAGAAATAATATGTATTCAATTGAGAATAAATATTACAACAACTTTCTTATAACTTTCTAGAAGGTTTTTGCATTATTTTTTTATTGGAAAACAGAATGGTTTTTTGGGCACCATATGTGCCATATATAATATGGTGAGGTGGGGATTTTCACTATTGTTTTGTCCTTTTATGGTTTGGTAAGCAAAAGCATGATTGGCTTCTCATCCTTTACACTAATAAAACGAATAAAACACAAAAGTACCTCCACAACAACCCTTCTTCCAAAAATAAAAATAAAACTCTCGAATGACGAGGCTTTTACCAATTTGATCAATCTCCAATTAAATCTCAAGATTTTCTTTTTTGCAAAAAAAAAATATTTAGAGGAGATTTAAATAGTGAATTGAGATGAGATAAGTTGATATAAAAGTTGAAAGTTAAATAAAATATTGTTAATATATTATTTTTTTAATATTATTATTATTTTAAGATTTGAAAAAATTGAATTATTTATTGTATTTTATATAAAAATTGTAATAATTAAATGAGATTAGATAAAATACTTTCTTAAGGTCTCGTTTATTTTTACAGATGAGATGAATTGAAATAAAAATTAAAAATTAAATAAAATATTAGAATCTATTTTTTTAATATTATTTTTATTTTATTTTGTATAAAAAATTGAAAAATTTATAATAATAAAATAAAATAAAATAAAAATAATTGTAAAAACAAACAACCCCTTAACCTTAAAATATTACAGCCTTAACAAAAAGACGATTGGGAATTAAATAACAATATATAGTAGGTAGACAACTTCTGAGAAGTGAGTGCACAAACTAAAACTTGGGCCTTTGGATTCTTGAATTTTAACTTTTATCTTACCTAACAGCGCACTACCACGGTACCACCTCCTTGCTCTACTCTTTTTTTTTTATTAGTCAGTCAGTCAGTCACTCATTCTCCACACTATTTATTATATGATAGATTGAAAAAATAATTAGAATTATTTTGTTAAGATTTTCTTTTAGGACTCAAAACAAAAGTAGGGAAGAGAAATAGGTGATTTCACGGTGAAACACCATTGCCAGAATTCACCAACCATTTACTGCATTCGTTTTTTTTTAAAATAATATTTCTGAAATTGCTATATGCTTTAAATAGTCTGCATTAATAAGATAATTATTTTAACTACAAAAGAATTATACAAATAAAAAAAATGCTACCATATTGTCCCATTTATACCGTTCATTTTTCTTTATTGATTTGGCACTACTACATGATACCACTTGATTTATTAAAAAATAATGAAAAACACAAACATATATGAGTAGAGAAAACCTTAAGTTTCAATCTCTATTTTTTAGTGTTTCCATTCGTCATTTTGTTTTGAATATATATTTTTTTATTTGCTTAATATGAAATCACGTGTCACCATGTCAATGTGACAAAATGAACGGAATAAATGAAACATCATAGTAGTAATACTCTAAAAATAAATCGACAAACTGACAATACATCAAATTACATTTATTGTATAGTAAATTTAACGAATCACATGAAATCAAGTTAATTTGTAAATTTACTTTTATGTAATTTTTTTACGTATATAAGCACTACTCTAATAATTTTACAAACAATTTTTCAACCTCATTATCCCCACCGATTGGGAAAAGACAAATAAGCCCCTCCCTTACTACAAGCTTTTTCAACCAAATTCACAATTGTGTTGCAACGTGCACGTTTGCAAACGACACAACATAATTTCTCTTATTTTAGACAACTCTACTAAAATTTTTGAAGCTAATTAAAATTGCATTGAGATAAATATAGAATATAGAGCCTGGATACGTCTATATATAGTTGCGGGCTATGAAAACAGATCAAACCCTGTGCCTCTGGATTATTAACTCCACTGGGACCATTAACCGTACCTTGTAGTTTCATCGATTCTTCTCTCGAGTAAATGAGACATTCTCTAAACATAGCCTATACATCCCGAAATAAAAAGTAAAACATTTCCAAAGAAATTTACCGCGAATCTTGGCATGCCTTCTCAATAAAGATGCACCATTTTAAAGCACCACCCTTTCGAGGCATGCAAACTCCTCTCAATTTATCTCATCTAATCATTATAATTTTCTTAAATTTTCACACAAAATAAAATAAACAATTCAACTTTTTTTCAAATCTCAAAACAAAAATAATATTAAAAATATATATTCTAGCAATATTTTATTCAACTATTAATTTTAATCTCAATTCATCTGTGAAAACAAACGAGGCGTAAGTTGGTCCGGCAGTTACATTGTATTTGAACTGAGACGATTCAACTGGCATCAATGTGACTCATGTTGTGTCAAGATTCACAAGTCAACAGAATTGAAAGACAAAATCTAAATCAAAGAACAACTTCAACAAAGTAATTGTTCTCTTGCACTTGCAAGAAACTCCTTGCTGAGAATATATGCACCCTAGCATTAGTCGAGAATTTGTTCTCGGACACCCGATGCCAATAAAAAAAAAAAAAATTGTTCTTAATCGGTCTTCATGCATGCTATGTGAGTGCCATAAATGTGAGCTACAAATGCATGCTCACCAAGCTGTAACAATTCATGTTGGGATATCTTGCTGGAGGTGATGGAGCCACAGTGATTCTGGCAAAAAAGAGTTAAGGATAACAGGGGAATTTCATGACTACCAAAAACCAGAAAACCCATTCATTCCATACACAAACTCCGCGATTAGATGTGAAATTACCCTCTTATCTTTCTCGTATTTATTAGAATGAAACTATCCTCTCAGCACATGATAGTAGCATTAAGGTTGTGGAAAAGACACCAAGATAACATGAGAATGTCTGCCATCTCCTGTCCCTTTTCCTTTTCCGATCTTAGATGCTAGTACCCATAATTTGATATGGCAAACATCATAGAAAAGAAATGAAAAGATATTGTGCAGACCATGCATATATATGTTTATTTATGCTCTTATACATTCATTTACATGAAAGATATGTTTATAGGTAACGCGTATAATTTAGCAAGGCAGAAGAAGATTGCCTTTATGGAACAGAAAAATGCAAAGACACACACACCCACATAAAAAAAGAAAAAGAAAAAGAGCATAATGAAAATATAATAAAAATTAAAGGTAACCACAAGCAAACCCAATATGAATATGAATAGAGATGTTAGATCATCACCTTTTTCAAAAAAAAGAAAGAAAGAAAGAATTGCCTGCAAATTGCATAATGTAACATGTCTAGTAAACCATAACATTTGATGTGCATTCACGTAAATAAACTAGAACAGGGCCACTGCCACAATCACCAAGTTGATAACCTACTCTATTTTATTTTTTTTATGGGTAGCCGATAACATACTTTATTGCATAGGGATGAAGCCATCAACCGAAACCTAATGTCAACATGTCTTATGAAGTGCCATATGAAATTAGCACCCCAAATTTCAATTTCAAAAGGTACGATCAGCTATCGATACAAAAGATGGACTATCTTGAGATTATTTATTTGCAATAAAAAAAAAAAAACAAGCATCATGGAAAGTAGCTCCTTTTCTAACTAGCATCAATTTCCCCTACAACCATTCAACCCCCGACCCCCCCCCAACGCACCCATGCACGTTCCTCATCTATTTCTTCAGAAAAATATCAGTTAGCCTAGATTTTATGACACCACTAGTTCACTCAGCTATCACTCATTTAAATGACAACTGTGTAGTCTGACACCACTTGTACTCTCTTTCTGCCTTTGAGTTATGTATATCGTCAGAACAGAAAACTTGAAGTAAGAAACTTGATAAATATTTTTTTTTTCAAAACTCCCTTATTACTAATAATTAATAAAACCAGTCTTGTTTTAATTTGGGGTTCAGTCCTCTATTTCTATTTCTTTTTTTGGCAATTCAATAAAACAAAATCTACAATGATTCAAGAAAAGTGGAATGAAAATAAAGTTGTAAGATGCACAGTAATGAACCCAGTGTGGAAGAGAAAGGAGATACACACGAAAGAAAAATGCTACATTTTACAGCAATATACACAAGGACCTCTTTCTTTGGCCAGCAGTACACTCTCTGGTGAACCTCTCATTAGGCCTCCCCCCATTCAGAAAATCACCAAACTGAAGCCTTCCTCCTCCCTCTCTTCAAGCTCTAGCTCCTTACCCTTCTTCCACTCTATCTCTCATTTCGTCCTCATTTTCTCTGTTTCTTAGTTTTGTTTTTTTGTCTCTTAGTTCTAGTCTTTGGAGGCTAGATTTACTATAATCTGCCCACTTCCAACCAACTGCACCCTCACCTCAGATTCGCCACCCTCCACTCTTCCAAGACCAGCCTCCAGCTATAAGTTTCCACTGGCGCATAACCATCATGCACCGCCACCTACTCACATGACAGCCATGCACCACCCGTCACCACAGCCTCTCATCCTCTTCTCACCAATTTTCACATTTCCAACTTTTTCCTGGTCGCCATCATGTTTTTCAGCACTTCTCCTTTGTTTTCCCTTATCTTCCTCCCATTTACCCCTTTCGACCGAAAGTTAAAATCCCCAATCTGCTGCCATTTCTTCTGGCAACACTTCATTTTTTTTCCTCCATCATGATAAACAGACAGCCCAATGTTCTCTCATCTGTTGGAAGAGGGTGCTAGTTCTTGCTTCATTTATCAAGGCTCTGGAGGTGAGGGCATGGAGAAGTGTACAGGCACTTCTCCATGCCCTGAAGCAGTTGAGTGCAACCATCACCACCTAATGTGGCTTTCAGCAACAATAACGTAATCCCCATGGACCCATGGTATTGCATCAGAAATTGCCTGTTTAGCGATTTCTTCCTCGGTCCAATTGAGAAACATGGGTCCAGACTAATGTTTTGGCTTCATTGCCCTTTTTTATTTCCATTTTCATATACTGTATTGGTTGTAATGGGGTGTTTTAAGGGGGTCCCTCACCCGATCCTTTTGTATCCTCTTCTTCTTTTCTTTTCTTTTCTTTTTTTTTTTAATGAAAGCTTACTCAAAAAAAAATAAATAAACACAAGGCCATGATACACTGATTTGTTTGTCATTCACTTTAAATTAATAATCTAAATAAAAGACAATGCATCACTACCAATCTATTCATTCATTGTCACATGAATATAGAATAACACAATAAGCTAGGCTTAGAAAACAAACCTTTTTTCTAATTACAACGGTCTGGTCAGCTACAAAGCCAGGTCCTACGAAAGATTCATGTGAATTTAGGTTTAGGCATTGATGAGCTATTAGGATGCACGGGACTAAGCTTTTGGATCCGATGGAGAAGTCCTTTCTTATGATCTTGGCAAGTAGGATTTTGTACCAGATTCAGGGTTCCATCACTGGCAAGTGAAGACTCAAATTGTTCCAATACCTTCACAACCTGCCAAAACTCTGGTCTTTTCTCTGGTTGTAGGGACCAGCATTGCTCAATTAAAGCTCGCATGGCAGGCGGACAGTCCCCGGGGATAGGAGGTCTCAAATTCTGGAAATTCAAACTTTACTGGTGTTAGAACTGCGTCCATAAAACCCGTCAAATTGTTCTCCACAAGAGTAAGGCAACATGGGAAGAAAACCAGATGACCAAATGATACAAGAATATGTTGCAGTTAACTTCAATTCTCATTCTAAGTTCCGATTAAAAATCAATTTTCGTCATATGTCAAAATCATCCAATACTTTCAATGAGGTTAACATGGTTATCATCTGGTTGCAGAATGAATGACACAGATAGAACACAGTCAATCTGTGATTTGTTGTACGTGTTTTACTTCCATTAAGTGTGAAATCACTTCAAACCGAAAAAGACTCAAATCTAATAGCAAGGTAAACAAACTGAAAAGAGGGAAAACAACAACAAAGACAAAACGAAAAGGAGAAAAATGAATTCTCTCCATGTAGAACTTAGCACAGCTAAAAATTCAGAAAATACTTAAAAGAGAATAAACACAAAAGACCTACATATATGCATTGAAAATCTAGACATATATATTGTAAGAAACATGAAATTAAGGAGGAAAAAACCTTAATTACTACAGCAAATGCAGCCTGTACAGGATTCATATCCTCATACGGAATTGTTCCAGCCACCATCTCCCACAAGATGAGCCCAAAACTGTACACATCAACCCTTCGACCATAGGATTTATGTTTGATCATCTCAGGTGCCATCCAGCGATAAGTCCCAGGGTCATCAGCTAAAGAATCACAGTACGCCTCCCCACAAGCTATACCAAAATCAGCGACCTTCATGTGGAAGTCTTGGTCAATAAGGATATTTTCTGGTTTAAGATCTCGATGAATTACACCTTGAGAGTGAATGTATTCCATTCCACGAGCAATGTCCAGAGCAATTGCGATTAGTTTCTGTAAAGGAAGCGTTTTAGGTTCAAGCTTATGCAAATATGCCCTCAAGGAGCCCTCCGATAGATATTCTGTGACGACACAATAAACTGGTGGCTTTCTGCATGCTGCGACGAACTGTGTTCACGGATCAAAATAACATCAGTATTAAGGTATTAAAAAGGCAGCATCCTAGAACTTGTCCACAATAATGATGATTTTGGCCGTGATGAATTAAAAGCTTAAACCTTTGGCAAATTCGTGATCAAAATATTAAAAACTGAACAAGCCAAAGGACAGTTTCTGCCCTGAAGCATGTATGCATGACGGAATAACATATCACAGGAGACAAAAGGAAAAGTTTGATAACCTTTATGACATTTTGATGGTAGAGACCAGATAGAAGAGTGACTTCCCGATTGAATTGCTTCTCTAGTCGAGCCTCCAAGGCTCCATTTTCGTCATCATCAGGAACCCGAATAATTTTGACTGCAACAGGTTCATCATTGTATATCCCATGGTAAAGCCGACTGTGAGCCCCGTGAGCAAACTTAAGCCCCAAAAACAATTTAGACAGATCAACAGTCCATTCATCTGCAGTTTCTACAGCAGTAACCCTTCCTCCACCATGATCAAAATACTTTGCCCACGACAACTCCTTCCGGGTCTTCGATTTTTCATTGACTTTCAGCGAAGCCAAGTAGCTAAGCGGGCTAGTATTCGACGGAGAGCTCGAATTGGATGCCGTGATTTCTGGGAAATCCTTATTCACAAACTTTTTCATAATCCCTTCTGCGATTCCCTTCTCCTCGGAAAGGGGGACAGGAATCTCTTCCGCTCAGATCTTGCTTCCTTGAACGCATCAGAGAGCACAGTTTCAGGTGAAGGGGACAAAGATCTCTGCTTGTTAATAGGTTTCCGCTGAATCTTTGAATTACTGGGAATAGATTTCTCACCATTAGCAGTTGTTCCGGGTTTTGATTTCGAACCTGAATTTCGGTCAGTGAGAAAGGGAGACAGGAATCTCTTCGGCTCAGACCTTGCTTCCTTGAACGCGTCATAGAGCACAGTTTCAGGTAAAGGGGACAAAGATCTCTGCTCGACTGTCATAGGATTCCGCTGAATCTTTGAATCACTAGGGATAGATTTCTCACGAGAAGAAGTTGTTCCGGGACTTGATTTCAAACATGAATATCGGTCAAGCTCTACTGAGAATGGAATAGAGGCCAATCTTGAGGAGTCCAACCGATGACAAACTGTGTGAGAAAACTTCGCTCTCCTAATCCAAGAATTAGCCTCTTCTGCCATTACTGCGTCACGGTAATCCGTTGAAACTCTAAAAGACCTTAAACCCACAGAATTCCTTTTTCTTCTTCTTCTCCTCCAGCTGAGAAGAAGGGTCAACCTCAAACAATACTATATGAATATCGAAGCTCCAGAAACCAAATTTCCTAAAACCCATCAACAACCATTGAAAATTTGACTGCTAAAAATCAAATTTTTCCTCCATGAAAATAAAAGAACCATTGAACTCCTTGAAGACCAATCATGAACGAGACGGTGCCAAAAACTAATTTCATTTCCATCAGAAGCAAAATCTCAAACCCATCATAGTCCACCACCGAACAGACCTCCCAGACATCAGAATCTGCTCATCAAGACCAAACCCAACCAACCCTTTTTCGGCTTCAAAGTCAAATGGCAAATACTACGCCTTCCGTGGAGAAGAATTCTACATATTATTCTTACTACTAATCTTATTAATTACATTCTCCTCCAATTTTATTCATATTAAATAATATATAACATATTTATCATCGTTAAATAATAAAAACACATATAATAAATTATCATTTAATAATAATAAATATATCACATCATATTTAATAAAATAAAAATAAAATAATAGTATAATATATAAAATTTTTCTATTTTTATACATCATGTATATTTTTATTTTTTTATTTTTTTATAATAAATATATGGTATATAAATAATAAATAAAATAATTTAATAAAAATAAAATAAAATAAAAAATAATTTTAAAATATATAAAATATGTGGTATAGAATTATGAACAACGTGAACATCCCCTTGGGTAAAAGCCTGAAAAATACCACACAAATACCCACTAAACAAAACAATGAAAAATCTTCAACAGCAGAATTTTTAATTTTAATATATAAAAGCCCAAAACGCGGAAAAAGTGAATTCATTTATATTGAAAACATAGAAACAGCCATGATTGTAAACCCCATTAATCACGCAAGAAAGAAGATAATTGTGCCAAAACAATCATAAATCCAGTAAAATATTACAAATAAGGAAGAGACCCATATGCATAAACAACCCAACATACATACACAATAAAGTATAGAGCAAGAGGGCCTGAAAAGAAACACAAGCTCACCTCAAGTGATGGTGAGATTTGACCACTTGCTTTAGCAATCAATAGTAGATACAAAGATTGTTAGATTTTTTTCCCCTCCGTCGTTTTAAAAAATTCTTTTTATCAATCCTTATTTCACGTTTTACATTTTATAAAAAATATTTACACATCTTATAAAAAAAAATTACATCATATATGAAATGTGTAAAAGAAACAGTTACTGATATATAGTAAAACTCGTATCCTTTTATCCTTAACAATTACGCTGTATATATATTTCCTGGGTTTGTAAAGTAGTAGACGTATTGTATACGAAGGGAAATGAAGGCAGTAGATTCCATGGACTCGATATTCTTATTGAGGTCTGTCTGTGAGAGTAATGCTATACATTATATTTTTATTCTATTTTGATTATATTAATATATATTATATTTATTATCATTAGATTATAAAAAAATATATAATAAATAATTATTTAATAATAATAAATATATTATATTTTATTTAATAAGATAAAAATAAAATGATAGAATGATGTATAAAATTTATTTTTATCTGTAAAAGCGGTAGATGTGGTCTAGACTCTAGAGTGTGGCTGCGGGGACCGCATCTAAAGTCATAAAAGAAGGAGAGAGACCAAAGAGAGAGGGCGAGTAATTCGTCTGATTAAAGGAAAGGCAAGGAAGGAAGGGGAAGGGGGGAATCGAATTGTCTCCATCGGGTAATAATGAGGTAGTAGGTACGGTTGGAATTTTAGCCAGCGGAGTCACGGTTCACGGTACGGTTTTCGCACGGATACGTAGTGTGCGAATATAATAATAATAATATTTATACACCTTCAATTATCTTACTCTCCTTCCTAACTTTATAATATTAGTGATCTTTAGATTAATCCGTTGTTAGAAAAATACAAATTTTAAGGAATATTAATCTTTAGATTGATCATTGTTATAATTAAATAATGGGGGGGGGGGGGATAGACTATAGACTATAGTGGTTTTCTTTCTTGCCATTCTCTTTTCTTATATATATATTTTTTTATGATTTTAAGGCATCATTTGTAAATAGTAATGATATAATTTGTTAATAATAGTGAAATTGATTAAGTTAATATTTTTATGAAATTTTAAAAAATAAGAGATAAAAAGTTAAATAAAAAATTATAAAATTAAAAGAAGGTTAGAATATATTTTTTTTAATATTATTTTTTTTAAAATTTGAAAAGGTTGAATTATTTTTTATATTTTGTTTGAAAGTTTGAAAAAATTGCAATGATTAGGTAATAATTAGATGAAAAAATTTGAAAATTTGAAATTGAAAAATATTTGTGTTTGAATAGGGTTTGGATGTTGAGATGAGATAAAATAAGATAGTTTGAAAGGTTTGTGAAACCAAACCATGCATTAAGCGTTTATGATTACGCCCAAACTACTACGCAGTGTTATAGTATAATTCAAGGTATCGAAAGAAACACTACAAGAACACAAGCTTAAAGGAAAATATCAATGACAAGATTACAGGAATCTGAAAAGTATTTTGAGATCTACCTAAAACACATAATTAAAATAAGATTAAGATACGGATAAAAATGCAAGTAAAGCTTCGAGCTTCCATCAACCGGATCCAATACTTTGATTTTTCCAATCCAAATTATACACACAATTATAAATTATAACACAAAATTCCTAATTAGAATATATGACAATACACTCATCTAATTTATCAAATTTAATTCTATAATCTATTCCTCCATTTACAAACCACAATTTTCATATATAAAAATGAATATCAGATCTAAAGATGACACTATGTTCACAAACAATAGTGTAGCAAAAGATCACATCAATGGTATGAAAAATCTGTTTAAGTCACAATCATATAGCTCAACACAATTAAACCATAGCAAGATTTAATATAATTGTCTCAAACTTATTATATCCAAATCAAATATAGAATTCAATCATATAATCATAAACAATAAAGCCTAATATGTGAATTGAAACATAATCTAAATATTTTCACCAATCAATCTTAGCATTAAACTTCACCTAAGCTTTAGTTCTCCGTGAGTGCACAAAAAATATAGTCTTTTTTTTTTTTCTTTGCCCCCTCCATCCCTCCAAAACTTTAATATTACTATATTTGAAAAGTTCCCACGCGTTGAAGAGTCATATTGTTGAAAAGAGTCATGCTTCTATTAAAAGTCTTGGCCAACACATGTTAAAAGTCCTGCTCCTTGAAAAGTCTGCTATGTTCGAAAGTCCTCTCACTTCAAATATCGTTATCCCTCGAAAGCCATGCTCCAGCCTGATAAAGTTAAGATTTATTCCACTATTAATCACTTTAAATTTTGTGTGTCACAACCCACCAATCTCCTCTTTTTTATAGATTTTAAAATTAAACATAAAAATATATTTAAGAATATATCAAAATAAATAGAACTTAAGTTTAAGAATACAAATTAATTCTTATGATTTCTATTCATATTTTAGTATTTTTGTCCAACAATAGAGTATTTAGAGTGCACTTTCGTACAATCATCAGTTTACGATAATTTTGTTTTTCAATTATATTTTTTTCATGGTTAAGTTGATATTACTTAAACTATTTTGGATTTTTTCTATTGAAAGAGTATTCATCTATATTTTATTCAAAATATGTTGAATATTAAATTTCTTAAAATTCATTATAATGATTTAAAAATGTCAAAATCATCTAAAAACTTCGAAAAATCCTAACCCCCACACACACTCAATATGTCCTAACATAAAAAGATTATTCCTTTTTTGTTTATCATATTTCATTTCGCTACTTTTATTGTATTAAGACAACTAATTACAACAAGATCAGTTATAGCTTTTGATATCTGAGATAATAAATCAATATTGTATGTAATTATACAATATCATATTCAAAGTTTGACGTGTTTAAAAAAATTTCATGATATCCTCGAACTATTATTCTTGTCATAATATGACCCTTAAATTATCAAAACTTTTACTTTAATCCTGCCTCCTTTTTTTTCATAGATGAGATAAGTTGAAATTAAAATTAAAAGTTAAATAAAATATTATTAGAATATATATTTTTAATATTATTTTTGTTTTAAAATTTGAAAAAGTTGTAATTATTAGACGAGTTGAGAAGAGTTGTAAAAATAAACGAGACTATATCAACCATTTTGTAACTTACACCGGCCTTCTTTAATGTGACGCCCCGACTCCCACGTACAAAAAACAAGGGAATCGTGACGTCAGGATGGTGACAACACGGTCACACATCCCAACGAAGTGCCAGTGTGTGTACATGCAACAGTGTACAAATAAAATAACGCAGCGGATAGTCAAATAAGTACCAGAATTTAAATACAAATATTTAAACACAATTTATCTTTAAAAAATATACATTCATCCCAAATATAATACAAAAGGTAAATACATAAATTGATAAAAACATAACTCACTAAACAGGAGCAATCCCAGATCACTCCTCCACCGGAGCCAAACTAAGGCTCGTCATCATCATCTGCATCAAAATCTGCGATACCATAAAATGGTACCACAGGTAAGTATAAACCAAACAACTCTCGGGATAAAAATACATTAATGCAACCAACAATATAGCAAAATACATTTAGCCATAAAATATCATTTTTTCCCAGAAAAATGATTATTTCCAACACACGCCAAAAATCCCATTTTGGCCCAAAATATCCGTAAAACATTTTCCCATAAAATGATTCACACAAACAATCCATTTATCGGACACTGTAGGCGGGAATCGCAGGCGGGACTCTACCACCGTCCCTGCTTACCACCATCCCTACCGCGTGCACCGTAGGCGGGAATCACAGGCGGGACACAACCACCATTCCTGCTTACCACCATTCCTATCGCGTGCACCGTAGGCGGGAATCACAGGCGGGACTCTACCACCATCCCTGCTTACCACCATCCCTACAGTTCTTTTACACACAATGAATACTTAACAGAGCATTGTAGGCGGGAATCACAGGCGGGACACAACCACCATCCCTGCTTACCACC
This sequence comes from Juglans microcarpa x Juglans regia, assembly GCF_004785595.1. Taxonomy (NCBI): domain Eukaryota; kingdom Viridiplantae; phylum Streptophyta; class Magnoliopsida; order Fagales; family Juglandaceae; genus Juglans; species Juglans microcarpa x Juglans regia. The sequence continues at coordinate 4,392,334 of NC_054603.1, read as the reverse complement.
ATCCCTACAGTCTCTTTTCCTTTTACTCACATGAAAATCCAATTTCAATAAACACATGAACATGTATGCAATCATGCGAAAACCCAGTTTTCTTTACAAACATGATCATGCATGCAATATGCGATGTACATGAACAAGCCGTAACCAACAACCAACAACCACAATTCACAATGCAAACAAACACACAACTCCGTCCACAATCCATCCGACCCCCGAAACTCCTCGGACTCAGTCCGGCAAAACAAACCAATTCACAGATAATATGTGTTAGTGCAAAAATATATTTAAATCACGAAAGTTCTTTAAGGAAAATACTTACAGTGCAATATAATAATTTCCGGAGGATCTCGAAGTTGCAAGTGGTGATTTCTGAGCAACACCACAGTGTAAAATACACTGTGGCCGTGGGTCACAGATACCCACTTTTCAACGAGGACAAACGAAGACCCAAAAATGGTAGGGTAGGGCCTAGAGAGGTCGGTGAAGCCAATGGTGGCGGTGGTTTGCCGTGGGTGGCGGCGGAATGGGCGGTAGAAGACCAAAATGCCCAAATCGGAAATGTAGATGGTGGAACTTCACCGGTGACGGATCAGAGGTGGGGTTGGGTCCAATGGGTTGCCAAGAGGTCGGGGATGAAGTGGTAGGAAGATGGTGGCCAATGGCTGTGCGACGGCGGCGCAACGGCGGAAAGAGTGTCGCGGCTTCGAAGGGCTACTGGTGGTTAACGACGGCACGGATGGAGGTGAGGTTGGTGGGGTGAGGTCGCCGGCGGCTGGGGAAGCTAGCGGGCTGGGCGGTGAGGGCCACCGCCGGCTCACGGCGGCGCTGGCGTGAAGGTGGCCCGCGGCTTCGTGGGGTGCGTGTGGGCTACCGGCGGCTAGGTAGGGGCTGAGATTTGGGAGGTGAGGTCGCCGGAGGGAGGGGGAGCTGGTCGGCTGGGCGGTGTCGTGCACGGCGGCGCGACGGTGGCGGGCTGGGGGAGAGGAAGAAAAAAGGAGGGAAAAGAAATGAGGTCCAATCATCATAACTTGGGTCACAAAAATGATCCAACGGAGATGATTTTAAAACCACAAGTTAAATAAAATAATTTAAACGTAATGGTAAAGTCAAATTGAAATAATTAAATCCCACAGTAATTAATTTAAATATTAAAAGCAATTTAAATGCATAACAATAAATAAATATTTGGAAAGCACATAAAAATAATTTTCACCAAATTAAAATCATAAAAATAAACTTACTAAAAATCCAACCAATTTTAAAATAAGAGGATAAATTTTTGAACAATAAAAAATAATCCTTCAGTAAAAATACACTGAAATACGGGGTGTTACATTTAAGATTTAACTTTTAAGATTGTGCTACACTACCTACATATTCTTCGTTTATATTAGCTTGGGATCAGTTGCAACTTATGATTCAAATTAAAATGGCTTTATAATTACAAAAAATCTACACAATTTCTTACTATTCACACAACCTCCACATATTACATTTTTTTAAATTTTTATTATTTTTTTCTTTTATCAAATATTTAATATTTAAATAATAAATAGAAAAATTAAATTATTTTAAAAAGAATAAACTCAAAAAAAAATTTAAAAAAATATTAAAAAATTTTAAAATTTTAAAAAAATATGATGTGTGGAGGATGAAAGGTTGTGTAGCATTACTCATTTTAATTATTAGTAGTCATATGATAGGTTAATGGGTTGATGTGGATATTCATCTTCATGAGTTTGGTTGGAATTATACTTTTTGGATTTATTTTATTTGCTAGTCTGACTGACAAGACAAGATATAACTTGCCAAAGAAATTTAATTTTTAAACATCTCTTAAAATTACATGCCATATTAATAACGGAGAAGTACTAAAAAAATTCAACAAATTAATATTAAATTATAATAAAAATAATTTTATAATTTAACATACCAAATAGTGAGTGCTTTTTTCTATACATTCTTGCAAGTACATATATTTCTACTATACGGAAAACTTGGGATACTTGAGACTAATCCTGATCCGTTTGGACTTGGACTTTGCAAAGTTGTGGAGATTGGTTTTCTTCTCACTATAAACGTATTGATGCCGTCTGGGCCGTCAAGCATAGTTTGGATCACGAGACTATGGGCCTTATCCTAAAATTTCAGTCTCACTTTCACTGCACCGTTCATCGCGCTTTTTTTATTTTTTATTTTATTTTATTTTATTATTATTATTTTATTTTTTATTTTACTCACAAACGCCTATAATCTATTGAAAAAAGAAAGATGATGCCATGGAGGAGGATGTAGTTGGCGAAATCGAAGTCTTCTTCAATTAGGTTTGGGAAAAAACGATGTTCTGCTATAATATGAGGTTGACGGTTTGTTTTGTTTATTCCTTTCTGAATATGTTGTGGCGTTAACCAAGAATGCTTCAGAGCTTAAGGGTATGCGCGCTGTAGCCTGTACAGAGCTTAGGTTTCTGTTTCGCAAGTCTGGGGAAAAGGGTGGGACTCCTCATTTCGACAATGGACTTTGGAGGTATTGTTATGAACAGTTACTTAAATCCTATATGTCTTAACGAGTCGTGCTATACAGAAGTCTGCACACTACTTAAAAATATATGATTTTACTTTTTTATTCTTATATTTCATATTTCTTGTTTGAAAATGGTGTGCAGCGTGAGACTTATTTTTAAAATTTTTCATATTTTGACACTGCCAACTTCCTTATTGGTTGTATTTGTGTTGTATGTTACCCAGTTAGAAGTAAAGAGGTGATTTTGTATTAGAAAGAGACAAAGGGCGAAGACTTATACTTCTTACCTTCCCTATGCAGACTCAAAACAAGCAATATGCTGTATGGGTTTTTTATCCCATCTTCTATATTCCAGTATATTACTGAATCTCAGAATTTATCAACATCTATGCCTAAAACTCCTTATTGGTTGAAAGTAATTGAAAGTGGTATAATTTTAATAGGAGGTCTTAATCACATATTTTTGTTCAGTATGTCTACAAGCAATTATATTAAGAAATATTCAATCTCAGCTACTGATACGGGAGATTGAAATGGATGGTGTTTCTGATGCATGTCAGAAATCAAAGGGTACAAGTTCATTAATCCCTGATGATGATCAAAATTTGGGATTTTGCAGCTATCAAATATGTATGTACTTTTAAATATAAGTCGTCCAAGATATGGTATAGATGCAAAACCCATCCAGACAACAATGATATCAGCTATAGTGAGTTCGTAAGTATGTGCATTACTAGGTGAGTGGCTACCTCAGGTCCTCAACCATACAAGTAAAGATGCGTGAAGATTATATGCATGGGAGGAAACGAACTGCGACTTTGAACATAGTTTTTGGTGGGAACAAAAGATACATGTTCTGCTATGTATTTTTATAGAATTTCCTGTAATATCTAAGGTTTCCAGGAGTTGCTGCCGCTAAGATGGAAAGGCCAACTTCCAGATTTATTTTGATGAATTGTGAGCTGCTCATGAACTAGCTTCAGCGAAGGTGAGAAAGGTTCTTTTGTAAACGTTATGTTATTGCACCTTATTTCTGATGTATGTAACTGATCAATGTGGATAACTCATATCAGTGAAAAGACTTTCCCAGTGCACTTGCACATGACAGCTGCTTGTACCATTGTCAAGATTCTTTCAGAATCTGCTTGTCAGTTGTACATTTTCACTCTCTTTGTTTTGACTGTACTGAAATTATAAATATGCTTGTCTTGTAATTCTCCTTACAGATTCTTCATCTTCTAAAGATACCTTTACCTTTATATATTAATTAGTAGTGGAAATGAAATAAGATGCGAATGCCAATCCTGCTCATAAACAGCTGCAGAAGCAGCTCATAGCTGAATATACCTTACCAACTTTCTATGCTTGCAATTCGTTTATGATACCCAACGGTTCAAAGTATCCGAATCCCAGTCGTTTAGTAGTCATAAACAAATTACCATCGGGTGTATTTTGAAGTTGTGTGTGCAGAGCAACCTCAAGTTGTAGTTAGTGCTATAACGAGAGTTATTTGAGGAAACAACAGAAAGGAAAGAAAAGAGAAGGAGGCACTGTAGTCCTGTGTTCCTTATGAGCTGGCTGGGCTGCTATACATGCGGAGATCATCCTAACGAAGTTGATTTGGGTGCTACAGTAAGTCTTGTTTGGGGAAATATCGAGGAGATGAGCTAGAGATGAAAAGGGATCATTGCGCTATGCTTCATTTGAATCGGTAAAGTTTGGTTTAGCTTTTACAGCGAGTGAAAAAAGCATGGGGAGAGGCATCATCCAGATTAGACTTTTTAGTCCTGTGTGCTTGCTAGCACGAGTGGCAAATAATCTGTGAGTGGAATCTGATCTCGTGACAGTTCTACCTTATTTCATCATTTTTGGATATGACAACAAATATAAAGGTCATAAATAGTATTTTTCTATATAGATACATTCCTCATGAACATATGCATTAAATCACCGAGACACCAACATTTTATGAAGAACTAAAGAGTTTTAGATCCTTTAAAAAAAGAGTTTTAGATCGTTTTATCACTGCTGATATGGAATCACTTGTAGAATACCGATAGCCTGAGAACCGAGAGGGTTGAATCCACAAAGAAACTGTTGAAAGATTATATCAAATCAATAATATCAAATCAAATTGATATTATTTTGATTTGATTTCATAATTATCAAATCACTTTGATTTGATTTTCATAATGTTTAAAATATTTATCTTATCTTATTTCAATGTAATTTTCTTATAAAAAATGGATCTATACCTTGTATTTAGTAACAATTGAGAAAGCAAATATGTAGCCCTCAAAAGTCTATTTCCTTCTTTCTCTCTTCTCCATCTTCTTTTATGTTATATCTTATTTTCTATCATAGTATAAGAGCCTTTGGCTAACGCAAGACTCAATCATATAGAATATTTATTCTTCTGCTAGTTTTACCTCTCACAAGATTTTCATCGCGGTTAATTGTGTATCGTCTCAAATCAATGCATCATTTAGAGTATCTCTATTGGTTGTGAGGCATTTTTTATTGAATTTTGATATGTTGTGAGCATTGTTTGAAACCCCAGATTCAATTTTGGCCTTTTGATTTTGGTCCAATAATTGACCAAGGCCATATATATCCCATTGTTGGCCACAACTATAAATTTGATGTTTCAATTTTCAGGTACTTCATCACTAGCACCATTATCTCATCGACAATCAATTAATGAATATGAAGACTACTTTCAAATTTTAAACTCAAGATTTCAAAATTCTCCACCTTGAGTTTGAGGGGATGTTGAAAATTATATCAAATCAATAATTTGATTTGATATTATCTTGATTTGTTTTTCATAATTACCAAAGCACTTTGATTTGATTTTCATAATGTTCAAAATATTTTACCTTATCTTATTTCAATGTCATTTCTCTATAAATAGGGATGTATACCTTATATTTAGTAATTATTGAGAAAGCAAAAATGTAACCCTCAAAGTCTCTTTCCCTCTTTCTCTCTTCTCTTATGTTATATTTTATTTTCTATCAGAAACCACGATTGTTTTGGGGTTAATGCAATACGTGCTTGAAAGAAATATTAGTTAATCCGAAATTCAGCCTGTATTGGAAACCAAAACGAAGTATTTGGTTCTATTACTTAGAGATCCCTTTGTCTGTACAAATATAATCCTAAACCTCCAAGTAGTCGAAACATCATGACCATATTAGGATCACAAGCCAGAAAAAAGAGTACTCTTGTCTTACAATCACACAACTTCAACTGCTGAACAATGCACGTTAGGCAACTTCTCTAGCAAATCTACCGTCAGCATGGAAGCCCTTGGCTTTGGCAACTGGACAGAGAGATCCATTGACAAGAGTGGGGTGGATGCTTTCCTTTCACATGAACCAAGCCATTTTGCTTGCATGTACTTGTGCTTTCTCCATGGCCCATGTGCATTTTCTTTTCCTTCATGCACTTCTTGGCAGCTGAGCAAACAATCTTGATGATGTTACTCAGTCGTTCGACTTTTCCGACAAACACTTCCGGTAGCCGCTGGACCAACCTGTTGTAGTCTTCGCTTGCTCTTGCCATCTCGAACTCGGCCTGGAAATTCAACTCAATTATAATCCTCACCTCTCCTTTCTTTGAACTAGTACTAGAGTTTTCTATGACATCCAAAAAGGTGTGCTCTCCTGTAGCATATAGAATAATAATAACTTCAGGCAAAAGTAGCCACAAATTAAGAATTACAATAACAATAATAATTTGTAATCAAACAAAAAGAAATGGGAAAGTGGGTCTGAAAATAATCATAGGATACAAAGTCATGATCTCAATAGAACTTCTTTTGTGTTAAGTATTCAAACAATCTTTGTTTATTTACCTGATGGAATATATGGGGAGCTTCTCCACTTAGACTTGCAAATGGCACTGTTGTAACCAGCACTTCGGAGGCGACCGGAAACTTCCACCATCAGGCATTTCCGGCAGCCGGTTGCCAAGGGTCTGCCGCAAGCACAGACTGTATTCGCAGTCCGTATTTCCTTCAGTGCTTCTTTCGTTGCACTCCTAATCTTTGATTCCAGAGAGTTGCTCCTGTGTAGGGTAGACTGTGACACGGACATAAATCATTACAAAGAAATCGATGAGATCACGCTCATGCATTCGTGCAAAAAGCAGTACTCCATGTAAGATTTATGGACCCAAAATAGTTAACCAAATCTACCAAAATAAGCAAAAATTGGATAACTGGCTAAGAAATCAGCTTTGACGTTATTCAAGATCTTAAGGTTATAATTCATTTAATAAGGTTGCCAAGGAGCTTTTAATTTCTAGCTTTGGAGGATTAATTGTAACGTACGATTACAGAGTGCTATGGAAACATATAAGAAAAATCCTAATTACCTGCAAAATCTGGTGCTGGTTCTCCCAGAAACTCTTATCCTCCTCCATGTTGTTACCATTATTCTCTCTCTCTTCCTCCACCTCTAGACCGTTCTCCATCTCCGAAGACCCTTCCTCACTGCTAACACTTTCCGGCAAATCTTGATCACCTTCTTCCAAAAATCCAAAAATCATATCGGAAAAACTCGCCGCCACCTGCGTAGGCGGCATAAATTTACGATTTTTATTATTATTATTATTATTATACCTCCAATCCCGGTGGTTGTCCACCGGAAGTCGAGCGAGGGACAGGCCAACCATGATGTTTAACAAATATGGTCGAGGACTCGAGTTAGTAGTAAGCAGAAATGTGTGAACCGGTTGGGATGGACCATGTGATGAGGGGCTAAAGTCTATTTATAAAGACCAAAGAATGGATTTAGCGTGGGACCCACGTAGAGACAACAGAGAAGAACGGTCCGCCGCGCATGTGGGGTTAGTTTTTATTCCCCATGTGGTGTGAACAGCAAGGATCCACGTCAGTCACGGTTCAATAATTTCGATCCACACCAATCCCATCCGGATATACTCTACTATTCACGTGTTTTATTTTAAATTAATTTTATATATAATAGTAAATTATGTAAGTATTATACAATTATATTAAAAATGAATGAAGTACATATTAAAAAATTAATTTTTTATTATATATATCTCGTATTTATTTATTTTTTTAAAACAATTATACGATATTTATACACTCAGACGGTAACTATCAATCCTTTTTATTTTAATAAGTTTCTAGAGGTGTAAGGTTTGAATTTGTATAAATTTTGAAATTGAATCGGTATATACTAATTTTATATTTTTAAAAATCGATATCGTACTGATTATTTTCTTAAATTGGTATTTTTGATTTTATTGATTTCGGTTCGATTGGTTTTCTAGTTTTGGTATTAGTATTATTAATAGAATAATACTAGAGAGAAGTTATTGTAGTAGTGCACACTTTGTACTTATTGCATGGCTGCTTCTTATTGATTATTTTCAACATTTACTTAGGGAAATGTATGGTCTAAATGATGTCATATTATATGTACAAAATAGATGCTTTCAATAGTGACTTTTATCTATATTTATTCTTAAAATATATGATCAAACAAATATTCGTTTAAGATTTAACTTTTATGTTATAAATTATAATATAACATTATTCCATACATAATTATATATAATATAAAATTATATATAATATAAAAAATATTATATATAATAATATTAAAAATTAATTATATATATATATATATAAAAATGGGTCCGATCCAGTACCAAAAAATGTAAAATCGGAATCAGATTGATTTTAATCGATTTTTAAAATGCGAATGAATTGGTCCAAAACAAAACTGAACTGAACGAACGGGTTCGAACCGATTTTCCGATTCTCAGATAACTTTTTACACCATATGGGTTTCTAATAACAAAATGTAATTTGTTTGGAAAAAAAAGAAATTATAATATTTAATCGAAGAGAGTGATGTCCTATCTTCAATCTTCATGATGTCGGGACAACCATTGTTGCTGGTAATAGGTAGGGCCATGTGTGAGTTTATCCAATGGACGGGACCCACACGTCACTCACCTAACTCCAATTATTTCATTTTCTGTTGGCACCAAAAACAAAAGAAACCAAAAAACGCGACGTCTTTTGTATGCGTGAATGGTACCTATTTTTTTCTCTCTCTATTCGCAACTTCCCATTGGACGTGTCGTGTCCTACTTCGGTCAATAATTAAAATCTTGTGGACAATAATAAGCTTTGAAATTTTTAAAATATACAAATTTCACAAATTCTTTTAAATAAGGAATAACTTTAAAATACACAAATTTTACATTTGAATAGTATATTATACATTTCTTTTATAAAAAATATGTGAGATTTATGGCTAATTTAATTATACAGAATTAAACTATCTCATTTTATCTCATATGTTCATTATAAATTTTTTAAACTTTTACACAAAATATAATAAACAATTCAACTTTTTCAAATCTTAAAATAAAAGTAATAGTAAAAAATAATATTATAACAATATTTATTTAACTTTTAATAAAACATCTCATCTCATCTCATCTCATTTAAATTGTATAACTAAACGATGCCTTATATTTTAAAACTATATCTAACTACACATTTAGATAAACTAAACTTTGCTTTGTCAGCAGCATTATATATCCAATTTGATGTTATGGATTTCTTAAGTTTTATCTATATATGTATACACGATAACATATTAACATCTACAAGTGGATGAATGAAACTCACAACTCCTTACTAGACATCTCCTCGGTTTGATAAATTTCGATAGTTGTTACCCTGTCCTGTCAAAACATAAAAGGACAAAGTAAAGAGTTGAATATAGCAAGGATGAAAGATATTAACAATATTGCTAAACATGATCCACATTCTTTACAATACTTGCTTCTCATTTTAATATCGACAACTTGTTCAAAACGTAATGAATAAGATCGACACGTTGCTCACAATTCATTTGTCAGGTTCCTCTACCAGCAGATCCTGAAACATAACGTCAACTCTCACATTATCCGTAAATGTTTAAAAAAAAATGTTTTAAAATAAATTAAATTCATAAATTAACGTTAATATAATGTGATAAATCAAATTATTAATTTTAACATATCATGTAAAGACACGTCAATTTATAAGTTTACTTTTATAAAAAATAAATAATATTTATAATTTTAGAAAAGTGGTTAAATATAAAATTTACAGACTAAATGTTACATTTATACCATCATAATCTTTTGTTTGATCGATGACTCATACGAGCAAATTATGCATTCATGTATAATGAAGAAGAACTTGGTCATTGAATTTCTTCACGTGATATCATATCTAAACAGGTGTACAGCAAAGAACCAATCAAACTATGCTCAGAACTTATACATGATGGATGATAAAACTACCCTTCTAATTAAAGATCAGATAAGATCAACATAAATTATTTAATAACAAATTAAAGGGATAACTGTGTTTATCTTTGTTCTGTAGTGCACTCATTGCAAAAAGACCTTTTAATTAATCTATGCATGCCAGGCTGGTCTTGTTTAAAGAACAATAACTATGGTACGCGTACGTAGTAATGTTTTTTTATATGTACTAGAACGAAAAAAAATCATATTCACATAGCACTTTCAGCATTACCCATTAATCTTTATATAATTTTTAAAAATAAAGTATCATCATCTCATTTAATGTGATAAAAATGTCACATTTGAGAGGAAAGTAAAATCTGGTGTATATTACTCGGACTAGAAACTCTTTTTAATATTGGCCCAAACCGTATGTGTGACCCGATAGCATCATTCTGGTTTGGATTCACAATCTATCTCAATTCATCTCATTACTATTTATTATTATTCATCAATTTTAATTCATAAATTTTATTACTATTCACCATCCATCTCATTACTATTCATAATTCATCTCAACTTATCTTCAAATTTAAACAAGGGCTCAAGGAATCGACGGTACTAGATCTCTCCGGTGACAACTCCCGAGTCCCAACTGCACAGCCTTGTGGTCCTAAATTAATGCAAAATCGACGTCAAGAAAGCTTTCATGACAAATAAGGACGTTGGTGTCATGTTTTAAGACGTTTATGCTCTCTTTAATTTGGTAGAAGGAAAATTTTATTTATAAGATAATACATTAATTAAAGTATTTAAGTAAAGTATTTATGTCGCATTATTTGATTTAAAAAATAAATTTTTTAATTTTTTAATTTTACAAATCAATTCTTGTTATATAAATGATATATGTGAATAGTATATTCTACACAACAATTTAAAAATAGAAGAACTCTCGGTTCAATGGAAGGCTGTGTATGTATTCAAAATCTACCTCAATTCATCTCATCTCATTATTACAGTTTTTCTAAATTTTTACATAAAATATAATAAACAATTCAACTTTTTCAAATTTCAAAACAACTTTCCTAAGTTTCCATACAAAATATAATAAATATTTAACTTTTATTCTATTATTTACAAACCATCTCAACTCATCTCTAAATCCAAACCACTCCTTAATTAGCTCGTGAAATGTTCTAAAATATAAGTGAAGAATTCATGTATCTCTTGACACTGTAAATCAGGGATTCAAAATGCCACCTACGTTATCTAAAATAAATTTCACAATAATTTAATATTATCTAAAATAAAAAATAAAAACTCTCTATATATGCATGTGCATTAAATGTCCAAAATAGCAAAGCATTTGAATACTTTTAGTACTCATCCTTTGGTATTTGCAGGGACAAAACTTTTAGGTTGTCAAATGCTCCAATTATGAGGAGAGAACCTGATCACCCAGAAACAACAAATTCTGTTAAGGGGTTGTTCATACGCCTAATTGATGCACGCAGGATCCTAATTTCAAAGCTCAAATGAGAAAAACCAATTAGGCTCCGGAGCTTAATTATTGCAGCAAGTAAGAGTAGGGTTACATTAATGTATGTGGACGGTATTGATATTGGATTAGGACTTTGAGGTAATCCATTTTTTTCTTTAAAAAAAAAAAAAAAAAAAAGGGGAATAGCAGAGGTCAATTTTTATTTGGAGTTATTCTATGTTAAAGATCAAACTATTGATCCAAAAGTTTTAGGACTGTTAGATACTAATTTGATTAAGTCTTTAACCCTTGGGATCATAACATTCCACAATGCTTCCGAATCCGACGTTCATAGTGACCCACTCTATCGACACTGACCCCATGGTAATCTTTCAGTTTTAGCGGCTTCACTCATCTATAAGTATTCAATGATTCAACATCATGCTCATACATAGTATTACTGTTGAGAAGTCCCACAGGCTTAGGAACAAATTCATTCTAGACTTTATAAGGAGTTACCTCACTCCTCTTATTGAGCCTTTTATGGGAAAAAATTAGTGTTTCTACATGGTATCAGAGCCAGGTTAACCTATAACTGATGATGGATTCCTGTGACCTACCCACGATGATGGTATCGGAAATGCCAAACCACACGTGAGGGGGCGTGTTGAGAAGTCCCACAGGCTTAAGAATAAACTCATTTTGGACTTTATAAGAAATTACCTCACTCCTCCTATTAAGCCTTTTATAGGAAAAATTGGTGTTTCTACAAGTACCATGTATTTTAATCTAGCCTATAGGTTGCCCCTATATGAATTAGACTTGTGACGTCGTCCCTCGATACCAATTATCAAATACCTAACTATTGATCCAAAAATCATAAGATTATTGGATACTAATTTGATTTTTCAACCCTTAGAATCATAACATTATATTCTCCTAACAGTGTGTGCTGTATGTAACTGTCGTCCGATTATACTAGGCATGCAAGACGGTGTAATTTCTTGGAGCTGGAAGTGATTATTATTATTATCACGACTCTTTTATGAGATTTATTATTAAGACTATTTTCAATAATTAGAAGGTTGAAAGTGGCAGTTTTCCAAGGAAAGAGGGAAATGGATGAGAGAATGTGTGTGGAACAACACGTTATAATGATCAATGTCAGGCAATGTTATTGGGTTTGGATTGCAATATGTTATAAATTCAATCATGTATGGTTTTCTAATCATTAAGAATTCGTTTGAATTTGGAGATAAGTTGAGATGAATTGTAAATAGTAGTGAGATTTGTGAGTTAAAGTTGATAAATAGTAGTGAATAGTAGTGAAATGAGTTGTGAATCTAAACCGGGTCTAAAGTTACACCATTAATCATTGAAAGACCCATTAATTTGGGCTTGCAAAGGTTTGAGAGAGAAACTAGCTCGGGAAATGTTCTAAAATTGAAGTGAAAAATTCATGTATGTCTTGACACTGTAAATCAGGGACTCAAAATGCCACCTACGTTATCTAAAATAAATTTCACAGTAATTTAATATTATCTAAAATAAAAAATAAAAACTCTATATATGCATGTGCATTAAATGTCTAATTTTTTTTTTTTTTTAAGAAGAGGAATGTCACAGGTCAATTTTAATTTGGAGTTATTCTATGTTAAAGATCAAACTATTGATCCAAAAGCTTTAGGACTGTTAGATACTAATTTGATTAAGTCTTTAACCCTTGGGATCATAACATTCCACAATGCTTCCGAATCCGACGTTCATAGTGACCCACTCTATCGACACTGACCCCATGGTAATCTTTCAGTTTTAGCGGCTTCACTCATCTATAAGTATTCAATGATTCAACATCATGCTCATACATAGTATTACTGTTGAGAAGTCCCACAGGCTTAGGAACAAATTCATTCTAGACTTTATAAGGAGTTACCTCACTCCTCTTATTGAGCCTTTTATGGGAAAAAATTAGTGTTTCTACATGGTATCAGAGCCAGGTTAACCTATAACTGATGATGGATTCCTGTGACCTACCCACGATGATGGTATCGGAAATGCCAAACCACACGTGAGGGGGCGTGTTGAGAAGTCCCACAGGCTTAAGAATAAACTCATTTTGGACTTTATAAGAAATTACCTCACTCCTCCTATTAAGCCTTTTATAGGAAAAATTGGTGTTTCTACAAGTACCATGTATTTTAATCTAGCCTATAGGTTGCCCCTATATGAATTAGACTTGTGACGTCATCCCTCGATACCAATTATCAAATACCTAACTATTGATCCAAAAATCATAAGATTATTGGATACTAATTTGATTTTTCAACCCTTAGAATCATAACATTATATTCTCCTAACAGTGTGTGCTGTATGTAACTGTCGTCCGATTATACTAGGCATGCAAGACGGTGTAATTTCTTGGAGCTGGAAGTGATTATTATTATTATCACGACTCTTTTATGAGATTTATTATTAAGACTATTTTCAATAATTAGAAGGTTGAAAGTGGCAGTTTTCCAAGGAAAGAGGGAAATGGATGAGAGAATGTGTGTGGAACAACACGTTATAATGATCAATGTCAGGCAATGTTATTGGGTTTGGATTGCAATATGTTATAAATTCAATCATGTATGGTTTTCTAATCATTAAGAATTCGTTTGAATTTGGAGATAAGTTGAGATGAATTGTAAATAGTAGTGAGATTTGTGAGTTAAAGTTGATAAATAGTAGTGAATAGTAGTGAAATGAGTTGTGAATCTAAACCGGGTCTAAAGTTACACCATTAATCATTGAAAGACCCATTAATTTGGGCTTGCAAAGGTTTGAGAGAGAAACTAGCTCGGGAAATGTTCTAAAATTGAAGTGAAAAATTCATGTATGTCTTGACACTGTAAATCAGGGACTCAAAATGCCACCTACGTTATCTAAAATAAATTTCACAGTAATTTAATATTATCTAAAATAAAAAATAAAAACTCTATATATGCATGTGCATTAAATGTCTAATTTTTTTTTTTTTTTAAGAAGAGGAATGTCACAGGTCAATTTTAATTTGGAGTTATTCTATGTTAAAGATCAAACTATTGATCCAAAAGCTTTAGGACTGTTAGATACTAATTTGATTAAGTCTTTAACCCTTGGGATCATAACATTCCACAATGCTTCCGAATCCGACGTTCATAGTGACCCACTCTATCGACACTGACCCCATGGTAATCTTTCAGTTTTAGCGGCTTCACTCATCTATAAGTATTCAATGATTCAACAGCATGCTCATACATAGTATTACTGTTGAGAAGTCCCACAGGCTTAGGAACAAATTCATTCTAGACTTTATAAGGAGTTACCTCACTCCTCTTATTGAGCTTTTTATGGGAAAAAATTAGTGTTTCTACATGGTATCAGAGCCAGGTTAACCTATAACTGATGATGGATTCCTGTGACCTACCCACGATGATGGTATCGGAAATGCCAAACCACACGTGAGGGGGCGTGTTGAGAAGTCCCACAGGCTTAAGAATAAACTCATTTTGGACTTTATAAGAAATTACCTCACTCCTCCTATTAAGCCTTTTATAGGAAAAATTGGTGTTTCTACAAGTACCATGTATTTTAATCTAGCCTATAGGTTGCCCCTATATGAATTAGACTTGTGACGTCGTCCCTCGATACCAATTATCAAATACCTAACTATTGATCCAAAAATCATAAGATTATTGGATACTAATTTGATTTTTCAACCCTTAGAATCATAACATTATATTCTCCTAAAAGTGTGTGCTGTATGTAACTGTCGTCCGATTATACTAGGCATGCAAGACGGTGTAATTTCTTGGAGCTGGAAGTGATTATTATTATTATCACGACTCTTTTATGAGATTTATTATTAAGACTATTTTCAATAATTAGAAGGTTGAAAGTGGCAATTTTCCAAGGAAAGAGGGAAATGGATGAGAGAATGTGTGTGGAACAACACGTTATAATGATCAATGTCAGGCAATGTTATTGGGTTTGGATTGCAATATGTTATAAATTCAATCATGTATGGTTTTCTAATCATTAAGAATTCGTTTGAATTTGGAGATAAGTTGAGATGAATTGTAAATAGTAGTGAGATTTGTGAGTTAAAGTTGATAAATAGTAGTGAATAGTAGTGAAATGAGTTGTGAATCTAAACCGGGTCTAAAGTTACACCATTAATCATTGAAAGACCCATTAATTTGGGCTTGCAAAGGTTTGAGAGAGAAACTAGCTCGGGAAATGTTCTAAAATTGAAGTGAAAAATTCATGTATGTCTTGACACTGTAAATCAGGGACTCAAAATGCCACCTACGTTATCTAAAATAAATTTCACAGTAATTTAATATTATCTAAAATAAAAAATAAAAACTCTCTATATATGCATGTGCATTAAATGTCCAAAATGCCACCTACGTTATCTAAAATAAATTTCACAGTAATTTAATATTATCTAAAATAAAAAATAAAAACTCTATATATGCATGTGCATTAAATGTCCAATTTTTTATTTTTAAGAAGAGGAATGTCACAGGTCAATTTTAATTTGGAGTTATTCTATGTTAAAGATTAAACCACTGATCCAAAAGCCTTATATATGACTGTTAGATACTAATCTGATCAAGTCTTTAACTCTTGGGATCATAACATTCCGCAATGCTTTTGAATCCGACGTCCACAGTGACCCACTCTATCGACATTGATCTGATGGTAGCCTTTCAGTTTTAACAGCTTCACTCATCTATTATAAGTATTCAATGATTCAACACCATTCTCATACATAATTATGTTGAGAAGTCCCACAAACTTAGGAACAAACTCATTCTGGATTTTATAAGGAGTTACCTCACTCCTCCTATTAGGCCTTTTATGGGGAAAAATTGGTATTTCTATATGGTATCAGAGCTAGGTTAACCTATGACTGATAATGAGCTCCTACGACCTACTCACGATGATGGTATCAGAAATACCAACCCACACATGAGGGAGCGTGTTGAGAAATCCCACAGGCTTAGTAATAAACTCATCCTGGACTTTATAAGGAGTTACTTCACTCCTCCTATTAAGCCTTTTATAAGGAAAAAATTAGTATTTCTACAAGTACCAATGTATTTTAATCTAGCCTATGGGTCACTCCTATATGAATTAAACTTGTAATGTCGTCTCTCAATACCAATTGTCAAATACCTAACTATTGATCCAAAAGTCATAAGATTATTGGATGCTAATTTGATTTTTCAACCCTCATAATCATAACATTATATTCTCCTAATAGTGTGTGCTCTATGCATCTGTCGTCCGATTATACTAGGCATGCAACACGGTGTAATTTCTTGGAGCTGGAAGTGATTATTATTATCACGACTCTTTTATGAGATTTATTATTATGATTATTTATATCAATAATTAGAAGGTTGAAAGTGGCAGTTTTCCGAGGAAAGAGGGAAATGGATGAGAAAATCTGTGTGGAACAACACATTATAATGATCAATGAGATAATATAATATATGTCAGAGGCAATGTTATTGGGTTTGGATTGCAATATGTTCTAAAATTCAAACATGTATGGTTTTCTGATCATTAAAGTTAAACCATTAATCGTTGAAAGACCTATTAATTTGGACTTCCAAAGGTTTGAGAGAGAAACTAGACCCGATTGAAAGAACTGGGCTTTAAAAATAAAGATTTTTCAGCCCAAGTCTATTTAATTATGGGTCCCTCTTCAGACCGGACCCAGTGTAAATCTAAGGGTTTACACCAACCAATGAGACATTAGCATCTCATTATTTCTCCTCTCCCCATCTCACTCACTGGTAATCTATTTCAGTGACTTTTGTCTTTCGTTAATTGAAGGCTTCTTGTTTCTAATGTTTTCATACCATCCAAACAAAATGTCTATCTTCAAACCCCTGAAATTTCTAAAAAAACCTAACAACCCAGTATTTCACTTTTCACATAAGCCTCATTTGATATCTTGGTAGGAAAATGATAAACGTGCATAACTTTTCATAATATTTTATACAACTAAGTTTTAAAGCGAGATGTATTTTCATAAAATACCTATAAAAATAATATTATTTTATAAAAATATCTTTATTTTTAAATATATATTATAAAATATATTGTGTAAATATCATTACTATTCTTGACAAAGACGGTGTGGTTTCTAGGTATTGAAACTCATCCCGTACGCACCACGTTCCTTTTTTTTAAGATTTTATTGACCCAAAGGAAATTAATTGATGGCAATTAAGAACATTTTTTTTCCCTTACAAAGTTCTCACCTAACAACAATCATTTCAGAACATCATCAAAGTTTGGTAAAACTCAAAATTGGCAGCTGCAGAAGGACTGAATACTCCTGTATACATATGACGATCAAATCCAAGCCAAGATTTTCTTTCACCATCTCTCTCTCTCTCTCTCTCTGTGCTTGACAATTTTAGTTTCTTAAAGTGGAAGAGTATGCAAAGGACAACATTATAGAATAAGGAAAAATTTAATTATAAGCGATTTTGTGTACTAATACGCATATTCATTCAAATTGATTGGTCAGAAAGTAGATTTTATTGAAAACATTACTAATTTGAATTTAGAATATGAAGACAATAATATTAGTATGCAGATTGATATGCAAACTTACTTGTACATAACAAAATTTATAGAATAAATATCATGATGTGCAATACTAATTTTTTAAGCAAATATATCTTACTGAAGATGAACCAGATCGAGTACAAAAAGTAGGGACTGCATGGGTTCCCAACAATCATTCAGAACAATAAAAAATGGAGGGAAACGGTTCAGAAAAAATAATACAATAAGCCTTTAAGAGAGTACTAATTTTAGCAACAAAATTTGATTGAGCACTTTGATATTCTCTTACCTAACTCTTTGTATATTTGGATGTTTTAGGAATCTCACAAGTTTTGTATGAGTGGAGAAGGGACCAAAAAAGCCTTTTATACAATATGCCAAAGTAAATCTACTCACTAAGAGTAATATCTTATAGAAAACTTCTATTTATCATCTATTTTAGGGGTGAACAAGAACTAGTCGGACCGACCTATGTTGACAGAGACCAATCGTCTGAGTCAAGAACCGGTTGAAATCGGTGGAGAACCGGTCGGCCGGCAGTATAAAATAGATAAAACTGACATCGACTGGTTCGGTTTCGATTTTAATCTAGTTCAAATTGCCGAACTGGCCGATTAAATAAATATATATTTTTTCATATATACCATAGTTAAAAAGACATTGTTCCACTTATGTTTAAGTGAAACGACGTCGTTTTATACCTAGTGTACAAAAAACAAAACACAAGTGAAATGACGCTGTCGTTTTATACATAACATTTTAAAAACAAATATGAGTGAAACGACATTGTTTGATTTTAAACCAAACGGCATCGTTTCGATTCGAAATCGTCTTTTTCCCCTCCCTCATCTTCTCCAATTCTCAATTTATCTCTCTCTCTCTCTCTCTCTCTCTCTCTCCCCCCCCCCCTTTGCAATACACTCTCTTTCTACTCTTTTAGACGAACCTCACTGCTAGGAGGATTGAGAACCGATCGAGAATCGCCGGAGTCGATACGGCCGGTATTTCTCCTCCCCATTGATTGGTACAGTCGGTTATTCTATGCAAATCCCATCCATCGATCGATGTCGATTTTGGTAAAAAAATCACGTCGATAATGTCGATTTTCACCCTTAATTTATTTGATCATCATCTTTTTAACGTATCATGATGTGGTATCAAATAATTGGTTTGCAAGTTGGATATAACAAATAATCTTCAATTATTAATATCACATAATGAAATGGTGGAAAAATTGTGATAAAAGTGATGTTGAGTAGCATATCTCTATAAATCTACTGGTTACAAAATTAAAAACACGTATCTTAAGAAACACAAGCATATACATTGAAAAAACCTAGACGTACATCATTCTATTTGTTTTTCTTCATAAAAAAAAAAAAAACTCGACTGAAATTGCATAAAAGAGTATCAAACAGTAATGTTTCTATTACTATATATTGTAAGAGAATAAAAGCACATTATTGAATTGTCATATGCGTAGGCTTGATATATATACCGACTCCAACCCCAATATACACGAATGAACGAATGAAAGAAATATGCAAGAAATAAAAGCTTTCAAATAGCCCCTACCCTCATCACACTCTTCATCCTCGATTGCCTCAGCAAGTTTGCCAGTAAATCCCCATTCATTTTTTCCTACAAAAGCAATGTTCTATGTTTCTTCAAAGCTGATACAAAGAGATCAAGATTTCCGACAATTTTCTCGCTCAACATAATGTCCTCATCCATTCATTTTATATATGCAGAATCACTCACCTGCCCTCTACAGTATTGGACCAAGACAGAGACATCAATGAAGACTGTCGAATATCTTCAAATGTTGGGTGAGATGAGGAGCCAAAATGCATAGAAAACTCGGACCACCTACCCTGGGATTTCAATCTTTGTCGCAAATATGCATCCATATCTTCACTTCCAAGCTCGTCCACCTCATTATTCCCCTCCAAAACTTTCACCACTTGTCTCATGGTTGGCCGGGAACTTGGGTCAGGATATACACACAACAACCCCAAGTGCAGCACCCTGTCAACTTCCTGCTCCTCAAACCCGCCTATAGCCCTCAACCTTTCATCAAGGACATTCAATAGCTGCCCTTGTACCATCAATTGCCACGCCCAATCTACCAAAGGTGGCTTTCCCTCCTCTATAGGCCTCCTCCCACACATGACTTCCAAGATCAAGGCCCCAAATCCGAACACATCAGTTTGAGCAGATGCCCGCCCACTCTTTATCACCTCCGGCGCCAAGTATCCGACCGTCCCGACCACTCTTGTTGTGGTAGGCACTTGACCATGGCCGTGCATCCGGGCTAGTCCAAAATCCCCTAACCTTCCATTCATGTCCTTGTCAAGCAACACGTTGCTGGCCTTTATGTCTCGATGCAGGACTTTGGATTCCCACCCCTCGTGCAAGTACAAGACTGCTGAAGCCACATCTTTTAAAATCCTTATCCTGTCTTCGCAGCTCAACATCTTGTTCTCGTCGCATTCGAATACCCACTTGTCCAAGCTTCCATTTTCCATGTAGTCATAGATCAACAAGAAGCTTCCCTTCTCTCTCTTGCACCAGCCTCTCAACCCCACCAAACTTCTGTGCTTCAATCTTCCAAGGCTTGAAATTTCAGCCAAGAATTCTCTCATCCCATCATTTTCATGTGAAATGCATTTCACCGCAATCTCCGCCCCTCCTACCAAAACCCCCTTGTAGACCTTCCCATTCCCTCCGGTTCCGATCACACTTTCTTCTGCGAACCCTTCTGTTGCCGTCTCGATTTCTTGGTATGCAATTCTGTGGGGCCAATACTCCAATTCCCATTCTTCCATTTCCGCTCTCTCTCTAGCTTTCCTTCGCTGCCTCTTGATACAAGACACAGTAAACAGGGCACAAAGTAAAATAACTATGAAACCTCCCACCGTCATTCCTGCAATAAACCCTTTAGAACGAGATATCGGCCCCTTTGGAAGAACAAACGATGGCAAACCTGTCGTGACCAACTTTTCGCTTAATGAAAAGTTCGAATTACTAAAGCTCCACGCCAAAATCTTGTGACTTTCCATTAACGCTCCGGTAGCACTAGTAAAGCCAACATACATTTCGTCCTCGAACACCTCAGAAAGATTAAGAGAAACATTCAACAAAGGCCTCAGGGGTCTTTTCATGCCTGCAGGAGCCATGGTAACATTAATCAAAGAATCAGAATAGTCAATCCAAACTTGGTAATTTTCACCATTGTTCAGCTTCAATTCCTTGAAGGACTTCGCATCATCAATATCGCTGACGTTGTTGCCTCTTCGGTTGTCGGGCCAGTACCCGGCATCATGTGCTTGGATCGATTTGAGGGAGTTCACATCGATCCCAACATGATTGGCGCTTATGTCGTCGAATTCTTGGTTCTTAAACACATCAAATTCGACTCCAAAAATATTCTTGGAATTCCCATTGTTGGTGAAGTTGAAAAGGCCAAGATGTTGAGCTGAGCTCGCGCCTGTGATGCCAGTAAAGGGCACAAAAAGGAAAACTATGCCATGCCCAGGAAGAGTATTCTTGTAAGGAGCCATGGAGAAGATGAAAGAAGTCGAAAAAGGATACACATAAGAAGAGTTGGGCTTTTTTGCTGGAATCTTTTTCGGGTAAAGGGCACGACCAATTGTGAAAGTCGTTCTATTAGTGAGTGTTAGAACACGAGATTCAACGGTGGCGAATCCATAAAGTAACATATCGGAGGAGTTGAAGCCATTGAAGGCGAAATCAACAGCGGAAATGGATCGGAAGAACAGGAAGATGCAGGGCAGCAGGAGAAACATCAGGACAGGCTGTTGGTGATTATGTTTGTTCTTGGCGAGAGGTTGAAGAGAGAGATAAGGAGGTTGGAGCCTTGGAGGTGGGAAAAGAAGGGTTGATAAGGAAATATCTAGTATTTTGGTCAACTTTTAGACATCATGGGGGCCTGGATCTTTGATTAATTACAAAATGAAAACCTTTTTTAATTTTCATCTTAATTTTATGAACTTTAGGTCAACCCACTTTGAGATATCTGTAGAGTCGAAGAATCGTACAAGGTTCCTTTTTTATGGTAATTGGATATAAACTCTCAAAAGTTAAATAAAAGTAAATAATATATTAAGATAAAATGAAAAAAAGTTATAAAAGTAGAGTGGGAAAGTTGGCAGTGGGCAATAAGCCGCCGGGCCCCCTTGGATCATTTGGCAAAGAGAGTGAGATTTGAACAAGTGGTTTGACTCGCGATTAGAATTGCCTGCCTTTTTGCGGCGTCTTCTGTGTTGTCATAATTAAACACGTGGATGTTTGGAACATAATTCTTTTGGTAAAACATCCTTATATAACATATTATATTATTTGAAGAGATAAATATAGATAGAAGTTATTATTAAAAATAACTATTTTATAGGTATAATATGATATTATCTAAATTACATATCTTTTAAATTTAAAATAAAAAAGTAGAGAATTAAAAGTAGTCATGTAATAAGTATAAAATATACATTATTACAGTAACTTCTCTTTAACATTACTCTTTAATATGTCAAGAAGTCGGGTCTTTTTATAACTTGATGACAGATGATGATATATTTGACACAACTACCTCCATCTCTTTCTTACCCTATGATCAAGTTTGCAGTATTATTCTCTACATAGTAATCATATCGTTTAAGTGAGAGTTATTTTTATAAAATAACTTATAAAAATAGTATCATTTAACACAAAGATTTTTAATTTAAAATATGATTGTGTAACAAATTTATAAAAAAAGAAATTGTATGTATATCATTATTAATTTGTTATATGAACAACATTAGATAAAAATTAATATTTTAATAATAGAGAAAAAAACAATTATGTCTGCATTTGCGAATGAGTATTGGCTGTTGATTAGACTGTTAATTCTTTCTATACAAGCACATGATTTAAATAATTCAAGAAGTCATCCTTTTGTTGCTCTAACATTAAGATGTTTTTTCAAAAAATATAAAAAAGTCAATACCAATTCTGTCCCATATACTATACCATCTTGTCATCAAAATGCACATCCCCATTTTTTAGACTAATGCAAGGGGGACAAAGATGACTCCAGCCTTGAGGAATACAACCTGGACAAATGGCTTTTACTCGTAACAATCCCCTTACATTTATCTTCCATACGAAGTGCCCCTTTGAAGAATTATTCAAACAAAATGTGAAATCACCACTTGTTCTCAAAAGATTCAACTGATGGGAATAAGTAGATTTTATTATCTATTTTATATCTTAATACTCCCACTCACGTGTGAACTAAACTCTCCATCAATAGATAACTCAACACGTTGAATATTTAATTAAATGAGATAGAGTGTAAAGTCAGGGTTCAAACTTAGAATCTCTATTTTAATACCATGTGAAATCATCACTTATCTCAAAAGCTTAAGTTGATAGGAAGTGATAAATTTTTTTATTTATTTTATATTTTAATACAAAATGGCCATTGGGATTTTGAATTAATTTCATTTTTCAATTTAATAGTAAGACGAATTAATTTGATATTATTTTTGTAATATCTTTACTGAAATTAAAAGGTGCATGTGAGGAATCTACACTTTAAGCAAAGTAAAAGGAGGAGGAAGTGTGGAAGTAAAAAGAAAAGGAGAACCTTCTTAGAAAAGAAAGGGGAACTTCCACTAATTAGATCATCTACCATATTAGGGGCCCATTAATAATGAATTAATTGAGAGGTTTGATTAATGCAGCATATATATATATATATATATATATATATAAAGATTTAAATGATGATGATCATATAAACTAACTTATTTTGTTCTTGGAGAGCATCTTGCAAATTTCTCTTAGTATTAATTTGTGACACTTGGCAAGGACAATCGTGCCATAAGTTAAAAGCATCAATCTTTGCACATGTTTTTTTTTTTTGTTTTTTTTTTTTTGGATTCCGTAATAATAATAATTGTTTGGTCAAATTATAAACCGACAACGTGTGCTAGATTATCTACATGATGTAGCACATTCTCTATATTTTTCTAATCACACTGTTCAGTTACTCTTGTGAGAATGCATTGTTAAACCCTCGGTGGAGATTTAATAGAGCTGAAAGTGTGCTCAAATTTAAAAGAATTTGAGCATCTTAAATAAGAGATAAATATACAGAATAGATTTTGCAATATTTATTACTATCTATCTATCTATATATCTATATCTATATATATATATATATATATACATACTAGGTTAGGACCACGTGCAAAGCATGTTTACTAGTTGGGTTAAACAGGTTTTTTTATAAAAATAATATGGTTTGTTAATAAAAACTTGATTAATGAATAACTTAATGCATAGAGACAAAAAAGTAAACTTTAACAAATATCTTTAGATAATAATAAGTCGATAAGTATAATAATTACATATTTAGATACGAAAACAAAAAGAGTAGAGGGGCAGCCTTAAGTTTCATCTCTAACATAATTGCCGCCACCCTTCTTCAATTTTCTTTTTTATTTTTTTATTTTTTCTATTTTCTATTTTCTTTCTTCTATTTTCTTTTCTTCTTCCTCTGTCGCTCGAAACTCTTCCTCGTTAGCTTGATCCTCTTCTATTGCCCATCCTCCTTGTGAGCTTCAGCAGCCTCTACCTAGGCTTCAAAAATAGCTTCCTCTATCGTTCCTCTCACTCAACCTAGCTTCGCTCACCCATCGCACGAACAAAAGGCCATACGAGCACCCATCGGACAAAAACAACCGCCCATGGCATGAGTATGAACACACGACATCCTCACACCTTCACGGCACAAATCGTACCTTCACACGACATAGACACACCTTCGCACGACATCGTACCACACATGACACAAATCGCACCATCGCACGACACAAGACCTTCGCATCGCACCATTGGACCAGCGCACAGCAACGCACGACACCATTGCATGAGCACCATCTCGATACCATCTCATGCTAGTTTCTTGGTCCTTGCGCCTCAAAAGCTCAGTCCCAGCATCGTCAACACCATGCGAGGATACACAGAAATGAAAGAGACAAATGGTTCTGAGAGAGAAAACAGATCTAAAACGAAAAGAAACAGAAATCGAAAGAAAGAGTTGAGACTGGAAAAACCGGAACGTGTTCTACTTTTATTAGATCTAATAAAACACAAAAGGAAAATAAAACCAAAAAAAGGCAAATGGGGAGGGGGTGAGAGGGGTGAGCCCCCTCAAGCTAATTTTGAAAGTGAGAAGTTGATTTCAGCTTCTCTCTCTAGAGAAGTATATAAGTCACAAAATTAAATACAATATAAATGGGAAAACAAGAAAACTAATGGAAAAATAATAAAAATTATTGTAATAGTTAGATAGTCACTTATTATAATAGAATAGATATTTTAAATTTTTAGACATCATTAAATGAGCTTAAATATTTTAAATTTTATTTTATATATTTATCTCTTTTTTACATATAAGAATTTGAGAAGTTTTTTTTTTTTTTTTTTTCCTTTTATTACGCGGCATATGGATAGGATAGTTTACCTGCTAACCTTTTCATCCGTTTATGAGAGAGTGTTAGAGAGAGAAAGAGATTTTCATGCATATAAAAAAGTAGATATACATTTTTTTTTTTTTTTTTGTTATTGACAAAACGTAACTTTTCCACAACCTAGTTATGACATTTCAAAAACCACCTCTTTTCAACGTGAGATTTGTGTTGCAAATAGATCATGGCACAGAAAAATTGAATGTCTAATATGAATACGAAGAAAAACTCGAGCACCATAAGCAATAGTACTCTCCAATATTTTGGAGAAATGATACTCATAAAATTAACCGACAAAATGTATCATTTGCGTTGTTTTTTTTTTTTTAACTTAATAATTAAAAAAGTATTTTTTAATAAATTTGTAATTAAAAAAATATTTAAAGAGATTTAAAAAATATTTACACACAGACTTTTTTTCGATACCTACTCCCGATGGGTGTAGCAATACTTTTCAATATGGCTATCCTTTGGTCAAAGAAAGAAAAAGAAAACTTTTATTAATTCTAACTTTTGAATTTCTTTTTAATATTTTTATGGATATTAGGACGATGACCATTTATTGTAATAACTATGATAGTGATCATTCTTTTATTATTATTATTATTAGAAGTAGAGATAGCCTTCTACTATATTTGAAGAGTCAGCACCACCATCCTACGAGTTTGACACTTGGCAACATCACATTAATATGTGGTTGGGTGCGCAAGTAAACGCCTCCATTGTTGGAAAAAATAGAAGAAAAAAATCCCCATGCAAATGCAACAATTGAATGGTAATTAAACGCCCTTCTAGAACATATTGTAAGTCAATTTCTTTATGTTAGGATATTGAGCTAAATTGATCTGAATTGAATTTTTTTTAATAATAATGAGTTAAAATTGTAGGGTAAATTCTATAGAATTTATATAAAATGAGTTTAAATGTGTTTAAATATTAATATGAATTTAAATGTATTTTATGAGAATTTAAAAAAAAATTATGAATCTCACGTGTAAATAGGTGTTGAGTTGAAAAAGGTTATGAGTTCTATATATAAAAAAATTTTTTAAATTGATATGAGTTTAGTAATTTAAGAATTGAATATTTAGATGTAAGAATTGACCTAAATTTAAACCGAACTAATTGAATCAAAAGCAACAGTCTTTTACATTGAATGTTGAATTCAAGCACTTTCCATAAAAAAAAATAATAATTAATTTTTATAATAATTAATTGCAAGTTGTGATCGAATAAATGAATTTGAAAGAAAAGCCCAAAGATATCCCATTTATACGACCTGCAGAGTCAGCAGAAGGAAAAATAAATATACACTGCCAGCAAGATATCATACAAAATTAGGAATGTGACAAATTAATTGGTCAGGCAAGACTTTTTGTCACCCTAATTTATTACGCACCAACAATTTTTTAAGCAAAATTCAAACCACATATAGAGAATAGTCCAATGGGAGATATCAGCATTAATTCTGCAGTTGTAGACTGCCCTTTTATATATTTGGTGCAAGTGCTCTGAAACTTTCTCGAATTCAGCATTTTCCTTTGCACAGCTAATAGCTCAGTGGCTTGGTCAAGTGTATTTTTAAAATTTAATTAATATTATATTTTTTTTATATTTATTTAAACTCAACCTCTACGTTGAATTAGTTATTTATTTTTTATATAATAACAAAATATTATTAAATTAATAATTTTTTATTTAATTTATTTGTATCACATTTTATTATTTTATTAATTTAATATTAATAATAATTATATTTTAATTAAATTAATATTAACAAAAATCATATTTTCAAAAGTCATTTAATGCTAATAACAAAAAATATTTGATTAAACTCATCTAAATTTCTTAACAAACCAAATAGTATTTTTTTGTTTGGAATGAGAAACTAATATTTTAATATTTGTTTGGAGTGAGAAATTAATATTTTAATATTTGATGAATCAATTGTGGTTTTTCATTTTTAACCGACTACTGTAGCAGAAGTCTATCTTATTTTAGATTTGATCAATCTAATGTGGGGTGTTTTTTACATCAATTATATAAATTTTAACTAATTTTTCCATTTGTTCAAATCAACGTGGATACTCTGAAAGGTCAATTTTTTGAGGTGAAAATAATTTTTTGGGACGAGAAATTCCTTAAAAGAAAAAAACATTTAAATTACAGTGAAAATGTATTACCTTATTTAATTTCCCGTTATAATTTGGGTTTCAGACATTTCAATTGAATCGAATCACACTTCACTACTACACGTGTTGATCATGAATTCAGCTCTTTTGGGCTGAATTAGAATTGTAGGCGATGGAGAGCCATGGCCCACTGACAATAGGCCCAAAACTAATCTAAAGGTAGCCGGTGACCAGCTGCCTTCTGCTTGGTTACGATTCACGACTTAAGTTTTCACTCCCTAGCTCTTCCCTTCCTTCTTCCAGCCTACTGTACGGATGCCATTGCCAGATCCATTACATTGATTTCCTGTAAAGAGGGGATAAAAAAAGGGCAGTAAGCATTCCCGGAAAGGTCAAACCAAGGCATGTTTGGAGGTCCACTTCTTAGGGCAATGTTACGATGTCGAGGGTTAGAAATTTAATCAACTTAGTATCCAATAGTCTTAAAGTTTTCGAATCAATAATTAGGTGTTTAATAATTCGTATTAGAGCAAGAATCACGTCACAAGTTCAAATCACGAAAAGAAGTAAAGCCACCAAAAGGAAAGGGCTATCATTGGATAAATGTTGATAGTAGGCTGGGCTTCGACTCCGACGGAGTCGGAGTGCTCGTTTCCGACCTCCGACTCCGACAAGAGTCGGAGCCAAATTGGAGCTCTGACTCCGACTTCGAATTAGAGTCGGAGTCCGACTCCGATCGGAGGTCGGAGCTCCGACCTCCTATAGGAGCTCCGACATAAGATCGGAGCTCGACGTGCGCTCGACGTGGCGCTCGAGCGGAACTCTTTCAGAGAGGTTCGCTCGACTTCCGCTCGACATGTCGCTCGAGCGAACCTCTCTAGAAGAGGTTTGCTAGACTTCCGCTCGACATGTCGCTCGAGCAGAACTCTTCCAGAGAGGTTTGCTCGACTTCCGCTTGACACGTCGCTCCAGAGGTTCGCTCGACTTCCGCTCGACATGTCGCTCGAGCCAATGTTCAATACAACGTGTGCTCGACTTGCGCTCGACACCTCACTCAAGCGCAAGTGTACAGTAAAAAAAATTTCGGAGTCGGAGTCGGAGCTTCTTGAAGCTCCGACTCCGACTCCGAATACATATTCGGAGCTACTCCGAATTCCGACTCTGAATTCCGATGACTCCGACGAAGTCGGAGTCGGAGTCAGAGCGGAAGTCAGACGGAGTTGAAATTTTTGAAATTTTGCACACCCCTAGTTGATAGAGTGAGTCGTCATGGACATTGAATTTAGAATTGTAGTAAAATGTTATGATTCTAAAAATTAAAAATTTAACCAAATTAATATCTAACAATCGTAAGACTTTTAGATTAATAGTTGAGTTTTAATGTCACAAAAAAGTTGCCGCCAGTGGTAGGGACACTGCTTCCGGTTGATCAAGTTTTGTTCGAGCTAGTTTAGCCCGTATAGTCTTTGAAGATCTGTGTCCGGGGGCCAGAGGATTTTTACAATATGAATATAAGTAATGCTAGAGAGAAGTTATTGTAGCAGTGCACACTTTACACTCACTGTATGGCTGCTTCTAGTTGATTATTTCCAACACTCAATTAAAAAGATGTATGGTTTAGATGATGTCACATTATGTATATAAAATAAATGCTCTTAATAATAACTCTATCTATATTTATTCTATGAATATTGTACTTGTGCTTCCAAGTGAATGCTGTTTTCATCACTCTTTTTTACTTAAGAAATTGTGAACATTTATTCATTTCCTGGTGTATTAAATAATTATAGTATGATGGGACGTTGCTACCGACGCCCTTATTTGCTGTGACCCATTTGCTGTTCCCGTTATCATGACAACATTATAATATTGGAAGGAGAAAGCTACCCTTCTTCCTGCTGGTAGCTCTCGCGGGATTATCGTCGAGTTTTTTATTTTTTTTATTTAATGATTAAGTAAATATTTTTTAATAATATTATGAATTTTTTAAAAATAAATATTTAACAATATTTAAAAAAATACATATAAAAAAAAACCAAAATAAACTAATGGGAGCCCGCTCTCAGCTGTAGCTCTAGAGCCACCCATATTGGAATTCAAATACGTACGTAATAATTATATCCATATTTCTCTTTTGCAAAGCAATAATTACAAGATCATGCTACAGTATCGAAAATTTTCATCGGATGTGTATTTTTTTTAAATATTTTTTAAATTTCATAAATATATTTCAAAAAAATGACAAAATTATTAAAAAATATTTTTTTAACTATTACATAAAAAAAATAATCGATAGCATCTGTCGGTAGAATTTCTAGATAAGAATAGCATTTTCCATAATTATATCATGGGCAGCTCGAGCAATCCTTATCCAAACTACCGATGTGACTCATCTAGTTGCATCTAGATCCTAAACAACCAGATCGATCTATTCCTCGTTATAGTCATCGGACATTGCATGTGTGCGATTTCACGATCATGACGACAAAATAATAATAATAATAATAATAACAATTCTCTAGAGAATGTGCTTTCTGCGTTTAGGTCTCTCTTAATTTAGTGAAAGGATGTTATTATGGTAAGGTAGAGAGACCATGTAATGCGTGGGTATCGGAGAGATCGGAGAGTTACTAACTATCATCTAAGATCATATCTTACAATATATATATATATATATATATATAAACTCAAATTTCTTAACTACACATAGATCTCCTTACTTTAAACCAACTACTCTAAAATAATTAATTAAGAACACTACAAAATTTCAAAATAAACGTTAACCTTCCAAAATACCAACATAATAGAGCAAAATAAAATTTATGAATAAACTCTCTAATAATGAAAGTACATTCTTTGTACTTAATCTGCTATGCTCTCACAATATTACCTATGCTTCATTTTCTTAATCCTTAGCTGAAACATCCAAAACATTTAAAAATATTGTAAAGATAAAGGTTGGGTTATCAACAACTCAGTAAGCAGAGAACATATACTAGAATGTAAACACAAGCCTTAATAACGTTCAGAATGCAGAATAAAATACTTTTACTTTTAGAATACAGAAATCAAAACATGTTATCAAAAATATCATAACGAAAGTTAAAAAATATTCTTATTCAAAAGTATCCTTTGACATAGCATAACTAAGCATTATCATCATCATATCAAAACATTATATTAGAACAGAGGCCATGGTACTATTATAACCTGTGGTAGGGTCTTATACCACTATTATTACATGTAGTAGGGCCGTATACCATTACTATTACCTGTGGTAGAACCGTATACTACTATTATGACCAGTGGCGGGGTCTTAATGGAACAGAACATAAACAAAATCAGATACAAAATCAGAAAGTCATGCCAAAGCTTTTTCAAATGCCACATCATATCAAAATAGAGTATTGAACAGATTCAAATTATTTCACATTTTAATAAACAGATTCAAAACATCTTCACATCACATGCACAAATTTTTAAATTTCATATTCGTTCTTTTTGCACAGCCATAAACATAATGCCAAAAATTTGCTTATGTTTACATCAGTCATGACAAAAATACTTTTCTTTTTCATCTAGATTTCATGAGTAATACAAAACAAATAACTGAGGTTGTTTCAAATTTCTTTTTATAACAAAACATGCATATTTTCTAAAATCAGCCTCAGTTCATTTCTTTTATACAAAGTCTAGCATGAGAATGAAGGAACCCCGCTTACCTAGACTTTTTAATTTCTTTAAATTTCCTCACAATAGTGCCAAGAGAATAACAATAATCACCTATAAAATAGTCGCGTAACTTGTGTAAACTTTCAATTGAACACATATTTTGTAATTAAAACTCGAGATATTAAGAATTCATGATTTCCTTATGTCTAAATTCTCGAAACCCTAGAATATCATCACTATAAATAATTAATTCCCATCTAATTTCTCCAATCAACTATAATAAACCTTAAAAAAAAGCTCAAACACTCAAACATCTATTCTCTCTTAGTAATATTATATAAAATCATCATAAATAAAATAACGTTATTATCAACACTAAAAGGTCTATGTTATAACGGAGGGGAAAAGGGAGACAACGTAGAGAGAGAAGGAGAGAGAAACTAATGTGAGGGAGGAACCGAGAGGGGTGGATGGGCATGGTGGTTCGTCCATACGTATCTCCACGAAACGTTCGGCAACGTGGTAACCTTCCGATGGTGGTGCTGCAGCCGTGCACGGTGGTGGGCTGAGCAAGAAACTTGCTCTGTTTGTGTTGTTTAAAAACAGGGGCTGGTTTTTTAATGTTCATGCTGGAAATATTGGCTCGGGCTGAACGGAGGGTGGCTAACACAAAGGCTCTCAGTGGTTGGCTTTTGGATGTGCTAGCGGAGGAGGGAGGTGTATGCATGCTGCTAACGTGCATGGAGGGTGGACAGTGACATTGCTCTGTTGCCATGGGGTTAAAGCAGAGGTGAGGCGTTGGGGTGCATTGGTCGTGCGTGGAGGTTTGCGGGTTGGTGTTGGGAGGTGCTAGGGCAGCGTCTGGGTGGTTCCTGGTCGCTGGCTCAGGTTTTCACTCTGTGCAGTGGTGGTCTGGTGCAGCGACGCTACAGGGTGTGACATTGTGTTGTTTCTCGAGCTGGACTTCTTCTTCTCGATTCCATGCGACGGTGATAGAGTGGGGATCGTGAAGGTACTGGGCTTGTCGTGGTGTGGAGTCAAGGTGGAGGTGCGACTGGGTTGAGGTTGTTCTGCCATGAGACTGCTTTCTCTCCAGATGCTTGATGTCGAACGGGAAGGGCTGTACATGCAAGGGTGATCTCTTGCATGGTGGTGCAACCGGCGCTATGGTGGTGCAGTGGCTTAGACTTAGGTGTAGAAGGGTTGAGGGAGAGAGGATGATGAGGGAGGCTATATGCTGAGCGGCATCCCTAGCTTGGGGAAGAAACTATTTATTCCAACGTGTGTAAATGCTACTGAAAAGCCCCAGTGAGAAGGAAAACGTGCATCGCGTGGAGACGGCATGGCATGGGATCTGATCCTGGTTCTCACGGGCTTCGTTTTTGAATCCAAAAACACCAGTTAAACTCTAATGGGCTTTAAAATAAACTTTTTACTCTTGAGCCTATGTAAAAATTCCAGCTAACCAAAAATTTTGTTCGTGGGCTTATAATAAATTATCTAATAAATTTTAAATGAGATTTCTTAAATATTGTCCGGTTAAATTACTTAAAAAAAATTTATATTCTACCAAAATAAATTTTTAGACTCGTTATCTATTAAAAATTACTCGTTAAATTTCAAGTAGGCTTTCCATATATATTAACCCTAAAATATTTTATAGAACTTGCGTTTGGCTTGGGTGTTAGACCACTTCTGATTAGGGCTGAGCACCGCCTGTTTCGGAGTCGGAGGGCCCAACCTCCGACTCCGACTCTGACTTTGTCGGAGGTCGAATCCGACCTCCGACTCCGACTCCGAGATGTGCAAAATCCGCTCCGACTCCGACTCCGACTGTCGGAGCGGAGTCGGAGCGGAGTCGGATTTTTTGATTTTTTTTTAATCTTTTTTAACTTCATATTTGACCTACTTTTAAAAAAAAAAATTTGTGGGCTTTCAAATTTCAATTTTCTCAACATTACAATCTAAACTAATTAAACTTTTGATTATAACAAAAAATACAACTAAATAAAATAAGTAATATACTAACATGCATTCAAAAAGTAAAAAAAAAAAAATCCTATTTTTACATATACTCCCATCATCCATATCCTGATATCCACATCCAACTAAATACTAATCACTACAATAA
The DNA here is from genome assembly GCF_004785595.1 of Juglans microcarpa x Juglans regia. Taxonomy (NCBI): domain Eukaryota; kingdom Viridiplantae; phylum Streptophyta; class Magnoliopsida; order Fagales; family Juglandaceae; genus Juglans; species Juglans microcarpa x Juglans regia. Next base: position 4,358,953 of record NC_054603.1, on the reverse strand, counting down.
ACATTCACATACCACACCTACCATCCATCATCCATAAAAATTAAAAAGAAAGTTCTATTTTGACATGTACTCCCATCATGATATCATCCATATCCTGATATCCACATCATTCTAACAACAAAAAAAATCCAAAATGTTCTAAGAGCCAACCAAAATAAATGTTCCCAAGAACATTTAAATATTTAATTACAAACTTTCAAATGCACCAAAATAGAATAAATTACAAACTTCCAAATTACAATATTCTAAATGCCCAACAAATGAACCAAAATATATTAAATGTTAGAAACTTCCATATGTTCCAACTTCCAACTTTCAAGTTGTGCCTGAAAAAAAAAAAAAAAAGAATATTAGTAAGGAAAACAACCCAACTTTAATATCATATGAAAAATAAATTTAAACAAATATAAAAAACATGTATATTACATCTTATTAGGAAGATGCAAAATCTTATATAGTTGTAATATTCTCAAAAAGCCTATTAGGAGGAATGGATCCATTTAGCTTTTTTGAACTAAGGTCTCGGAAACTTAAATAAATATGAACTTATGGTATAAACAAAGTAGAAGTAAATAGCAGAGTTGTCTTTGAAAAGTAAACAGAATTCAACATGAAGCATTTAGTATTTTGGATAGTAACTCAAACCTCAAATGCTCAATATGTCAAATTGTCAATCATCTTCACGAAGTAAGTTGGCCATACCAATGATTAATTCTACATTAAGATGTTAAAGTATAGGAGGTTAGTATCAAAAAAGTCAAAATCAACATATATAACAACTTAAAAAAATCTCTAAATACATTACCTGAGTCTAACTTATAACTCTCCACATCATCAATGGCATCCGTATAATTTTGACTCAAGCATATAGGAGTTGACTTCAACCAGTTTTGCGTGCACACAAGAGCTTCGACAGTTCTAGGAGCCAAAGAACTCCTAAATGGATCCAGGACACGGCCTCCTGTGCTAAATGCCGACTCAGATGCAACGGTGGTGTTCGGAATGGCCAAGATATCTCTTGCCATTAGAGCAAGAACTGGATATTTGCTTGAGTTGACTTTCCACCATACCAAAATTTCAAAATTTCCCATAGGAACCTCAACATCCTCTAACAAATACCGCTCTAGTTCAGACTTACAATCCATCAAGGATGCTGATTTTCGATCTTTATGGAATCCCAACAAAAAGTCCATGGGATCATCATCATTACAGGCACTACTACTACTACTCCCCATTGATGCACTAGCCTCACCACTCCGACTCCGAGTTGACTTAGACCCAGTTACGCAACCACTACAAAATCTTACATATTGTTCATACAAATATTCCATATCCCTCTTGAGGAGTCCAACAAATTCCTCACCCCTCTCATCGCCCAATGTTTTGTTGAACCAATATGCTTGAGCAACTAATTTGTACCGTGGATCAAGAATGACAACAACAAACAAAAATCGATTTATTTTTTCTAGATCACCCCAATATTTATTCTACTTTGTCTTCATTCTCAAAGCAATTGAACTCAAGCGTCGATTACTATTGTTACAAAAAATATTCAAGTTTTTATGAATATTAATGAGCTCTTGGACATACAAATTTGATGTGACATATAGTGTACCAGAAATACGCAGGATGACATTATAAAATACATGAAGAAACTTTTCAAAGTTTCTTATGGTCTCCCAATCATCAGCCCCAGGAGCTCCTAGACCCTTTTTCCCATGCCCATCCTCAGACAAATAAACTCGTGAGTAAGGATCCTCATCAAGCAAAAGTTGGAAGGCTTTTTGATACTTATCAACCACGTCCAACATAAGAAAAGTCGAGTTCCATCTAGTAGGCACGTCAAGACACAAGAAACTAGAACATGACACTTTTGACCTATCAACACAAGACTTGAAAGTGACAAGTCTTTGGGGAGAAGACTTCACATACTTAATCAAATTTCTGACTCTTATGATCGAGTCATCAACATCTTTCAAACCTTCACTCACAACAAGGTTTAAGATGTGTGCTGTACACCTCATGTGAATAAACTCGTGAGCTGCAACACAATCCTCACTTCCTATTTCCCTTGTTCTCAACCAATCAATAGCAGAGTCATTAGAGGTAACATTGTCCACGGTAATTGTGAGGATTTTGTCAATGCCCCAATCAAGCATACACTCCTCCAACTCCCTCCCAATCGTTGCCCCCTTGTGGTCGCTAATCCGAACAAATGAAATGATTCGCTTCTGCAAGTTCCAATCACTATCAATAAAATGAGCGGTCACACACATGTAATTAATATTTTGGATAGAAGTCCAAGTGTCGGTGGTCAAGCACACTTTTTGTTTGGTGGTCATAAACATTTTCTTCAAGCTATCATTCTCTTTCAAGAATAGCCTCATACAATCACGCATTACGGTAAATCGAGAAGGAATTGAAAACCTAGGATCAAGGGATTTAGTGTATTCCCGAAACCCTTGGCCCTCAACAACCCTAAAGGGTAACTCATCCACTATCACCATCCTAGCAAGAGCTGCCCGGATTTTTTTCTCATTGTACTTGGTCATTCCTAAGCTCTTCTCCCCTTGGCCTTCAATTCTTGCTTCTGGGACCAAGAATGTTTGAGTCTTGTCCAACTTACTCTTACGGTTTTTGGGGCAAAGTTGGATGTGTGTTTTCATGGCCGAAGTGCCTTGCCGTTTGGGATGGCATTTCCATTGCCTCCCACAATGGTTACAAATAGCTATAAGCTCTTCGGAATCACAATCGGACACTCTTGTGAAGTGGACCCATACCAAAGACCTGTTCTTAGGAACTCTACTACCAGGTGGAGGGCGAGGATTAGAACAGAAGGCACTAGGAGTGCCTACCGAAGATTCTATTGGTCCGCTGGACTCTTCAACTATGGGACATGGAACATCAATAGGCTGTTCTGGGATGCCAGGGGAAGATGTAGCTGTGGATGTAGGAGTGTTTGTGCCTTCTATATTCATGATTTAAGAACTAAAACACAACAAACAAAAAAAATCATACGATTAAGACAATCACTAAAACAGCCAAACACAGCCCTAAAAGCATAATACAAACTCATTAACTCAACTTGTGGATGTTTTACAATCACTAAAACATAAATATATTTGAGAAAATATATATTCATCTTAAACAGAAAAATAGAAAAAAAAAATCATACCCAACATTCAACAACATAAACGAAAACACCACTAAAACAACATCAAAAATTACATATTTTTGACCCTTTTGGGTAACAGATTCCCCAATCAACAATCAACAAAATAAACCAAAACTTGATGACTGATGAGTGATGAGCTTTCTGTTTAACATCAAAGATTCAAAATTTGTTTGTTCACTTGGCTCATTTAATTAATTAAAGTGCCAGAATGTCAGTGTTGTGTTTGCATGAATGCCAAAAATTATGGAGATCATTTTGTTATGAATTAAACTATAATGCCAAATTTGGAAATAAACATAGAAAAAATCAATATTACTACCGAGAGGAGCTGAGCGAGAGGGGGGCTGTGCAAGAGAGGGGCTCCGCAAGAGGGCTGCGTCGCCGCGAAGGAGGGGCTCCGCGAGAGGGCTGCGCGAGGGAGGGGCTCCGCGAGAGGGTTGCGCCTGTGCGAGGGAGGGGCTCCGCGAGAGGGCTGCGTGAGGGAGGGGATCCGCGAGAGGGCTGCGCCTGCGCGAGGGAGGGGCTCCGCGAAAGGGCTGCGCGGCAGGGCGAGACTCGAGAGATTGCTGTGCGAGAGAGTGCTGCGTGAGAGAGCTGTGTTAGTCTACGACTACGAGAGAGGGCTGCGGCTGCGCGAGAGGGAAGGGAGGGCTGCGGGCCTGCGCTGCGGCGCTGCGCGAGAGAGGGATAGGCTTTGTATTTCAGAGTCTCAGACTTTCAGTTTCATTTCAGCCGAATTAGCCCTAATTCACCATTCTTGAAGATGAAATTGAAAAGGGGGGAAGTATAAATCTAAACGGCGCCGTATTATATATATTAGTAGTATAAATCTATTTTATATATTATATATATATATTAAGATTCATAAAAAAATATATGATATATATATTATTATACATGAATATTAAAAAAAAGGTACCGTATAAGAAATATTAGTAATACACTAATATACTTTATATATATGTATATAGATTAAATCTCTAACCTCTTAATTCTTATACTTGATATATATATATATTAATATATATAAATATTAGTAATACACTAATAGTATTAGTATTAGTAGTGATATTAGTTATACTAATAGTTATATTAGTATTAGTTATAGTCATTTAGTATAACTAAATCAGTATAAGTTATATTGATTTAAATTTTAGTATAGTTATAATACTACAAGTTATAACTATTTAACTATAGTCTATATTAGTATTAGTATTAGTTATAGTGATTAGCATTACTATATTATATATTAGTATTTGCTATAATGATTTTAATTTAGTATACTAATACTAGTATATTACTATAGTTAATAGTACCCTATAGTAATATAACTATATTAGTATTACTTATAGTGATTTAAATTTTAGTATAACTATATTAGTATAACTTATAGTAATTTAGTATAGTTATAATACTATAAGTTATAACTATAGTCTATATTAGTATTAGTATTAGTTATGGTGATTAGCATAATTATATATTAGTGTTTGCTATAGTGATTTTAATTTAGTATAACTATATAATAATATTAGTATAAATGTTATACAGACTATATCACTGATTGTATTAGTACACTAATATCTAATACTAGTATATCACTATAGTTAATAGTATCATATAGTAATACTGTAATATAATATTAGTAATTAATACTATAGTGATTTATATAGTAATTTATATATAGGCTTAAAGTGGTTTACTAATTTATATATAGTAATTAATACTATTAGTAATTTATATGAATAATACTTTAGTTATTATACATTAATATTATATGTTATTATAAATTTATAGATTAGTGTTTATACATTAGTATTACAATATTACATGTCGATGTTATTATGCATCTTAGATTCTTAGTGTTTATGGTATATTATATATACATTAGTATTATATGCTATTATATTTATACATTAGTAATTTAGTGTTGCATGGTAGTATTTAGTAATATTGTAAATTTGTAATAGTATGATATTTACATCTAGTTATATACTAAACTATTATTAGTCAATTTAGTCCATATATTATAGTATAAATATATTATTTAACTAGAATATTATTGAGTTTAATTAACTATATAAGATATAGTTGTATAAAATTTAAATAATTAATATATAGAAAAACACATATTCTTATAAAATATATATAAAATCGGAGGCGGAGGTGGAGTCGGAGGCTGAGGGTCGGAGTCGGATCGGAGCGGAGCCGGAGTCGGTTCATCAATGACTCCGACTCCGACTCCGACTTCTAAGAGGAAAAAACCTCCGACTCCGACTCCTACTTGTCGGAGTCAGAGCGGAGCCGGAGTCGGAGTCGGATTTTTAGATTTTTGCTCAGCCCTACTTCTGATTGCCAACTCCTATATATTCCTTTTAATTGGCAAAAAAGAAAAAAGAAAAAGAAAAATCTCCTTATAATGATCCTCCTCTATAAACCCGAATAATGCAATCTTAATTCCCTCATTTCTACCTCATTTGTTTCAAGCTAGTATAACGTCTTGAACTCTTTCTTTATTAATATATTTAGTTTAATTAGTCGAGGGAAAAGAAAACTCGTAGAAGTCAGAACAAGATCGGCGGCTGGTCTTTTAGCTTTTGAGCTTTTGGCTAAGATACCAAAGTCATTCGATGTCTTTATAATTACTGCTGTCAATGTACGTATACTTCCCTAGCGCATATATATATATATATATATATATATATAATATATATATTAGCCGTGGTTTATCATGCAAAGCACGTTTGCCATATTTGTCTAATTAAAAGAAGAAATAAAATTTCTGAAAATAATGTGTTCAAACATCAAATAAAGTGTGACTCTTTACATGTAGCACAGAATCTTGAGTAATTGAATTAGTTATTGGAAAGTACTAGTTTGTCCCTCACTTTGTCCTTTCACTTTGATCGCTTGTGTATTTAATTTTTTTTTACTTAATGATTAAGGAAGTGATTTTTAATATATTGATGTATTTTTTATGTTTTAAAAATATTCAAAAAATGAAAAAATGAATTTTTTTTTATCAGTAAAAGAAAGATATTATATATATGAATGAAATAGACATAGTCCTTGCACACAGGAAGTATACATAAGAACTCGTAGCTACATTCTAAAGACGGTAAAATAAAGACAAGAATTCTTGAACATTATCCCCATGTAATACAATAGTGGAAAACCAACACATTAGAGTATGGAGAAAAAAATTCTTCAACTCCGTCATTGAGCGTTCTTTATCTTCAAAGCAATGTGCATTCCTTTCCGTCTAAATACACCACATAATACACAACAGAATCATCTTCCATACTGCTACCACTTGATGACTGCCTTGCATGTTTGGCCAACAACCCAACAAATCCACCACCCTCATAGGCATAACCCAAACAACATCAACCCTTAGAAAGATTTCATCCCACAACACCCTTGTTAACTCATAGTGTAATAATAGATGGTCCGCAGATTCTCCATTCTTTTTGCACATGTAACCCCAATCCAATCCAACACTACCCAAGCTCTCTTTCTCAAATTTTATGTGGTCAATATCTTCCCAAGAGTAGCACTCCATACAAAAAAAGTTACTTTCGAAAGCACACGGGACCTCCAGATACTCTTCCAAGGAAACTGAATACTACCAAGTTATGTTGTTAAGATGCTGTAATACGCCTTCACTGTGCATATCTTGTGGTTATTAAGCTGCCACTTCAACTATCTCGTTGTGCCGTAGGAAACTCCATCGAGTATAATAAGCTGAAAAATTCTGAAACTATAGGTAATTCCCAATCATGAAAATCTCTAATAAAAAGAACATTCCATTGCTGCACACCATGAGAGTATACACGCACATCCGCCACTGAAACTTTCCCATTAACTGCAATACAATATAGGGCCGAAAAAGCCATTTCCAATGCATAATCTCCACACCACACGTCCCGCCAAAATCTGATACAAGCGCCCTCACCAACTACAAAGCGTATTTGATTTACAAAACTCGGCCATCCCTTCCTTATGTACTTCTATAAACCCACACCATACCTTCATCTCACTTCCTTAGAGCCCCAACTACCCCAATCGACCCCATATCTAGCATCAATAGTTTCCTTTCACAATGATCTCCTCTCCAAGTGATATCTCCAGAGCCATTTTCCTAATAAAATTTTATTAAAAATTCTCAAGTTACAGACTCCCAACCCCCCATTCACAACTGAGGCACATACAGTTTTCCATCTAACAAGATGGAACTTCTTCTCCTCCCACATGCCTCCCCATAAAAATGTCCTGAAGAGTTTCTCCACTCTGTTCACCACCCCTACAAGCACAGGAAACAAAGATAGAAAATATGTAGGGAGGTTAGTGAGTATACTCTTGATAAGGGTAAGGCGACCCCCTTTTGATAAATACACTCATTTCCAACCAGCCAGCTTTTTCTCTATCTTTTCCACTACTTCATCCCATATAGCTCTATTCTTGAAAGTCGCTCCCAACAGGAGGCCCATATATTTCATTGGGAGCGAGGATACCTTACAATCCAAAAGGCTTGCCAAACCTAGGATATTAGAGACCTCACCCACATGAACCATCTCAGATTTGCCCAGATTCACTTTTAACCCTGACACTGCTTCAAAGCAAAGTAGCAAAGCTCGTAAAGTTTGGATCTGGCTACTAGTCGCTTCACAAAATACTAACGTGTCATCTGCAAAAAGAAGATGTGAGATGATAATGGAACCACCAGAACCATTGCCCACCTGAAATCCCGATAAGAAACCTCCCCCAACAATAGCCTGCACCATCCTACTTAAAGCTTCAATAACTATAACAAATAGAAGAGGAGATAGAGGATCTCCCTGCCGCAAGCCCTGCGAACTGTCAAAAAGACCAGCAGGTGTGCCATTAACCAGAACCGAGCGGTTGAAATACAATGACGCATCCATGCAATCCACCTATCCCCAAAACCAGTTCTCTCAAGCAAATATAAGAGAAAATCCCAATTCACATGATCGTATGCCTTCTCCATGTCAAGCTTGCACAAAACACCTGAACCTCCCTCCCATAATTTGTAGTCCAAACACTCATTTGCAATGAGTACTGAATCAAGGATTTGTCTCCCTCGAATGAAGGCGTTTTGGGACTTGGAGACAATATGTTCCAACACCAGACTAAGCCGGTTAGCAAGTGCCTTCGAAATAATCTTGTAAACGCTACTAACCAGACTTATAGGCCGAAAGTCTTCAATAGATGATGCCCCATGTTTCTTGGGAATGAGAGCAATAAAGGTCGCATTCAGTGACTTTTCAAACTTTTGGAAAGAATGAAATTCATTGAAAACCTGCACAACATCACCTATTACTATGTCCCAGCAGGTTTGAAAGAAACCCATTGTAAACCCATCCGGTCCCGGCCTTTTATCCTTAGCCATACCCGAAATGACCTTATAAATCTCTTCTTCACCAAAAGGTCTCTCCAACACACTTACACTTTGCGGGTCAATTGCCTCAAAATGCAAAGCATCAATCTTTGACCTCCGAGGAACCGATTCTGAGAGAAGGGTCTCATAGTACTGAACTAGATGGTTTTCTAGCTCGGGTGGAGAAGCTAGTACTTAAAACCCTGATTTAAGAGACTCAATGGCATTGTTACACCTATGTGAATTGGCTACTTTGTGAAAGAACTTCGTACACCTATCACCTTCTTTCAACCAAAGAGCCCTGGATTTTTTACGCCATGAAGTCTCCTCTGACAACAAAACCCTTTCCAGATTTGCCATAACCATGCCCTTCCTCAATGCCACATCTTCCGAATTATCTCCCAAGAACTCTTTCTCTTCTAAGTCTTACAGTTCCTCCATCAGTGTACCCTTCTGATTGTCAATGTGACCAAACACCTCCAAATTCCACTTCCTCAAGTCTTGATTAAGAGCCTTCAATTTTCCTGCAAGAATGTAACTAGGGGTACAAATAAACTGATACGAAGCCTACAAGCACGTACCATCTCTACAAACCCATTCTCTGTAAGCCACATGTTTTCAAACTTGAAATATTTGTGCCCCTTGTGAATACCCCCACAATCCAAAAGGATAGGAAAATGATCTGAACCACCATGCACGGCTGAGTCTATGCACTCCCCGACAACAACCCACCTTGCGACAACAGATGATCAGCCCTCACGATCTCCACCGCAACAACATCCTCTGTGATCTCGCCATCCTCCAAAACTCTTCTCCTGAAAGACTACCAGCACACCGTTAAGCTCAACCACGACCAGTGGTTCTTTCTGTGCCGGTGGGAAGACAGGCACGGCATTTATCGGCTCCATTGGAGAATGACTCGGCAGCTAGACCGATATTTCGGTCTCCAGCTGCTTAGCCCGCCAGGTTTTTGGGCCTACGGCTTGGCCCAGAGCCAAGCCCATATCGGCCGACGAGCCTTTACCAAAACCAGGCCCAGGTTTCTCGAAGCCCACCAACGGGCCCAACTCTACCCCTGAATCACGGCCCAAACCATTCTCTTTACTAACACCCGAAACACAGCCCATACCCACTCTCAATACCTCCTTGCCTTTAACGCAGCGTTTCAACCAATCTATTTCCTCTAATAAATTCCCAACTTTTTTCTCCATCTCCCCCAGCACCCGTAAAATTTTTTCCTGATTTGGCCCCAACAGTACACTACCATGCACGATCTCTGCACTTCCCACGCCTGGCAACCCAACACTCACTGGTCAAACCTGGTTCTTCTGTGTTTGGAGTGCCTGATTGTACGACTGCGCCCCAACTGCCGTCCACGAAGGAGCACCACCACCACCCCTAACCATCTTCAGGTTCCCATCCTGAACCATACCACCTCTGTTTCTCACACTCGAAACAGAGGAAGGAGGACTGAGCTCCTTAAGAGTAACACCAAAGTTCCTCCACCTGTCTCCCTTCCTTCCTTCCGGCACTAATAGCATACCTCTCATTTTTTCATGCCCAAATTCTGAATTGCAGATAAAATACTCGTTGTTGTTACAACCTTTCCTCACCATTAAAACATTATTTCCCTTTCTACAAGTTCTCAAGAACTCTACAGGTCCCAAAGTAGCTGCACACTCCCTAACCATTGAACCCAACCATCCCAGGGCTTCATGGTCCAAAGAAATGTATTTCACCCCACGACGGCTGCTCTCAATGATTCTCCACCACTTATCATTCTCCTTTCTAAACTCAAAAACTTTCTGATCAATAACCACCTCCCTACACAACCCCATCCTAACCAACCAACACAATAACTCAACCTGGACTAATGCCCTAATCACCACAATATGTTGTTGCCATTAACACAACACTACCAACAGCAAGCAAAAAAACACGCAAAGGAAGAAGAAATGTACGGAGAGAAAACTTTTTGAAATGGAGATGTTCTTTAAATGAAATGAAAAAAATAAAAAGGGAAGTTTGTGCTAGGTGGCACACCCCGCGGTCATTGCTGAGTGGCAGCCTAGCATAACTCTTAGTTATTAGTTTACAATCATCAAGATTGAAAGAGTACATAAGATTGATTAGTAAATGAGTAATACTACTCATCATCTCATAATGTACCATTAATGCATAGGAGCATAAAACTTAATATAAGCAAGCATCTATGAATTAAATTTAAATTATGTTAAAAACTCTAATTATATAGATGGTTTTACTTTATTAAAAATATTTAGCAAAACTTCATCATTTATTTAATGATGAAAGATTAGTATTTTATAAATTAAAGTTGATTTTAAATGTATGATATGATATTTATATTTTAATTATCTATTTTAAGTTAGTTTATTTTCAATGTTTTAACTTCCATTGTTGGTTCAAATCTAAAGACTCAAGATGAAGGGTTGGGATTTAAAGTCTCAAACCCTAGCTTTCCCCTCACTTTCCCCTCTTCCTTCTCTCTCCTCCCTCCCTCCAGCCCACGCCCCTCTCCCTCTCGATCTCTCTTCTCCTTGGCTCCTCCTAGCAACGTCAGCCGCCGTTGCCGCACCACCACCAGGCCTAATCACCGGCAACCTTCCCCATGCTGATCTCCTCCCCACAGATCTCTCTCTCTCTCTCTCTCTCTCTCTCTCTCTCTCCCTCCCCCCCTCGGCAACAGGCCGAAGCCCGTAGCCTTCTCTCTTCCTCCCCCTTTGATTTCCCTCCACCGCGCTGCTGTGAGTAGCTCCTCCCACATGCTTCGACTGCCACCTCTCCCTCACGACGCAGTAACCCGATCTGACTCATTCTCTCACGAAGCCTTTCTCTATCTCTCGGGTTCTTGCCGTTGCATGACCTAGCTAGATTCCCTACAGCCCACGACGCCGCGACCAGCCCTCCGCAGCACCTCCATGCCCAGCCAAGCCTCTGCCTCTCCCTTGCTCTGTTGTATCCCACGCCCAAGCCCTTGGAACCCCAACGCCACCATGCTTCTCCCCTTACCGCCACCACAGGGTCACCACGAGGATTTATGTGTGGTCTGAAATTCTTCAAAACCAGATAGACAAAAAACGTAATGAGATGAAGCAAGACAGGGGCATAAATAGAAAAAAGTGATATCTCTTATATAGTGTCTATATGAGATGAACATGAATGAATAGTAATTCGTGTTTAACATTTTTTATCCTACTTTTTGAGAGGGAGATGGCGTGTGGCTGGAGGAAGGGAGGGAGGGAGGGAGGAGAGACAGGGAAGAGGGAAAAGTGAGGGGAAAAGCTAGGGTTTGAGGCTTTAAATCTCAACCCTTCATCTTGAGTCTACAGATTTGATTCAATAGTGGAGATTAAAACACTGAAAATAAACTAACTTAAAGTAGATAATTAAAATATAAATATCATATCATACATTTAAAATTAACTTTAATTTATAAAATACTAATCTATCATCATTAAATAAATGGTGAAGTTTTGCTAAATATTTTTAAGAGAGTAAAACCATATAAATAATGAGAGTTTTTGACATATTATAATATTTTTAGGACTTCCAAAAGCAAGTGAGAATACATAAGAAGTGTTGAGAATGTTTGTGAATGGTAATGAAAAAAGTAATGAAAAAGTAATAATAGAATATTGAATAGTAGTAAAAAGTAGATGAAAAATAATGAATAGTAATGAATAGTAGAAAAAGTATGTGAAAAGTAATAATAAAGTAAATAATAGTAGTGAGAGTGTTTGAGAGTATTTGAGGTACTTTTGGCTGCCAAACAAGGAGTTTAATGATAAAAGAACGTGAGAGCAACATAAGAATAAAAGACTCGGTATTTTTTTAAGTGCTCCCTGAGTCATTTAGTAATGTGGTTGAGTTTTTATTAATCGTGAGATTATTTTTTTATTCATGCAATCAAATTTTGGAAATTATCTTTTCTTGCCATAATTTGAGTATATTTTATTATTCTTGAAAATGCAGAAACAGGGAGGGTAGATTTGCTTTCTACATTTTCTGCATGGTTGGAAGTAACATGACATACATGCATTGATCTCTATCGTCAAATATGGTTAATTTGTAGAGCTGAAATTTCCATGCAGAGCTTTAACATGTGACCATGATTGATCTTTCACATAATGATCAACCCAAAGGAAATATTTGGAGATACTGCAGTTGCAACAAACTCTTCTTGTTAAAGTAAAGAAATATGAAATTCATTGATGCTTGCTTATATTAGGTTTTATGCTCCTATGCATTACACTTTTTACTAATCAATCTTACGTACTCGTTCAATTTTGATGATTGTGAACTAACAACTAATTCAATTATTCAAAATTTTGTCTTACATGTAAGGAGTTACACTTTATTTACTGTTTGAACACATTATTTTCAAGAATTTTATTTTTTCTTTCAATTAGGCAAATGTGGCAAACGTGTTTTGCACGTTTAACCACTACTAGTGTGTATATATATATATGTACGTACTTTCTACGTAGCTATATACGAGATTTGTCCACTTTATTCATGCATGGCCACTTTCGAAGATACTTCGATCATTTTGTGAAGTAATCATTAACCAAAGTAGCGGACTATTATAAACATTTGAATTATTCAATATTCACACTGTTATGCTATTGGGCACTCCTCTGCAGGTAACCCCAGGCCCTGAGCTCGGCATGAGCAGCTCATATGGTGAAATCCCTGCCCCAAATCTGTTCCTAAGGTTTATATCAGAGTTTTTCTTCTCAATTTCCTTTTCAATTCTTCTTATCTCCATTGAAAATCTGTAAAATGCCTCAATGATCTCAGTGTCTCCCGACCAGGTCGATAAATCTTTCCTCACTCCTATATATTCTTCGTCAGGTGAGTGTGATGAAATTATATCAATCACAGCCATATATTTCGTTGTTTGACTCCAACTTGGCAAAGAGGATAAGAAATATCCCTGCGGATCAGAGACAAAAAGTTTGTACTCAGGATCATTCTCTTTTGGTATGAGTTGTCGCATTAATGGTGGTCGTGTTGGGACGTAACCACCATAAGGGTACTGCCCAAAGTTCAATGCTGCATGCTGAGCTGATGCGAGCCAGATTATTGTGGTGATTATGGAGGTAAGATCATCAGGAGTAGAGAGTTTTGGCCACCAACTAGCATGTCGCAGATCAGCATGGCCCACATTGATCGACTCATTGTACCAAGTTTGAAGCTCCAAATCTGAACAGACTGCATTTGCATCTGTGTAGTAGTAACCCACATAAGTCTGAACCAAGTCTTCAATTGCAGACCATATGAGGAGCCCATCTGTTGCATAAGGATAATCTTCAATGAGTAGTCTTAGGCCATGGGCTTGAGTTTGGTCTGGTACCGCTACTCCTCTACATGGAGAGGAAATTAGAGTTAAATCTAAAGACAATCAACTTTAGTGAGGAAATCAGTAATTCAAAGGATTTAAAGCAGTTCATATCTCAAACCTTCTAATGAGATCTGCGGGAAGGTTTTCTTGGTCAAAGCGCCACCAGTTCCCGTAGGCAGCACAGCTAATCTGCATGCAATATTTGCCGGCTGTGAAGTTCGTCTCGATGATACCTCCGGCATTGATGAGAGTTTCACGGGCCATTGCGTTTATCTTCAATGTGTATCGCATGTGAGGATCCAAAAGTTTGTATATGGGGTGCATCACACTCAGCTGTCGGTGAGCAGCTATTATTAATGGTTCCATGCATGCATGGGTGCGCAACCTGTTTAATCATTGGCAATCAATTAATCTTCCTTGGTTAGGAAAGTGAGTGGATCATATCTCTTGACATGATCACGGGCAAAGGTCAGGTTTAGATTATTTTTGTATATACATATAGGGAGCTAGGTGGGTTTTGCATATATACCAGTGATGAACAAGTTGATGAACACCAGAATCGTTGGAGCAGACATGAGCTTTTCCAAGCTGCCAGAGCCAATGTGTGGTAGCATCTACAGGAGGTGTGAGGACCTGGTTTGGAGAAGAATTTGGATCCACTGCTGGAAGGCTGAGCTCGATAGCAATAGGCTTTAATGTTCCCATTGGGGTTAAGAAGAAGATTGTGCGAGTTGCATAGGCTTTACGGTCTTCAAGACTGTTTATTTGGTTGAGAAATGGGAGATACATGTCATGATAGTCTAGTATGAACAACTTATTCTCTTCCATTGCCTGAAAAAGTATATTAAAAAGTTGATGATCAGATATCAAAAAGAAGAAGAAGTGTTTGTTGTTGTTAACTGTATTGAGAAAATGAACTCATGTATTTCTTTTGTGCTACAAATAATTTCTTGCAAGTATCGTTACCTGTTGTACCGACATCCCATTTAGATGGCCTTCAATATGTTCTTCTCTGAGTGCTGATTCTTGTGCACCGTAGATGGAGGGATCCAATTTGCTTTTAGGTGGAAAATCCTATATATTGTTTTGTACATTCGCGAGAAGAAATTAATTAAATAGTCTCAGTGGGAAAAGCCTATGCCATAACCATATATTGCTATTTTTTTTTTTTTTTTAAGGCGTTATCATTGTGCTGTATGCAGTTGTAATTACCTTGAGAATTTCTATGCTTAAAGGGTTTATCCCTGCGAGAGCTTGACGGCTAAATTCATCATCCCGTAACCAACAAGATGTATCCCCTGAAACCAGATCAAGGTTCTCACATATATAAATACTAAATATATATATAGAATTGTGCTATAATTAGTAGTTTAATTTCCTTGAGGAATTACACTTTAAAAGGAGAGCAGTACACACACACACACACACATATATATATATATATATATGTAAAGAAATTCATGGAGTAGTAATGCATTCCCATCATTGCCAGTACCCATGAGATTTACTCATTAGAGCTCTGGGATTTTGTCACAGCATGTAATGGAACTATACCCTATATAATTTCTTCCAAGCATCAAGAACCTCTTCAAGGTTCCTGTAATCAATTGCAAGAATGCTGATAATTTATTCCTTATATTTTATCTAAGAGCATATAAGTACGGACACCACTTTAGTTTTGTTGTTATAGTGCCAAAAGGAGTCCTATAATTAAAATTATGCTTACTGGAGATGATCTGTGGAGGGTCAAACTTGAAGAATTCTTCTACAGAATCTTGCACCTTTCTTAAAATCTTTGGAAATGAACGCTTGATCATCTTCTCATGACTTCCATCTCGTGGCTTCATTTCATGAAGAGTCCTCTCTTTGTAGAGGCTGTTAAGATCAGAAAAACATTTGAAAACATCATCACTCTTTGCGACAGTTAAGGACGGGATTATATTCCGGAGTATTCCCTTCAACTTCCCCAGATTGAAAGCATCTCTTTTGCCCTTCTCCAGCACTTCATCTCTCGGCACGTATATAGACTGGGAGGCATTCAGACGCGACTCTTGATTTATATCTGTGCCATTCATGAAATATGCATGAACGAGAACTCAGAAATTTTCACAAATCTTACAACTGATCATCGATCTTGTTGTAAAATAAGCAAAGATTCTACAACCCAATTAGGAAGTGAACATGAATTTCCAGGATTAATTGCATGATCTGTCGTACTTTTTAAGTGATAGACTCACCTGTATCAGTAGGAGGCCGTCCAGTACGACAACGTCTTGGATGAGGGTTCTTTTGACCTCCAAGGGTTGGCCTCACGTATTCGATTCCCTGGTCTGGATTGCCTAAGTCGTTGTATACGTCGTAGTCGTATACTCTGTCAGAAGGTATCCTGAGTCCTTTTCCATCACCCTGAAGTTCCCTCAGTTCTTCATCTCTTAGCTCCTTGAGTCCCGCTGGAGTTTCCCAGGGCAAATACGCCTGCCACATGTAAATCACATCCCCAAAATCAAGATGAATGGTTTTTCTTTTTCTTCAAAGGAAAAATATTCATGAGTTTCCCCATTTTCAGCATAAACAACACGAAAAATTAAACAACCATTCAAGCAACATACATGATGATCATTGTACAGTAGAATATAGATCTTTGTTGGGCTTTTATGTGCGAGACTGATTGTGTATGTGACAATCTGGTATGATTATCCAGCTCTAATTTTTTTACAACTTCCATACAGACATGCATATTATCAAACTACATAAATCCTATATCTAGTGTGATTAATTTCACTTTTTATTTTACTTTTATCACTTAGGCTATGTTATTATTTATTAGTATTCATAATTTTATTTCTTATTATTATTTATAAATTATCTAAAATCACCTGAAAAGAGCATCACAGTCAATGTTGTCGTTGATATGAAACGAATTTATAAATAACGTGCGTGGTGATAGTTAATTGGTTACACATATAGAATCATTTAGGGACCATCATGTCTGCACTAAATTCCAACTGAAGAGATACTCGTACGTACAGAAAGACATCACTACCAATCAATTCATTAGATTATCTTAGCTTATTTTATTATTATTTATAAATTTTAAATTTTAAATTTTATTATTATTTACGAATCATCAGAATTGACGTCGATTTTCATCTAAATCCAAACTTTCCAAAATATTGGCCAACTTCGAGTAACTGTTTCCTTTTTCATAAGGAATAACGATAGATATAAGACTTTTTATTTTATAATTTTTTATATAATTATAATTTAAAATAAATATATTTATATAAACCAATGTTATTTTTATAAATTATTTTATAAAAATATTTTTCATTTTAAACATAATTATATAAAAAATTATAAAAAAATTGTATATCTATCATTTTCTTTTTACAAGAGTAGTGAATTTGCTTACTTGACGTGTCCCAATACAAATTGTATTTTTTTTTTTGGTTTTTTAATTTAAATATTTTTCAAACATGTTTAAATATTTTTAAAAATAAAAAAATTAATATACTAATAATCACTTTCTTAATTATTAAATAAAAAAATATTAAGAAAAAACTCAAGTATAGTATCATTTTACTTTTCACAAACTAATTAGCATGCGTACGTACGTCTTATTTAATAACAAGCAATTAATTAATTGGTTAAAATCAACAGCAAGAGCTAGCGCTGAAACAGTACTGAATCATCATGATGATCTTATATAGTTAATTACCTTATTGGACAAGAAAATTCTTTTACCGGCATAGACCTTTTCAGGCTGTACCCAAGAGTTGCACACAAACTCATGAACAACTCCTTCAATGGCGATGCTTTCCAAAAAGAATTCCTTCTGGTATTTGTTGCACACTGTGATGGCTCCTGGCACGCCGAAGTCCGACTCCACCATGAAATCAACTCTGTAAGTACTCGTCTCACCACCTGCGGTTGGTACTTTCATGGACCAGTCCAATATTGTTTCCTTGCTCATCTTTGGCTTCATCGTTCCTTCATATTATTGGGGAGAGTTGTAAGAAAGTCATCAGGAATTTACAAAAACAACATAAATAAAACATATTAAGAAGTGATCTTTATAATTACTTGGATCGATTTCAGTACTGCTAACAAGCTGAAGAACAACACCTCCCAGCTGCTTGGGATTTGAAGCATTTAACATTAACTGAGGCATCATTTCCATGAGATTTCCCATCTCATTATTCCTAATAGTGACCAGAGCTGTAACGCTCAATGCCACAAGTTTCTGATCAACATGATCAGTTTTCACCGGCGGCCGATTGTTTACATGAGTGTACTGAGCCGCGGCAGATGTTCCAGATCTGATCACTCCCAGCTGCTTCCTCAGTTGCAGTATTTTCATACGAGTAGGCCGAAAGATTGTGTGCTGAAGGGGATGGCTACGGGGAAGAGATCTTGGAAAGGGAGTAATAAAAAGCTGGCAGTCTCCCACGATAAATGCACTCATGAGGAGTTTCGTAGTCATGATTGCATTTACCATATGTGGAATAACAAACAATGCAGATAATTTATACAAGTATTAATGTTGCTATGCTTTTATAGAAAAGAGGGGTGGGGTGGGACATGATCCCATGAAAAACAATGCAGAGACCATCTGATCCTCACTCGTGAACCATGAAAAACACGTTGAGCTAGAATGGACATGATTTTTAAGAGGAGAAAATTATAATCACAAGTACTGCACACAGGTGATGTGCTATTATAGTCAAGCCAATCGAAATGCTCCGTTTGGATTCGGATGGTCTCAACCAATCACTTTTCACTTCATCTCAATATCTAAATATCATTCAAACAAAAATATTTTTCAATTTCAACTTTTTCATCTAATTATTATCTAATAATTACAATTTTCTCAGACTTCCAATTAAAACATAAAAAAATAATTCAACTTTTTCAAATTTTAAAACAAAAATTATATTCTAACAATATTATTTTAACTTTATAATATTTTTATTCAATTTTTTTCTCTTATTTTTCAAAATTCCATAAAACATCTTACTCAAACTATTTTAATATTATTAACAAATGATTTTAACTCAAACCATTTTACTACTATTATTTATAAATTCTTCATCTCATTTCAACTCGCCTGTATAACCAAATGATCGCATATTCATTATTGGTCTCTCATTAGTCTAGTAATTTCCTTTCTTTCACTTTGAATTAAGAGTTTTGATATGTACAAGTAAGTTTGCGTACCAATTTGTGTACTAATGTTGTTGTCTTCATATTCAAAATTCAAATGAGCAATGTTTTCAATAAAATCTACTTTCAGACCAATCATATTGAATGAGTGCGCGTATTAGTGCGCAGAATTGCTTACATTTAGATTTTTCCTTGAATTATTACACCTCTCTCTCTGTCTCTCTCTCTCGCCCAGCTATGTTTGGTTAGTAAAGTGATCTAAGATCATCTCAAACTATATATCTCACTACTATTCATAAATTATTCGCTATTTTTGAACTATTATTTATTATTTTTTTACTATTATTCACAGGTAATCTAATATCACCTCAACATCCAAATGTAGTTGAAATGAAATATTCCGTGAAGTGCTTTATAAGACGTTTGGATGCAAACAACTATGGCCCTACGAAACAACCACAGACAGTTTGTGTTTAACCTGAAGCCTAGACGAGGTCTCAGGCTTGTTTGGAAACACATATGTTATCTTATCTCAAAATTTTTCATAATTTTTTTAACTAAATATCACTCAAATACAAATATTTTTTAATCTCAAATCTTCACATTGTTTATCTAATCATTGCCTAATCATTACAACTTTTCTAAAATTACAAACAAAATATAAAAAATAACGTTACTTTTTCAAATTTTAAAACAAAAATTATATTAAAAAATTATATTCTAACAATATTTTAACTTATAATATTTTTTATTCAATTTTTTCTCTCTTTTCCAAAACTCTAATAAAACATCTTAACTCAAACTATTTCACTACAATTCACAAAATTCTCACCTCATCTCATTCCCTAAGCATCCCCTAGAGTATTTCAGAATTTTGTGAATAGTACTAAAATGGTTTGGGTGAGGATGCTTTATTGAATTTAGACAAATGAGATAGATGAAATTGAATAAAAATATTATAAAATTAAAATATTGTTTGAATATAATTTGTTAATATTACTTTTGTTTTGAAGTTTGTAAAAATTGTATTGATTTTTGTGTTTTATTTTGAAATTTGTAAAAATTATATTGGTTTTTGTATTGGAATAGTGATTAAGTAATAAAAGTCTTAAATTGAAAAATATTTTGTGCCTGACTGATATTTGAAAATAAATCCATAAGAAGTTTTGAGAATTCTTTGACAATCCAAACATGCGCGTATTAACGGTAAACAAGTTAAATTAGATCTTGCTTCTGATAGTTATTGTCGTAAACAAGTTAAATTAGATTCCATTATGTAATTAGATTTGTGATTATACTACTATTTTACAATTAGTTTTCAACTTCACGTGGAAAGGAGGGAAGATGATGTACAGTCTAGGATAGCTTTTAGGCCTAGATGATTTTACACCGTTTGGATTCAAAGTTGGTCTCAACTCATTTTATCTAATCATTACAATTTTTCTAAATTTTTACACAAAATATAATAAACAATTCAATTGTTTCAAATTCAAAAACAAAAAAAAATATTAAAAAATAATACTCCAACAATATTTTATTCAACTTTTATTTCAACTCACTATCTAAACCTCACTTAATGGGTTGTTTGTATACAAGAAGCATCTCAATTTATCTCATCTCATTTCATTTAATCATTATAACTTTTTCAAACTCTCACACAAAATACAATAAATAATTCCATTTTTTTCAAACCCCAAAACAAAAATAATATTAAAAAATAATATTCTAATCATATTTTATTTAATTTTCATCTCGTCTTATCTGATCTCAACTCACTATTCAAACCTCCCTAAGAGATTCCTTGATCCTCACCTCCTCCACCTTAATTATTTAATTAATAGAGAAATACTACTTACCATCTCCACACCTTACATCAACATGTAATTTTTTATTCTTATTCTTCTATATAAACATACATATTTACAAATGTCATATGAGTCCTCTCCTAGCAGGGTGAGTTTTTTCTCTCTAGGGAGAGTTAAGTCTCTTAGACGAGCTTGGCTAGTATGAAGAGGTTACAATGGAGAAGGATTTAACTAAACATTGGGAAGGCCTTTGTCTCACTGAGAAGGAAAAAGAGGAAGTGGTTTTACCTACAAACGTGACTGCCAAAACATCACAACATGGCAAGTTTTGTTTGCTGGCCATGATCATAGCAAAAAGACCAGTCAATTGAGAAACCTTTAAGTCTACCATGGCCAAGATATGGAGATGTGAGAGTTGGTTTAAATTCTCAGAAGTTGGCATGAATAATAAGTTCCTGGTCGAGTTTAACAAAAAGAAGGATCTGCAGCAAGTTATTAGAGGCAAACCTTGGTCCTTTGATAGATGGTTGTTGTGTCTGCAAGTTTTTGAAGGCAACAGATCCATAAATGAAGTACCCTTTAATAAAGAAGAGTTTTGGGTGCAGGTTTATAGCATGCCACTTGCAAGCATGACATATGAGGTTGGAGTCTAGATTGGTGAAAATATTGGTAGAGTAATAACTGTCCAGGTTGATGACAGAGAAATTGGATGGGGGAAGTTCTTGAGGATAAGGGTGGAGGTTAATATTTTAGAAGCTCTCCTCAAAGGGGTGTTTTTATCATTTGAAGGTAAGAAGACTTGGGTCCCTATCAAGTATGAAAGTCTTCCTATCTTTTGTTTTAAGTGTGGTGTGACTAAGCATGCTAAGCAAGGCTGCTCTGTCAGTTCACTTGGAGGCAATAAGCTGCAATATCGGGTGTGGATGTGAGCTCTAGTAGTGAAGGATAGTGAGAGCACAAATAAGAAATATGGGGAAGAAGACCTTCAGCACAAAGGAGAGGGACAGTCATGGATGAAGGGAAGGGGGGACAGGGTGAATGTCCAAAAAACAACACTGAGTCAATTGCAGAATTTTAGAAAACTGGTCTGCCTGATGTTGACAATGCAGCCAATTTGATGTCAACTGAAAACACACTTTCTCCTAGGATTTCTATAAAGACAACCCAGATGCTTTTTAAGGAAAGCTTGAGTGAGCTTATTTTGGATAGTTTTGAGCTGAATTTTCATGAAGGGGATGCCGGTCTGGAATGTGAAATTACCCAAGTACCCCTATAATGCAAGTTGGAAGAGGAAAGCTAGAAATAAAAGTTTTAAAAGCCTTTTAGCTGGTTTAGAGGAGAGCAATGCAAGCTGTCCAAGTGGCACCAAGAGAATGTGAAATTACCCAAGTACCCATGTAATGCAACGGAAATATCTACCAATTCACTTAACAAATTGATTAGTTGTCAAGCATGCAATTAATTTGATAAACAATCAAATACATAAAATAAATAAATTGCATAACACTAAGATTGGTATCGAAGGGAAACCCTTTAAAGAACTATTTAAAGGTAAAACCCTATGGGGCAGCCAAACTCAAGAAAATCAATCTTATTATTTGAAAACAATTACAAGTACTCATCAATTATAAAACTTTTGCAACTTGACTCTCTTACTTGCCCAGACAAACGACCCGTTTGTCTTCTACCGCGGTAGCAGCCAGAACCTCTGGCGATCTTCAAATATTGGCTTTCCTCCTAGAACTCTAGGGGCTGAAATCTAATCATACAATCCTCCACGCTCGAAGCACGATCACACTCAAAGAGAGATCATAAATATGAAAATTCACTAAGGAATTTTTTCACCAAACAATGCACTAGAAAGTGCTATAGAAAATATGTAGATCTGAATATCTAATAATCTTAACTAGTAGAATCCCTTAAATAAACTATTTGGAAAGAGTTCCAGTTTCAGTAGGATTCTGTTGACAGATAGAATCTGTCGCGAAGACGTCTCCTGACGGATTGCTGACATGTCGCGATAACTCTTCTCTGCAGTAACTGATTTTTGTTCAGCTTTTATTCTGGATAGTTTCTTGATAATTCGAAATTCTTTCTGCTTGATATCTTCTTTTTGAATCTTCTATCCAGATCACTTGATATCTCCTATCTTTTCGAACATTCAATCTTGATCAAAAGTCTTTTGAACCTTTATCTATTTAACCACTTATCTTAGAATTCAAATATTCATATATAAAGATAAAGACAAACCTTTATCTATTAATCTATTTATCTTTGAATTTAAATATTCATAGATAAAGATAAAGACAAATTACATTCATCCAATAATTCAAATAGGTCATAGTCATCTAATCCTAGCCAACAAACTTTTACATTAATAGAATGGTTACTAGATCAAGTGCAGGAGAGGCAACCCAGGTTACTAAGAAAGCAAAAAATGTGGTGATGCTTGGTGAAAGTGCAAATAGAATTGATGTGGTGGTGGCTAATGTACAACCCCACCATTTGCTATGAGTTGTCTAAATTGAAACTATCGAGGGCTTGAGAACCCTCGGACAGTGAATAAATTGCATCTCATGGTGCAAAATAAGGCTCCAACCTATGTTTTCTTAGTAAAAACAAAGTGCAATAGACTTAAAGTGGAAGCTGTCAAAAGTAAGCTGAAATTTGATAACAGCTTTGTGGTTAATTCGAAAGGGTCAAATGGAAACTTGGTCTTTCTATGGAAAGAAGAAATAGAAGTTGAGGTCCTATCTTATACACAACATCACATCTCACTGAAAGTTAAGGAAATGAAAGAGGGTGTTCCCTGGATTCTAATTGGATTCTATGGCAATCCAATCACAACAAAGAGGCATGAACGCTGGCAACTATTACAGGCTCTTACACCTACAACCTTAATAGGATGGCTGTGTGTAGGTGATTTCAATGAAATTTTGAGCTATAGAGAGAAATGTGGAGAACTTTGAGACCTTATAACCAAATGGAAACTTTTAGAGATGTTGTGAGTAGATGTGGTCTCAATGACATGGGCTATTATGGAAGGAATTTTACTTGGTCAAATGGGAGGCAAGGGGAGGCTTTCACTAAAGAAAGGTTAGACAGGGTCTTCTGCAACAATGTCTGGTCAACCTTATTTAATGACTCAAGAGTTTACACCCTCCCAACTCTTAACTCAAACCACAACCCCATATGGATTGCTATGGAACAATTGCAACCCAGTGCTTATAGACATCAAAAGCCTTTTAAATATGAGGCAAGCTAGACACTACGGGAGGATTGTTTTAAAACTGTTGATGAAGCTTGGAGGATGCCTAGAATGGCTGTAAACAAAATGCAACACACTACTGAGGGACTTAAAATCTGTAAACAGAAGCTGTCTCAATGGAGTAAGCATGATTTGGGAAATTCAAAGAGAGAAGTCAATGAAAAAATAGACTATCTCTCAAAATTACAGGAAATGAACTCAGGCCATTTAACTGAGGAGATCAAACAAGTGCAACAAGGGGTGGACAAAATTCTTGAGGTAGAAAATCTCAAGTGGAAACAAAGGGCAAAACAAAGATGGTTGAGGGAAGGTGATAGAAACATAAAATATTTCCATCAGTGTGCGTCACATAGGAGAAAAACAAATGGGATCAAAAAGCTAGTTGACAACAATGGACAAGTTACTACCTCAAGAGAGGGAATTAGTAAGTTATTCCAAAATCACTTCACATCATTGTTTTCCTCTTCCAATCCTAGCAGCATTCATTGCAACTTTGGAGTCTCGAGTTACTACAGAACATAATGAGATGCTGTCCAAACCTTATTCCCAACAAGAGGTTGAAGATGCTTTATTTCACATGAATGGCTTAAGCTCCCCAGGACAAGATGGATTCCTTGCAATCTTTTATCAAAAGCACTGGTTAGTAGTGGGACCCCAGGTGTGTGAAGCTATGTGGAATGTTCTTAACTCAAATGGCAACTTGGGTGACATAAATAGCACATTCATTACACTTATCCCAAAGAAGAAAGCTCCTACAAAAGTGACAAAGTTCAAGCCTATATCACTCTATAATGTTCTATATAAACTCATCTCTAAAGTTATAGCCAATAGATTAAAAAAGGTGCTACCTTGTATCATTTCTCCTTCTCAATCTGTTTTTGTCTCCAATAGACTAATTACTAATAATTTAGTTATTGCTTTTGAGGCTTTGCACACAATGAAATGTAAAATGGCAGGAAAAGAAGGCTATATGGCTTTAAATTTGGACATGAGCAAGGCCTATGATAGAGTGGAGTGGAGCTTTCTGAAAATAGTTTCCTATAAACTGGGTTTTTGCTGCCAATGGGTGGAACCAGTGATGAAGTGCCTTGAAACCGCTTCCTATGCCCTCCTAGTGAATGGTGACCTTCAACCAGAATTTATACCTACTCGAGGCATTAGACAAGGTGACCCACTATCACCCTATCTTTTCATCCTTTGGGCTGAAGCATTAAGCAATCTGATCTACAAAGCTGAATAAAGCAGGCTGTTATATGGGATACCAGTTACAAGAGGGCAACTAAGGATCTCTCATCTCTTTTTGCAGATGACAGCCTATTGTTTTGTAAGGCAACTGCAGTGGAATGATGTAGGTTGATAAGCCTATTAAGAACATATGAGATGGCATCTGGACAAAGACTAAACCTCGAAAAAACCTCTATCATTTTCAGCAAAAACACAGCCAGACCTACTTAAGATTACATCCTATCAATTGATGGAATGAAAACAACCATGCCTTATGAAAAATATTTAGATTTGCCCTCTGTGGTGGGTAGAAATAGAGCATTTTGGATAACATCAGTTTGAGGCTAAGCAATTATAGAGTTTAAACTCTATCTCAGGCAGGGAAATAAAATTTCATCAAAGTAGTAATCTAAACCCTCCCAACCTATACCATGAGTGTTTTTAACCTGCCAACCACCTTACTTCAGTCCATCAATAGAATCATCCAGAATTTTTGGTGGGGACAACAAGAGAATGAGCATAAAATTCACTGGATTTCCTGGAAAAGAATGGGGGCAAGCTAAGTCAGATGGGGGTTTGAGATTTAGGGATCTTGAATGCTTCAACAAAGCAATGCTCTCCAAGAAATGTTGGAGACTGATTCAAGATCCTAACTCCCTTGTAGCTAGAGTGCTAAAGGTCAAATATTTTCCTACCACGACCTTTCAGACAGTTAAAGTAGGCTCTAAGCCTTCCTTTGTGTGGAGAAGCCTTCCGGCAGCCAGACATGTAGTAGAGGCTGGTTCCTTTTGGAGGTTGGGTATAGGGTCTGAAATTCTGATCTGGAAGGACAAATTGATAGACCATGCTAACCCTAGCAAAGTCACCAGTCCAGTTAAGACCCTTGATGGCAATGCAAAAGTTGTTGAGTTGATTGACTCTGAAGCAAAGAGGTGGAAAACAGATTTGGTTCAAGAAATTTTCGAGGAGAGGGAAGCTAACTTGATCCTAAAAACTCCTATTAGTGCTATGGATACTGAGGACATAATTATTTGGCATGGGACTAAGGATGGCTCCTTTTCAATAATGAGTGCTTACCACATGGAGAAGTCTCGGGAGATGGCAGCTCAAGGCCAAGCATCAACAAGCAACAGCCTCAGAAAGGTTTGGAACAAAATTTGGCAGTTACATGTTACACCTGGTGATAAAACCTTCTTATGGAGAGCAAGTCAGGAGGCCCTTCCCACTCAATCCAATTTGTTCAAGAAGAAAGTAATGAATGACCCTCTATGTCCCACCTGTTGCAGGGAAGAAGAAAGTGTCCTATATGTTTTGTGGAGTTGTAAGGCAACCATGGATATGTGGAGTCAATGCTCTAAAAGACTACAAAAATGCATTATCCCTCAGTCCCCTATGTTACTTTTTTTTTATTCACTAACCATGGTACTGAATGCAGAAGAACTACAAGAGTTTGTGGTGGTGGCAAGGAAGTTTTGGTGGAGAAGGAACTCATTTATCTTTAACAAGGAGTTTTCTCATCCAAATTTGATTTTAAGAGAGGCAAGAACAGTGCTAGACATGTTGGCTGAGAAGGAATTTGATAAATGCAGTAGAGACAACCAGGTCTGCTCCTCAGTGGTTGTCTAGCAGGCTCCTCCATTGAACTGGTTTAAAATTAACTGGGATGGGGCAGTAGATAAGACCAATGGCTTGATTGGAATTAGAGTGGCTATTAGGGACTGCACTGGCCAGATTATTGCTACAATGAGGCAGAGGAAAAAGTTATATCCAAACCCCTTACTAGCTGAATCATATGGAGCTTTATAGGCTGTTAAATTGGGATGTGATCTTGGATTGCAACATATTGTTATCGAGGGTGATTCTTTGCAAGTCATAAAAACTCTGCTGGAAGATAGAGAAGTTTGGAGCAACTCAAGCATGTTCATGAGTGAAGCTAGGTTATGTCTTAAGAATTTTGCAAAGTGGAAAGTTTCTCATGTTATGAGAAATGGCAATCTTATAGCTCACTTACTTGCAAAAGATGCTCTTACCATTTCTGATTTCATTTTAATTATAAAGAAATCTCCTCCTTAAATTTCATCATTTTTATAATGGGATGGTTTAAGAGTTTTACCTGCACACAAAAAAAAAAAAAAAAAAATCATATTTACACATCAATATGTGTTTAAATAGAATAAAAATAATAAACTACATGTTGATGTGTGGTGTAGGAGATGATAAGTAAAATTTTTCTTTATGTAAATTGATGCTATTTTTATAAGTTATTTTACAAAAATACTCTTCATTTAAAAAATAATTGTAATAAAAAAAACTATAAAAAGGATATATCATCTTCCATTAAAGCAAAACCATTGACAACCGGCTGAGTTTTATCTCACTGTACATGTCCATGTGCATTATTGCACACGAAGTCATTCTTTGCATTTGTCGATCATGATCGGATACATCAATGGGTCATGCTACGCCTCCCAACACATTTCCGACGATGTGTTTCAAGAAGTGTATTCAACTTTTTTTTCATACATTTTTTTAATACTTTTAAACATTTTTTTTTAATAAAAATTTATAATATCATTAAAAATACTTTCTTAATCATTAAAAAAAAAAAAGTCAAGACACATTGTCTCATCGTGAACCATAGCATTTTCCTATATCAATATATGTGTACTTTATTATTTTTTCATTTTTTTTTTTTTGTATATTCTAAAGTCATCATATTCTATTTAATAACTCAATAAATATAATTTTGAAGTTCAAGGTGCGCGACCAAATTTTGAAAATTAAAGAACTAATATTTTGATTCTCTGTTAAATGTTTTACTTATTGTTCAATGTGTCAAAATATGTTAACTTATTTGCACATGTTATTTTTATTTAAAATTTAATTATTTATATATATCGCACAACTAATTTTAAAGTGCTAAATCACTAAACTGATAGGAATAAATCAAATGACATGCATTTGATACTATATTAAATCACTATTTACTTTTATCAATTTTTTATTTATACAAAAATTTAAATCGATAAAAGAAATAACTTTAATTATTTAAATGGGTAATGTTACATGTACTACAAAGATTTAGTACATAAGTTTTATTTTTTGATGGGAAATAGAATTCATTCATTCATGAAAATGAAGTTACAACTGTGATTGATACATACAGGAAAAAACTCACATCACAAGCCAACTACTCATGGTTGAGACTCAACCAGCACACAAATTCCTTTGTGACTGGTATGGTCTTAACTTCTATAACTCTCTACAGACAAACCGTCTGAGAGACTACACTCTGTTTAAAGTAAAGATTTCAAACTCCACCCTCCAGATGAGGAGAAAACTTTCACTCTATGAATAAAATGTCTAAGAAATAATTTCTTTTTTATTATTAATCCAAAACAAAAGAAAACACAAAAAATGCAAATGATATATGAGAAAATAGTAAAATATAGCTTGAAAAGTTGTAAATTTACATTTGCAACTTTAGTGGAAATAAAAAAAGCAAACATATATAGGGACTGTGGTGGCGCGTGAGGGACACATCCTATCCTGAAAGTATAATAGACAATCGAGTCTAAAGAAACCGATAATTCTAATTTCAAAAATACCGTGCATGGTAGCGTTAAAGCTCCCCTTGTGCGAGGCGGTGGTAGTACATAAGTTTTAAGTACAACTGTTACACCAATTAAAATTTAAATCACAGTCAAACCATATTATTAGATGGTGATCTGTCACCAACACCAATAGTGAGACTTTTTAAGTAAAATTTATAGTATGTTTAGCAATTTTCGCTTAAATTATATGTTTAACATCAAGTACCTACAAACATGAAAAAGTCGCCCACTCGTGCCTTTTAACTCCCATTGAATGATGAGAAATGATATTAGTAATTATGGAGGATGTAAATATTATATAATTTTTTTAAAAAATATGAATAAATATGGATTCATAAGAAAAAAAATTAATTTTTTAATCATAAGTCTCAGTCTTTTTTAAAAGAATTATATGGTGCTTGTACACTCTATAACTGTATCTAACATTACTCTTGAATTATTACTTCTATTTTTTTGCAAGATAATTCAATATAAGACCTGCTGCATGCACAAACAAAATTGCATGAATCAAAGATAAACACTGTGGCGCCCCCAATCCCCCTTATATAAATACACAGGGATCGAGACGCCAGGATGGTGACAACACGGTCACACATCCCAACGAAGTGCCAGTGTGTGTACATGCAACAGTGTTCAAATAAAATAACGCAGCGGATAGTCAACTAAGTACCAGAATTTAATTACAATCAAACATCAGTAAAGATTTAAATAGCAATTATACAGTCATCTATAAAATAATTTACAATAGTTTTAGATATACAAACGAGTGATCCCAGATCACTCCTCAGGCGGAGCCGTCTCCTCAGGCTCGCCCTCCTCCTCCTCATCAGCATCAAAATCTGCGTTACCACAAAATGGTATCGCAGGTAAGTATAACCCAAACAGCAACGTAATATAAAATGCATTAAATGCAACTAACATGCATGCACATGAAAACATACATTTTTCCACAAAACATCATTTCCCCGAAAATGATAAATTTCCAACACACACCAAAATCTCATTTTGGTCCAAATTATCCGTAAAATATTTTCCCAGAAAATGATTTACCCAAAAATCAACTCGCACTATTTTCTCAGAAAATAGTACATTAATCCCAAATGCACCATGCATTATTTCCATATGCACCATGGTCTCCCCTATGGACCATCCGCACGTCCTGGCTTCGCAGCGGTGCTCAGTTCCGCGCCCAGCGCGTACATGGCCAAGCACTCACACTACGCAACGAGCGATGCCCAGTTCCGCGCCCAGCGCGTACGTGGCCAGACATCCTCTAGTCCCCGCCAGCAGAAGGACCACGGAGTCGGCACGAGACCATCTCGTCCGATCCCATTGTCGCCCGGCGACAATCCAGGGGACGTTACTCAGTATATTCCGCTCCCGAGTAACCAGAGGAGCTCCACCGAGTTAATGCCCCATCTCGGCTTGGGGTCGTGATACACACGCACAAAAAATATTAACACATAAAATCATAGCTTTTCAAATCACATGAACATGAATGCAATACACGAAAACCCAGTTTTCTTTTACAAACATGATCATGCATGAAATAATGAAATGCACATGTACCAACACAATATCCAAACCAACAAATCCAACCAACCCATCAACAACAAATATCCAATTCAACCAAATCAACCAAACAACTCCAATCACAAATCCATCCGACCCCCGAACTCCTCGGACTCAGTCCGGCATGCCAAAAACACAGTGAAATGGGTTAGTGCAAAAATACATTTAAATTACGAAAGTTCTTTGGAGAAATACTTACAGTGCAATATAATAATTTTCCGAGGATCACGAAGTTGAAAAAGGCGACGTTTGAGCAACACCACAGTGTAAAATACACTGTGGCCGTGGGTCACAAATACCAACTTTTCAACGAGGACAAACGAAGACCCAAGATTGATATGGTAGGGCCTAGGGAGGTCGGTGAAGCTAGTGGTGGTGGTGGTTTGCCGTGGGTGGCGGCGCAAGGGGTGGTTTTAGGCCAAAAAAGTGCAAATCGGAGATGGACTTGGTGGGACTTCACCGGTGATGGATCGGAGCTGGGGTTGGGTCCAATGGGTTGCTAAGAGGTCGAGGATGATGTGGTAGGAAAATGGTGGCCAATGGTGGTGCGACGGCGGCGCAACGGTGGAAAGAGTGCCGCGGCTTCGAAGGGCTACTGGTGGTTAACGGCGGCACGGATGGAGGTGAGGTTGGTGGGGTGAGGTCGCCGGCGGCTGGGGAAGCTAGCGGGCTGGGCGGTGAAGGCCACCGCCGGCTCACGGCGGCGCTGGCGTGAAGGTGGCCCGCAGCTTCGTGGGGCGCGTGTGGGCTACCGGCGGCGAGGTAGGGGCTGAGATTTGGGAGGTGAGGTCGCCGGAGGGAGGGGGAGCTGGTCGGACGGGCGGTGTCGCGCACGGCGGCGCGACGGCGGCGGGCTGGGAGGTGAGGAAGAACGGACGGAGAGAGAGAGAGAGAGAGGGAGAGGAAGAGTCGCGCGCGAGAAGGAAAGCCAGCCAGAGAAAAAGAAAAGAAAAGAAAAAAAAAAGAAAAGAAGAAAAGAAAAAGAAAAAGAAAAGAAAAATAGAGGGAAAAGAAATGAGGTCCAATCCTCATAACTTGGGTCACAAAAATGATCCAACAGAAACGATTTTAAAACCACAAGTTAAATAAAATAATTTAAACGTAATGGTAAAGTCAAATTGAAATAATTAAATCCCACGGTAATTAATTTAAATATTAAAAGCAATTTAAATGCATAATAATAAATAAATATTAAGAAAGCATATAAAAATAATTTTCACCAAATAAAAATCATAGAAATAAACTCACTAAAATCCAACCAATTTAAAATAAGAGAAATTATTTTAATTACATAAAAATAATTCCTTCAGTAAAAATACACTAAAATACGGGGTGTTACAAACACAAAAGCAACGGATGATGGGAGGTTTGAATAGTAAGTTGAGATGAAATGAATTAAGACGAAAATTAAAAGTTGAATACAATATTGTTAGAATATTATTTTTTAATATTATTATTATTATTTTGAGATTTGGAAAAATTGAATTTTTTATTATATTTTGTATGAGAATTTAAAAAAGTTATAATAATTAAATTAGATAAATTGAGATGAGTTTGGTGATTTTTATATCCAAATCGATCGACACGAAATAATTTTTATTTTAATAACTCTGAATTAGATGAAATACAATTTTATAAAATAGAATTGTGAGAATATTATTATGTTTAAAAATAATTTATCTAAAAGAAATTATAAAAAATAAAAATATAAAACAAATTTATCATTTTTTTATCATCCATTTTTTGAACTTCTTCCTTACAACACAGTACAAATCAACACAATGAGGTAAAAGAGAGAGGACATGAGAGGCAACGGGTGGCTCCAATTTAATTTCATGATTTCTAAAACTGAAAAAAATTTAATAAAGTCTTTATACGGTGTAATTTGGTTTTAAAGATAAATTTTAAAATTTAAATATTTCAAATAAAATATTATTATTTAATTGATGTAAATGTACTCTACACATCAGCTTGAGAATATTAAAGTCTTATTTGAATGTTAAGACGAGATGAAATAAAATGATAAATTTGTGAATAGTAATAAAATGATTTATGAATAGTATTGAAATAGTTTGAGTTAAGGTATTTTATAAGATTTTGAGAAAGGAGAGAGAAAAAATTGAATAAAAATATTATAAAGTTAAAATATTATTAGAATATAATTTTTAATATATTTTTTATTTTGAGATTTAAAATTGTTGAATTGTTTTTTGTGTTTTGATTGGAAGTTTATAAAAGTTGTAATAATTAAGTAGTGATTAGATGAAAAAATTAAAATTTAAAATTGATATGTATTTGTTTTAAATGGTGTTTAAATGTTGAGATGAGATAAGATAATCTCAACATCCAAATGGGCCTTAAAATAAAATATGCAATAGTTAATCAGAAACTTTGTTGGGCGACAAATTACCGCCCTTTTCACCGTATTTCTACACACAAATCATATTTTTAAAATAGGAATAAATTGATAAAATAATAATATTTTTATAAAATATTTTGTAAAATATATTTATTTAAATATAATTGTAAAAATGAATTTGAGTTCTTCTCATTTTTTTAGGAGACCCAAACTTATACGTGCACCACGAACAGAGTGGACATCTGTTTTATATTAGAAATTGAAAAATTCAACTCACATTCATACATCATAAGTCACATATGATTTTTTTTTTCCTTATCAATTATATAGTGTATAGATGATGAATAGAATAATTCCTTTAATTTAGTAAAAATAAAATAATAAAAAAAATCGAGTATGATGTGTAGTTTAGAGATAGAGTAGAAGGGCTCTCAGACATTTCACCATTCAATTGGGCACCAATTTGGAATTAAAATATTTCTTAAAACATTTGATTGAAACTTAGGATGTGGGTGGGATTAAAACTTAGAGTAGGACTGTTCATTGGAGTTTCGGACCGGGTATCCAAATGTACCTGAGCAAACTTGGGTCGCAGATTTACCTAGGTTATGAGCCAAGCCGTTACTCGGATGAACATTTTTAAAACCCAAAAAGGTGAGTTCTATTAAGAAAAATTAAGGGTGTGTATGGATGTTGAAGTGAGTTGAGTTGAGTTGAGTTGTGATGATAAAATATTGTTAGAATATTATTTTTTAATATTATTATTATTTTAAAATTTGAAAAAGTTGAATTGTCTATTATATTTTGTATTGAAATTTGAAAAAATTGTAATGATGAGTTGAGATGAGTTGAGGTGAGTTTAGTAACCAAACACACCCTAAGTTGTTCATAATGAGATCTATTTTTTTATAAAAAGAAAAAGCCTGCATGAGAATTGAACATTTGATACTTGTATATATCATTATTCTAGAATTTATCAAACATATTATTTATATAACAATTTTCTTAAATTATTAAAAGTACTTCAAAACCAAATAGGCACTAAGGGAGCGAGATAGACACGTTTCCTTCACCTTACATAATTTACATACATGAAGTGAACAGAAAAATATGCACCATTTGCAAATCAATTTGGGCCAGTTTATGTATTCCAAACACGTGAAACTATTCCTTTTAGGAAAATGTTAGACATGGTATATTTTTTACAATTTTTATTAAAATTATATTTTAAATGGAGAGTATTGTTATAAAATAACTTATAAAAGTAATATTAATTTATATAAATATCTTTATTTTAAAATATAATTGTATATTCATAAAAAAATATTTATTGTAATTTACTGTACGCTGCGTTTAAAAAAAAAAAATCGCACGTGGAGTGTGCGGAGCACTCATACTCATATATCATTTCTTAACATGAACTTTTTGGCCGATGACTGAGACAAATTTATTTTTTTTTTAAAAATTCAAAGAAAACGTGACCTTAGATTGATCGAAGGTGACCTTAAATTGATTGAAGAATGTTCTTACGTTACTTTACCCAAGCCCTACGTACTTTTTACTTTTTTAGCGCCCCCACAGCACAGCACGATTACCATCTTTTAACTTATTCTGAATTTCATGCAGGGAGCAATGAAAATGCGTTCAATATCAAACTTGAGTTACATGCTCTTTATTCGAAACACGTGAAACTAGTGGAAGAGATACAAAATTATCAACATTTGTAATAATTTTATTCTCAAAAATTATTTAAACACAAAATATTTTTTAAGCTAGCTTTAAATATAAAAAATATTTCATCCCATCTCATCATTACAATTTTTTCAATTTTTCAAATAAAATATAACAAACAATTCATCTCTTTCAAATCTTAAAATGATAATAATTTAAAAAATAATATTCTAATAATATTTTATTTAACTTTCAATTTTTATCTCATCTCAACTCATTATCTGAATTTTTATGTCAACTCATCTCATCTCAACTAACTACCCAAATATCAAATTTTCAACTTTTTTATTGAATCCTTATATAACTAATCATTATCCAAACACAAAAACAAATATAACTTTTACAAATTTCTAAATAAAACATAAAAATTAATAGAACTTTTATAAACTTTAAAACAAAAATTATATTAAAAAATTATATTCAAATTGTTTTTTAACTTTATAATATCTTAATTAAACTTTGTTTTCTCTCATATCTCAATACATAATAAAACATCTTAAGTTAAACGATTTTACTACTATTCACATATTTTGAAATATTACAAATTAGGTTGTTTGAGTGTTACATATTGAAATACTTTTTAATCTCAAATAAACTTAAAAG
The DNA here is from genome assembly GCF_004785595.1 of Juglans microcarpa x Juglans regia. Taxonomy (NCBI): domain Eukaryota; kingdom Viridiplantae; phylum Streptophyta; class Magnoliopsida; order Fagales; family Juglandaceae; genus Juglans; species Juglans microcarpa x Juglans regia. The sequence goes on along the minus strand of NC_054603.1, from coordinate 4,323,679 downwards.
AACGTTTGAGGAATGATGTTTTTCCTTAAACGTGTTTTTTCGAATAATCCTGGAATGTAGTTCAGATTTTAAAATTAAAAATACAATCAATGAGCGAAAATATCTATAGACCTTTAAGATAATTATAACTTTTAGGAATATAATCATAATTTTTAAAAAATCAAATGATTGTCATTTTTATCTCGTTCTTTTAACATTTGATATAATTTTACATATTGTCTGCTCTCTTCTTCTTCTTCTTTTCACTTTGATTCATTCTTTTCTCGAGTAATGTTATACATACGTATAATTTTACTCATAATATCATATATATTGAGTGACAGTTTTATTTTATCAATATTTTTAAAAAAACTTGAATTTCAAATTTCAAATTTTAAAATTTTTATTATTTTCAATAATTGACAGAACAACGTGTATGATTATGTAAATAAAATGACAAGTATATACAGCATTTTCCTTATCAAATGCGAGGCTATTGTTTCTATGTGTCTCAATATCTCTTCGATGAAAATATCATAATGATGATGATTTGAAACTTCAACAACTTAATAGGTAGCGTTGAAAAGTTGGGCATTAAATTAATTAAGAAACTTGAGTTTGATATAAATTCGTGTTAACATTTATTTTTTTCTGAATTATGGTAAAATGCAAATAACAAACAAAACGAGATTTCAATAAACAAGATGAACGACTTTGCGATTCGTATTTCAAAGGAACCAACGGTGGGAAAACTTCTTTTTCTACAAAGAAAATGTAATCCAATTGCATTGGAGCATAACAATATCTTTAAGTTAGGGGTAATAATATGTGATACAACTCATTAATTTAATACGAATAAGATACGAAAGTAACGAGTTTAGATTTGATGTTAACAGATTGACCCGTTAAGACACGATATATAAATGGATCAATCTGTCTAATCCAAAATCAACCCGTTTTGACCTGTATAGATTTTATTTCAAAATTACAATTTTATTATATTTGAGTTATAATATTGATATATAATATATGTTTATCTTTTTATTATTGGAATTCTAATTTTGGACCCATGCTCATATTTATTAATATAAGGTTTGTAATATTAGTTTTATTATATGTTAAAATTTGAAAAATATTGATATTTTCTGTTAGTATGTAGTTTCATATATTTTTAAGATATTGTGGTTACTCTTTTAAAATAAAAAAGATATTGTGGCTACTAATAAATATAATTTTTAACTTTTATGTGGGATTATAATTTATGTTAATCAAGTCGAATGGGTCATGCGTGTTAGTTCAATACATTAACATGAAAACGGATTTAAATGAGTCATGTATTATTAGCATATTTCTAATTAATTATTAAACGAGTGACACGACACGATCCGTTATCTAAATAAATCGGATTAAAGTTTGAACGTTTGACACATTTAACTTAACCGGTCAAGTTTGGATTGACTTATATAGTCGGTATGACACGAATACGACCCAAAAACACAAATTACAACCAGAACCATAAAAGTAAGAGATGGGGCAATCTTCTCTCTATCAGAGTGAATTGCATCTGAAGCTCTACCACTTATGCACGCCTTGGGCTGCCATTTCATTGATCTCAATTAGGGGTGAAAGTTGGTCAGTCCAGACCGGAGAAACCAATCGGACCGGACCGACCTGGGTCCAAGACCAGTTGATCTCAGTCCCTGAAATAGAGAACCAAGATTTTTTGGTCCAGCCCCGATCTAGGGGTTTCCTATCCTGGACCAACCGAGTTTTAAAAAAAAAATTATTTATATAATAATTGTATAATTAATTATGTAATTTTCATCTAACCTATCACAATTAAAAATATAAATTTTTAAATATGTTATTAAAAAATTAATATTCTATCAATTAACTAATGTATAATATCAATTAACTAATTATAGAGTAATTATATAAGTTAAGAATTTAATATTCATCTAATTTATTATCATTGACTATATAAAATAATTTTTTATTGAGTTAGTTACATGATCCACATTAATAATTCACTTAATTTTAATTTAGGTGTTGTTTGGATTCGAAGATGAGTTGAGATGAGTTGAGATGGATTGTGAATAGTAGTGAGATGGGTTGTGAATAGTAGTGAGATTTGTGAGTTAAAGTTGATAAATAGTAATGAATAGTAATGAGATGAGTTGAAATGAGTTGAGATGGGTTGCGAATACAAACCTCTCCTTAGTATTTTCAATAAAAAAAATTTATTAATTTATTTAAAAAAATAAAAGAAAAAATAAAAATATAATTTGATCAGATTGAAAGAACCGATACCTACCTGTCCAATCAAATCCCTAAAGATGTTCGGTCTGGTCCGGAGCAGAGGTGATGGACCGAACCGGACGAGACCGATTTACACCTAGTGAATCTCAATTAACAGCATACAGAGCGGAAATAGCAAGTGAAAGAGATGTCAATTTATCACATTTGAGTGTGGGCTTCGGTTTTCTGTTGGGCCTCTTTTAAGAGATGTCAAAACCCACGGAAAGCTGGGCCACCTCAAAACCCTCCGGCTCCATCTAGCCAAAAACCCTAGTCCTATCAGAGTGTTGGAACCGAGCTCCAGGAGTATCCATGGCGAACAGGCGGTGCCTCCTCGCTTTGACCCGCTACACCTCGGCCCTCTTCTCCACAAACATCAGTCTCTCTTTCCACCTAACACCGCTTCCCCTCACCGGCCAATCGCTCAAAACCATCGCTTCCAAATTGGCCCACGATTATACCACTATCGGACCTACTCGGTGCTCCCATTGGTCCCACCCTCGGCATTTCTCTTCCAACAGGGACACCGAGGCCGAAGGCGAAGACGAGGACGCCGAGGATGACGATGACGATGACGATGACGAAGAACTGTGCGAAAGTAGCGAGGATGAGAACGATGGTAATGCATCGGTATCGAATTTCAAAACAGAGTACACGGCGGAAGAGAGAGAGGCTGAGGCGGCGGCGATTGGTTACAAGGTGGTTGGCCCGCTCGAGCGCTCCGACTGGGTTTTCAAGTCCTACGAGCCTATTTTCGCTGTCGTTCAGGTTCGTTTTCGCCATTTTATTATTATTTTGGTGGTGTTTTTTATTGGGTGTTTATGGGGTACTGATTACCATGCGGCATCTGCAGATTGGGTCGCATCAGTTCAAGGTGAGTAACGGGGATTGCATTTTCACCGAGAGACTGAAATTCTGCGAGGTGAATGACAAGGTGGGTTCTCTTGTATTTACGTGGTCGGGTATAAATCGCATGATATGTAATGCATTGTTGATTGGTGGGCTCAAAGATATCGTTTAAAAGTTAGGGAATGAACATCGTGTTTCGCATTGTATATCGTGTTGATGCGTTTCGGGATGAATGATTGGGTGTGTTGTCTTCTGGACTTGCCATAGTCTCATAAATATCGAGCATGCTTCTGGTTCTCTGGACTTGCCACAATAGGATATCATACGGCTTGATCCACTTGTGTGATTAACTCGCGTGAACAGTTTGGTTCATGCTTATAACCTTGCCTTCATCGGGTGGATTGTTCCTTTTCAATACGTTCCAATGAAAAAAATTATTTGGTCCACTGAGTATTTTATGTTAAAATATAGTGGCTCAGTTGTGAGACCAGCGTTCTTTGATTCTTTGATAAGTCAACTCAAAGAGTAGATTTTATCGCTAAATAAAGTGCACTTTAGTCTGATCTTCATGCCACACAGGTTTCTGTCTTTCTATGTATATTTCCCCTTTTTCCATGGGAAGATATCTCCAATCCGCCGTATAGCTTTTAGCTTCTCTTCATCAATGACTTGCTCTTTCTCATTAGAAAAATTACTCAAAGAGGAAGCTGGTTTTATTTACTGGTCTTGGAAGGTTCTGGTTGGTATTTCACAACTCACAGCTGTGTGTGTAGAAGATGGCTCCTATATGTATCTATGGTGCCTATGGAAGGAATAAAATGATCGGACTTTTGAAGATAAGGAGCGCTCATTGGAGGAGATTAGATTGTTCTTTGTTTAAACTTTATTCCTTTGGACTAAAGCAGTATATTTCAATGGCCTAAATTTTCATGATTTGCTTGTTTCTATTTCTTCCTCCTAACTAGGTGTTAACTCTTGTATACCCTCTGTGTACTTGGGGCTATGCCTATTCTTATTACTATAATCTGTTGCTTATAAAAAAAAAAAAAAAAAAAATTACAGGTCTTGGTTTACCTTTAAAGAGAGAGAGAGATTGAAGGGCAACTTTCAAAACAAGTGGAAGACCGTTTATGTTTACTAATTTTGGATGTTGAGCAGCTAAGATTAATGTAATCAATTGGGCTGGCCAGTTTGTGCTATTTAACGAAATCTCATTACATATAAAAAATATTAACGTGCTCAGTTAAACGGTGGCTAAAATGCATTTTAAGATGGAATATTAGGATTGTATGCTGGCAAGAATTGTATATAGTGCCCAGTTTGGCTGAAAGTGAGACACTGAGAAGATGAACTTGTTATTGGCATTGAACTCAGCCTGGATGATGTTCACTTCTATTTTGCAGTTATTTATCCTTTTTGTAAGGACTAGTTAAAGATTTGTGTGGCAACATGGAATTCATGCAATTGAGCTTGTATAACTCAGATATAGGACTGAGGCCTTGTTGATGACAGTTCAGGTGAAGTTGGAGTGTTAAACTTGATTGTAAAGCAATTAAAATTAATCTATATGTTAACCATCTCCAAATTAATTTATATTTTCCTTGTTAATTTATGCTCTAGCCAATTTGATGTGTAACTGAAATTTATATATGATTCCCTTGGTTTTAATTATTGTTGTCTTGTCTGTAGTTTACTGGAGAGTTATCTAGTTTACTTTCTCCACGAGAGTTCAAACATCTATTTATTTCAATTAGCTGATTAATTTATTAATGCTTCCACGTCTTTGTTTGTTGCAGTTGATCTTGAACAAGATCCTCTTGCTCGGCTCCAGTAGTCAGACCATTATTGGCAGGCCCATTGTACCAGATGGAGCTGTTCATGCAGTTGTTGAGGAGCACGTGAGTGTTACTACTCTCTCTCTCTCTCTCTCTCATGTATATGGTAATTGTGCAAATGTGTTCTCAAGTGCACATAATCTTTTCAATCAATTGGAGACATCTCTTCCAAGATTAATTACAGAGGAAGAGGGGAATTCTAGATGCAGAGAGTTGCTTAGTTCAGAACAGAAATAGTAATTATATTTGGGTTCAGGGAAATAATACCAAACTGGATATTTAATTTTGTTATACCCCCGAATACTGAAGGTCTGATCTTTTATATGATATGCAACACCGCAGATAAATATATTACATTGAACAGGGTTGGGGTCGACCCTGGCAACTCTTTGAACTTTACAAAGGCAATCCTTGACCAACGATCTAGAGTAATGGGTTGCTGCAAATTATGTTTCAAGAAGTAGGGTTGCTGAGAATTATAGAAGTAGTAAGAAAAATGACCCCAATCAGGCAACCTTCTATGTACCCCAAACTAGTGATAGATTGAGGGCATGCTGGTTTTGACGATTTGGATATGATTAAGGTCCTCTAAAAAGACCACCTGAAGGTGCTGGTGCAAGTTGAAAAATCGTAAAACACATGGCAGAGGCAAAACGTATGCAGATAACTAATGTGACCCCATCTTATATAGATCTCTGTCTTTTCTAAACTTTATTTTCTTCTGATAAAAACATAGAGCTTTTGTGAAACATGGTGAAAGTTATGGCATCTCTTTTTTCTTGGGCATTCAGTTATTTTCTTATGTTTCTCTTTCTCACAGGCATTAGATGCAAAGGTAATTATCTTTAAGAAAAAGAGAAGGAAGAACTATCGTCGCACCAAAGGACATCGCCAAGTATGTTTTTGAAATGAAATTGGCTGAACAAGTGCATTGTGCTTACATCATGGTTGTAATTTTTCTTTATCTATGGTTATCCTCAGGAGCTGACTAAATTAAGGATAACTGATATTCAAGGAATTGAGAAACCTGAAAAGATAGCCACTGGGACGTCTACAAACAGTGCCGGGAAGAAGCCTGAAAAAGTTGCAGTTGCTGCTTAAGAGGTTTAGCCCGAGGCTATATACACCAACATTAATGGATGTCCATGTCAATACCGTCTGTGTTTTGAATTTTTGATGCTATATGATGAGCATGATCACATTCTAATTGGGGACCATGTACATCTTGGATGTCAAGTCGAGCAGATAACCAACCACCATCCAATTGGGCAGATGTTGGACTTGTGTTTCCCGTTATCTTTTGTAGTTAGCAGTTCGAATCGTTAAACCTTTTGTGCAATCAATCAATTTTGTTCCCAAAACAGAGATGTTTTCGAGGTCTTAGAGAATTACATATTTGCTCCTAGATTCTACCTAACTCTAGGAGCCTAAAGCATATATTGTGGTTGCAACCTCGTGTAATAAATCTTCTTGTATCCCTTTAAATGGCACATGTTTGCACATTACATAATGATCATACCTACTTTGCATTGATTTTAATTCTTCCAAAGTCAGAAACTTATGGGCTCAAAATCGAAACTTAGAGTTTTGAGGTACACCCTCATGTCTTGTATCTATCAAGCTGTAATAATCTATGCTCATGAGAAGTGGTTCTAGGATGGCAGAAATGTGTCTGTGGTGCGTATTGGAGCAACTACCATTATTTACTCTGTCGTGCTTTACGTGTCCATTGACTCTTGATTTCAAACCATTTTTTTCCAGTATTTAAGCTATGTCGTTGAAAGTGCTTGAGACTCCATAATTAGCTACTCCCAACTGGTTAGATCTGCATGTTTTTTGCTAGTGGAAGCTGAGTATTATACTCTCAAATGTGACAAACATGTTAAGAGTAGACAGTATTGCTCCCATCACTACTTCTCACCTCTTTTTATAGTCTTTCTTCGGCTTGGGTGTGCCCTGTGGATTTCCGTCCAGCCCATGACCGATAAAAGTGTTTGATAATTCATGGGATCATATGATCTAACTCTCTCTTTTGCTTTCCGAATTAGCAAAACTTTATGCCATGTTTGAATAACCAACATATATATGATTGCCATATATGAGTCGACAAACATGCATCATGCAAAACGAGGTACTTCTCGTTGTCATTTTGCAGTTGATTCGACTAAAGCTGGAATTCAATAGACCTGAAAAAATGAATAGATGGATATGGATGGATGGAGAAAAACACTTTCGTGGATCGGCTAATTCTGCAGAATGGAAATTGGAAAAACAGATTTCAACACGTTTTATGCTACTAAAAAGAAGTACATGTGGCCACGTATAAATTTGTGGGATATATATATATACATATATATATATATATATATATATATAATATATGGATAAAGACATGACAGAGCAGTCCATCTCCAACAACAGTAGAAGGCTAGATCTAGGAAGTCCCATCCACTCCAACTCCTCCCTACCGAAAGCAATCGCATTGACGTACAAATTAATTAATACACATCGTATGGCCAAATAGCTTAGGATGAAACTTTATGTTACGGAATTTTAAATACTAAACTAGGGAATGGTATTCGAGAGATCATGGTTGGTTACCTCAACAATCAACATCATTCCTCTATAATAAAATCGAAAAAATCTTATAAGAAGTGATGGTGTGGAAACTAATTATTTACAGCGTGGAAATAAATAAGATAATCTTTATACTGTTTGGATTATTCTCCAAAATAGTGTTTCCTCTCTCTCTCTCTCTCGATGGATTGATATTAATATAAATAATAATGCCCTATGACAGGTGGGGCTTGTTTATAGGTCATTTGCGGACCCCCTCAAATAACCCATCTTTATGGGTTTTGCTCTCTCTCTCTCTCTCTCTCTCTCTGATTCTTCCGATTCAAGTCCAAACCTTCTCTGTGATTCATGGGTTTAGTAATTGGAGGATATCCCATTCAATGAAGCGAAGTGGTTCTAAGTGGACTCGCTTTCTTGGCGGCCACCCATCCATTCCCCCTTTCTGCAACAAACTATATATGAAAACTTGCATGGTATTCCCTCCCTCTGGCACTGGTGATCTCTGTGCTCTCTCCCCACCTTCATTTAATATATGATTATGATAATGGAATTCTTTGTCACAATAGTTTTGTCCACTTCTTTTCACTTTGGCCGTAACAGATCTCCATTGCACCATTTAACAATAATAATGTCCAGAATTTAAGTAGTGTTCTGTATTTTATTTAATATTAAGCGCTGTAGATTGCGATAAGCATGCCTGCTGCTCCATCCAGCTTCCACTTTGTATGTCACTGTCATTTACCGATCAGAGACACCTTCTCCTTTTTGCTCGATAGAACATGGTGGGGTTTTGATTTGACTTGTATCACTCCTTGGTCTTTTCCTCAAAACATTAGGCCGGCAATTGACCACTTAAAACAAGAGGTGAAAATTCAGAGAGAGAGAGAGAGAGAGAGAGAGAGATTTCTTATAAATATATATACGCGCGTATATGTACACGTTGACATGGTCGCTAGACCTGTGCATCATATCACAAGCTCTTTTCATCTTTTACAATGATTGAGCAGTTGAAATGGGCAATTCTCAATCTTCTGCAAAACAAATTGAAGCAAGGGCATCGATCTTCTTATTGGGTATAGAGGGAGTTATGTGCTCTGTGGAGAACGTCTTTTGTTTATGGAGAAATGATATTTATAGTCGTGAGTGTGCAAGCATCACGCAATCATTTTGAAAAAAGTGAATAAATACGGGATCTATATGAAAAGGAAATTAATTTTTTAATAATAGACCTTACTTTTTTTCAAAGCGATTGCACGACGCTTGCACACTCCACGACTATACGTAGCATTACACTTGTTTCTGAATTATGAATACAAAAATTGTAGCTTTATGCCTCGTTTGTTTTCAGATTTGATCTCAACGCATCTCATCTTATCTAATAATTATAATTTTTTCAAATCTCAATTCAAACTTTTTCAAATTCCAAAATAAAATTAATATTAAAAAAAATATTCTAACATTATTTTATTCAATTTTTAATTTTCATCTCAACTCATCTCATATTATCTAAAAAAAAACAAATGAGGCAGCATTCCAAATGCGTAGACTGGCCTCTACAAAAACCAATACCATTCTTCCATTGAAAACACGAAGCAACCATCCAATGAATTAGGAATGGTGGTCCGATCCCAAAGATGGGCAGTACTATTAGACATGCAAAAGGGTGGATGATCTGTAGCAGTGGATCATACTGGCCGGCAGGGAAAATAAACATTCATTTTGAGCCAAAAACAGAAAGCAATAATAAAATGAATCATTGTTCAGGTTTGTATACTTTTATGGAGGCCATGATCTAATAGCTAGCTAGCTAGGGTTGGTTCATACGAGGCTTATTGTTTATATAACTTCATCATAGATCAGGTTCCTAATTCAAGGAAACAACATTTGATATAATACATGCTTGAACATGGGAAGTCTCCTTACTCTCCATATTTTCTATATGCTTCGGATCATCAACTCACATCAATTCATCTCAATTTATTATTACAATTTTTTTAAATCTCAATACAAAATATAATAAATAAATTAATTTTTTTAAATTTTAAAATAATAATAATATTTAAAAATAATATCCTAACAATATTTTATCATCTCAACTCAACTCAACTCACTTCAACGTTCAAATGTAACCTAATCTCTTGGACCAGCAGTACCATCTCCATCGATCCTGCTAGCTAGTGGTTTATAATGCGACTGGTTAATGGGTAATTATTAATTAAGATTTTCGAATTATAGGAACTTTTTTTTTCTTATTAAATAAAGGTAATGCGCCTAGTCTCGCTCCGGCCTAGTGGATCTCCTGATCCTTCTGATCATCATGATTCTATTTTTTTTTTTAAATAAATATTTCCCTTTCATTTAAAGATAACGGATGATCCACTTATAATAAACAAGATGATCACATTAATTATAATTGTTTGTCCTGTTCGTTAGCCTCCACAACAGTCACAGGAAAAGATACTCATGATGATCTAGCTAGGCTTATAAAACCTTTTGCAATATATTGGTGCGCTAACTGGAGAATTACGTATAAATCTCTTCCAATATTTGTTAATTTCAAGTTGAGCCATAAATGGGTTACTTTTATTGTCGTTACCGTACACTTTTTACATCATGTGTTCGTGGTATTTATCAATTCAGATGATTTTATTGTACGTTAGATACGTTAATAGAAAGTTCATAGAAAAACATGTTCTTCTCATAACGAGATATTCTGAAAGGCTGCCTAGCAGAGAGAGATTACAGAGAGAGAGAGAGAGAGAGAGAGATACTGAATGCACTTTTTGTGACTCATCTAGAACACGATGCATGTGACAGCCATTTTGTGAGTGATCAAGCCCTCCACCATGTGTCGATTTTCCATGGAAGAATAGTGAAAAGTAGTAGATAAATTATAATAAGATCATCAGTATCCACGTTCAACGGTATAAGGCTCCGAGGATTTTGAGAATATCTCTAGTACTGTGCTAATATACCACATAGCTCATTTGACAATAATTACGCATATTGTATGTCATGAGTTGTTGATCAGTGCGTGGAAACTAGTCATCGTCAACATGCAGCTTGTATTGGGTAGAATATGCTTCTATTGTTTTCTCAAAGAACAGGTTTTTACCGAGCAAAGTGCCAGTTATAAAGACCTTGAGCGCGCAGTATCTTGCCAACCGCTGCCACTTATAACGATGAGAGGGATAAGCCAGTTCTGGATATTTTGAACTCGAACTCCATCTGATCATCTGATGGATCCTAATTGTGCTGTACCAGCTGCTATACAGCGCTTTGTATATAAGCTGGTACCCTATTATTCTTAAATGAATAATTCCATTTGACTTTTTTACATTAAATTGCTTGTGATCTATGTGTTCTCTCTCTCTCTATATATATATATATAGAACACACACCATTCACTATGCTCTCAATATATAAAGTTCATTATAATCACAAATTTTTTTTTGTGCGCGCGCGAGAGAGAGACGTTGCCCTTAAGGGTGAAAACTGACAGCTTCCGCACAGTTTTTGGGCAAAATCGATCGAGACAGTTCTCTGACAGTTCTCGATCGGCGTCGGTTCCCTTAGCGGCGATTATCTACTAAGAAAATAATGAGAGACTGAGAAAGAGAGAGAGTTACAGAGGAGAGAGAGAGTTGCAGAGTAAATTGGAAAGAAGAAGACGCATCTCAAAATGACTATTTTTTTTTCTTACGTTCTTAATAAAACGATGTCGTTTAGTTTAATACATAACAACGTCATTTCCATTATTTGTTGTAATACTTATAGTTATAAAACGACGTCGTTCTACTTAAACTTAAGTTGAACGACGTCGTTTTGATAAGGGTATATAAAATAAAAAAAGTTTTATTATATCGGTCGGTTCAGTGGTCTGGTCCAGCTTCAAATCCGGACCAAACAGTTGAACGTCGGTTTCTTCAAATTGCCACCACACGCCTACTGGTTCTCCACCAATTCGGCTGGTTCCTGATGCGGTCGATCAGTTCGCGTCGGTGGCTGCTGGTGGCGTCGATTTCTGTACAGCCACAAAGAGATTACACAAAAATAATTTCACAAATTGACGTCGATTTATGTAATTCGCAGATTTATCTTATAATAAAATTAACTTTACAATCTAACAAACCAAATCAAGCTAAATTAGTTTGTGGAATTACTCTTGTGCAATCACTTTGTGACTAGTGCATTTCTCATAAGGAAATGTCTTCTTGCAAGTGATTTCATGCATCAAACCGCATATCGATCTTAAATGTAAGGCATTCGTTTAATAAAACAGTATAAATTGAAGACGAAAATGATTTTCGTGAGATATGAGACCTCATTCTTCTCTCAAAATTTGTTTTTATTTTTATTTTTATTTTTAATAAAAAAAAATTATGTAAATATTGATAAGCGATTTGGTGCGTCAAAACATTTGTTGCTAGCAAGCCCCTTCTCATAATATATATATGGTATATATATACAGTACTCCAAATGCTAGCTAATAAAAATACAGTATGGACATATATATATGAGTACGTATAGTACTGGAGACGAAAATTGAGTGCGCCAAGTTCCAACAAACCATGTGCAGTACTGCAGCTAGGTTATGTATGAATAGTATTACTCACCAGAGAACCAATCATGCATGCATGCGAGCTTAGACTGTATTTAAATGTTAAATTGAGTTAAATTGAGTTAAGATGATAAAATATTATTAGAATATTATTTTTTAATAATAATATTATTATTTTAAAATTTAAAAAAATTAAATTATTTATTATATTTTATATCAAAATTTAAAAAAATTGAAATGATTTGAAATTTCAAACGTACCTTAACAAGTGCTTGATTGCTAAGCTTGTTTGTATATAATCATGATTATCAGTTTGGCTTCGCAAAATTTGTGCAACAGTACTACTAAGTTAGTGTAAATATCGTGCATGGCTGGCTATCATAATAACCAGGCGTTCGATCGTAACTTTTTCCTCGGATATATGTCACTTTTAAATACTTACCAAAAATAGATTAATTACTAAACATCCCAGTTCAGATCTGATCAGCTTGTACGTACGTGGTTTGGTCCTTAATTTGTGAAAACGTCTTTGGTTCAGATCACATGAATTTGGATGCATATTCATGAGGGCATGCACTACATGGCAAAACGCACTCCTAGAATTAAAACTTGATCCACCAAAAAGAAAAGCATATAATGGATTATAAAAAGTACATACACTGCATGCATGCAGTAATTAGGAATCTGTCATTTTCATTGCAACGTGTGTTTAGCTAAGTGTATGATATGTCTTTTCAGCAAGGTATACATGCCGTGCCTCGTTTTGCAAAAGATTGTACATAAAAGAGGATCTTCATAATCCTAAGGAAAATGTAGTACCGTTGAAAAAGAACCAGTTTGCCTGATTTGTTTTCTGACTCCATATTATATTCTTTTTCTTCCCTGTAAGCAATCAAAACCAGTAATTTTGCATTTGTGTTAAAAGTACTTCTCTTTTAATTTGTATGCTTATGTATACAGATATATGTGTTCATATCTACTCGATCCAAACTTGTCATTTTCATCTTTATGGAAATAATTTAAAGTGCATGACTTCCATTGATGCTTCTAAAAAGTGGCCTACTTCAACGAGCACTAGCAATGTCATAATTATTTATAACCACGTACGTACTTAATATGTATTTGTTCTTTAGCCTGTACAGATCAGAAGAGTTTTCGGTTTTCATCTTTCATTAATTCAACATCTTTTTCTCGTATTATTCTTTATGGATATCCAGAAGATCAGGAGTAGACATGCACTTGGCATCAATAAATGGTGCAAGCTGGAGAGCCATCATATATGGAAACAATTAAACACTACTTGTCTGAACTATATATATACGTACATTGGAGAAAGTCAGGATTAATAGTTCTTATATATATATATATATATTGGCAATTAGTCGGAAACGCCTCATGGCATGCATGCATGCGTGATTTTTATTTATTTTGTAGAGAAATCATGATTACAACATGCATGATCAATAAGGCCGTTCATATTACGTACGTGTAAAGCATAAATGAGTTTAAATGCTTAATGAATTCATCATGATTATTGATTAATTGGATTCTGATCTTAACACACACACACACACACATATATATATATATATATATATATATATATATATATATCCTTGTTTATGAAAAATATTATTTCACAATAATAAAACGTGTGATGTTGTAATTAATGTATGATCAAGCTAGCATATACTCTTTTGCAACATTGGATCCTTTTAACTTTTAAAAGCTACTTACGTGCGTGAACGTTAACATGTGAAGGCCATTATCGTGGGAAACTAAAGCAAGCAGCAGCCATCGCCAAAAGTGCTTGTATATATATAATGGAAAATGTCAGTGGAGCCTTCAATCTTACCGGTAAGATTAATGCATTTTAATTTTTTTAATTTTTTAATTTTTTACTTTATAGTTAAGAAAATAATTATTAGTAAAATTATATATATATTTTTTTAATAATTAAAAATATTTAAAAAAAATAAAATAAAAACAATAAATTT